>NC_136930.1:35965385-36637553 GCF_949752795.1 Hyperoodon ampullatus
GAAATAATAAATATGTTTTTAATAGGTGTTGGGACTAGGCGAAATGGGTGAAGGGAATCAAGAGGTATGAATTTCTAGATATATAATAAATAAGTCACGAGGATGTAATTAATGTACAGGATGGTGGCTATAGTCAATAATATTGTACTGCATATTTGAAAGCTGCTAAGAGGGTAAATCTTAAAAGTTCTCATCACATACCCAAAAAAATTATAACTGTGTGGTGACAGATGGTAACTAGACTTATTGTGCTGATTATTTTGGCAATGTATACGAATGTCAAACCAGTATGGTTTACACCTGAAACTAATATAATTGTGTATGTCAATTATACTGCAATACAAAAATCAGGTTGAACTTTAAAAATAAATAAATAAATCTGTTTCTTTTAAGACTTTTTGCAACAAGTACAGTATGATGATTTTATATTGGGTTTCAAAAACATGGACCACTCACTTTAAGCTGCTTCTTTTTTACATATGAAATAGAAAGCTATGAAATCAAAGGAGAGTCCAAGTTTAACTTCAAATTTGAGATTCAGTTCTCATCAGCTTCCTTCCTTCCTTCCTTCTTTGAAGTAATTTAATGCTTTCTACTCTAACAGATCTTATAGTCTTGTGAAAAATGTAACATTATTAAATGCTCATATGAATATATATATATATGCAGTCACAATATAATATGTGCAAGAAAGACAATCACTGGAAGCTATAAGAGTATATAACTGGAGGAGATGACCTAATTTAAGGATCAGAGAAACTATCTTGGAGAAAGACACATTTTAATTGAGATTTGAAGGCTGAGTAGGATTTAATTAGGTGAAATGTGCAGGCAGGGTGGGCAATTGCATTATGTAATAGGAAAATCACCAAGTCAGGGAGGAACATTTTAGGAACTCAGAGAATACCAGTGTCTCTGGAAGTTGGAAGAATTATGGAAAACATTGTAAGCCATGTATTTCTATTAGGGATACTCAATTTGAAGGAATAGAATATCCTACTAACAGGGGTTTAAAAAATGTGGGTTCAATAACAAAAATTTTAAAGGTAGGCAATTACTAGCATTGGTTTAGCCTTCCACTGATGTCACTGAAGACCCAGAGTTATTGTTTTTCCTCCATCCACAATTAGTGTGTTATCCTTCATCCTCACACTTGGCATCTCATGGTCATAATACGGCTGCTGAAGCCCCAGGTATCACGACCATATTCAAAGCAGGAGGAAGTGAAGAAAAGGTGACAGCACCAGCTACATCTTTCTGAAAAAACAAAAGCAAGTCTTCTCAGTCCTCAGCAGATTTCTAGTTATACCTCACTGGTTAGAAATCTGTCACATGCCTGCCTCTAACTGTAAGTGCAAGGAAGTCTGGAGAAGTGAGTATTTAGCTTTTCGAGCTTTGGAAAAGCTTGGAGCAGATGGGTCAGGGAGAACTGAGATGGGGACTGATGTAGGGGTGCAAACAATTATGCCTGCCACTCATGTAAAGGGTTGTATTCTTTATCTTAATAAACAAAATGAGGGAAGCCAGTAAATGTTCTAATTTAAAAATGCATCATCATTTTAAAACATGTCTCTCAGCTGTCAGGGGGAAAATTGATTGGAGGAGACAAGAGATGATCTGAAGTGATGTTAGAAAGATATTGATCAAGGTGAGAGAGGGCTGAGCTCTGAACTGAGGTGGGGGCAGGGAGAAGAGGGATTCAGGACGTAGTCAGGAGGTTTAGGATGGCCTGGATTATTCATAGGAGTTTTGTGTTACTAATGCAATCATATGTGTGAATTCACTGTGAAACTATAAAGTTTTATACCAAATTGACTCTTTTTTTTTTTTTTTTTTTTTTTTTTTTTGCGGTATGCGGGCCTCTCACTGTTGTGGCCTCTCCGTTGCGGAGCACAGGCTCCAGATGAGCAGGCTCAGCAGCCATGACTCATGGGCCTAGCCGCTCCACGGCATGTGGGATCTTCCCGGACCGGGGCACGAACCCGTGTCCCCTGCATTGTCAGGTGGACTCTCAACCAATGCGCCACCAGGGAAGCCTACCAAACTGACTCATTTTAAAGTCAGAATTTTACTAACTTATTAAGATACATGTTGTCCTTGAACTTAAAACTCCTCTCCATTAGTGAAACTCTTGGGAGATATAAAAGCTGGTTGATTCATTTGGCATGTTAAACTTACATTCTGATCCTCTTTCCTTACAGAAGTCAAAACTGCACTTCTATTTAGTGATATAGAAAAGACAGAAAACATCCCTAGGCCACTGTATTTGCTCCCTCCAGCTTAATAAATTAATTGTGCTTTTGTATTCATACCAGGGAAAATCCAGATGCAGTAGATAAAGGATATCCTTAAAGGCATGAGGAAAAACTTCAGTCTCCCTTAAGTAAGGCAAATCATTCAAGAGGAAAAAAAATGTTGGGGGCAGAGAGGCAGGGAATTAAACCCACATCCTAATACAAATCTCATAGAAACATATTAGAATTTCTCAGCTTTTCTATAACTGCTATTAGAACTCATTCCTGGGCTGCGATTTTTTATTTCAACTTTCACATTAGCAGTGCAAATAAACCCCTGATTAAAGAAAAAGGATTACAGTGAAAGGGTTGAAATAAGCTTAATTGTAGAGGTGTGATTAATGCCACATTGATAGACTCCCAGGTAATGATTTTTAAAATTTTATAGGAAATCTTTAACAAGATGATTGCCTGACTATAAAATGTCTCTGTATAAGAAAATAGTCTTTGAAAGCAGCATTGGGCCCTGTTGCACTAATATATCCATGAATGGCAACATTTCTTTTACAGTTTTGATGAACGCTAAAGTAGAAACTTTATTATAATGATTTTGGACCCAGAACTGTGAAAATAGTGGGCAGAATATGAACACTTTACCAGATCAATCAATTTTCATTTAAAATTCTACTTATTGTGTATGGTATCAAACTATGAAAATGTAACATTTCAAACCAATGATTTCTGTCTTACCAAAATTGCAGTACTTATTTGGGTTTTGAAGTAGTTAGAATCAGTGTTAGAGAAGGCATGATATAACCAAAAAAAAAGAAGAAGAAGAAGAAGAAGAAGAAGAAGAAGAAGAAGAAGAAGAAGAAGAAGAAGAAGAAGAAGAAGAAGAAGGAAAAGGTTTAAATACCTGTGTTCCAGTATCTTCTATCTATTCATTCGAACTGCAAACATTTACACATGGACTAAAGAGTGCAAAGACACTGAAATAGAAAGACCCCAGATATTTCCAGGTATTCTCCTTAAGAAATGCTCAGGCTAGGGCTTCCCGGGTGGCGCAGTGGTTGAGAGTACGCCTGCCGATGCAGGGGACAGAGATTCGTGCCCCGGTCTGGCAAGATCCCACATGCCACGGAGTGGCTAGGCCCGTGAGCCATGGCCGCTGAGCCTGCGCATCTGGAGCCTGTGCTCCGCAACGGGAGAGGCCACGACAGTGAGAGGCCCGCGTACCGCAAAAAAAAAAAAAAAGAAGAAGAAAAAAGAAAAAGAAATGCTCAGGTTCAACATGACCCTGTGCCCATTTGTAATGAAAAGCATATAAGTTTGTAGGAACAGAGGAGAATTCATCTTATGTGGATGTGGATACAGGAAGGGGCTTCGGGAAAGCTTCCTGGAAAAGGTGACATATTAGCTAGGCCTTAGAATCTTCTTACAGTGGGATTGAGGCAGTTCAAGGGGAAAAAAAACATTAGGAAACAGGGCTCTTTTAAAGGCTCAAGCTATATGATGTTGCCAGAGTACAAAATGTGACAAGCGATGAGACAAAACAACACTGATCAACTTCGACTCCGGCTAACTTGAGTAAGGAAACAAAATGCTGGAAGGGTAAAGGATGACTCATAGAAAGTCTGTATCACTCATTAAGGAACCTGAACTTAATTCTGGAGACAATGGAGAACTTTGTGGAAGGTGCTGTGGTCATATTTAGGTTTGAAATAATTCACTTGGATGACTCTGTGAAGGGTAGATTTAAAGGAGACTATTAGAAGTCTCTTGCTGGTGAGCTGGGAGAAAGGTTTGAGAACAGCCAAGAAATACTTGGGAAGTAAAATCTGCAAAAATAGAGATGAGTCAAGGATACAAGTTCGAGGACTCACTAAATCTGACCCAAGAATGGTGGAAGCAAAGCTGGTGTTATGGGAAAGGTGACAAGTGTTCAAGTGTGTTGAGTTTTAGGTTCCTATGGGATATCCAGGTAGAGATGCCAGCAGAAAACCAGATGCTTGAGTCAGAAACTCAGGGGAGGTTTCTGGGCTGAAGAGAGCGATTAAGAAATCATCAGCAAGCAGCATACAAGAGGAGGGCATTAGGCTGTTGGAATTTTGATTGTTAATAATAGCACTTGGGGAGAGCTTCTGGCATGAAAGGAGCAGCAGGTCCTGCCTATATTGTGGGCTTCCTGATTCCTTGAAGATCAAATGAAAGAATATATAGAAAAAGAGTATAGAAGAGAAGTACGATATGATTATTCCTGAATTTGGACTCAAATCCTTAAATTATATACATTAAAAAAACTACAAATTTGTAACCATATTAACATAAACACTCACCAAAATACTTTCGCGCTTGTGAGATAGATAGATATTAGGAAGAACAAAAAAATATTGCTAAGAAAATTATATAATTCCATTGAAAATCTATCCCGATGAAATTATTGGGAAAAAAAGTTGATGATAAAAATAATACCTTATATTTGAATAATGATTTCAAATTTTCAAAGGTGTCAGGTTTCACTTCTTCCTTGTGTTTTTTGTATATGTGCCCTCAAGAACAAATCAAAATAATTAGAAAAACACTCTTTAAGGTTAAAATTTCCAGGGCATTCCTCAGGTGGAATTGATCCTTAATAATTTTAGAACACTATTGGATTTAAAGAACTGGAGAGGGGAAAAAAGCTCACAATATTTTGGAAACTAAGTCCAGTGATTTTTGAAACTAATTACTGGCCTTTATGTTATATCAAAGGAGAAGGTAGTGGTTTAAAATCATTTTCTTTGCTTATGCACCTCAGTATTCAGTTTTAACTCCATCTTCTCTTTTCTACAGTAAGTGACCCAAATGTCATCTTTTCCACTTTCCCCAGAAATAATTTTAAAGTTGGTGTTCAGTACTGAAATCAAGATTTCAGTAGCATTGTGAATCAGATAAAGGGGGAAAATGAACCACTTGAACTGCACTCATTTATTGTATAAAGGCTTCTTGTCCATTTTTATAACAGAACAGAGGAAGGTGCAACACTCCCTTGGGCTTTGTTGAAGCCCATCAAAGGGATTTTATTAGTTTAGTATTTTTAAAAAGAGATGTCTTGTTGGTTTTAATGTAGTTATGGTTAGAGTTAGAGACTAGCAGAAGGGCATGTTGTTTGGAATCAACTGTAAGAGCCTATGGCAGGCTAGTTACCCATTTCTTTGAACCTCAACTGTGAAGTTCACATAATGACACCTATATCCTTGTATTTTTAAGAGATAAATTAAACGATGTATATAATGGGCTTAAAAAAGCAGCTGATCATTTTTTCTCAATAAATTAATAGACATTCCTATAGCTAATAATAATGAATAACTTTCACTATAAGACCTCCTTCATAATTCAGTGACATTTATTTTGACTGCCCAGCATGTAAATACCTTTATAACTTGCGAAGAGTCATAAAATAGGTGAGAGACTGGGCCATACTTCCCACTATGGAAACTTATGTTAATACATTGTCTCCCTCTGACAACTAGATGTTCCCACTCAGGACTTAGAGAAAATTGGAAATCACAATGTATAGCCATGTATGGCCAAACAGGATTTTATAAAATCTCTGGGTAGCTAGATACTGATTCAGATTGGCATTCTCTTTTAGTACTTTTAAAGTATTGTTTTACTGAGAATTTGAACATTGAGGTAAATATTTACTCAAAGCTATTTTTAATATTTTCTTACAAATTTGTTCATTTACTGATTAATTCCTTTTAATTTATTTTCATATATTATACATAGTATGTTAATATTCATAAGTTATAAATACATTTAATTTTTATTTATTATTTATTCTTCCTGTAAAGAAAGAATGAGTGCCCTATGAGCTGGTGCTCATTTTGCTAAGCACTTCATAATATAGAGAAACAATACAGAAGGTGAGACGACAGAAAGAAAATTAGATGATATTAATAGATATGAGAAAGTCAAATGTACACTTGATGTGGCTAATGTCTGAAAATGAATTGAAAATTGTATCATTCCAGTTGTACTGAATATAGTGGGAAAATTCTGCCATATTTCATTTTTTAGTAGTATTTGTTCCTCTAAAAACTCATTAAATATTTTGTTTTCCTTCCTAACTTTAATTTCTGAATTCAGGAAATTAGGATTTACTACAATGCTTAGTTTTTATAACATTCACATAAAGGTCAATACTTTTCCCATTCTTATTTAAAAGTTTATTTTCTACTGTATTTCTTTATTCTCATTGCCAAAATGTTTTAAACTTATGTTCAGGAAACACTGTGAACCACTAAGAGATAATGTCTCCAACTCACTTATAATGTAGATCCACTTTTGTCTGTTTTAGGGTCTTGGTTTCCAAATCTCCCAAACATTGTACAAATGTTAGTCAGGAGTCCACTTCTAAGCACACATTAGTCTCTCAGTAATTTAAGATTTATTGGTTCTTTTAGTTCATGTATTGGTCTGACCATAGTAAATCAATGTTTGAACTCTAAGCAAGAGATAAGACACATTTCTATTTTGGAAATCACTGGGCCAAATTACTAAAGGTGGCAGAATATTATTATATCATTCTACTCCCATAGAAACATGGAGAAAAAAAGTTTGCCATAAAGGCAGTTGTCCAATCCCTCTCTCCCATAGAACTTCCATCTAGAAATGAGATTGTAATGTGTAGCAGGCAAAATAATGCCCATGCTCCATCCCCCAAGATGTCTATGCCCTAATCCCTGGAAGCTGTGAATATGTTATGTTACATGGCAAAGGGAGATTAAGATTACAGATGGAATTCAAGTTGCTAATAAGATAACCTTATAATAGAGTGATTATCTTGGATTATCTGGGTGGGCCCAATTAATCACAAGAATCCTTATAAACAAAAGAGGGAGGGGGAAGAAAGAAATAGATATAACATAAAGTCAAAGAGATGCAGCATTGCTGGCTTTGAAGATGGAGGAATAAGGCTATAAGCCCAAGAATTTGAGCAGCCTTTAGAAACTAGAAAAAACATGGAAATGGCATGTCCCCTGGAGCCTCCAAAGGGAATGGAGACATGCTGACACCTTGATTTTAGCACATTGAGACCCATGCTTAAATTCTTACCTGCTTAACTGTAAAATAATAAATATGTATTGCTATAAGCCACTAGGTTTGTGGTAATTTGGTATGGCAGTAATAGAAAATTAATAAACTGCACTTATTATCATAAAATTTTCTAAACTAAAGCTATTGAGTGAAATACCTGCAAGTTGAAAAATGAGGAATCTGCTCTAGCCTAGAAATTCAAGTTTCTTCCCATTAAACTGTATGCTGTTACAACTAAACTGGCCCCAAATCATAAGGTGTTTGATTTGACAGAGGGTAGTCAAGGATCCCCTCTTTCTTTTATTTCCCTCTCCAACAATTTCTCTTTTTCATTCTCCTTATCCATTTGACTTTATCAGACTTCTATACCTAGAAAAGGTATTTATTTGGGGAAAAGTATATCATTTATGTCAATTCTTTATTATCAACTTTAAATTTTCAGTAAACACACTTATTTATTGGTTACCTAGTCTTGGACCTATCTGTTAGGATAGGATGAATCTCTCATCAAGATTGAGGAGACCAATACTTACAAGGCCAGGTGATGAAGTAACTAACTAGAAATCCTTATTATCACTAAAGGCCAAAGTTATCCCAGGAAGAAATTTCTCTTTCAGTAACACGTTCTTGACACAGCTATTCCCATCATCCCACAATATTTGTTGACCATATTACCAAAGAAAATACCTAAACTGAAATCATCAGAAGATACAGGAGATAGATAGTAGGCTTTGTGAATAGCCTATCAAAATATAGTTTGGGGTGTGGCTTGGGTGGCCTGGAAAGGCTGTAATGGAGTCATCACATCTTCCTAGAAAGTCTTTAGCAAAAGTAATTTGTTTTCAGTTTGAATGATTATATACTAAAAATTATAGGTCTTAAATGGTCTCACTAAACAAAAGAAATGGCAGTTTTGTGACAGGATACAGTGTTAGCTAATGCTATGGTGATAATCAGTTTGTAATACATAAGTGTATGAAATCAACAATGTACACCTTAAATTTATACAATATTATAGGTCAATTATACCTCAATAAATCTGGACAAATTTTAAATTAAAAAATTTATAATAAGAAGTTTCTTTTATATTGTTGTTTTGTTTTGTTTTTTTCTTACCAAGTCTACTAAGTAGAGCATTCAGCTGGTAAGAATTAATTTTGCCTGAATTAAATATGGAGGGCTAACTAGAGCCCATTTCAGGTTCAACAAACATCTTGAACTATTTTTCAAACATTTGGGATTTGGCAAAAAAATATTTCGCTCAGTAATTTTCTGCTTAATTTTTAAACCCTTGTGTTTTTAAGGGGAATTTAATCCGCATGTTTCTGATTTATTTACCATTAACTGATCAGGCTGTTTTTTTGTTGTCATTTTTTGGTGAGGGGAGGTGTTTAGGGACACTTTCAGAGACTGACAAATTTCTTGAAAAAAGTAGGAAAGCTCTATTCTGCCAGAGGCAAGCAAGTGTCAAATCAAGAGAATTGAAAGAGGTTCTGGATTCATGTAAGCAATGCAGCCTGACTCAAAAAGAGAGAAACTATTTTCCCCCAGTTTTACTGCTAAGGATGAAAGACGTTATGAATTCAGAATCACAGACATGAGCCTGCAGAACTTGGATTTACTCACCAGTCTGTGCCCTGGTCTCTGGTTCTGAGAAAAAATGCAGCTCCTCACATCAGGGGCAGAAAGAAGAGCTAAACAGAGATGTTTCTAGCATCTAAGAAAAGTATTATTTATGATTAGATAGACAGTGAAGAGAGAGAAAAAAATGAGTGAGCAAAAGAGAAAAACAGGGAGAAGAAAAATAGAGGGATATTTCTGAAAATGTTAAATTGTATATGATTTCCTTTTTGCTCCTAGAGCAGGGGTCCCCAACCCCTGGACTGAGGACTGGTACTGGTCCGTGGCCTGTTAGGAACCGAGACGCACAGCAGAAGGTGAGTGGCGGGCGAGCAAGGGATGCTTCATGTGCTGTTCCCCATGGCTCCCCATGGGTCCCCATCGCTGGCGTTACTGCCTAAACCATTTCCCCCCGACCGCTTGCATGGAAAAATTGTCTTCCATGAAACCAGTCCCTGGTGCCGAAAAGGTTGGGGACAGCTGTCCTAGAGGACTGTTAGCTTTAGACCTCATGGCTGCACAGACCCCCAAATACCTAATCACTCACTGAGAGTTCTCTCTGACCCTTGATAAATTTGGAAAAGAGAAACTTAACCTATATTATAACCACTTGTAATAAACTAATTTTTTAATGAAACAATCAACATTACTTGTTCTATTTTCATCCTTTCCTCAAAATACTGATTTATAGAAACTTTTAAAACACCCCTTTTGTCATCTTTTTTAATTTGACTTTGATTCTCTCTAAAGCTTTTGCATTACTTAGCCTATTTTGGAAGCAAGAAGTGCTAGTGTAAAAGAAAAGGTATTGCATTATTTAATATTTTATATAGATTTTGTTTTATGTACAAAGCTTTATACAGGTGTGGTGTGTGTGTGTGTGCGTGTGGGCACACACACATCAGATTTTTAGCATCAAAATCATTTACCTATTTTCAGAACTTTGTTCTTTCTATCATTCATAAGTATTGCAGCTGTCCTGAGTTGAGTAGAAAAATACCATGCCTGAGTGATAACAAGTTTTATAGAATTGTATAACTAAATTCTGTTATCCGTTCAACAAATATTTATTGAACACTTTCTATGTACACAATATAGTGATAAAGAATTAACATACTGGAGCACAAAGTAGGTTCCTGAACTGAGGTGTTTAACAGTTAGAATATAATTTTAGAAAATGAGGACTAAGATGATAGTAAGCTTCCAGTTCACAATATTTAACTGCAATAAAATACATGTTTTGTGTGTGTGTGTGTGTGTGTGTGTAAGGAAACTGCCTTGGAAGCAGCACTGAATTGTATATATAGAAATTAAGATTTTTAAAAATTCTCAACCTCTACAGCTCTAGATCACAGTATCTTAGTAAACATCTCTTAGTTTATATCAAGCTCTTTTAAATCATACCTGTCAGTGAGATGTCAACCATGGCAGTCAATCTATGAGCAGTCCTGCCATTTCATGAGAATGACAAGTCAACCGTGAAAATGACAGAGGGAAAAATCATGAAGAACTGTTTTACTGCCTAAAAGCGGTCTATCATTTTCAATGTTTTTAGGTTTTTGTCCCAATTAAAATTTTTGAAATGAAATACTTAATACACAGAAAAGATTCAGATTTCACAAATCATTAATGCATAGAAGAATGGCCTTATTTTTCTGCATGTCAGGGTAGCATGCTTGAATTTAACACATGTCCAGTGGCCAGCAGACAAGACCATTCCTATAAAGGATCTGTGTTCACCCCCCCTTAAAAATGGGACTGCAGTTCCTTCTAGAAAAAAAGACATTTGATTTAAAAGTTAACAAGGGACAGTGATCAGAAGGGAAGTAAGTAGGCATGCTACTTCTTTATTTAAAATCTGTGTGGATCTTCAAAATGAATCAACACTGCTAAGGTCTCCTAATGTGGTAAGAGAGAGAGAGTAGTAGAACAAATATCTTTGTAAATGGAACAAAATTACATGTCCTATTTCCAAGAGTTTGAAGTGGTTAAATGAGTTTACAACTATTTCTTGCCACAAAATCATATATTTTATTTATTCTTAAGCCTTCTCATAGAATCCATTGGGATGTTGAAATTCTAGATGAGCTGAAGTATTTTGAAATTTTTAGGTGTTTTAATTTTAAAATTACAAATGTAATGCAAGTATAAAAACATCAAAAATACAGATGTGCTAACCTCCTAATCTCTTACATGACATAACCAATGTGAACAATTTGGTATCTGTTCTTCTTTACTTTATCCAATGCATGAAAAATCATAGACACACTAATAGAAATACAGACAAAGGTCACACTTTTTTAAGGAAAAATAGAATTAAATTATAGCTGGTACTATTCAACTATTTTTAAAAAAATTAACATCATATCTTAAATAGCTTTCTAGACCTTGCAAATATCTATGTAATATTCCATGGTGTGAATATGTATTTTATACAACCATTTTCCACTGGTGGGTACAAAGGTCATTTCCAGTGGTTTGCTGCAACAAATTCTGCTTTCATAAATATCCTTATAGTATTATGTTTTTATTCCAGTAGACAATTTCTAGAAGTGGAAGTTCCTAAAAGTGTAAAGTATTTTCTTTTGAGTTTTTCTGATGAGGACCACTGTGATGCAGTGCTTCACCATCTTATATTTTTTCCCTTGACCACTTTCTTCACACATTAAACTAATTCTGTTATATATGCAAAGGGAGAACTGTTCTTATATAAACAGAATTTCTGTTACTTTTCTACCTTCAGGCAATATCTTAAAATTTTAGCAGGTGCTAAATAATTGTTAGTTAAATAAATTTGCAAACATTCATTCTTCCTCAGATGAAGGTGTCTTAAGTGGATATGTCTTCAACATTCCAGTCCTTTCCCCTAAAACAGTGTTTGAAAAAGTTCTGGCAGGGGTGGAACTGTGGAGAGGAAGGGTTGGGAAGGACCAAGGAAGCTGATAGTAAGTCAGTAATCAGAACACAAAGAACAACCCAGAGGAGAAATGGAGAACAAATCAGACATCTGGACAAAAGCCATGCCTCTGGATTTGGAAACTACAGAAAAGGACTTAACCAGGGAAACCACCATAGTTTGATGGACTGAGAGGTGTCTGAAACTCTTAGAACTGACTTCATATAACTGCACTGCTAGCAAATCTTTTTTTGCTTGTTTGTTTATTTTATTGAGATATAATTGACATGTAGCATTATGTAAGTTTAAGGTGTACAATGTGTTGATTTGATACATTTCAGAATGCAATGTGATCACCATCATAGTGTCAGCTAACATCTCTATCATGTCACATAATTATTTCTTTTTCTGTGGTGAGAACATTTAAGATCTAGTCTCTTAGCAACTTTGAAGTATATGATACAGAATTGTACCTTATTGCAGCTTTAGTGAGCAGGACTTAATCAGGAACAAGATCTTTGCCTGAGCTTGTAAGTTAATATTTGTCAGTCCCTTAAACAGGATGGTGAAGGAAAGGGAGAAGAAAGCAAAGACTGCTCTGGCTAAACTGCACATTCTCAGCCAGGCTCCAGGCAGATCCCTGAAGAGGAGGAATGGAGCTTTTAGGGGTAAATTTTGTTTTGTTGCAAGGGGATCACTATATTTGCTCCCACCATTGGGGTGAAACCAGGACAAATGGCAATCCTGTTTTCCTGTTTACAAAATATCTTGCTTCCTTAGATTGTCTTTGAGTTTTATGGCTATCTATAGAAGTGGAAATTGAGCCAAAGCCAAACAGGGCTGGCTGTATTTCCCATGGGCCCCTGCACCATTGAGCAGGCTCTGAGAGCAGGCAGAGGCCCATCATCCACAGCAAAGCTCTTGGCGACACAATTATAAAGCCTGTCAAAACACCTAGAGGCCTTGGGGCAGGAAGGAGCTATCATGTGGCCTTTCACATGGGTTCACAATGTCTCTAGAGTGCTGCTCCAGTTCTTATTTTAATTATTTCTAATTCTAAGGGGTTCTTCACTATTAGCGGTGATGCTATTGCAAAGGAGTTACACATTTTTTCTGTGTATCACATATACGACTACTTTATCAACCTATTAATATATATTTACTGATGACTGTCATATACCAAGCACCATGTTGGGTATCATGGAGGATTCAAAAGGTAGCAAAATAATATTTATTTTTCAACATTTGTATCTTTCTTTTCTCTCTTCTCTCTCTTCTTCTCTTCCTTTTTCTTTTTAGTTAATACAGGAAAATCTCAAAGAATTAAAAGCCTATACAATTGCTCATGTCGTTTCCTGATGAGCTGAAAACAGTCAATGATTCTTCATTTCTTTCTATTATTTGTTCTTTTAATTTAACTTTTCTTCTAATTTTGTAATCGTGTATATTGCTATGTGATATTCTAGAGTGCTTGAATTTACTACTGAATCTATATTTATTCTTCAGCCATAGAGTGAGCCCACTTTATGTGTATGTGCTGGCCAATGTGCACTCAAATTAAATTTTCAAGGAAGTAAATAGTTTGATTAAAAATTATGTGTGTGGGGCTTCCCTGGTGGTGCAGTTGTTGGGAGTCCGCCTGCCAATGCAGGGGACATGGGTTCGTGCCCCGGTCTGGGAGGATCCCACGTGCCACGGAGCAGCTGGACCCGTGAGCCATGGCCACTGAGCCTGCGCGTCCGGAGCCTGTGCTCCGCAATGGGAGAGGCCACAACAGTGAGAGGCCTGCATACCGCAAAAAAACACAAACAAAAACAAAAACAAACAAAAAATTATGTGTGTGTTTTGTGTAGAAATAAAAGGCAATCTAGAGCATTTTTAAGAAATCATTGAAAAATAGTTCCATGGGAGTACAAATGGTGATAAAGAGAGCTCTTGTGACTATTTTTAGAGAAAGTTTCCTACTTTGAAGAGAGAGATGTATGCTCTCTCTCAACCTTGTCCTCTTTATCTACTAACTTATTTACATGTACAAAATTAATCTCTCCTCTTCCTGTTAGTCTTACAGAGTAAAATGGTCCTGTCCCTTCCAATTGCTGCATTTAATCAATTCCCTTTTACCTGTTTTTATGATTTCCTCCATCAATTCTTTTCTCTGTCCTGGGCCTTCAGCCTCATTTTTCTATTAGAGTAACATAATAGCTTAGAAACATAAATAAATAAATATCCTGCATCTTAAACAAAAATCCTCCCTTGACCACACACCATTCTTATATCAGCCCTTCTCTCCTCTTCCTTGTAATTATTATTTCTTGGGATTGAGTTATTGCTACTTAGCCTTATGCATTTCTTCATGGACTCAAGTCTGGCTTTTACTGCCAACACCCCACTGAAACACTCTTGAAGAACAATCCTAATTGTAATGTTCAGTGGACATTATTGGACAGATGTCTCTGTTTCGTCTGACAAGGTTCATTACTCCCTTTGTCTTGAAATTTTCGACTATAGGTTTCCATTACACCACTCTGCCCCTCTGTCTTTAATCAGTTTATGCATCACTGAGCACTCTTTCTTAGCCGTTTCCATGAATTTTGATGTCATTCTTTACTTCTTAAACGTTGATATTACTCAAAGTTCTGCCATCAAATCACATTTCTTCCACTTCCTGCAATTTCTTGAGCAAATCCACTTTCAGACTCTTGATTGCTAGTAAAAGTGGTAGCACACTCTGGTAGTCCTGATGGTATTATGTCAGCACTACTCTAATCTCTCTCTACAGCTCTGAAAGAGTCCCAGAACCTGCTGGTCACCTCCACCTGGTTGTCCTATAGGAACTTCTAGTTTCATGCACTGCCCTAAATTCTTTGGAACAAGTCAGGATATCAACAAATAAAGAGATGTGCCCATTGTCTAATTCATTATTTCCCCCCCTCAAACTTTCTCCTTCTTCCTATAATTAATTCTTGACTGAGTCAGAAACACACCATTCACCCAATCACAACAAATAGAAATTGGGACTTGAGGGCTCATCCTTGAATCTTTCTTTTCCCTAGTCTCTTATATCTGAATAATCACCAAGAGCTGTGCATTTCACCTCTTAAATAAACTTGAATCAGTTTCTTCATCCCCATAACTACTTATATATTTATTTAGCAAGTCCTAGATTATTGCAATGGTTTCCCAGCCTCTAGGGCTATGTGCTCAAACCCAGCCTCACACAGCAGACAGAAGAATGCATTCAAATTCAATTCTGACCATATCACTTCCCTAAAAAAACTTGCCAATGGTTTCATATTGTTTGCTTTATTTCTTTGCTGTAATCTTACATGACCACCTACCTCAAGCTTTGCTACCCTACAATACTGAGTTTTTTGTAATTTCAATCATATGCTATACTGTCTATCCTGCCAGTGTCTTTTCTCAGGTTGACCCCTCCATTTAGAATGTCCCTATTCCCTTCACCTGGTTAACTCTTCCTAATCCCTTAAGACTCTTCTAGAGTATAACCTCTTTCAAGAAGCCTTCCTTGAACTCTATGTATACTTCTTGTTGGATTGGGTAACTTTCTCTCTACTTCCACAGTAGTTTTCATGTGTCTTCACTAGATTTGTCATTTTATGTTGTAATTGTCTGCTTATGTCTCTCAATGAGTGAAAGCACTATACTTTGTGTATTTATTTTTTATCTCCACCACTTAATTCACTATTTATTCACACAACAAGCAAAAGACAACTAATTTTGTTAGGTTGGGGCTTAACTTGAGTCTTAAATTATGAACTGTATTTGAATAATTGTAAGAAAGGAAGGATTCCAATGGAAATAAGACTTTGAATAAAGATTTAGACACAAAAATGTCCCTGTATTTCCTGGAGTGGGAAGCTCCTGCGTGTGTGTGTGTGTGTGTGTGTGTGTGTGTGTGTGTGTGTGTGTGTTTGATATCAGAGTCAGGGCTGGGAAGGCATCTGTTAATAGGCTGGCTGGGTGGATTTCAGAAAATATGAAAGTACTGGAGTGCATACATTTTGGACATTGTAAACAACACAGAGATTGTTTTATGAATGATGGAACAATTGATGAGAATTGTGTGTTAGAAAGATACTTTCAGCAATAGTGTGTTAATTAGGGCTAGGAGCAGGGTGAACAATTATAAAAATATAATAGTTCAAGGATGATGTCATAGGATTGGCTCAAGGTGGCAGAGTAGAAGGATGTGCACTCACTCCCTCTTGCAAGAGCACCGGAATCACAAGTAACTGCTGAACAATCATCGACGGGAAGACACTAGAACTCACCAAAAAAGATACCCCACATCCAAAGACAAAGGAGAAGCCACAAAGAGACAGTAGGAGGGGCACAATCACAATAAAAATCAAAGCCCATAACTGCTGGATGGGTGACTCACAGACTGGGGAACACTTATACCACAGAAGACCACCCACTGGAGTGAAAGTTCTGAGATTCATGTCAGGCTTCCCAACCTGGGGGTCCAGCAACAGGAGGAGGAATTCCTAGAGAATCAGATTTTGAAGGCTAGCAGGATTTGATTGCAGGATTTCAACAGGACTGGGGGAAACAGAGACTCCACTCTTGGAGGGCACACACAAAGTAGTGTGCACATCAGGACCCAGGGGAAGGAGCAGTGACCCCATAGAGGACTGAACCAGACTTACCTGCTAGTGTTGGAGGGTCTCCTGCAGAGGCGGGGGGTGTGGCTGTAGCTCACCATGAGGATAAGGGCACGGGCAGCAGAAGTTCTGGGAAGTACTCCTTGGCATGGGCCCTCCCAGAGTATGTCATTAGCCCCACCAAAGAGCCAGGTAGGCTCCAGTGTTGGCTTGCATCGGGCCAAACAACCAGCAGGGAGGGAACCCAGCCCTACCCATCAGCAGACAAGAGGATAAAAGTTTTACTGAGCTCTGCCTACCAGAGCAATACCCAGCTCTACCCACCACCAGTCCCTCCCATCAGGAAACTTGCACAAGCCTCTTAGATAATCTAATCCACCAGAGGGCAGACAGCAGAAGCAAGAAGAGCTACAATCCTGCAGCCTGTGGAACAAAAAACACATTCACAGAAAGATAGACAAGAAGAAAAGGCAGAGAACTATGTACCAGATGAAGGAACAAGATAAAACCTCAGAAAAACAACTAAATGCAGTGGAGATAGGCAATCTTCCAGAAAAAGAATTCAGAATAATGATAGTGAAGATGACCCAGGACCTCGGAAAAAGAATGAAGGCAAACATCAAGAAGATGCAAGAAATGTTTAACAAAGACCTAGAAGAATTAAAGAACAAACAAACAGAAATGAACAATACAATAACTGAAATGAAAACTACGCTAGAAGGAATCAAGAGCAGAATAACTGAGGCAGAAGAACGGATAAGTGACCTGGAAGACAGAATGGTGGAATTCACTGCCATGGAAGAAAATAAAGAAAAAAGAATGAAAAGAAATGAAGACTGCCTAAGAGACCTCTGGGACAACATTAAATGCAACAACATTCGCATTATAGTGATCCCAGAAGGAGAAGAGACAAAGGACACAAGAAAATATTTGAAGAGATTATAGTTGAAAACTTCCCTAACATGGGAAAGGAAATAGTCACCCAAGTCCAGGAAGTGCAGGGAGTCCCAGGCAGGATAAACCCAAGGAGAAAGATGCTGAGACATATAGTAATCAAATTGAAAAAATTAAAGACAAAGAAAAATTATTGAAAGCAACAAGGGAGAAATGACAAATAATATACAAGGGAACTCCCATAAGGTTAACAGCTGATTTCTC
The DNA here is from genome assembly GCF_949752795.1 of Hyperoodon ampullatus. Classification (NCBI taxonomy): domain Eukaryota; kingdom Metazoa; phylum Chordata; class Mammalia; order Artiodactyla; family Ziphiidae; genus Hyperoodon; species Hyperoodon ampullatus. The sequence goes on from NC_136930.1 coordinate 35,983,001, forward strand.
AGCAGAAACTCTAGAGCCAGAAGGGAGTGGCATGATATACTTAAAGTGATGGAAAGGAAAAACCTACAACCAAGATTACTCTACCCAGCAAGGACCTCATTCAGATCCAACAGAGAAATCAAAAGTATAACAGACTAGCAAAAACTAAGAGAATTCAGCACCACCAAACCAGCACTACAACAAATGTTAAAAGAACTTCTCTAAGTGGGAAACAAAAGAGAAGAAAATGACCTACAAAAACAAACCCTTAACAATTAAGAAAATGATAATTGGAATGTACATCGATAATTACCTTAAACATGAATGCATTAAGTATTCCAACCAAAAGACACAGGCTGGCTAAATGGATACAAAAACAAGAGCCATATATATGCTGTCTACAAGAGACCCACTTCAGACCTAGGGTCACATACAGATGGAAAGTGAGGGGCTGGAAAGAGATATTCCATGCAAATGGAAATAAAAGAAAAGCTGGAGTAGCAATATTCATATCAGATAAAATAGACTTTAAAATAAAGAATGTTACAAGAGACAAGGAAGGACACTACATAATGATCAAGGGATCAATCCAAAAAGAAGATATAACAATTATAAATATATATTCACCCAATCAGAGCACTTCAGTACATAAGGCAACTGCTAACTGCTATAAAAGAGGAAATCAACAGCAACACAATAATAGTGGGGGACTTTACCACCTCACTGACACCAATGGACAGATCACCCAAAGAGAAAATTAATAAGGAAACACAAGCTTTAAATGACGCAATAGACCAGCTAGATTTAATTGATATTTATAGGACATTCCATCCAAAAATGAAAGATTATATGTTCTTCTCAGGTGCATACGGATAGATCATATCTTGAGTCACAAATCAAACCTCAGTAAATTTAAGAAAATTGAAATCATATGAAGCATCTTTTCTGATCACAATGCTATGAGGTTAGAAATCAATTACAGGGAAAAAAACATAAAAAACATAAGCACAGGGAGGCTAAACAATACATTACTAAATAACCAAGTGATCACTGAAGAAATCAAAGAGGAAATCAAAAAATACATAGAGACAAATGACAATGGAAACATGACAATCCAAAACCCATGGGATGCAGCAAAATCAGTTCTAAGAGGGACGTTTATTGCTATACAAGCCTACTTCAAAACAAGAAAAATCTCAAATAAACAATCTAATCTTATATCTAAAGGAATTAGGGAAAGAAGAACAAAGAAAGCCCAAAGTTAGCAAAAGGAAAGAAATCATAAAGATCAGAGCAGAAATAAATGAAATAGAAACAAAGAAAACAATAGCAAAGATCAACAAAACTAAAAGCTAAGAAAAGCTGAGAAGATAAACAAAATTGATAAGCCATTAGCCAGACTGATGAAGAAAAAGAGGGAGAGGACTCAAATCAATAAAATTAGAAATGAAAAAGGAGAAGTTACAGCAGACACTGCAGAAATACAAACCATCCTAAGAGACTATTACAAGCAACTCTATGCCAATAAAATGGAGAGCCTGGAAGAAATGGACAAATTTGTAGAAAGTTATGACCTTCCCAGACTAAACCAGGAAGAAATAGAAAATATAAACAGACCAATCACAAGTAATGAAATTGAAACTGTGATTAAAAATCTTCCAACAAACAAAAGTCCAGGACCAGATGGCTTCACAGGTGAATTCTATCAAACATTTAGAGAAGAGCTAACACCAATCTTTCTCAAACTCTTCCAAAAAATTGCAGAGGAGGGAACACTCCCAAACTCATTCTATGAGGCCACCATCACCCTGATACCAAAACAAGACAAAGATACTATAAAAAAAGAAAATTACAGACCAATATCACTGATGAATATAGATGCAAAAATCCTCAACAAAATACTGGCAAACAGAATCCAACAGCACATTAAAGGGATCATACACCATGATCAAGTGGCATTTATACCAGGGATGCAAGGATTCTTCAGTATATGCAAATCAATTAATGTGATACATCATATCAACAAATTGAAAAATTAATCCATATGATCATCTCAATAGATGCAGAAAAGGCTTTTGACAAAATTCAACACTCATGTATGATAAAAAATCTCCAGAAAGTGGGCATAGAGGGAACCTAACTCAACATAATAAAATCCTTATATGACAAACCCACAGCTAACATCATTCTCAATGGTGAAAAACTGAAAGCATTTCCTCTAAGATCAGGATCAAGACAAGGATGTCCACTATCGCCACTATTAGGCAACATAGTTTTGGAAATCCTAGCCACAGCAATCAGAGAAGAAAAAGAAATACAAATTGGAAAAGAAGAAGTAAAATTGTCACTGTCTGCAGATGACATGATACTATACATAGAGAATCCTAAAGATGCCACCAGAAAACTACTAGAGCTTACCAATGAATTTGCTAAAGTTGAAGGATAGAAAATTAAGGCACAGAAATCTCTTTCATTCCTATACACAAAAGATGAAAAATCTGAAAAAGAAATTAAAGAAACACTCCCATATACCATTGCAACAAAAAGAATAAAACACCTAGCAATAAGCCTACCTCAGGAGACAAAAGACCTGCATGCAGAAAATTATAAGACACTGATGAAAGAAATTAAAGATGATACAAACAGACGGAGAGAAATACCATGTTATTGGATTGGAAGAATCAATATTGTGAAAATGACTATACTACCAAAAACAATCTACAGATTCAGTGTAATCCCTATCAAATTGCCAAAGGCATTTTTTACAGAACTAGAAAAAAAAAATCTTAAAATACATATGGAGACAAAAAGACCCCGAATAGCCAAAGCGATCTTGAAGGAAAAAAACAGAGCTATAAGAATCAGACTCCCTGACTTCAGACTATACCACAAAGCTATAGTAATCAAGACAATATGGTAGTGGCACAAAAACAGAAATATAGATCAATGGAACAGGATAAAAAGCACAGAGATAAACTCACACACCTATGGTCAACTAATCTATAACAAAGGAGGCAAGGATACACCATGGAGAAATGACAGTCTCTTCAATAAGTGGTTCTGTGAAAACTGGACAGCTACATGTAAAAGAATGAAATTAGAACACTCCTTAACACCATACACAAAAATAAACTCAAAATGGATTAGAGACCTAAATGTAAGACTGGACACTATAAAATTCTTAGAGGAAAACATAGGAAAAACAATTTTTGATATAAATCACAGCAAAATCTTTTTTGATCCACCTCCTAGAGTAATGGAAATAAAAACAAAAATGAACAAATGGGACCTAATGATACTTAAGAAAAGCTTTTGCACAGCAAAGGAAACCATAAACAAGACGAAAAGACAACCTGCAGAATGGGAGAAAATATTTGCAAATGAATCAACGGACAAAGAATTAATCTCCAAAATATATAAACAGCTCATGTAGCTCAATATTAAAAAAACAAACAACCTGATCAAAAAATGAGCAGAAGATCTAAATAGACATTTCTCCAAAGAAGACATACAGATGGCCAAGAATTATATGAAAAGCTGCTCAACATCACTAACTATTAGAGAAATGCAAATCAAAACTACAGTGAGGTATCACCTCACACCAATTAGAATGGGCATCATCAGAAAATCTACAAACAACAAATGCTGTAGAGGGTGTGGAGAAAAGGGAACCCTCTTGCACTGTTGGTGGGAATGTAAATTGATACAGCCACTATGGCGGAGAGTTTGGAGGTTCCTTATAAATCTAGAAATAGAATTACCATATGATACAGCAATCCCACTACTAGGCATATAACCATAATTCAAAAAGACATATGCACGCCAATGTTCTTTGAAGCACTATTTACAATAGCCAGGTCATGGAAGCAACCTAAATGCCCATTGACAGATGAATGGATAAAGAAGATGTGGTATAGGGCTTCCCTGGTGGTGCAGTGGTTGAGAGTCCACCTGCTGATGCAGGGGACACAGGTTCGTGCCCCAGTCCAGGAAGATCCCACATGCCACGGAGCAGCTGGGCCCGTGAGCCATGGCCACTGAGCCTGCGTGTCCGGAGCCTGTGCTCTGTAATGGAAGAGGCCACAACAGTGAGAAGCCTGCGTACCGAAAAAAAAAAAAAAAAAAAGAAGATGTGGTATATATATATATATATATACAATGGAATATTATTCAGCCACAAAAAGGAATGAGCTTGGGTCATTTGTAGAGACGTGGATGGATCTAGAGACTGTCATACAGAGTGAAGTAAGTCAGAAAGAGAAAAACAAATATTGTATACAAACACATATATGTGGATCCTAGAAAAATGGCACAGATGAACTGGTTTGAAGGGCAGAAATAGAGACACAGATGTAGAGAACAAACGTGTGGACACCAATGTGGGAAATTGGCAGGGTGGGTGGTGGTGTGATGAATTGGGAGATTGGGATTGACATATATACACTAATATGTATAAAATGGATAACTAAGAAGAACCTGCTGTATAAAAAATAAATAAAATAAAATTCCATAAAAAGAATGAAATGATAATAATTTGGGGCTAGAATAATGGTAGTGGAAATAGTAGGGAAGGAATATATTCCAAATCATTCCAAAAAAATTACTATGATGGGTAAATGGCAGGTTCAAGAAGAGCACTGTGAGTTCAGGGATAATGTTCATTTTGTTCAACACTGTGTGCTCACTGCTTAGCACTGAGCTTGGCATATAGTGGGTGGTGAATAAGTGTTTTTTAAGTAGAAGAATTAATGGATAAATGATGTTTAACCCTTTCACATGCATATGACAGCATAGAATTTTTTGTTGTTTTGTTTTTGTTTCTTTGGACTGCCATCAACACAAATACAATGGTCTGAAGTAGTGGATTTAGAGTAATGATGGAGTTATGTGACTTTGTTGTAATTTAGATATCTTTCATTCTCTCTCAATTGCTTCAGGAGTCCCAGGCCTTAGCATGATTAATGCTACTGTTTTGAAATCAACTTTAGAACTTTGATCTCAGGCTCTAAATATGCCCTTGCTGTAAACAAGCAACACATCTAATAATAACCATATCACCTGTTCATCTAAAGGGTTTCATATGTGTTTAATTAATAATTTAGGACAAGTGTCACCATGGTTGCCTCAGTCTAGACAGGGGACAATTATATCATCTACTTATTTCTTCTGCTTGAGGGATATATAAAGCTTTCAGAAAAGGTTATTAAGGGTTCAGATAATTAAAGTTGTATTTTTTTGCACATTAATCACAATTTATATTTTAAAACAATTAGCATGAGTTACTTGTATGTTCAAAAAATCAATTTCACATAAAAACCTTTATAATGGTGTGAAGATATGTATTCAGGGATATTAACTGCAACACTGTTAACAATAGTGAAAGTCTGGAAATTACTTAAATATCCATCATAAATTATGATACACATTCTAGGTAGAATCATAAACCATTTTTTTTTGATGGAGTATATTTATATGTACTGATGTAGAAAAATGTCCCAGATACATTGTTAAGTGGAAATATTGCAGAATTATGGAGCAGAATATTTAGTGAGAAAGCAAGTCATGTGAACAATAAATACAGATCATGTACTATATGTGTATACACACACGTACACTCACACATTATACCACTAGTGATATTAAAATTACCTGGAATGGGCTTCCCTGGTGGCGCAGTGGTCGAGAGCCCGCCTGTCGATGCAGGGGACGCAGGTTCGTGCCCCAGTCCGGGAAGATCCCACATGCCGCAGAGCAGCGAGGCCCGTGAGCCATGGCCACTGAGCCTGTGCGTCCGGAGCCTGTGCTCCGCAAGGGGAGAGGCCACAACAGTGAGAGGCCCATGTACCACAAAAAAATAAAAATAAAAATAAAATAAAATAAAATAAAATAAAATAAAATTACCTGGAAGGATTCCTAAGAAAATGTTAACAGTGGTTAATTCAGGGATTATTTTAAGTATTTTATAGCAGTTTTACAATGATCACATATTTATTGACTGAAAACAATAAAGTCACTCCTGTTTTTTCCAAGTTATGCTGTGGCTTCTCCTTGCATTTGAACTTCTAGAAATTAATATTAAAAGCAAAATAAAAGAATCACCTTTTCGTCTAGGTTAAAAAGTAGTTGAAGAAGACATACAGATGGTCAATAGGTACATGAAAAGATGCTCAGCTTTGCTAATTATTAGAAAAATGCAAACAGAAACTACAATGAGGTAACACCTCACACTGGTCAGAAAGGCCATCATTAAAAAGTCTACAAACAATAAATGCTGGAGAGAGTGTGGAGAAATGGGAACCCTCCTACACTGTTGGTGGGAATGTAAATTGGTACAGCCACTATAGAGAACAGTACAGAGGTTCCTTAAAAACCTAAAAATAGAGTTGCTGTATGATCCTGCAATTCCACTCCTGGGCATAGATTTGGAGAAAACTCTAATTTGAAAAGATACATGCACCTCAATGTTCACAGCAGCACTACATACAACAGTCAAGACATAGAAGCAAACTAAATATCCATCAACAGTTGAACGGATAAAGAAAATGTGGTACATATATACAATGGAATATTACTCAGCCATAAAAAGAAATGAAATTGAGTTATTTGTAGTGAGGTGGATGGACCTAGGGTCTGTCATATAGAGTGAAGTAAGTCAGAAAGAGAAAGACAAACACCGTATGCTAACACATATATATGGAATCTAACAACAACAACAAAAAAAAGGTCATGAAGAACCTAGGGGTAAGACAGGAAGAAAGACAAAAACGTACTAGAGAATGGACTTGAGAATATGGGGAGGGGGAAGGGTAAGCTGAGACAAAGTGAGAGAGTGGCATGGACATATATACACTACCAAAAGTAAAATAGATAGCTAGTGGGAAGCAGCTGCATAGCACAGGGAGATCAGCTTGGTGGTTTGTGACCACCTAGAGGGGTGGGATAGGGAGGGTGGGAGGGAGGGAGATGCAAGAGGGAAGAGATATGGGAACATATGTATATGTATAACTGATTCAATTTGTTATAAAGCAGAAACTAACACACCATTGTAAAGCAATTATACTCAAATAAAGATGTTAAAAAAATGTGGTTCATATATGCAATGGAATATTACTCAATCATAAAACCAATAAAATAATGCCACTTGTAGCAACATGGATGGACCTAGAGATTATCATACTAAGTGAAGTGAAAGTCAGAAAGAGAAAGACAAATATCGTATGATGTCACTTATATGGAATCTAAACTATGATACAAATAAATTTATTTACAAGACAGAAGCAGACTCACAGACACAGAAATCAAACTTAAGGTTACCATAGGGGAAGGGATAAATTAGGAGTTTGGGATTAACAGATATAAATTACTATATATAAAAGAGATAGGGCTTCCCTGGTGGCGCAGTGGTTGAGAGTCCGCCTGCCGATGCAGGGGACGCAGGTTCGTGCCCCGGTCTGGGAGGATCCCACATGCCGCGGAGCGGCTGGGCCCGTGAGCCATGGCCGCTGAGCCTGCGCGTCCAGAGCCTGTGCTCCGCAACGGGAGAGGCCACAACAGTGAGAGGCCCGCATACCGCAAAAAAAAAAAAAAAAAGAGATAAACAACAATATTCTACTGCATAGCACAGAGAACCATATTCAATATCCTATAATAAACCATAATGGAAAAGAATATGAAAAATAATATATCTATGTATATACATATAAACTGAATCACTTTGCTGTACACCAGAAACTAACACAACATTGTTAATCAACTATACTTCAATTGAAAAAAAGTAGTCATTCAAAGGAAAGGTTGCTGTAAGTCTCCTACATATGAACGAGTTCCATTCCAAGAGCGAGTTCGTAAGTCCAATTTTTTCATAAGTCCAACAAAGTTAGCCTAGACACCCAACTAACACAATCGGCTGTATAGTACTGTACTGTAATAGGTTTATAATACTTTTCATACAAATAATGCATAAAAAACATACACAAAAAATGAAGAAAACATTTTTAATCTTACAGTGCAGCACCTTGAAAAGTACAACAGCTGGCATGCAGGGGCTGACATCGAGTGAACAGGCAAGAAGAGTTACTGACGAGAGGAGGGAGAGGAGGTGGGAGATGGTAGAGCTGAAGATCGTTGGCAATAGGAGATGGAGGGCAAGCTGCAATTTCACTCATGCCTGATGTTGATGGCAGAGGTTCTGGTTCCTGGCTGGATTCAATTCTATCTACCCTCTTGAGAATATGATCCAGTGATGTCTGGGTAGTAACCCTTTTTTTTCTCATCATAGATGACATGGTACCACTGGATTGCATTCTGAATGGCTGCTGTAACCTTCGTGTATCGTTCTACATTCGGGTCCTATGCTTCAAAATCTAACAGTGCCTCCTCAAATAAAGGAAATCCCCTGTCATTTCCTGTGTCATGAATGTCTTCAGTTCTTCAGTTACTTCTTCTTCCTCTTGTCCCCTTCCTCTTTTCTCTGGGCCTCCTATTCCGTTAGATCTTCATTAGTAAGCTCCTTGTGTTGCACAGCCAGGAGTTCAGTGAAATCTTCCTCTTGCAGATTTAGCTCCAGCTTCTTGCTGAGGGTCACTAAATTGCTGAAGACCTGTTTGGACTCCTCATCCACCTTCTCAAATCCACGAAAATTGTGAACAAACTGTGGGCAAAGGTTCTTCCAAACATGATTCATGGTGACAGCTGTAACCTCATACCAAGCAAAATCAATGTTTCTTATGGCCTTGTAGATGTTATAGTCCTCCTAAAATTGTCGCAAGGTTGTTCCTGATTCATCACTCGCCTTTACTGCCTGGTGAAAGTGTGACATAAATAATATTTCTTGAAAGTCTCTATAACTCCCTGGTCCATAGGTTGAATAAGTGACATAGTATTTGGTGGCAGATGCACCACTTTGACATTGGGATGAAAGTTGTCCGTGAATGGGGTGTGGCCTGGAGCACTGTCAAGCAGCAACAGAATGTTGAATGGTACATCCTTCTCCAAGCTATATTTCTCTACCTTTGGGATAAAGTGGTGGGAAAAACCAGTCCTGGAAAATGGACAGTGTAACCCAGGCTTTGGGGTTACTCTTCCACACAACAGGAAGAGAGCCCTTGACTATGTTTTTAGGGCTCTTTGGTTCTCTGAATGATAAACTAAGAGAGGCTTCAGCTTCATATTGCCGGAAGCATTGCCACCAAACAACACAGTTAGCCTCTTTGCTGCTTTATAGCCTGGCATCAACATTTCCTCCTTAATGATGTAACTTCAGTCTGGCATCCTCTTCCAGTACAGCCCTGTCTCATCCACATTAAAAACCTGCTTGGGTAACTACGTGCCTTCATCAAGAATTTCTCAAAGTGATTCAGGAAATTTCCGGGCAGCTACCGTATCTGCACTTGCTGCCTCTCCACTTACTTTTACGTTGTGAATGTTGGTTCTAGCTTTGAACTGATGAAACCAGACATGGCTGACATTAAAAGATGTGCCTTCTGATTTTTCACTGTGTTTCTTCTTCAAGTCTTCATAAAGGCTTTTAGCTTTCTCTTGAATCAGCATTAAGCTGAGCGGGACTCGATGCTGCTGCTGATCCTGCATCCACACGCTGAGAAGTTTCTCCATCTCCTCCCTCACTTTTCCACGCTTCTTCCATATTATTGTTGACATCATCGGCACAGCAGACGTCACATGTTCCATGATCTTGTCCTTGTTCTTTAGAATCTTGCTGATGGTTAAACTATTCAGGTTATAAGAATGAGCAACATCTACCATCTTTCCACCTCGCTCCACTCTCTCAGTTATTTTCACTTTTGTTTCCACTGTTATTGCTTGGTGCTTCTTAGCAGTACCAGCTACATCACTGCTGCTTTTACTCTTGCTTCCAGACATCCTGTGCTTGAAATAAAGATACTGTACTATTGTACTCTCTACAGTACTGTACCATAAAGTACACAAAAGCACAACCATTTGTAAAGGATGCATGTATGTGACAATGTATGCCAGACGTGAACTAACTTAAGTGATTGGACATGCGAATGCACGTTCGCATCTTTGAAAGTTCACAACTTGAAGGTTTGTATGTAGGGGACTTTTACTGTATAGGGATAAACCCAGGTTTACATCTGATGTCAATTCACATGACAAATATTAGAAGTAAGAAAGTAAAATAGCACATTCCAACAACCTATACTCAAGGATGATATTCAACTATTCAATAATCCATAGGATAATACTGACCAATCAGAAGAGGCATAGGTGTTAGTCATGAAGACCCAACGCTTTGGTTGCTGGATCGTGGGAAAATCTGGTGTGTTTGGAAGGTCCTAGGGTGGGCCAGGCTGAAAATCTTAGGTAGCATCTTGGAAGCTTGGGAGGCAACTCCATTCTCCTCTTTCAAGTCTATGCCTAGATTCTCTTCTTGAAGGTCTATCTTTCAAATACCAGCTCCAAGGTCACCCTCTCTGTGAAGTCTTCTTTGGTCTCTCTTCTTCTCTCCCAGGGAGAAGGGAAGTAAACTGCTTCCTCTGGCTGTGAGTTGCTAAAGAATGCTGTTTATTCCAGTGTTGCACTTCTTCTTCCCCACTGCATACAGCTACAATTTGGCTCCATGAGAACATGGATGTGTCTTATTAATGTTGCATTCTTGGCAACTAACCCAGTGCCAAGAACATGATGAATACATTTATTACACAAATAAATTAATAGTAGTAGAGAGAGAAGACATGGTATTAATCACTACCTTCTTTATGCTAGATTCTAGCACATTACATGCATCAACTTGTTAATCTTCACAACACACAAATGTGCCACTATTTCACCATTTATCACTGAAAAAACTGAGGTACCAAGAGGGCCAGAGACTTGTCCAAGGTCCGCAGTCATAATGGCAGAGGCAAGATTGCATCCAGGTAATGCCTCAGACATCATGAATGATGGAGCCTGTACTAAACACAAACCTATCCAATTACTCAGATAGCTTCATGGGATTTTGACAAGCAAGCCACTCTCAGGTCCAAGAAACCTTGTCACGTGACAGAAATCTGTGATCACAAAGTGATGTGTCAGTCCATGACAGGCAGTTCAGTGCTGGACATTAAATGTACCCAGTCCTGGACAAGGGCTAGAATACTATTCAATATAACCAGGGGGGCTGCAGAGTGGAAAGCAAGAACATTAGCCTTAGGAATAAATTAGCTCAGAAAGGAGATAATGAGTATGCTGGTAGAGGACACAGACCAGGGTGAAATGAACTTCTAGCTCCCTATTAAGTTGTTAATAAGAGAATCTCAGAAAATATGTGTGTATGTGTATGTGTGTGTGTATACATGAATATGTATGGACACATGAGTGTGTGTTAAAATAATAATAAATGAAAGTAACCCTATATAGCCTCACTGTATAGTTTTACATATACTAGTGCATTTAGTCAAAGAACAATATTAGGGAAGCCATTACTATCTCCCTATTATAGATGAGGAACCTGGAGAGGTAAGTAATTTGCCTCAGTTCACAGAGTTAGGGAGAGACAGAGCCAAGATCTCAACCTAGCAACATAATTGTCATAGCCTTTCTGCTTAACTGCCATGCTATTCTTTATTTTAAAAATCATAGTCAACCATCACAGAGCAGTTGTTATGTACCAGGCACAGTTCTAATCTGTATTAATAATAAAAATGTATTATGTAGTAACAAGCATAAAGAAAGCACTCAATAAATGTAAAAACCCTGTGGCACAGGTATTACTTTTATCCACATTTTCAGAGAAAAAAACTGAAGCCCAGAGAGTTAATTAATTTAATGCAGTTTCAAATAAATTACGCAGCTAGGAAGTGACGAAGTTACTATTTAAATACACTCCAATGTTTCAGTAGTAGAGGAAAATTTCAGGGTTCATTATGGAAGCCCCATACGTTAAGTCTCAAAAACAGATCAAGAACAAGGCAGGAGGCAGCTGATATCTGGCTGTTTGGCTGGGTGGTGATGGGTGTCCCAGGGTAGCATTACCATCTTGAAGATCCTGAGATGCACAATCTTGTCATCAGTCTTTGATTTTTTTTCTATACATTTATAATGATATATTTTAACTTTCATAAACTTAAAAAAAAATAACAATATTGATAATCAATGCACTTGCCCTCAACCATGTTAAATCTTAGCAGTTTTTCATATGTATATCATTATGATTTAGATCATATAGATGTAGATATTTGTATATGCCTCATCTCAGTGAAGTATCTACCCACATTCCCACTCACCTCAGGATAGTAACCTCCACCTCATTTGTTTGGTGTTTGTAATTCTCAGGAATTTCTTTATATGTTTACTATTCATGGGTGTATTCATAAGCAAAATGTAGTATTGCTTTTCAAATTTTCAAATATCATTCTGCATTGACCTTTTCTCAGCACCTAAATCATGCAATAGAATATGTAAATTTTTTTTATCAAATAATGAATGGATTTTTTAAATTAATCTATGTTGAATACAAAGAATGCTGATATCTTCCTTTTAACTGTAGTATATTGTTCCATTTTTAATACATCAACATTTATTTATGTAATAAGTATTCATATTAAATGTAAATACTAATAGTTCTGAATTTATTTCTGTTTCTTATAACATGTGTTTCTTTTCCTTGACAATGCATTTATTCACTGTTTGGTAGGAAAAGACAATGGGAATCTTTATCTTGTTTACTTTAGAGGAAATGGCTTCTAATATTTTACATGAAAATTTGTCATTTTCTGTACAATTTTGATCCATATCCTTTATCAGGTTAAAAACTTTCTCATTTATTCCAGTTTGATTATAGTTTTCTTAACAAAGTGATGCTGAATATTATCAAATGCAAATATTTCTATATCCACTGAGATGATTTTGCACATTTTTCACTTTAATCTAAGTAACTTGCTTTAATAAATTTTCTATTATTGAATTATCCCTGTGTTCTTGAAACAGACATCACATAGTTATTAATGAATGGATCAATATTTTTAAAAATATTGCTGGGCTCAGATAGTGTACATTTTATCTCAGACTTCTGAGTCTATAGTAAGTCAGAAAAGTCTAGAATCTTTCTTTCTTTTACTCATCCAATCTGATTTTAGAATATTCTAGCCTTCATAAAATAAGTTACTAAGTATACTAATGAACATGCAGAACAAGATGTTCTAAAAATAAAGTAGGGCTTCCCTGGTGGCGCAGTGGTTGAGAGTCCGCCTGCCGATGCAGGGGACGCGGGTTCGTGCCCCGATCCGGGAAGATCCCACATGCCGCGGAGCGGCTGGGCCCGTGAGCCATGGCCGCTGGGGCTGCATGTCCGGAGCCTGTGCTCCACAACGGGAGAGGCCACAACAGTGAGAGGCCCGCATACCGCAAGAAAAAAAAAAAAAAAAAAAAAGATAAAAATAAAGTAAAAATCACAGTGGCACAAACAAAAGAGCAGCAGTAAGCAGGCTTCTTGGCTTTACAAGATTACCCAAGGACCAAGGTTCTTTCTTCTATTTTGTGGCTCACCCATCTCCTAAGCTTTCGCCACCCTCTGAAAGATGAAAGCTGATTTATCCACACCAGGCCTGGACATTTCAGCTCATGGGGATGGGGTAAAAGAGGAAATTGATGGCAGATTATATCATCCTGAAAGGATGTGACCTGGAAATCTCACACATCACTTCCATTCAGATCTCATTAGCCATTATTTGGTCATAGAGCCACACAAACTGCAAAGGTCACTGGAAAATGTGATCTATAGTTGGGTGTCCATAGTCAGCTAAAATTTGAGGGGGATGATAAATATTGGGGATAATTAGCAGGCTTTTCCACAAGGAACAATCAGCGTAAGATTGGAATGATCTGTCCTTCAAATATGTGTGAGAATGCACTTTTAAAACTTGTGCAAATTTCTTTTTGCAGAAATATTTATCTATCTAATTATTTTAAAGAAAAGATGGGTTTACTCAGATAATCATTTCTTTCTGTATTAATTTTAGGGTATATTCTTCAAGAAAATTGTTCCTCATTGAAATGTTCAATTTTATTGGTATAAAATTGTATATGGAATTAATTTAAGATTTTTAAAAATATTGCCATATTTGTAGTTTTCTAATTTTTTCTAATACTGTTAATTAATGTTATCTCTCTTTTTACTTGATTAGCCTTGTCAGAGGTTTGTGAATTTTATTAATCAGTAAAAAATAAACACAGATTTTCATTTTGTCTGTCCTATCACCTATTTTTTTTCCTATTTCATTATCTGTATTTTGTTCCTTTACTTTCTATATATTAATTTTTATGCTTTATTGTATCTCTGCTTCTATTTTCTTTGGGCCTACTTTATTTTTATAATTTCTTGATCTGTTTAATTGGTTAGTTGGTTTTCAAATTTGTCTTAAGTAATTGCAAAAATATGCTTACAATTTCCTTCTAAGAATCAGTTTGATTTCATCTTGCAAAGTTTGATATGCAATATTTTCTTTACCATTAGTTCTACATATTTTCTAAGTTCCATCATAATTTCTTTTTGACCTATGAGTTATTTAGAAGTTTTAGACTCCCCAAATGTGTGAGTCTTTTAAAATTTTCTCTTCATTATTTAAAATTTAATTGTATTGTAAACAGAGAATATGGTATCATCCAAATTTGTTTCCTTCTGTTTGTTGTTTGTTTTAATAATATACAAGTGCTTAAAATGTTTTTTTTTCAATTATGAGAGTCTCAGTTTCTAAGAGATCTTTTTATTGTTTTCCTTTATAGCATACACATTTACTCTGATAAAGCTATAAACTTTTTACTACTAATATATTAACAAAACTCTTTCCAAACAGCCATTCTCAGTGGTCTATTCTTTGGCAGAAACAATGACTTTCTCTTGCATGGTCAAATGTGGGTGTTGTGACAGGTAAAACTCTTAATTTCAAAAATAAGGCTGAAATCTTAAGACATCTTCTTGTAATTTACAAATGATAGGTTTTATTTATTTATGTGATTTTCTGGTTTTCTGGTTTCCATTTCAATTGATGGAAGAACTCCAAGAAGGTTATTTTCTGAGAATTCCTTTGTGACTAAGGGAAAGGAGAAGAAGCGTTGATGATAATGGTAACCATAGAAGATTTGAAGAGAAATGATGTATCAGGTCTGTGTTTACAAGAGATTATTCTAGCAACACTGAAAGATGGATTGGAAGTGATAAAGATACCAAAACCAGTTAGGGGGCTAATGCAGCTGTCAAGGATATGAACTGGGGGAGTGAGAGAGATGGTGGGTCCAGCAATGCTGATTGCTCAGTAGATAATGAGACTGCAAAGTATGGGCACCAAAAATATTTTTGGAATAGTTTGACATCACAGAGTTCAAAAAAAGACATGAAGCTTTTCTTTATGGGAAAAATCCAAATTTTGTTGGACTTTCATTTAATCTGATCTGATAAGGTAGAAAAAGTTCTACCTTATGGCAAATAAAGCATGAAATTTTATAGTGCATTTTCATGAATTAAAAACATGGGATTGGGAATCCCATTGGCTGGATCAAATATCAGCTTCTCCTATGACCTGCTGTATGACATTGGGCATGCTATTTAACTTCTCTGTGCCTTAGTTTTACATATCAAAATTAAGTCTAATAAAAATACCCACTTCACAGTAAAACTGAGATAGTGTATATAAAGTGCTTATCATAGAAGTTGTCAAAACATGTTACCTTATGTATCATTACTATTATTTGTATAACTCATTAATGTTTCCTATATTTTTTCTTTTCTTAATCAGTTATACATATACATATGTTCCCAGATCTCTTCCCTCTTGCATCTCTCTCCCTCCCACCCTATCTATCCCACCCCTCTAGGTGGTCACAAAGCACAGAGCTGATCTTCCTGTGCTATGCGGCTGCTTCCCACTAGCTATCTATTTTATGTTTGATAGTGTATATATGTCCATGCCACTCTCTCACTTTGTCACAGCTTACCCTTCCCTCTCCCCATATCCTCAAGTCCATTCTCTAGTAGGTCTGTGTCTTTATTCCCATCTTACCCATAGGTTCTTCATGACCTTTTTTTTTTTCTTAGATTCCATATATATGTGTTAGCATATGGTATTTGTTTTTCTCTTTCTGACTTACTTCACTCGAGAACAGTATGGAGGTTCCTTAAAAAACTACAAATAGAATTACCATACGACCCAGCAATTCCAATACTGGGCATATACCCTGAGAAAACCATAATTCAAAAAGAGTCATGTACCAAAATGTTTATTACAGCTCTATTTACAATAGCCAGGAAATGTTTCCTATTTTTACATGCATACATATAATTTCATTTGGATCAATGGAATTGAACAAATTCAATGATGTTTGCATACATTCTAAAAATCAAATCAAATCAATTGGAGATGTGTTTGACCATTCTGCTAATGAAGCTCCATATTCTACAGGAAAACTAAAAAAATCATAACATGCATATTGCAATACTTGTTGTGGTGAAAAAAAATACACTTGTTTCCCCACTAATTTTCATGACATCCCAGTGGGAATCTCCTCAGAATGGAGAACTGAAGTTTAGAAGAGAGAAAAACCATGGTTACTTCATAGCTTAAACTCAGTTGAAGACAGTGGTGTGTGAGACAGGCATCATCATCATCTCACAAATTTTGGTTCAACAAATATTTGTTGAATAACTACTACTTGCCTGGTACTGTGTGATTTGAGTCCTTTTTGGGTTAATTGGTCAAGCTTTTCTCTATAGGCTCAAACTGTACAATGAACCAGAACCAGAAAATTTACAAACATATGCTTCTCATAACAAAAATGACTAGGAAACTGAGTGGCATCTTTCTGATTCACAACAGCCTGTAAAATCTTAAATCTTCCCAACCTAAATTATTCCAAAAATATTTTTGGTGCCCTTATTTTAAAGTCTCGCTATTTACTGAGTAATCGGCATTATTAGACCCAATATCCCTCCCATTTTCCCAGTTTACATCCTCAACAGCTGCATTAGTCTCCTAACTAGTTTTTCTACCTTTATTTTCATCACTTCCAATTCATTCTTCACAGTGTTGCCAGAATAATCTCTGGTAAACACAGACCTAATCATATGTCATTTCTTTTCCAAGCTTCCCATCAACATCAAAGATAAAACTCTTAATTTCTTAGCAGGACACTCAAGGTCCTTCCTAAATTTGGCAACAAAACATTTTCTTGAATCATTTCCAGATATTTCACTCCTGTACCTCCTAGCCTCCAGATCTCTAGCCAGAGGACTCATCATACGTGCCATGTAGTTTTAAATCTCTTTACCTTAACTCTTGCTGCATTCTCTGCCTTTTCCCCATTCTCTTTCACTGACATTATGTTTTGTCATTTCACTAATTTGCTACAATTGCTTTGGTCCTTCACTATCTTACTCAAATGTCTCTAATTTAGCTATTTCCAACTACCCTCACACTCATAGCAGAAACAATGACTCTCTCTTTGGATTTCCTATGTAAGTTGGTTTAAAAACACATAAATCACTTTCTACACAGTATTATGATTAGAGCTTATTTTCTTGCTAGACCTGAGTCCTTTTGCAAACAAGAACCATGTCTTCTACCCTTCCCCCTTTCCAATTCTATGGAGTTGAATTAAGCATGTTTTCTACGTGGTGCTGACAGTCTCTGGACAGGAGAGGAGCTCTAAGCACCACTCCATTTCCATTGGAGCCTTTTTGCTTTCACTCCCTTTCTTGTCTTCCCCAACTCCTAAACTCTGTTCAGAGAGAAGGTGGAGCTAATTTAGTTGGTCAGAGAGAAACACTGTTGGAGTCAAAGGTATCACTTCCTTGTTGATAAAGACACTACAAACAATGCCCTCCAATCCCTCCTTCACTGTAAGTACCAGGTCTGGTCCTGGTGGGCAGCTGTAGCTAAGATGGAGACAAATGGGTCCAGAGACTCCTCTTGATCCTTGAGACTGAGCCAAGTCTTCATCCCAGCTGTTCAGAGAGCTTTGTGACAGGACACTGGGGGTCAGCAGACAGGAATTGAGGCATGTTTAAACTTAGCATTTGTCATCACCTCTGGGTACATGGTTTCTTGGGAGTCTCATGTGGAAAAAGATGTGGGGGCCAGAAATAGAAGTTGGAAATACTAGGTCATATGATTCTAGTATCTTGTAATGCCATCAAAACTAACCCTGATACCTAACAGCAGAATAGGGCAACCATATTTTGCATACTGAGATTATCACACTAAAAAATTCCTCTGTTCTCTGACTTACCTTGCGAGGTACAGTTGTTTTAATCCATAAGCCTCCTTACCACAGAACTTTTCAGTGTGTAGTGATTAGGTGCGATACCGATTGGGATGAGGTTGATAACAATGAAATCATGTTATTTAATAACTTTTTCTTAATCTTCCTGGAATTTTTGGGGGTAATTTTAAAGAAATTGCATGCTCATTTTTTTTTTTTCTGCTCGTGCCTATAGAGGTTGTTTCTTAGCAATATTTCAAACCTATCATCTGTTGACCCTTTCTCTACAAGCTCATGAGGGTAGAGCTGGTTCTTACTAAGTCAAGTCTACCATAAGGTGATCATTCTTTCCTAATCTGCATGTTTAAAGGGTGACGTTATAGTCTCTGTTCAACCTTATATATAATGCTTGACCTGATCTCAAATTTATCACATTTCAAGCAAGGTGCCACCTAATTTTAGTGGGTACTCGAAGGGAAAGTGGGTCATTCACTTCAAAGCTGAAGCTATAAGCTATTCATGTACTGCACCAAGTCACAATCTCTTTTCATGTTCCATGTTAAACTTGTAAGCAGTCACATGTACGTCGTCGTAATTGATACTACAGTGCTGCTCTCCCTCGGCTCTTTCATCTTCAAATGTATATAAACATTCCCCTGGTCTCACAAGTTTCTATTTCTTTCATTGATAACCAGTGTTTATGAGCTGGGTGTGCTGTCCCTAGTAATGAAAGACTGCAGGCTGCAATGAAAAGTACCTGGGCTTCTTTCTTTACAATACATAACAGGAACATTTGTTGTTGTTGTATTATTGTATTTCTGAATAAAGTCTCTATTCGCACTGTAAACAAATCAAATGAGCTTGTGTTGGATTTTGTTCATCTGAATTGTGGTTAATGCAGTCCTCTGCTATGGCATTACTTATGGCCTGCCCAGGACTGCTCAAGAGCTGGCTTTGTGATTTACCTGGCTCAGTATGTGATCAAGAATCTCCATTATTGTAATACAACGAGAACTTTCAAGATCATGGTCATGAAATAGAGAAAACAATTTTACCTCAGCACTCAAGCTCAAATGCTACACTAATCTACAGTAATTCTTTTAGCATTTGGAAGCAATTCCTTCTATTCACTCAGAGATAACGGTTAACAATACAATAGGCTTCCTCCTGCCTTTTCCCCCGGTGAGCAAAATATGCTGTTCATTGCAAAGAAACCTAGCAGTAGTAGGCTGTAGTGTTTGCTTCTATGTGAATTAGCGTGTGCTTGAAGACCATCAGGAGGCTTGGTTTGTATTACGAGGTTACTGTGGAACATGTACTTGGGGTATAGGACACGCAAGCAAAATGTGCACGGGGAGGAGATTATTACCTTCCTCAGATTTTAGAGAGCAATCTAAAAAAAGCTTCTTTGACTCCAGTAGTCCCACCAGTGCTACTCTGGCTCAAGAACTGCACTGCCTGGATGGTTTTGGAATCATTATGCAAAGGAAATTATTTGATAAACAAACATTACACATTTGCTCTCTGTGTTCCAGTATGGATTGGACTCATTGATTTTTCGTTTTGTGTTTTATGTTTAAACCTTGCTTGCAGATTTAAATAAATCACCTTAGGTGGAAGAACATTAATTTCACTTAAGAAAATACAATTCTGAAATTTCTAAACTCACATTTTTGGTATTAACAGTTTTACATCAGAAATGCTCCCTTCCATGTCTGTCTATGAACTGTCATGTAATGATTTCACATCCTTCCTGTCCACCTAGAGTGAAAGAATAGCAACTTAATAAATAACAACAAGTATAAGCTATATAGTAATTTAACAATACTTCTCTTTTTCTACTAAAATCAAATTTTAAAAAATTTTCTGTTTTATCAATCTTCTTTGACAACTACATTATGCAAAAACATATTTAAAACAACATAATTTTGGACTTATTGACCTTTACTCTAATAAGACAAAACAGATCGTCTAGAAATGACAGGTTATTTTACAGTTGGCTTCATTGGGTCTCTTAGTTAAAAACTCTGTTAAATGTTAAGCATTTAGGCTGGGAATGTGATTCTCATCACCGTATGGTGTCAACTTTCACACAAACAAGCTAAAATAAACATGAACAATGTAAGGCTTATAACTGGAGAAATCAACAATATCTGGGGAATGTAAAAGAGGAGGAGTTGGGTATCCATAGCCAAAAGAATTCAAGGAATGAAAATCCCAGGTTAATCACCCCAGACATCTTTGCTTGATCTGATGAAAACATATTTTAAATGATGGGATGTGTAGATTAAAAATAGGAGCAAGTCAAAGTACAACTCAATCTTTTCTAAATTGGGGAAATGAGGTCACAGTGATTATTCAAAAGAGAGAGCTAACAAAGGGTATTACAGAACCTACTTTTTCCAACTCTACCTCTGTCTTTCCTAAGAGTCTCATGGCATATGATAGCTATTTTTTTCAATTTTACTGATATGATTGACATATAACACTGTATATGTTTAAGGTGTACTGCTTAATATTTGACTTACACATATTGTGAAATGATTACCATAAAAAATTTAACTAACATCCATCATCTCATATAGATACACAAAAATGTTTTTTCTTGCAACGAGAACTCTTACAAATTACTCTTTTAAAAGCTTTCAAATACACCATATGGTGGTGTTAACTACAGTCATCATATTGTATGTTACATCCCTGGTACTTATTTATCTCATAACTGGAAGTTTATACATCTTGACCACCTTTGCGATAGCTGTTTCTGAAGTGAAATGACATCATTGTATTTAATGTAACAAAAAGGGAGGGGACTTTGCATATTTTACAATAGGAAGAGCAGTTTATTTTTCATACAACGTGAAACCAAGAACATTACTGACTTTTAAAGGCTTAGTTTCACAGGATAAAGCCATCAGATTTCTTTCCTGTCTGTGTAAGAATAGCTCAAATCCTTAGATTTTGCTGCAAAGCTTTAGTTTAAGAAGTACTGAGTGACATCCATTTGCCAAAAGCTGTGCTTGTTTTTAATATTCAAAGAAAGTACAAAGGAGAAAGACTTGAAGCATCGAAACTATTCTCTCTGTGTCCTTCTCTTGTTAACTGACACACACATATGCAGATATGTTTCCCCATCCTCTAGGAGTAATAGCTGTTTCCTTGCCTATACCTTTATATGTAATTTCCCCCTTTTCTGTTCAATTACAGTTCTGAATATGACACCTCATAGACAGAAGAGGTTCACATTCTAAAGTCACAAGCATGGAAGTAGATACTGGAGGTTTAATGCTGTGCCATAAGCCAGCAAATAGTGTAACATGTCACTCAGACATCTATACTTCTAAACTCCTGAGATTCTTCCTTTTGAACTTCTTTTGTACAAATGCAAGCAAGCAGGAGAGACAGAATCGTCTCTTTAGGAATATCATTACAAAATTTACCTCCATTCCCTGCCTTCTCTACTCCACCCTACCCTAACTTTTTAGTTAGGAAAGCTGAAGCTTTTATGTAAAGCTTGAATACTCAGAGAAACAAGTTCAGAGGATTCTTTCTTGACTTTGCAGTTTCTCAGCTTGAGCTGATATTAGGTATCCTTGACTACTGTCGGTCTTAGAAGATCTGTCATCCAGTCCTTACTTCCTGGATGAAACACCACCAGCTGAACCTTTGAAAGCATCAATGTTTTATATTCTCAACATTTGAACTTGCTTCTCACAGACTGTTATCTGCCTTAAGTTCATACACTGAGAAGCATATATTCTAAAGTATTTCTCACTAACATGAAGACCCAAAGCACTGAACAATATAAAAATGCTGCTTTTCCTACCTTTACAAATATCATTTAAATAGTTCTCTCATATGTAAATATAACTTCCCTAGCCAAACTCTTTTTGGGGAACCATCTGTAATAATATGGAAATGTTCATGTGGGATCATATGTTGATCCTCCTTCCCTTTCCTCTGACAGTTTTGGCATCTATATCCAAGGTAACCTGGGGATGCTTCCCTCCTACATTCATCTGTACTTTCTTAATTCAGGTTATTAACTACATGACAACCACAGAGATTTTAAAAAGTATAATAAAGACACTGATGTATTAAAAAGTTATTTTGAATAGTGCTGAAAATATTTGTGATGACAAGATTATTTTATACACCAAATGTATACTTTAGGAGAGAGGTTCTAAATTCAAAATCCTTGATGAAATTTTCAGGATATATGCCAAGTAAGAATAAGAATAACCCAAGCAGTTGTATTCCCTCCAGTTTTGGGTGAAGGTGACACAGGAATCTGGTCTTCAACTCTCAGAAAAAAAAAGGGATATTCTAGTTTGCTGATGTTTTGGTATTCTTTTCTTAATTAAGTCAGGTTTTGCGAGGTAAACATGCTACATGTGTATGTTATCAGTCATTCAGCCCCCATGACCTGACTCATCCCATGTGTGCACAGCCTGTGATATTCATTGTCCTGACAGACACTTTTCTCACAGGAAGGGGCAGGGAAAGGAAAAGCTGAAACATCCTTGGTAGTTTCCAGAAGGAGCATGTTTTTCTCTTCTTCTAGTAAAATCCTTAATATTTGCTAAAAGCCAGTAGCAGGAGATGCAGGTTTCGTAGGGTCTAAAGCTACGATATTGGGGGATTATTTCCTTAAAAAGATTACAAAATTAATAAGTAATGTTAATTTTTATTTTCCATGAGGAAAATAAATCACAAATTATAAATTTTAAAGTGCTCCTTCATAAGACAATGTGAAATCATTTTCTGTAGAGAGAGTAGAAAGATAATTCTGTTTTTCTTCCAGCAATGTTGACTGAAATTTCTTTTTATTGTCTTTATATTGCTAATAATTTAGAATATTTTCTTTTAGGGTCAAAATCATTATAATAGCATGATGTAAATCCTATGGGAAACCTCTATCAATTTTTTTTTTACATGTGAGCTATAAGATTTGTAAGGATTTTCCACAGATGAGCTTTCTGCTCAGTTGTCTTGTTCCTCCTCCATTACCCTCTTCTTTCTCAGTGCCTGCTACATAGGACTCATCCATTTTGCAATCAGTCTCTGACTCTGTGCTCTGGGTCATGACACAGAGTAAATTAGGCACTTCACAACAGGAGTATTCCTGGAAGCCATTCATACACCAGGAAAGCAACATGTACCTTACTTAGAACTTATGTGACATTAAGATTCTTCTCTTAAATCTCAGGCCAATTGTAGCCTGTACATAAAGCAGTAATATTTATAAATTAAACTCTGTTTTAACCTCATCTCCCAAAACTTACATCTATGCCAATGCCACTCAACACAAGGAGAAGGAGTTGAAGAGGGAACTGTAGTGGAAAGGGACTGGTCTTAACAAATTGCAGCTAAATATCTTACTTTTGTAAACTTTACAAGAAGTCATGACTCCTTGAATGACATCCCCTTATAAGGCCTGAGATGGGCCCATGCAAGTGAGGTGTGCTGAAGCCTAATTACTTTGATGCAAAATCCAGATCTGGAGGCACATGTTATTTTAATGTTGTTTTTTTAATTGAAGTATAATCGGCTTTCAATATTACTTTAGTTTCAGGTGTACAATGTATTAATTCAATACCTATGTATTAATTCAATACCTATTTCACTCAGACTTCTAGACTTGTCCCCTCTAGCAACCACCAGTTCATTTACTGTATCTATGAGTCTGTTTCTGTTTTGTTTGTTTTGCTTTTCAGATTCATTTCAGAAATCAGACTGTATTTGTCTTTCTCTGTCTGATGTATTTCACTTAGCATAATACCTTTTAGGTCCATCTATTTTCTTGTAAATGGCAAGATTTCATTCTTTATATAGTTGGGTAATGTTCCATTGTATATATGGAACACAGATTCTTTATCCACTCATGTACTTTACTTCCATATCTTGGCTATCATAAAAAATTCTACAATAAACTTTGGGGTGCATATATCTTTTCAAATTAGTGTTTTTATTTTCTTAAAATACTCAGAAGTGGAATTACTGGATCATATGATAGTTCTATTTTTAATTTTCTAAGGAACTTCCATACCATTTTCCATGGTGGCCGTACCAATTTATATTCCCACCAACATTGTATGAGCATTCCCTGTTCTCCATATCCTCACCAACACTTATTTATTGTCTTTTTGATAATAGTCATTCTGAGACGTGTGAGGTAATATCTCATTGTGATTTTGATTTGCAATTCCCTGATTGTTAGTGATATTGAGCATCTTTCAATGTGTTTTTTGGCCATCTGTGTATCTCTTTTGGAAAAAATGTCCATTCAGGTCTCCTGCCCACTTTTCAATCAGGTTGTTTGTTTATTGATGTTGAGTTTCATGAGTTCTTTGTATATTTTGGATATTAACCCCTTGTTGCATAGATTATTTGCAAATATTTTCTCCCATTCAATAGGTTGCCTTTTTGTCTTATTGATAGTTTCCTTCAATGTGCAAAAGCTTTTTAGTTTGGTGTAGTCCCATTTGTTTATTTTTGCTTTTGTTTCCCTTGCCTGAAAAGACAATATCCAAAAAAACATAGCTAAGACCCATGTCAAAGGGCATATTGCCTGCTGTCTTCTAGGAGATTTATGGTTTCAGGTCTTAAATTTAAGTTTTTACTCCATTTTGAGTTTATTTTTGTATATGTTGTGATGAAGTAGTCCAGTGTGATTCCTTTGCCTGTAACTGTCTAGTTTTCCCCCGTTTTATATTCTTGCCTCCTTTGTTGAAGATTTATTGTTCATATGTGTGTGGTTTGTTTCTGGGCTCTTTACTGTGTTCCATTGATTTATGTGTCTGTTTTTGTGCCAGTACTATACTGCTTTCATTACTTTAGCTTCAGAGTATAGTTTGAAATCAGGGAGCATAATACTTCAAGCTTTGTCCTTCTTACTCTAGATTGCTTTGGCTATTGAAGGTCCATACAAATTTTAGGATTATTTGTTCTAGTTCTGTGAAAAGTGCCATTGGTATTTTGTTTGGGATTGCATTGAATCTGTAGATTGTCTTGGGGAGTATGGTCATTTTAACAATATTAATTCTTCTAATCTATGAGCACAGTATATTTTTCCACTACTGTGTGTCATCTTCAGTTTCTGTCATCAATGTCTTACAGTTTTCTGAGTACAGTTCTTTTACCTCCTTGGTTAGATTTATTCCTAGGCATGTTATCCTTTTTGATGTGATTGTAAATGAGATTGTTTTCTTAGTTTCTCTGACAGTTTGTGGTTAGTGTGTAGAATTGTGGATATTAATTTGTATCGTGGAACCTTTACTTGATGAGTTCTAAGAGGTTCTTGATGGCATCTTTAGGATTTTCTTTAAATAGTATCAAGTCATCTACAAACAGTGACAGTTTTACCTCTTTCTTTCCAGTTTGGTTTCCTTTTATTCCTTTTTCTTGTCTGATTTCTATGGCTAAGACTTCAAATACTATGTTTAATAAAAATAGTGAGAGTGGGCATCCTTGTCTTGTTCCTGATCTTAGAGAAAATGTTTTCAACTTTTCATAGTTGAGTATGATGATGGCTGTAGGTTTGTCATATATGTCTTTTATTATGTTTTGGTATGTTCCCTCTACACCCACTTTGTTGAGAGTTTTTAACCATAAATGGATATTGATTTTATCAAAAGCTTCTTCTGCATCTATTGAGATCATCATGTGATTTTTATTCTTCAATTTGTTAATATGGTGTTTCACATGGATTGATTTACAAAAATTAAACCATCCTTGCATCCCTGCAATAAATCCTGCTTGATCATGGCCTATGTTCCTTTCAATGTATTGTTCAACTTGATTTGCTAATATTCTATTAAAAATTTTTGCTTCGACTTCCGGGTAAGATGGTGGAAGAGTAAGACGCGGAGATCACCTTCCTCCCCACGGATACACCAGAAATACAGCTACATGTGGAACAACTCCTACAGAACACCTACTGAACGCTGGCAGAAGACCCCAGACCTCCCAAAAGGCAAGAAACTCCTCACATACCTGGGTAGGGCAAAGCGGAGAGATTCCCACACAGAGGATTGGTGCCGAGTGGCACTCACCAGCCCGAGAGGATTGTCTGCTCGCCCGCCGGGGCGGGCGGCGCTGGAAGCTGAGGCTCCGGCTTTGGTCAGAGCGCAGGGAGAGGACTGGGGCTGGCGGCGAGAACTCAGCCTGAAGGGGGCTAGTGTGCCACAGCTAGCCGGGAGGGAGTCCGGGAAAACTCTGGAGCTGCCGAAGAGGCAAGAGACTTTTTCTTCCCTCTTGGTTTCCTGGTGCGCGAGGAGAGGGGATTAAGAGCGCTGCTTAAAGGGGCTCCACAGACGGGCGCGAGTCGCGGATGAAAGCGCGGATCCCAGAGACGGGAGTGGGACGCTGGGGATGCTGCTGCCGCCGCCAAGAAGCCTGTGTGCGAGCGCAGGTCACTGTCCACACCGCCCCTCCGGGAGCCTGTGCAGCCCACCACTGCCGGGGCCCCGGGATCGAGGGGCGGCTTCCCTGGAAGAACGCATGGCGCGCCTCGGGCTGGTGCAACGTCACGCCGACCTCTGCCGCTGCAGGCTCGCCCCGCACTCCGTGGCCCTCCCTCCCGCCCGGCCTGAGTGAGCCAGAGTTCCCGAAGAGGCTGCTCCTTTAAACCTTTCCTGTCTGAGCGAAGAACAGACGCCCTCCGGTGACCTACACGCAGAGGCGGGGCCAAATCCAAAGCTGAGACCCGGGAGCTGTGAGAACAAAGAAGAGAAAGGGAAACCTCTCCCAGCAGCCTCAGAAGCAGTGGATTAAAGCTCCACAATCAACTTGATGTACCCTGCATCTGTGGAATACATGAATAGACAACAAATCATCCCAAATTGAGGAGTCAGGAGTCAGTGCTGTGCCTCTGAGGTGGGAGACCCAACTTCAGGACACTGGTCCACAAGACACCTCCCAGCTCCACATAATATCAAATGGCGAAAATCTTCCAGAGATCTCCATCTCAACACCAGCACCCAGCTTCACTCAACGACCAGCAAGCTACAGTGCTGGACACCCTATGCCAAACAACTAGCAAGACAGGAAAACAAAGCCACCCACTAGCAGAGAGGTGGCCTAAGATCATAAAAAGTCCGCAGACACCCCAAAACACACCACTAGACGTGGACCTGCCCACCAGAAAGACAAGATCCAGCCTCATCCTCCAGAACACAGGCACTAGTCCCCTCCACCAGGAAGCCTACACAACCCACTAAACCAACCTTAGCCACTGGAGACAGACACCAAAAACAACAGGAACTACAAACCTGCAGCCTGCAAAAAGGAGACCCCAAACACAGTAACATAAGCAAAATGAGAAGACAGAAAAACACACAGCAGGAGAAGGAGCAAGATAAAAACCCACGAGACCTAACAAATGAAGAGGTAATAGGCAGTCTACCTGAGAAAGAATTCAGAATAATGATGGTAAAGATGATCCAAGATTCTATTTCCAAGATCCAAAATCTTGGAAATAGAATAGACAAAATGCAAGAAACAGTTAACAAGGACCTAGAAGAACTAAACATGAATCAAGCATTGATGAAAAACACAATAAATGAAATAAAAAATACTCTAGATGGGATCAATAGCAGAATAACTGAGGCAGAAGAACGGATAAGTGAGGTGGAAGATAAAATAGTGGAAATAACTGATGCAGAGCAAAACAAAGAAAAAAGAATGAAAAGAACAGAGGACAGTCTCAGAGACCTCTGGGACAACATTAAACGCACCAACATTCGAATTATAGGGGTTCCAGAAGAAGAAGAGAAAAAGAAAGGGACTGAGAAAATATTTGAAGAGATTATAGTTGAAAACTTCCCTAATATGGGAAAGGAAATAGTTAATCAAGTCCAGGAGGCACAGAGAGTCCCATACAGAATAAATCCAAGGAGAAATACGCCAAGACACATATTAATCAAACTGTCAAAAATTAAACACAAAGAAATCATATTAAAAGCAGCAAGGCAAAAACAACAAATAACACACAAGGGAATCCCCATCAGGATAACAGCTGATCTCTCAGCAGAAACTCTAGAAGCCAGAAGGGAGTGGCAGGACATAATTAAAGTGATGAAGGAGAAAAACCTGCAACCAAGATTACTCTACCCAGCAAGGATCTCATTCAGATTTGATGGAGAAATTAAAACGTTTACAGACAAGCAAAAGCTGAGAGAGTTCAGCACCACCAAACCAGCTTTACAACAAATGCTAAAGGAACTTCTCTAGGCAAGAAACACAACAGAAGGAAAAGACCTACAATAACGAACCCAAAACAATTAAGAAAATGGGAATAGAAACATACATATCGATAATTACCTTCAATGTAAATGGACTAAATGCTCCCACCAAAAGACACAGATTGGCTGAATGGATACAAAAACAAGACCCATATATATGCTGTCTACAAGAGACCCACTTCAGACCTAGAGACACATACAGACTGAAAGTAAGGGGATGGAAAAAGATATTCCATGCAAATGGAAACCAAAAGAAAGCTGGAGTAGCAATTCTCATATCAGACAAAATAGACTTTAAAATAAAGACTATTAGAAGAGACAAAGAAGGACTCTACATAATGATCAAGGGATTGATCCAAGAAGAAGATATAACAATTGTAAATATTTATGCACCCAACATAGGAGCACCTCAATACATAAGACAAACACTAACAGCCATAAAAGGAGAAATTGACAGTAACACAATCATAGTAGGGGACTTTAACACCCCACTTTCACCAATGGACAGATCATCCAAAATAAAATAAATAAGGAAACACAAGCTTTAAATGATACATTAAACAAGATGGACTTAATTGATGTTTATAGGACATTCCCTCCAAAAACAACAGAATACACATTATTCTCAAGTGCTCATGGAACATTCTCCAGGATAGATCATATCTTGGGTCACAAATCAAGCCTTGGTAAATTTAAGAAAATTGAATTTGTATCAAGTATCTTTTCCGACCACAATGCTATGAGACTAGATATCAATTACAGGAAAAGATCTGTAAAAAATACAAACACATGGAGGCTAAACAATACATTACTTAATAACGAAGTGATCACTGAAGAAATCAAAGATGAAATCAAAAAATACCTAGAAACAAATGACAATGGAGACAGGATGACCCAAAACCTATGGGATGCAGCAAAAGCAGTTCTAAGAGGGAAGTTTATAGCAATACAATCCCACATTAAGAAGCAGGAAACATCTCGAATAAACAACCTAACCTTGCACCTAAAGCAATTAGAGAAAGAAGAACAAATAATTCCAAAGTTAGCAGAAGGAAAGAAATCATAAAAATCAGATCAGAAATAAATGAAAAAGAAATGAAGGAAACGATAGCAAAGATCAATAAAACTAAAAGCTGGTTCTTTGAGAAGATAAACAAAATTGATAAACCATTAGCCAGACTCATCAAGAAAAAAAGGGGGAAGACTCAAATCAATAGAATTAGAAATGAAAAAGGAGAAGTAACAACTGACACTGCAGAAATGCAAAAGATCATGAGAGATTACTACAAGAAACTCTACGCCAATAAAATGGACAACCTGGAAGAAATGGACAAATTCTTAGAAATGCACAACCCACCAAGACTGAATCAGGAAGGAATAGGAAATATGAACAGACCAATCACAAGCACTGAAATTGAAACTGTGATAAAAAATCTTCCAACAAACAAAAGCCCAGGAGCAGATGGCTTCACAGGCAAATTCTATCAAGCATTTAGAGAAGAGCTAACACCTATCCTTCTCAAACTCTTCCAAAATATAGCAGAGGGAGGAACACTCCCAAACTCATTCTACGAGGCCACCATCACCTTGATACCAAAACCAGACAAGGATGTCACAAAGAAAGAAAACTACAGTCCAATATTACTGATGAACATAGATGCAAAAATCCTCAACAAAATACTAGCAAACAGAATCCAACAGCACATTAAAAGGATCATACACCATGATCAAGTGGGGTTTATTCCAGGAATGGAAGGATTCTTCAATATACGCAAATCAATCAACGTGATACACCATATTAACAAATTGAAGGAGAAAAACTGTATGATCATCTCAATAGATGCAGAGAAAGCTTTCGACAAAATTCAACACCCATTTATGATAAAAACCCTGCAGAAATTAGGCATAGAGGGAACTATCCTCAACAAAATAAAGGCCATATATGACAAACCCACAGGCAGCATCGTCCTCAATGGTGAAAAACTGAAACCATTTCCACTAAGATCAGGAACAAGACAAGGTTGCCCACTCTCACCACTCTTATTCAACATAGTTTAGGAAGTTTTAGCCACAGCAATCAGAGAAGAAAAGGAAATAAAAGGAATCCAAATTGGAAAAGAAGAAGTAAAGCTGTCACTGTTTGCAGATGGCATGATATTATACACAGAGAATCCTAAAGATGCTGCCAGAAAACTACTAGAGCTAATCAATGAATTTGGTAAAGTAGCAGGATACAAAATTAATGCACAGAAATCTCTGGTATTCCTATATACTAATGATGAAAAATCTGAAAGTGAAATCAAGGAAACACTCCCATTTACCACTGCAACAAAAAGAATAAAATATCTAGGAATAAACCTACCTAAGGAGACAAAAGACCTGTATGCAGAAAATTATAAGACACTGATGAAAGAAATTAAAGATGATACAAATAGATGGAGAGATGTACCATGTTCTTGGATTGGAAGAATCAACATTGTGAAAATGACTCTACTACCCAAAGCAATCTACAGATTCAATGCAATCCCTATCAAACTACCAGTGACATTTTTCACAGAACTAGAACAAAAAAATCTCAATTTGTATAGAAACACAAAAGACTCCGAATAGCCAAAGCAATCTTGAGAAAGAAAAACAGAGCTGGAGGAATCAGGCTCCCTGACTTCAGACTATACTACAAAGCTACAGTAATCAAGACAGTATGGTACTGGCACAAAAACAGAAAGATAGATCAATGGAACAGGATAGAAAGCCCAGAGATAAACCCACGGACATATGGTCACCTTATCTTTGATAAAGCAGGCAGGAGTGTACAGTGGAGAAAGGATAGTCTCTTCAATAAGTGGTGTTGGGAAAACTGGACAGGGACATGTAAAATTATGAGATTAGATCACTCCCTAACACCATACACAAAAATAAGGTCAAAATGGATCAAAGACCTAAATGTAAGGCCAGACACTATCAAACTCTTAGAGGAAAACATAGGCAGAACACTCTATGACATAAATCACAGCAAGATCCTTTTTGACCCACCTCCTAGAGAAATGGAAAAAAAGACAAAAATAAACACATGGGACCTAATGAAACTTAAAAGCTTTTGCACAGCAAAGGAAACCATAAACAAGACCAAAAGACAACCCTCAGAATGGGAGAAAATATTTGCAAATGAAGCAACTGACAAAGGATTAATCTCCAAAATTTATAAGCAGCTCATGCAGCTCAATAACAAAAAAACAAACAACCCAATCCAAAAATGGGCAGAAGACCTAAATAGACATTTCTCCACAGAAGATATACAGACTGCCAACAAACACATGAAAGGATGCTCAACATCTTTACTCATTAGAGAAATGCAAATCAAAACTACAATGAGATATCATCTCACACCAGTCAGAATGGCCATCATCAAAAAATCTAGAAACAATAAATGCTGGAGAGGGTGTGGAAAAAAGGGAACACTCTTGCACTGCTGGTGGGAATGTGAATTGGTACAGCCACTATGGAGAACGGTATGGAGGTTACTTAAAAAACTACAAATAGAACTACCATATGATCCAGCAATCCCACTACTGGGCATATACCCTGAGAAAACCATAATTCATAAAGAGACATGTACCAAAATGTTCATAGCATCCCTATTTACAATAGCCCAGAGATGGAAACAACCTAAGTGTCCATCATCGGATGAATGGGTAAAGAAGATGTGGCACATATATACAATGGAATATTACTCAGCCATAAAAAGAAATGAAATTGAACTATTTGTAATGAGGTGGATGGACCTAGAGTCTGTCATACAGAGTGAAGTAAGTCAGAAAGAGAAAGACAAATACTGTATGCTGACACATATATATGGAATTTAAGAAAAAAAAATGTCATGAAGAACCTAGTGGTAAAACGGGAATAAAGACACAGACCTACTAGAGAATGGACTTGAGGATATGGGGAGGGGGAAGGGTAAACTGTGACAAAGTGAAAGAGCGGCATGGACATATATACACTACCAAACGTAAGGTAGATAGCTAGTGGGAAGCAGCCGCATAGCACGGGGAGATCAGCTCGGTGCTTTGTGACCGCCTGGAGGGGTGGGATAGGGAGGGTGGTAGGGAGACGCAAAAGGGAGGGGATATGGGAACATATGTATATGTATAACTGATTAAATTTGTTATAAAGCAAAAAATAAAAAAAAATAAAAAAAATTTTTGCACTTATGTTGACCAGTGAGATTGGCTTGTAATTTTCATTTTCTGTGGTTTCTTTGTCTGGTTTTGGTATCAGGGTGATGCAGGTCTCATAGAATGTGTTCGGAAGAGTCCTCTTATATTCAATTTTTTTTGAAATAGTTTGAGAAGTATAGGTATGAACTCTTCCTTAAATGTTTAGTAGAATTCACTTCTGAAGTCATCTAGTTTTGGAATTTTTTAGGGAAAGGATTTTTTTTTTTAATTACTGATCCAATTTTATTACTGGTAATTTGTCAGTTCATAGTTTCTCCTTCTTGCTGATTAAATTTTGGGAGATGGTACATTTTTAGAAATTTATCCATTTCTTTTACTTTGTGCATTTTATTGTTCGTAGTAATATCTTATGATTCTTTGTATTTTTGTGGTGTCACCTGTAACTTCTCCTCTTTCATTTCTGATTTTATTTATTTAGCCCTCTCTCTTTTTTTCTTGATGAGTCTGACTAAAGGTTTATCATCTTTTTAACTTTTAAAAAAACCAACTTTTAGTTTCCTTGATTTTTTCCATTTTCTTTAATTGCTATTTCATTTATTTTTGCTCCGATCTTATAATTTCTTTTCTTCTACTAAATTTGGGTTTGTTTGTTCTTCTTTTTCTACTTCCTTTAGGTATATCTTAGGTTGTTCATTTGAGATTTTTCTTCTTTCCTGAGGTAGGTTTTTTATTACTATTAACTTCCCTCTTAAAACTGCTTTTTCTTCATCCCATAGATTTTGTATCACTGTGTTTCCATTTTCATTTGTCTGCAAGTATTTTTTTTTAAATTTTCTCTTTGATTTCTTTGGTGAGTAAACCATTAGTTGTTTAGCCTCCACATGTTTGTCTTTTTTGCAACTTTTATTGTAGATGATTTACAGTCTCATAGTGTTGTGGTAAGAAAAGATGCTTTGTACAATTTCAATCTTCTTAAACTTACTAAGACTTGTTTTGTGGCCGATAATGTGATCTATCCTGAATAATGTTTCATGTGCACTTGAAAAGTATGTGTATTCTGCTGTTTTTGGATGGAATGTTCTATCAAATTTATATGTTCTAATGTGTCCTTCAAGGTCAGTGTTTCCTTACTGACTTTCTGTCTGAATATTCTGTCCACTAAGTGGGGCGTAAAGGTCCGCTACTGTGACTGTTATTTTCAGTTTTTCCCTTCACATTTGTTAAGTTTACTTTATATATTTAGGTGCTCCTATCTTGGATGCATACATATATAAAACTGTTATATCTTCTTGTTGGATCCATCTCCTATCATTATGTAATATCCTTATTTATGTCTTGTTACAGTCTTTGTTGTAAAGTCTATTTTGTCTTATGTAAGTATTGCTACCCCAGTTTTTTTGTTTGTTTCCTTTTGCATGGAATACCTTTTCCATCCCCTCACTTTCAGTCTGTGTGTGTCTCTTGTAGGCAGCATATATATGTCTTATTTTGTATCCATTTAGCTACTCTATGTCTTTTGGTTAGAACATTTAGTCCTTTTACATTTAAAGTAATTATTGATAAGTATGCACTT
The DNA here is from genome assembly GCF_949752795.1 of Hyperoodon ampullatus. Lineage (NCBI taxonomy): Eukaryota > Metazoa > Chordata > Mammalia > Artiodactyla > Ziphiidae > Hyperoodon > Hyperoodon ampullatus. The sequence continues at coordinate 36,017,188 of NC_136930.1, forward strand.
ATTGCCATTTTGTTAATTGTTTTTGGGTTGTTTTTACACTTCTTTTTTGTTCCTTCTTCTTTTGCTCTCTTTCCTTGTGATTTGATGACTATATTTGGTGTTGTGTTTGAATTCCTTTCTCTTTTTGTGTATGTGTATCTATCATAGGTTTTTGGTTTGTGATTACAATGTGGCTCACATAAATGTATATAAATATAATAAATATGTGATTATTTTAATTGATGACCTCTTAAGTTTGAATGCATTCTAAAGACCCTGCACTTTTACTCCAATGTAACATTTAATGTTTTTGACATCACATTAGCATTTTTTTGTTTTGTGTATCCCTTAGCTACTTACTGTGGATATAAATGATTTTACTACTTTTGTCTTTTAACCTTTCTACTGTCATTAAAAGTGATTGAACTATTACCTTTACTGTACATTTGCCTAAACCAATGAGATTTTTTCCTTTTGTAATTTTTGTATTTGATTGTGGTCTTTAATTTTTCACTTAGAGAAATCCCGTTAACATTTATGGTAAAGCCCATAGTGGTACTGAACTCTTCTAGCTTTTTCTTGTCTCTAAAACTCTTGATCTTACCTTCAAATCTGAATGATAACATTGCTTAGTAGGGCATTTTTTGTTGTTAGTTGGAAATAAATGTGTTTATTATATGAAAATGTTCTTACTGTTTTTAAACTCTAAACTGTTTTGAATATTTTTTTAATTTTTATTTTTATTGGACTATAGTCGATTTACAATATTGTATTAGTTTCAGGTGTACAGCAAAGTGATTGAGTTATACATATACATATATCTATTCTTTTTCAAATTCTTTTCCCATTTCTGTTATTACAGCATATTGAGCAGAGTTCCCTGTGCTATAGAGTAGGTCCTTGCCCGTTATCTATGTTAAATTTAAATATAGTGGTGTGTATATGTCAATCCTAAACTCTCAATTTATCCCTCCCTCCTTAACTTTCTCCTTTGGTAACCATAAGTTTGTTTTCTAAGTCTGTGAGTCTGTTTCTGTTTTGTAAATAAGAGCATTTGTGTCCTTTTTTTTTTTAGATTCCTCATATAAGTGGTATCATATGATATTTATCTTCCTCTGACTTACTTCAATTAGTATGATAATCTCCAGTTCCATCTGTGTTGCTACAAATGGCATTATTTCTTTCTTTTTCATGGCTAAGTAATATTCTATTGTATATGCAACACCTAACTTTCTGAAACTCTTCCAAAAAATTTCAGAGGAAGGAACACTCCCAAACTCATTCTATGTGGCCACCATCACCCTGATACCAAAAGCAGAAAAATATACAACAAAAAAGAAAATTAAAGGCCAATATCACTGATGAACATAGATGCAAAAATCCTTGACAAAATATTAGCAAACCAAATCCAACTATACATTCAAAGGATCATACACCATGATCTAGTGGGATTTATCCTAGGGATGCAAGGATTTTTCAATATCTGAAAATCATTCAGTGTGATACACCATATTAACAAATTGAAGAATAAAAACAATAAGATCATCTCAATAGATGCAGAAAAATATTTTGACAAAATTCAACACCCATTTATGATGAAAACTCTCCAGAAAGTGGGCATAGAGGGAACATAACTCAACATAATAAAGATCTTGTATGACCAACCTATAGCCAACATCATACTCAACAATAAAAGCTGAAAGCATTTCCTCTAAATTAGGAACAAGACAAGGATGTCCACTCTCGCCACTTTTATTCAACATAGTTTTGGAAGTCCTGGCCCCAGCAATCAGAGCAGAAACAGAAATAAAGGTCTATAAATTAGAAAAAAAAAAAGAAGTAAAACTGTCACTGTTTGCAGATGACATGATACTATACATAGAAAATCCTAAAGGCGCTGCTAGAAAACTACTAGAGCTTATCAATGAATTTGGTAAATTTGCAGGATACAAAATTAATACACAGAAATCTGTTGCATTTCTATACACTAACAGTAAAAGATCAAAAAGAGAAATTAAAGAAACAATCCCATTTACCATCACATCAAAAACAATAAAATACCTAGGAATAAACCTACCTAAGGAGGCAAAAACTTGTGCTCTGAAATCTATAAGAGACTGATGGAAGAAATCAAAGATGACACAACAGATGGAAAGATATACCATGTTCATGGACTGGAAGAATCAATATTGTCAAAGTGACTATACTACCCAAGGCAATCTACAGATTCAATGCAATCCCTAACAAATTACCAATAGCGTTTTTCATAGAACTAGAACAAATTTTTTCTTAATTTGCATGGAGACACAAAAGAACCCAAATAACCAAAGCAATCTTGAGAAAGAAAATGGGAGCTGGAAGAATCAGGCTCCCTGACGTCAGACTATACTACAAAGCCACTGTCTTCAAAACAGTATGTATTGGCACAAAAACAGAAATTTACATCAATGGAACAGGATAGAAAGCCCAGAAATAAACCCACATACCTATGGCCAATTAGTCTATGACAAAGGAAGAAAGACTATACAATGGAGAAAAGACAGTGTCTTCAATAAACGGTGCCAGGAAAACTGGACAGCTACATGTAAAAGAATGAAATTAGAACTTTCTCTAACATCATCCACAAAAATAACCTCAAAATGGATTAAAGACCTAAATGTAAGACCGATCCTGAGTAGAGTATTTGTGGTTGTAGTTTTTTTTTTTTTTTCTTTCATCACTTAGAATATATTGTGTCACTCCCTTCTGGCCTGCAATGTTTCTAATGAAAAGTCAGTTAATCATCTTACTGGGGTTCCCTTATACATAACTACTTGCTTTTCTCTTGTTTCTTTTAAGATTCTCCTTTAATTTTTGTCATTTTAATTTTAATGTTTCTTCTCTTTGGGTTCATCTTGTTTGGGACTCTTTGTACCTCTTGGACCTAGGTTTTCACAGGTTAGGGAAGTTTTCAGGTATCATTTCTTTGAATAAGTTTTCTGCCCCTTTCTCTCTCTCTTCTTCTGGGATCCCTTTAATGTGAATATTACATCACTTGATGTTGTCCCAGAGGTCTCCTAAACTATCCTCGTTTTTAAAAATTCTTTTTTTTTTCTGTTAAGCTTAGGTGATTATCACTACTCTGTCTTCACTGATCACTGATCCCTTCCTCTGTATCATCTAATCTACTCTTGATTCCTTATAGTGTATTTATTTCAGTTATTGTATTCTTCAGCTGTGTTTAGTTCTTCTTTATTTTTCTAACTCTTTGTTAAACTTCTCACTGTGTTCCTCCATTCTTCTCCCCAGTTTGTTGAGCATCTTCCTGTTCATTACCTTAAGTTCTTCACCAGGTAGATTGCTTATTTCCACTTCTTTTAGTTCTTTTTCTGGGGTTTTGTCTTGTTCTTTTGTTTGGAATATGTTCCTCTGTCTTCTCATTTTGCCTAATTATGTGTGTTTATATATATATGCATTAGGTAGGTAGGTTATATTTCCCAGTCTTGGAGAAATGGCCTCATGTAGGAGATAACTTATGGGTCCCAGAAGCACACTTCCCTCTGGTTATTAGAGCCATATGCTCAAGGCTGCCCCTTGTGCGTGCTGAGTGGGTCCTTCTGTTGTGGTTGGGCTGACTACCCTGGGAGTGCTGGTATGCAAGACTGGACCCTGGACAAGTTGGCTGCCAGGTCCTGCTTCCTGTGGTTGCTGCTGGTCTCTTTGTGCTTTGGGTCAGGCCCTGGCATGGCTGGCTGCACAGACTTGGAGGTCCTGGGGCTGGTGCTAGCCTACTGGTGGGTGAGGCCTGGTTCTAGTGTAGCTGGCTGCTCAGCTCTTGGTGTCCCAGGACTAGTTCTCACTTGCTGGTGGTGGACTAGAGGGAAGACTCCAAAATAGTGCTTGCTAACACGATTGTCCTTATGGTAGAAAGAGCTCCCCCAAAATGTTGTCACTAGCATCTATGTCCCCAGGAAGATTTCCAGTTGCCTTCTGCCTCTCTGGAAGACTCTTCAAGATCAGCAAGTGTGTCTGACGCAGACTTTTTTCAAATTATTGCCTCTGTGTTGGGTCTCAGAGCTTGTGAGATTTTGCATGTGCCATTTAAGAGTGGAGTGTCTGTTTCCTATGGTCCTGTGGCTCTCCTGTATGCAAGCTATGCTGGCCTTCAAGACCAGATGTTTTGGAGGCTTGTCTCCTTGGTGCAGGACTCCTGGGTTGGAAAGACTGATGTGAGGCTTGGACCCGTCACTCCTTGGGAAGAACCTCTACAAGTATGATTATCCTCCTGTTTGTGGATCACCTACATGGGGATGCAAGTCCTGACTATACCACATCTCTGCCCTCCTACACATCACATTTTGGTTCCTTCTTTATATCTTTAATTGTGGAAAATCTTTTCTGTTAGTCTTCAGGTCATTCTCATAAATAGTTCTCTGTAAATGGTCGTAATTTTGGTGTGCCCATGGAAGGAAGTGAGCCCAGGGTCCTTCTACTCCACAATCTTGGCCACACCTCCTACTTTAAGATCTTTACTTAATACATATTTTTCAAAAATTTATTGAGATAAACTCATATACCATAAAATTCTGCATTTTAAGTATACAATTCAGTGGATTTTACAAGGTTTTTCATTCCCACTAATTCCAGAACATTTTCATCACCCCAAAAATAAACCTTTTACCTGTTAGCACTCAATTATTTCACCCTCCCACTAATTCCTGTGAACCACAGCATTAGTCATGTGCTCCAGATGAACAGAACGAATAGGATATAGATAGATAGATAGGTAGATAGATAGATTATAGATATAGATATATAGATATAGATATAGATATATAGAAAGAGATTTATTATGAGAGATTGGCTTAAGTGATAATGGAATCCAGTGAGTCTCACAATCTGCCATCTGCAAGGTGGAGGTCTAGGAAAGCCAGTGGTGTTATTCCAGTTCAAATCTGATGGTTGAAGATTGGAGGGCTGATGGTATAAGTCCTACTCTGAATATGAAGACCCAAGAACCCAGAGTGCTGATGTCTGAGGGTACAAGAATATGGATGTCTCAGCTCAAGCATAGAAAAAATTCACCCTTCCTCCAACTTTTTGTTCTATTCAGGCCCTCAGCAGGTTGGATGATGCCCACTTGCACTGATGAGAACTATCATTACTCAGTCTAATGATTCAAATGCTAATCTCTTCCAGAAACATGCCCACACACACACTCAGAAATAATGATTACCAGCTATCTGGGCAACCCTTAGCCCAGTCAAGTTGACACATACAATTAACCATTACAACTACTAATCTACTTTCTATCTCTATGTATTTGTTGATTCTACACATTTCATATGATGAAAACATATAATAAGTGTCCTTCTGTATCTGATTTCTTTCACTTTGCACAATGTTTTCCAGGTTCATCCATGTTGCTGCATTATCAGTACTCCATTCCTTTATATGGCTGAATAATATTTCACTGTATGAATATGCTACATTTTGTTTATTTGTTGCTCAGTTCATGGACATTTCTGTTGTTTTCTACTCTTTGGCTATGATGTATTATGCTGCTATGAACATTCATATACAAGTTTTTTCATGGACATATATTTTCAATTTACTTGAGTGTATTCCTAGGAGTAGAATTTCTAGACCATACAATAACTCTATGTTTAACTTTTTAATTAACTGCCAACCTATTTTCTTAAGCAGCTGCATCATTTTAACTTCCCCTGAACAGTGCATGAGGATTCCCATTTCTCTACATCCTCACTAACACTTCCTATTTTTTGTTATTTTAATTACAGCCATTCTAATAACTGTGGAGTGCCATTTCATTGTGGTCTTGAGATGCATTTCCCTAATGACTAATGATATTGAGCATCTTTTAATGTGTTTGTTGGCCATTTGTGTATCTTCTTTGGAAAAACCTCTATTCATGCTTTTGCTTATTTTTCTTTTTCTCTTTTTAAAAATTCTTTATTTTAGTTATTTTAACTGTTTCAGGAAAGAAATATTTCCCCACTGGCGTGTGAAATGATTTTTTTTTAGTTATTGCAATTTTTGTTTTGTTTTGTTTTTCACTTTTTTAAACACATTTATTAGAGTATAATTGCTTTACAATGGTGTGTCAGTTTCTGCTTTATAACAAAGTGAATCAGTTATACATATACATATGCCCCCCTACCTCTTCCCTCTCGCATCTCCCTCCCTCGCACCCTCCCTATCCTACCCCTCTAGGTGGTCACAAAGCACTAAACTGATCTCCCTGTGCTATGTGATTTCTTCCCACTAGCTGTCTATTTTATGTCTGGTAGTGTATCTGTGTCCATGCCACTCTCTCACTTTGTCACAGTTTACCCTTCCACCTCCCCATATCCTCAAGTCCATTCTCTACTAGGTCTGCATCTTTATTCCCGTCTATGCCCTAGGTTCTTCTAACCATTTTCTTTCTTTTTTTTTTAACATTACATATATATATATATTAACATACCATATTTGTTTTTTCTCTTTCTGACTTACTTCACTCTGTATGACAGTCTCTAGGTCCATCTACCTCACTACAAATAATTAAGTTGGGATCCTTTTTAAGGCTGAGTAATATTCCATTGTATATATGTGCCACAACTTCTTTATCCATTCATCTGTCGATGGACACTTAGATAGCTTCCATGTCCTGGCTCTTGTAAATAGAGCTGCAATTAATATTTTGGTAAATGACTCTTCTTGAATTATGGTGTTCTCTGGGTATATGCCCACTGGTGGGATTGCTGAGTCATATGGTAGTTTTATTTATAGTTTTTTAAGGAACCTCCATACTGTTCTCTATAGTGGCAGTATCAAGTTACATTCCCATCAAAAGTGCAACAGGGTTCCCTTTTCTCCACAGCCTCTCCAGTATTTATTGTTTGTAGATTATTAATGATGGTCATTCTGACTGGTGTGAGATGATATCTCATTGTAGGTTTGATTTGCATTTCTCTAATGATTAATGATGTTGAGCATTCTTTCATGTGTCTGCTGGCAATCTGTATATATTCTTTGGAGAAATGTCTATTTAGGTCTTCTGCCCATTTTTGGATTGGGTTGTTTGTTTTTTTGATATTGACCTGCATGAATTGCTTGTATATTTTGGATATTAATCCTTTGTCAGTTGCTTCATTTGCAAATATTTTCTACCATTCTGAGGGTTATCTTTTTGCCTCGTTTATGGTTTCATTTGCTGTGCAAAAAGTTTTAAGTTTCATTAGGTCCCATTTGTTTATTTTTGTTTTTATTTTCATTTCTCTATGAGGTGGGTCAAAAAGGATCTTGCTGTGATTTATGACATACAGAGTTCTGCCAATGTTTTCCTCTAACAGTCTCATAGTGTCTGGCCTTACATTTAGGCCTTTAATCCATTTTGAGTTTATTTTTGTTTATGGTGTTAGGGAGTGTTCTAATTTCATTATTTTACATGTAGCTGTCCAGTTTGCCAGCTTATTCTTCAATAATCACCACTTACTGAAGAAGCTTCTTTTTTCCATTGTATATTCTTGCCTCCTTTATCAAAGATAAGGTGTCCATATTTCTGTGGGTTTATCTCTGGGTTTTCTAACCTGTTCCATTGATCTATATTTCTATTTTTGTGCCAGTACCATACTGTCTTGATTACTGTAGCTTTGTAGTATAGTCTGAAGTCAGGGAGCCTGATTCCTCCAGCTCCATTTTTCTTTCTCAAGATTGCTTTGGCTATTCGGAGTCTTTTGTGTTTCTATACAAATTGTGATTTTTTTGTTCTAGTTCTGTGAAAAATGTCACTGGTAGTTTGATAGGGATTGCATTGAATCTGTAGATTGCTTTGGGTAGTAGAGTCATTTTCACAATGTTGATTCTTCCAATCCAAGAACATGGTACATCTCCCATCTATTTTTATCATCTTTAATTTCTTTCATCAGTGTCTTATAGTTTTCTGTATACAGGTCTTTTGTCTCCTTAGGTAGCTTTATTCCTAGATATTTTATTCTTCTTGTGGCAGTGGTAAATGGGATTCATTCCTTAATTTCACTTTCAGATTTTTCATCATTAGTGTATAAGAATGTAAGAGATTTCCGTGCATTAATTTTGTATCCTGCTACTTTACCAAATCCATTGATTAGCTCTAGTAGTTTTCTGGTAGCATCTTTAGGATTCTCTATGTATAGTATCATGTCATCTGCAAACAGTGACAACTTTACTTCTTCTTTTCCAATTTGGATTCCTTTTATTTCCTTTTCTTCTCTGATTGCTGTGGCTAAAAATTCCACAACTATGTTGAATAAGAGTGGTGAGAGTGGGCAACCTTGTCTTGTTCCTGATCTTAGGGGAAATGGTTTCAGTTTTTCACCATTGAGGACGATGTTGGCTGTGGGTTTGTCATATATGGCCTTTATTATGTTGAGGAAAGTTCCCTCTATGCCTACTTTCTGGAGAGTTTTTATCATAAATGGGTGTTGAATTTTGTCAAAAGCTTTCTCTGCAACTATTGAGATGATCATACAGTTTTTCTCCTTCAGTTTGTTAATATGGTGTATCATGTTGACTGATTTGCATTTATTGAAGAATCCTTGCATTCCTGGGAAAAACCCCAGTTGATCATAATGTACGATCCCTTTAATGTGCTGTTGGATTCTGTTTGCTAGTATTTTGTTGAGGGGTTTTGCATCTTGTTCATAAGTGATATTGACCTGTAGTTTTCTTTCTTTGTGACATCTTGCCTGGTTTTGGTATCACAGTGATAGTGGCCTTGTAGAATGAGTTTGGGAGTGTTCCTCCCTCTGCTATATTTCAGAAGAGTTTGAGAAAGATAGGTGTTAGCTCTTCTCTAAATGTTTGATAGAATTCCCCTGTGAAGCCATCTGGTCCTGGACTTTGGACTGTTGGAAGATTTTTAATCAGAGTTTCAATTTCAGTGCTTGTGATTGGTCTGTTCATATTTTCTATTTCTTCCGGGTTAAGTCTCGGAAGGTTGTGCATATCTAAGACTTTGTTCATTTCTTCCAGGTTGTCCATTTTATTGGCATACATTTGCTTGTAGTAATCTCTCATGATCCTTTGTGTTTCTGCAGTGTCAGTTGTTACCTCTCCTTTTTCTTTTCTAATTCTATTGATTTGAGTCATCTCCCTTTTTTTCTTGATGAGTCTGGCTAATGGTTTATCAATTTTGTTTATCTTCTCAAAGAACAAGCTTGTAGCTTTATGGATCTTTGCTATCATTCCCTTCATTTATTTTTCATTTATTTCTGATCTGATTTTTATTATTTCTTTCCTCTGTTAACTTTGTGTTGTTTTTTTTTTTTTTTGGTTGGTTTTCTCTAATTGCTTTAGGTGTAAGGTTAGGTTGTTTATTTGAAATGTTTCTTGTTTCTTAAGGTAGGCTTTTATAGCTATAAACTTCCCTTTTAGAACTGCTTTTGCTGCATCCCATAGGTTTTGGGTCGTGTTTTCATTGTCATTTTTCTCTAGTTGTTGCTTGATTTCCTCTTTGATTTCTCCAGGGATCTCTTGGTTATTAAGCAGTATGTTATTTAGCCTCCATGTGTTTGTATTTCTTAGAAATGTATTCCTGTAATTGATATCTATTCTCATAGCATTGTGGTGGGAAAAGACACTTGATATGATTTCAATTTTCTTAAATTTACTAAGGCTTGATTTGTGACCCAAGATATGATATATCCTGGAGAATGTTCCATGAGCACTTGAGAAGAATATGTATTCTGTTGTTTTTGGATGGAATGTCCTATAAATATCAATTAAGTCCATCTTCTTTAATGTATCATTTAAAGGTTGTGTTTCCTAATTTATTTTCATTTTGGATGATCTGTCCATTGGTGAAAGTGGGGTGTTGAAGTCCCCAGCTGTGATTTTGTTAGTCAATTTCCCCTTTTATGGTTATTAGTATGTACTGTATGTATTGTGGTGCTCCTCTGTTGTGTGTATAAATATTTACAATAGTTATATCTTCTTCTTTGATTGATCCCTTGATCATTATGTTGTGTCCTTCTTTGTCTTTTGTAATAGTGTTTGTTTTAAAGTCTATTTTGCCTGATACGAGAATTGCTATTCCAGCTTTCTTTTGACTTCCATTTGAATGGAATATCTTTTCCCATGCTCTCACTTTCAGTCTGTATGTGTCCCTACCTCTGAAGTGGGTTGCTTGTAGACAGCATATATATGGGTCTTGTTTTTGAATCCATTCAGCCATCCTATGTCTTTTGGTTGAAGCATTTAATCCACTTACATTTAAGGTAATTATCGATATGTATGTTCCTATTACCATTATCTTAATTGTTTTGGGTTTATTATTGTAGGTCTTTTCCTTCTCTCGTGTTTCCTGCCTAGAGAAGTTCCTTTAGCATTTTTTGTGAAGCTGGTTTGTTGGTGCTGAATTCTCTTAGCTTTTGCTTGTCTGTAAACCTTTTAATTTCTCTGTGAATTCTGAATGAGATATTTGCTTGGTAGAGTAATCTTGGTTGTAGGTTTTTCTCTTTCATCACTTTAAATATGTCCTGCCACTCCCTTCTGGCTTGCAGAGTTTCTGCTGAAAGATCAGCTGTCATCCTTGTGGGGATTCCCTTATGTGTTACTTGTTGTTTTTCCCTTGATGCTTTTAATATTTGTTCTTTGTATTTAATTTATGATAGTTTGATTAATATGTGTCTTGTTGTGTTTCTCCTTGGATTTATCCTGTATGGGGGTCTCTGTGCTTCCTGGCCTTGATTAACTATTTCCTTTCCCATATTAAGGAAGTTTCCAAGTATAATCTCTTCAAATATTTTCTCAGTCCTTTTCTTTTTCTCTTCTTCTTTTGGGACCCCTATAATTCGAATGTTGGTATGTTTAATGTTGTCCCAGAGGTCTCTGAGACTGTCCTCAGTTCTTTAAATTCTTTTTTCTTTATTCTGCTCTGCAGTAGTTATTTCCACTATTTTATCTTCCAGGTCACTTATCTGTTCTTCTGCCTCAGTTATTCTGCTATTGATCCCTTCTAGAGAAATTTAAAGTTCATTCATTGTGTTTTTCATCTCTGTTTCTTTGCTCTTTAGTTTTTCTAGGTCCTTGTTTATGTTTCTTTTATTTTCTCCATTCTATTTCCAAGATTTTGCATCATCTTTACTATCATTATTCTGAATTATTTTACAGGTAGACTGCCTCTTTCCTCTTCATTTGTTAGGTGTGGTGGGTTTTTGCCTTGCTCCTTCATCTACTGTGTGTTTCTCTGTCTTCCCATTTTGCTTAAATTGCTATGTTTGGGGTCTCCTTTTTACAGGCTGCAGGTTTGTTCTTCCCATTGTTTTTGTTGTGTGTCCCCAGTGGCTAAAGTTGGTTCAGTGGGTTGTGTAGGCTTCCTTGTGGAGGGGACTAGTGCGTATGTTGTGGTTGATGAGGCTGGATCTTTTCTTTCTGGTGGGCAGGTCCACATCTTGTGGTGTGTTTTGTGGTGTCTGTGGTCTTATTATGATTTTAGACAGCCTCTCTGCTAATGGATGGGGTTGTGTTCCTGTCTTGCTAGTTTTTTGGCATAGGATGTCCTGCACTGTAGCTTGCTGGTTGTTGAGTGGAGCTGGGTCTTGACATTGAGATGGAGATCTCTGGGAGATTTTTGCCGTTTGATATTACATAGAGCTGGGAGGTCTCTTGTAGTCCAGTATCCTGAACTTGGCTCTCCCACCTCAGTGGCACAGCCCTGATACCTGGCTGGAGCACCAGATGTGTCCTCCACATGGCTCAGAATAAGAGGGATAATATAAAAGAAAGAAACAAAGAAGAAGATAAAATAAAATAATATAAAATAAAGTAAAATAAAATAAATTTATTGAAATAAATAATAATTATTAAGAAAAAAAATTTTAAGTAATTAAAAAAAAAAAGAGAGACAGAACCCTAACACACATTGTAAAACAAAGCTATAGAGACAAAATCACACACAGAAGCATACACACACACAGTCACCAAAAGAGAAATGGGAAAAAGTATATGTATCTGTGCTCCCAAAGTCCACATCCTCAATTTGGGATGATTCGTTGTCTATTCAGGTATTCCATAGATGCAGGGTACATGAAGTTGATTGTGGAAATTTAATCCGCTGCTCCTGAGGCTGTTGGGAGAAATTTCCCTTTCTTTTCTTTGTTCGCACAGCTCCCGAAGTTCAGCTTTGGATTTGGACCCGCCTCTGCCTTTATGTCGCCTGAGGGTGTCTATTCTTCACTCAGAGAGGACAGGGTTAAAGGCACAGCTGATTCGGGGGCTCTGGCTCACTCTGGCCAGGTTAAGGGTCGGTTACAGATGCGGGGTGAGCCTATGGCGGCAGAGGCCAGTGTGACGTTGCACCAGCCTGAGGCATGCCATGTGTTGTCCCGGGGAAGTTGTCCCTGGATCACAGAAACCTGGCAGTGGTGGGTTGCACAGGTTCCTGGGAGGGGTGGTGTGGATAGTGACCTGCACTTGCACACAGGCTTCTTGGTGGCTGCAGCAGCAGCCTTAGCATCTCATGTCTGTCTCTGGGGTCCATGCTGATAGCTGCCACTTACGCCTATCTCTGGAGCTTTTTTAATTGGTGCTCTTAATCCCCTTTCCTCATGCACCAGGAAACAAAGAGGCAAGAAAAAGCTCTTGTCTCTTCGGCGCCTCCAGACTTTTTCCTGGACTCCGCTAGCCGTGGCACACTAGCTCCCTTCAGGCTGTGTTCATGCAGCCAACCCCAGTCCTCTCCCTGGGATCCAACCTCCAAAGCCCAAGCCTCAGCTCGCAGCCCCCACCCGTCCTGGCGGGTGAGCAGACAAACCTCTCGGCCTGGTGTATGCTTGTCGGCAGTAATCCTCTATGCGGGAATCTCTCTGCTTTGCCCTCTGCACCCCTCCTGTTGAGCTCCCCTCTGCAGCTCCGAAGATCCCCCTCTCTGCCACCAGCAGTCTCCGCCTGCAAAGGGGCCCCCCAGTGTGTGGAAACCCCCACTCCCTCACAGTTCCCTCCCACTGGCGCAGGTTCCATCCCTATTCTTTGTCTCTGTTTTTTCTTTTTTCTTTTGCCCTACTCAGGTACGTGGGGAGTTTCTTGCCTTTTGGGAGGTCTGAGGTCTTCTGCCAGCGTTCAGTATGTGTTCTGTAGGAGTTGTTCCACATGTAGATGTATTTCTGTTGTATTTGTGGGGTGGAATGTGATCTCAGCATCTTATTCTTCTGCCATCTTGAAGCTACGCTTGCCTATTTTTAGTTGGGTTATTTGTCTCTTTATGATTGGATCACAAGAGTTCTTTACATAGTTTGGATACTTGTGTCAGATACATGACTTGCAAATATTATCTCCCACATATGGATGGTCTTTTTACTGTATTGAGAGTGTACAAGTTTTGTACTTCTTTGTTAAATATATTCTTTTTCATGCAATCATAAATTAATTATTTTTAAAATTTTATTTTGAGATTGTCCGGTGCCAGTATATAGAAATTGAATTAATTTTTATACATTGGTTATCTACCTTTAACTTTGCTGAACTATTTTATTAGCTTTAATAGTTTTGGGTTGTTCATGTGTGCATGCACAGGCATGTGTGTGTGAATTCCTCAGGATTTTCTCTCTATAAAATCATGTCTATTCTGCAAATAGAAATAATTTTCTCCTTCTTTTTCAGTCTTAGGGTCTTTCATTTCTTTTTCTATGTTAAATAGAAGTGGTAAAAGTGGATGATCTTATTCCTTATCTTTGAGAGAAAACATTCAGTCTTTTTATGATTAAACATAAAACTAGCTATGGGTTTTGAGTAGATGTCCTTTATTGGATTGAGAAAGCTCATTTTTATTCTTCATTTATTGAAAGTTTTTATTATGAATATTTGTTAGATTTTGTTGAAAATCTGGAGAATTAATATTTTTATTTTACTTTTTTTTTTAAAGGAACTATTTTTTTTAATTTATTTATTTTTGGCTGCGTTGGGTCTTCATTGCTGCCCACAGGCTTTCTCTAGTTGCAGCGAGCAGGCTTCCCATTGCAATGGCTTCTCTTGTTGCAGAGCATGGGCTCTAGGCCTGCAGGCTTCAGTAGTTGTCACACACAGATTCAGTAGTTGTCACACACAGGTTCAGTAGTTGTGGCTCAAGGGCTCTAGAGTGCAGGCTCAGCAGTTGTTTCACACGGGCTTAGTTGCTCTGTGTCATGTGGGATATTCCCAGACCAGGGTTTGAACGTATGTCCCCTGCATTGGCAGGCAGATTCTTAACCACTGTGCCACCAGGAAAGCCCTGTACTTGTATTTTTAAAATTTTTATGATTTATTGAAATACTTCTTTCATTTATTTTTAACTCATATTTTAAATTTTATTTTCTTAGTCTATTAGCTTTAGCATCACAATTTTTCTTAAGCTTACTTATCTTTATTTTCTTATACTTGTCTTCGTTTCTTCCTGAATTTTGTGATGTTTTATTAATGCCAAAACATAATGTTGTGTACTTTTGTATTAGTTAAGAATTTGCTCATACTTTAGCCATAATTTTTATCTTTTCTTAGAATAGTTACTATGTGCTCAGATAATACACAAACAAAAAGAATAAGTCACAGTTCCTGACTTCAAGATGTTTACTCTCCATTGGCAACCATATTTCAATTGTTCTTTGTATGTTTCCATTTTAACTTTAATCTTACAGTATTTTTTATTATTTTTACTGTATTAATGAAGTTGTATATTAATGATAGATAACATTTTTGATGCCTAAAAATATGTGAGGTCTTGTGCTTAGCCTGTTTCATAATTCATCTCTTATACACCATCATGAGTTAGATACTATTACCACCTTAATTTTGCACATAATGAGATTAAGGTCCAGAAGTGTCAGTAAATTTACAAAAGTTATATGGCAGCTAAGAATGAGATCTGGGATACAAAGTTGCCCTTAATCATCATAATTTCCTGATTAACATTTCATTTTAAAACCAAGTATGGTTAATTTCTTAAAGTCTAATTCCAGAGAAGTTTTGTAACAGACTGTACCAGGCATAACAATTCTAGAATTCTTGGAATAAATGTGTCTTGGCTTGTGGTAATGTTATGTCAAGTAAGATAAGACACAAATATTTTTGGTTCAAACAACCACATTAGAAGTAATTTCCCTTTAAACTATGAGTTTCTAATTCTTTCACATACTTAAAGTCACAACAATCAAGAAAAATAACTAATCCAAATAGAGTCTTCCATGATTTGTCTTCCCATGAACATTCTCTCATAAATATTAAGCTATTTGGCCAGGGATCCAAATATGGCATAATTAATAACATTGCAGCTTAATTAGAATATTTCTATGCAAAACACAAGAAGACAGGAAAAACAATTTTATATTTTCAATTCCAACTTAGAGCCTGAAGTCCAGACCAATATTTATAAACCCATGTATCTCTAAAACTCAACAAGTCCTGACCAATCTCATCCCCTTCATCCAAATGTTTTCCTTTTTCTGTAATCATGGTTTTAGTAACTGGTATTGCCACCCAACCAATTCCCAAGCTAGAACCTGGAAGCCATGTACATTTCTTTTTATATTTTACCCCCATCTCTTCTGCTAAGCACATTCAACCAATCCATGTCCTTTTAATTCATACTCCTAAACAGTTCTTATTTTATTCTTTCTTTTTATTTCCACAGCTACTGCCCTATTTTGAGGTTTGTCATGTCTCCCACATGCTATTCCTTCTAGTCTTCTGTCTCTTCAGAATTTAACCCTCAAATTTGACTTCTCTTCTCCTCTCCATTCATTCTCTACACTGCTGTCATGATTATCTTTTATTTTTTTTTTCTTTTTTATTTTTCTTTTTTTATTAGTTTCTGCTTTATAACAAAGTGAATCAGTCATACATATACATCTGTTCCCACATCCCCTCCCTCATGCATCTCCCTCCCTCCCACCCTCCCCATCCCACCCCTCCAGGCAGTCACAAAGCACCGAGCTGATCTCCCTGTGCTCTGCGGCTGCTTCCCACTATCTATCTACCTTACGTTTGGTAGTGTATATATGTCCATGCCTCTCTTTCCCTTTGTCACAGCTTACCCTTCCCCTTCCCCATATCCTCAAGTCCATTCTCAAGTAGGTCTGTGTCTTTATTCCCGTTTTACCCCTAGGTTCTTCATGACATTTTTTTTTTTTTTAATTCCATATATATGTGTTAGCATACGGTATTTGTCTTTCTCTTTGTGACTTACTTCACTCTGTATGACAGACTCTAGGTCTATCCACCTCATTACAAATAGCTCAGTTTCGTTTCTTTTTATGGCTGAGTAATATTCCATTGTATATATGTGCCACATCTTCTTTATCCATTCATCCGATGATGGACACTTAGGTTGTTTCCAGCTCCGGGCTATTGTGAATAGAGCTGCAATGAACATTTTGGTACATGTCTCTTTTTGAATTATGGTTTTCTCAGGGTATATGCCTAGTAGTGGGATTGCTGGGTCATATGGTAGTTCTATTTTTAGTTTTTTAAGGAACCTCCATACTGTTCTCCATAGTGGCTGTACCAATTCACATTCCCACCAGCAGTGCAAGAGTGTTCCCTTTTCTCCACACCCTCTCCAGCATTTATTGTTTCTAGATTTCTTGATGATGGCCATTCTGACTGGTGTGAGATGATATCTCATTGTAGTTTTGATTTGCATTTCTCTAATGATTAATGATGTTGAGCATTCTTTCATGTGTTTGTTGGCAGTCTGTATATCTTCTTTGGAGAAATGCCTCTTTAAGTCATCTGCCCATTTTGGGATTGGGTTGTTTGTTTTTTTGCTATTGAGCTGCATGAGCTGTTTATAAATTTTGGAGATTAATCCTTTGTCAGTTGCTTCATTTGCAAATATTTTCTCCCATTCTGAGGGTTGTCTTTTGGTCTTGTTTATGGTTTCCTTTGCTGTGCAAAAGCTTTGAAGTTTCATTAGGTCCCATTTGTTTATCTTTGTTTTTAGTTCCATTTCTCTAGGAGGTGGGTCCAAAAGGATCTTGCTGTGATTTATGTCATAGAGTGTTCTACCTATGTTTTCCTCTAAGAGTTTGATAGTTTCTGGCCTTACATTTAGGTCTTTAATCCATTTTGAGCTTATTTTTGTGTATGGTGTTAGGGAATGATCTAATCTCATACTTTTACATGTCCCTGTCCAGTTTTCCCAGCACCACTTATTGAAGAGGCTGTCCTTTCTCCACTGTACATTCCTGCCTCCTTTATCAAAGATAAGTTGGCCATATGTGCGTGGGTTTATCTCTGGGCTTTCTATCCTGATCCACTGATCTATCTTTCTGTTTTTATGCCAGTACCACACTGTCTTAATTACTGTAGCTTTGTAGTATAGTCTGAAGTCAGGCAGCCTGATTCCTCCAGCTCCGTTTTTCGTTCTCAAGATTGCTTTGGCTATTCGGGGTCTTTTGTTTTTCCAAACAAATTTTGAAATTTTTTGTTCTAGTTCTGTGAAAAATGCCAGTGGTAGTTTGATAGGGATTGCATTGAATCTGTGTATTGCTTTGGGTAGTAGAGTCATTTTGACAATATTGATTCTTCCAATCCAGGAGCATGGTATATCTCTCCATCTATTTATATCATCTTTAATTTCTTTCATCAGTGTCTTATAATTTTCTGCATACAGGTCTTTTGTCTCCTTAGGTAGGTTTATTCCTAGATATTTTATTCTTTTTGTTGCAATGGTAAATGGGAGTGTTTTCTTGATTTCATTCTCAGGTTTTTCATCATTAGTGTACAGGAATGCCAGAGATTTCTGTGCATTAATTTTGTATCCTGCTACTTTACCAAATTCATTGATTAGCTCTAGTAGTTTTTCGGTAGCATCTTTAGGATTCTCTATGTATAGTATCATGTCATCTGCAAACAGTGACAGCTTTACTTCTTCTTTTGCAATTTGGATTCCTTTTATTTCCTTTTCTTCTCTGATTGCTGTGGCTAAAACTTCCAAAACTATGTTGAATAAGAGTGGTGAGAGTGGGCAGCCTTGTCTTGTTCCTGATCTTAGTGGAAATGGTTTCAGTTTTTCACCATTGAGGACAATGTTGGCTGTGGGTTTGTCATATATGGCCTTTATTATGTTGAGGAAAGTTCCCTCTATGCCTACTTTCTGCAGGGTTTTTATCATAAATGGGTGTTGAATTTTGTCGAAAGCTTTCTCTGCATCTATTGAGATGATCATATGGTTTTTCTCCTTCAACTTGTTAATATGGTGTATCACGTTGATTGATTTGCGTATATTGAAGAATCCTTGCATTCCTGGAATAAACCCCACTTGATCATGGTGTATGATCCTTTTAATGTGCTGTTGGATTCTGTTTGCTAGTATTTTGTTGAGGATTTTTGCATCTATGTTCATCAGTGATATTGGCCTGTAGTTTTCTTTCTTTGTGACATCCTTGCCTGGTTTTGCTATCAAGGTGATGGTGGCCTCGTAGAATGAGTTTGGGAGTGTTCCTTCCTCTGATATTGTTTGGAAGAGTTTGAGAAGGATGGGTGTTAGCTCTTCTCTAAATGTTTGATAGAATTCGCCTGTGAAGCCATCTGGTCCTGGGCTTTTGTTTGATGGAAGATTTTTAATCACAGTTTCAATTTCAGTGCTTGTGATTGGTCTATTCATATTTTCTATTTCTTCCTGAGTCAGTCTTGGTAGGTTGTGCATTTCTAAGAATTTGTCCATTTCTTCCAGGTTGTCCATTTTATTGGCATAGAGTTGCTTATAGTAATCTCTCATGATCTTTTGTATTTCTGCAGTGTCAGTTGTTACTTCTCCTTTTTCATTTCTAATTCTACTGATTTGAGTCTTCTCCCTTCTTTTCTTGATGAGTCTGGCTAATGGTTTGTCAATTTTGTTTATCTTCTCAAAGAACCAGCTTTTAGTTTGGTTGATCTTTGCTATCGTTTCCTTCATTTCTTTTTCATTTATTTCTGATCTGATCTTTATGATTTCTTTCCTTCTGCTAACTTTGGGGGCTTTTTGTTCTTCTTTCTCTAATTGCTTTAGGTGCAGGGTCAGGTTGTTTACTCGAAATGTTTCCTGTTTCTTAAGGTGGGATTGTATTGCTATAAACTTCCCCCTTAGAACTGCTTTTGCTGCGTCCCATAGGTTTTGGGTCGTCGTGTCTCCATTGTCATTTGTTTCTAAGTATTTCTTAATTTCCTCTTTGATTTCTTCAGTGATCACTTCATTATTGAGCAGTGTATTGTTTAGCCTCCATGTGTTTGTATTTTTTACAGATCTTTTCCTGTAATTGATGTCTAGTCTCATAGCATTGTGGTCGGAAAAGATACTTGATACAATTTCAATTTTCTTAAATTTACCAAGGCTTGATTTGTGTCCCAAGATATGATCTATCCTGGAGAATGTTCCATGAGCACTTGAGAAAAATGTGTATTCTGTTGTTTTTGGGTGGAATGTCCTATAAATATCAATTAAGTCCATCTTGTTTAATGTATCATTTAAAGCTTGTGTTTCCTTATTTATTTTCATTTTGGATGATCTGTCCATTGGTGAAAGTGGGGTGTTAAAGTCCCCTACTATGATTGTGTTACTGTCAATTTCCCCTTTTATGGCTGTTAGTATTTGCCTTATGTATTGAGGTGCTCCTATGTTGGGTGCATAAATATTTACAATTGTTATATCTTCTTCTTGGATCGATCCCTTTATCGTTATGTAGTGTCCTTCTTTGTCTCTTCTAATAGTCTTTATTTTAAAGTCTATTTTGTCTGATATAAGAATTGCTACTCCAGCTTTCTTTTGATTTCCATTTGCATGGAATATCTTTTTCCATCCCCTTACTTTCAATCTGTATGTGTCTCTAGGTCTGAAGTGGGTCTCTTGTAGACAGCATATATATGGGTCTTGTTTTTGTATCCATTCAGCCACTCTGTGTCTTTTGGTGGGAGCATTTAGTCCATTTACATTTAAGGTAATTATTGATATGTATGTTCCTATTCCCATTTCCTTAATGGCTTTGGGTTCGTTATTGTAGGTATAGTCCTTCTGTTGTGTTTCTTGCCTAGAGAAGTTCCTTTAGCATTTGTTGTAAAGCTGGTTTGGTGGTGCTGAACTCTCTCAGCTTTTCCTTGTCTGTAAACGTTTTAATTTCTCCATCAAATCTGAATGAGATCCTTGCTGGGTAGAGTAATCTTGGTTGCAGGTTTCTCTCCTTCATCACTTTAATTATGTCCTGCCACTCCCTTCTGGCTTGTAGAGTTTCTGCTGAGAGATCAGCTGTTAACCTGATGGGGATTCCCTTGTGTGTTATTTGTTGTTTTTCCCTTGCTGCTTTTAATATGATTTCTTTGTGTTTAATTTTTGTCAGTTTGATTAATATGTGTCTTGGCGTATTTCTTCTTGGATTTATTCTGTATGGGACTCTCTGTGCCTCCTGGACTTGATTAACTATTTCCTTTCCCATATTAGGGAAGTTTTCAACTATAATCTCTTCAAATATTTTCTCAGTCCCTTTCTTTTTCTCTTCTTCTTCTGGAACCCCTATAATTCGAATGTTGGTGCGTTTAATGTTGTCCCAGAGGTCTCTGAGACTGTCCTCTGTTCTTTTCATTCTTTTTTCTTTATTTTTCTCTGCATCAGTTATTTCCACTATTTTATCTTCCACCTCACTTATCCGTTCTTCTGCCTCAGTTATTCTGCTATTGATCCCATCTAGAGTATTTTTCATTTCATTTATTGTGTTTTTAATCGATGCTTGATTCATCTTTAGTTCTTCTAGGTCCTTGTTAACTGTTTCTTGCATATTGTCTATTCTATTTCCAAGATTTTGGATCTGGGAAATAGAATCTTGGATCAGCTTTACTATCATTATTCTGAATTCTTTTTCAGGTAGACTGCCTATTACCTCTTCATTTGTTAGGTCTGGTAGGTTTTTATCTTGCTCCTTCACCTGCTGTGTGTTTTTCTGCTTTCTCATTTTGCTTATGTTACTGTGTTTGGGGTCTCCTTTTTGCAGGCTGCAGATTCGTAGTTCCCGTTGTTTTTGGTGTCTGTCCCCTGTGGCTAAGGTTGTTTCAGTAGGTTGTGTAGGCTTCCTGGTGGGGGGGACTAATGCCTGTGTTCTGGTGGTTGAAGCTCGATCCTGTCTTTCTGGTGGACAGGTCCACATCTGGTGGTGTGTTTTGGGGTGCCTGTGGCCTTATTATGTTTTTAGGTATCCTCTCTGCTAATGGGTGGGGTTGTGTTCCTGCCTTGCTAGTTGCTTGGCATAGGGTGACCAGCACTGTAGCTTGCTGGTCGTTGACTGAAGCTGGGTGCTGGTGTTGAGATGGAGATCCCTGGGAGATTTTCGCTGCTTGATATTATGTGGAGCTGGGAGGTCTCTTGTGGACCCGTGTCCTGAAGTTGGCTCTCCCACTTCAGAGGCACAGCACTAACTCCTGGCTGCAGCACCAAGAGCCTTTCATCCACCTGGCTCAGAATAACAGTGAGAAAAAGTAGAAAGAAATAATTAGTAGAAGAAAGAAAGAGAGATTGAAAGAAAGGAAGAAGGGAAGTAAGGAAGGAAGGAAGGAAGAAAGAAAGAAAGGAGGGAGGGAGGAAGGATGGAAAGAAAGGAAAGAAAGGAGGGAGGGAGGGAGGAATGAAAGCAAAAGGAAGAGTGAATGGAAGAAGAGAGGGAGGGAGGGAGGAAGGAAAGAAAGAAAGAAAGACAGGAGGGAGGGAGGGAGGGAGGAAGGAAAGAAAAAGAAAGTGGAAAGAAGAAGGGTGGGAGGGAGGGAGGGATGGAGGAAAGAAAAAGAAAGAAGGAAAGGAGGAGTGGAGGGAGGGAGGGAGGAAGGGAAGGGAGGAAAAAAAGAAAGAGCAGGTAAAGTAAAATAGAATAAAGTATGAAATATAGTAGCGTTATTAAAATTAAAAAGTAATTATTGAAAAAAAACACGGACCGAAAGAACCCTGGGACATATGGTGGAAGCAAAGCTATACAGAGAGAATCTTACACAGAAGATTACACATACACATTCACAAAAAAAGAGCAGGGGGAAAAATCAAAAATCTTGCTCTCCAAGTCCACCTCCTCGATTTGGGATAATTCGTTGTAAATAGAGGAAAAGGGCGAAAAGTCTGAAATCTTGCTAAGTCCACCTCCTTAATTTGGCATAATTCGTTGAAAAAAGAGGAAAAAAAAAAAGGGGGGGGGGAAGTCTTAAATCTTGTCCTCAAGGTCCACTTCCTCAATTTGGGATGATTCGCTGTCCATTCATGCACTCCACAGACGCAGGGCACATCAAATGGACCGTGGAGCTTTAATCCGCTGCCTCGGAGGCTGCACAGAGAGATTTCCCTGTCTCTGCTCTCACAGCTCCCGGGTCTCAGCCTTGGACCTGGCCCCGCCTCTGCGCGTAGGTCGCCGGAGGGCGTCCGTTCTTCGCTCAGACAGGACGGGTTTAAAGGAGCCGCTGATTCGGGGGCTCTGGCTCACTCAGGCAGAGGGGAGGGAGGGGAATGCCCTCTCCTCGCGCACCAGGCAACAAAAGGGAAAAAAGTCTCTTGCCTCTCCGGTAGCTCCAGACCCTTTCCCCGGACTCCCTCCGGGCTAGCACTAACCCCTTCAGGCTCTCTTCCTGCCGCCAGCCCCAGACCTCTCCCTGCGCTCCGACTGAAAGCCGATACCCGAGCCTCAGCTCCCAGCCCCGCCCGCCCTGGCGGCCGAGCAGACAAGTCTCTCTGGCTGGTGTGTGCCTGAGGGCACCGATCCTCTGTGCCAAAATCTCTCTGCTTTGCCCTCCACACCCCTGTTGCTGTGCTCTCCTCCGCTACTCCGAAGCTTTCCCCCTCCGCCACCTGCAGTCTCCGCCCTCGAAGGGGCTTGTAGTGTGTAGAAACCTTCCCTCCTTCACGGCTCCCTCCCACTGGTGCAGGTCCCGTCCATATCCTATTGTCTCTGTTTATTCTTTTTTTCTTTTGACCTACCCAGGTATGTGGGGAGTTTCTTGCCTTTTGGGGGGTCTGAGGTCTTCTGTCAGCGTTCAGTAGGTGTTCTGTTGGAGTTGTTCCACGTGTAGATGAATTTCTGATGTATCTGTGGGGAGGAAGGTGATCTCCGCGTCTTACTCTTCCGCCATCTTCCTCCGGCTCTCCCATGATTATCTTTTAAAAATTTAAATTTGTTCAGACAAAATTATTTAAAATGATAGACAAAATTAAGAATTTTCAGTATGGCACATACAGTCAACTATAATTTTGTCTCTAATTAACTGTCCACCCCCACTACCTCTTGTTCTCACTTTGTGTGTAATTTTTAGATTATGTCTTCCTTCAGGCCATAACGGCTTATTAGTATTAATGAACACACATTTTCAGTAATCAATGGTTTTAGCAATCTTGCTAATTTCTATTCCCTCTAAAACCTCACTATTTTTCATGTATTCTTGGAGCTGTTTCATATGAGTTCATGGACATTCTTCTCTGCTGAGACTACCCTATGGAAAAAGTTCTGCTGTTTTTAGCCTTCACAATGGAAAATTCTCTTGTCCATAACAGGAATTCCATTTCCCAATAATTCCCAATCTGCCACAGAGAGTCACTGTGAAATTTGTTTTCTTAGTGATCCTTCACAGACCAGTAGTTTGTTATTTAGTCATGGGGACCTGTCGTAAAGTCTTGTTCTGTTATTCTGGCTTGTAATTTTATCAGATAATTTATCCATGTTCTTTCTTCTTCTTCTTTTTGTAATTTTTAAAATTATTTATTCATTTTGCTTCTATATTTTTCTTTTTTAAAATTTTATTTATTTATTTACTTTTTATGCAGCAGGTTCTTATTAGTTAACTATTTTATGCGTATTAGTGTATATATGTCAATCCCAATCTTCCAATGCATCCCACTACCACCACCACCACCACCATCACCCCCACCCCCGCTTTCCCCAGCTGGTGTCCACACGTTTGTTCTCTACATCTATGTCTCTATTTCTGCCTTGCAAAGTGGTTCATCTGTACCATTTTTTTAGATCCCACAGTATGCGTTAATATATTATATTTGTTTTTCTCTTTCTGACTTAATTCAGAAATTTTATCAGATAATATATCCAGTGTTCTTTCTCCATTTTTAAAATGTCTCCTCTAGGAAGCCACCTCTCATGCCTCACCCTTTGTGCAGTCTATGAAAACCTTTTCCTTAGTATCCTTCTTACTTCATAGTCTTCATTATTTCACTCGTTTTATTTGATTTCACCACAAAGTGTACAGATTGTGTTCTCTACTTGTACTCCCAGCATCTATCATAATGCCTGGAACATAGGTTGAACTCAATGTTAGTTCAATGTACAGAGAATATCCTTTCCAGTGTACACATAGAAAAGCATGATTTTGGAAACAATTTACTAACTTAAAATATACTGCTTATTTTCCTACCTTTGTTTCTATCAAGAAATTTTTTATGAATTTTATGAATTCATTATAATAATTATATGCATTCAAATATCATTTTTAATTTTTAATAATTTAAATTTTCACATATTATTACTGTGTGTCCAATTAAAAATGCAGAAAAAGTTAATTTAGGTGACTATGGTTATGAAGAAAGAGACTCTTCAGACTCAGTGATGTGAGTCATTAATTAGATATATCATTTATCACAAGACTTAACTAGAAAAAACAAAGAACAAGAACTAACACAGGATTCTGGTTTTGTTAGAAAAAAGTTCAAGGAATCTGTATTTAATCAAAACATACAAAACAATCTCCAGATACCGTCTGGCAACAAATTTGGAACTTGCAGAGCTGAAATGTTGATTTGCTTAGCTATAAATATTACCTTGATGAAAGACAGCCCTAACTCTGTCTTCTGTCACTTTACCTATGATAAGAATGTTACCATTGCATGTGTTTTTTTAGGAACCCATTAGATCTAACGTTTCTGGAAACATCCAGAGAGACATAATTATTCACCATGAAAAGAGATCAGATTTTACAAAAAAATGCCTACAAAACAAAGGTGCAAAAAGAAAATGAGAAATAGAAAGAAAAAGAGTGAAATTTTTATTCAAATCTAAGGACTAATCTAGCAGCTTTATGAAAAAAAGAAAGAAAACTCCTTTTGATGTAATGAAAATTCTGAATTCTCAAGTTTGGGCACAGGGCCTATTCTGTGATATGTTAACTAAAAGAAAAATTTTCTTTTCCAAGCATCTGTCTTCATTTTTTCCATTTCCATGGCAAGCTGTTTCAAGGTGCTTCATGAAAAGCTTCTCAAAACCAATGTGTTCTAAAAGCCACAAGTTTGATGACTGATAAAAGAGTCATGAGAGAGTTTTTGCTTCTCTTCTTTAATAGAGATCTTGAAAAGCCAAATGACTGAGAAAGAGCATGATTCATCCTCTGCAAATGCTGAAGCGTATGTTTAACTGTCACCTACTGCATTTTGCAGCAGTACCTATTCAAAAGCTCCCAAAAATATGCAAGTACCGTTCTGAGAAGGGAGAAAAAAAAACTGAGTCATGATAAATGTCATACTGAACGTTCTTTCATTTATGGAGATTGTGAGTGTTTAAATGTTACAGATAGTCACAATTCTATTCACATTATGTTAAAACTCATACAGTAAGTCCTTGGCTACACAGAACTCCCTGGAAATGAGTTATTCTGAACACTGAATATTCCAGATGGCTTGGGGTTAACTCATTAAGTTCCACCCAGAATGTAGCACTTATCTCCGAAACAGACCATGTTTTATCCATCTAAATTTTTTCAGAACATAGACCATGCTTAGATATTAGTTAAAATTTACAAAGTTTATTCTATAAGTGTACACAGGTGCAAAGTATTTGGTAATGTTCTCTGCACAGAGTAAATAATTCAAGAAGAAATAGTAACTGTTGCTATTGCTTCTTTGACTACAACTACTATTCCAAGATTCTTAATCTTTTTGGCAAACATTGTGGTAGAGATAGACAATTATTTGATCATTTGGCTGAAGACTACTTATAACAGAAAAGAATTAGATGGTCTAATTTGGATGGATGGATTAAACCATAGACATTTATGTTCCCTCAAAATTCATGTGTTGAAACCTAATCCTCAAAGAGATGATATTTGGAGGACGGGCTTCTGGGAAATGATTAGGTCATGAGGGCAGAGCCCTTATGAATGAGATTAATTCCCTTATGAAAAGAGACCCCAGAGAGATTCCTCACCCCTTCTGCCATGTGAGGACACAGTGAAAAATGAACCAGGAAGCAGGCTTTCACCAGACCGAATCTGTGACACCTTAAGCTTAGACCATGAAGCAGGCTTTCACCAGACTGAATCTGTGACACCTTGAGCTTGAATTTCACTGCCTCCTGAACTGTGAGAAATGTTTTTTTTTTTTTTTTTTTTTTTTTTTTTTTTTTTTTTTTGGTACGCGGGCTTCTCACTGTTGTGGCCTCTCCCGTTGCAGAGCACGGGCTCCGGACATGCAGGCTCAGCGGCCATGGCTCACAGGTCCAACCGCTCTGCGGCATGTGGGAACTTCCCAGACTGGGGCACGAACCCGTGTCCCCTGCATCGGCAGGCGGATTCTCAACCACTGCGCCACCAGGGAAGCCCGAGAAATGTTTTTTTAAGCTACCCAGAATATGGTATTTTGTTATAGCAGCTCAAACAGACTAAAACAGACTATATGGTGTTACACCATAGCTTTGTATAACTTGGCATCTACCAAAGAATTAGACAACAATACCCAGTGACTCTGGTATTATACAGGGCAAATTAGCCATTGTTACATTGATCCATCAACGTGTTACAGAAGTCTTCCTGTACGTGAATGCCTGTTTCTTCTTTTAAGGTTATCATAATTTTCAAGGTTCCTTTCCTTTATTATTTGAGAGAATTATGTCTACAGCTTAGTGGAGTGATTGACATATAGTAGGCAAAAAAAAATATTTGTTTAATAATGAATTCTGGAATGTCCTCTGACGTGCTGTGTTTGTATTTGACATTGCATAGGTTTCCATACTTTCCTTTCTTCTGTCTTATTTTGTAACTTCACTAGATTGGTAATTTGAATCATCTCTCAAGTTGTTAGACCATAGTGATTTGTATATCTTCAAAATCTTCATAGTTTGTATAAATTCATTGTGATGTGGGACCATGTTATAGTCAACTTTATACAGCAGAGTCATTGTGGATTTTAATCTAGCCATCCAATGTTCATGGACAAAATAAGCATAATACTGGTGGTATTTTCTAATCATATTCTCCTGCTTCACTCCCCATGATAATGATTTCTTTTTCTATTCTAAGAGACTACAACTGTGTGGTTCAGGCAGATTGCTATTAGCCCATCCAAGTACTTTCTCTTCTATGATATAGATAATAAACAATTATCATTCCCTCAATAAATTGTTACAACCTAGTGGTTGAGTGCAAGATCTTTGGAGTGATAGAAGCATGGTTTTGAAGACCAACTCCACCATTAACTACTTTTGTGATCTTGGAAATTTGACATAACTTTCCTTATTCCCTGTAAACAAAGTTCATAAAAATCTATGGCTGTCAAACGGATCAAGTGCGTTAACTCCCAGACAACCTTAGGCCAATTCTTGACACTTAGGTGCTAAGTACCTCAATGGGCCTTCAGATATCTTATGTATTATTCCCTATGTGAGCCATGCGAAAAAAATTGAGGCGTTGTTACACATTGCAGCACTTTCTTTTTACACCACCATTTGAACTGATAAAAGAAGGGTTTGGCCCTTTTTAGCTCTTTGTTCATGGATCCTAGTTATTTCTTTACCAGCAAAGGGTTTTTTGTTGTTGTTGTTGTTGTGTTTTATTTTGTTGCTTTAGAAAGGGAATTGTTCCTGGAGCCTGAGAATTCTGGAAAGCTAATCTCTGGATAGTTGTAGCTTTAATTCACTAATATTGTACAAATTTAATGGCCTATAGTTTTGAGTAGTGTGGTTTTTATGTATTATTTTATCAATCAATGCTTCTGATTTCTTTTTCTTTTTTTTTTTTTTTTACAAATAAGTACAAAAGACGTTTATTTCATTTTTAAATTTCTTCAAAAGTTAACATATAGTTTCTTTTTTTTGGAATTTTAATTTTTTTTATATACAGCAGGTTCTTATTAGTTATCCATTTTATACATATTAATGTATATATGTCAATCCCAATATCCTAATTCACCACACCACCACCACCACCACCCCGCTGCTTTCCCCCCTTGGTGTCCATAAGTTTGTTCTCTACATCTGTGTCTCAATTTCTGCCCTGCAAACTGGTTCATCTGTACCATTTTTCTAGGTTCCACATATATAGGTTAATATACGATATTTGTTTTTCTCTTTCTGACTTACTTCATTCTGTATGACAGTCTTTAGATTCATCCACATCTGTACAAATGACCCAATTTCATTCCTTTTTATGGCTGAGTAATATTCCATTGTATATATGTACCACATCTTCTTTATCCATTCATCTGTCAATGGACATTTAGGTTGCTTCCATGACCTGGCTATTGTAAATAATGTTACAATGAACATTGAGGTGCATGTGTCCTTTTGAATTATGGTTTCCCCTGGGTATATGCCCAGTAGTGGGATTGCTGGGTCATTTGGTAATTCTATTTTTAGATTTTTAAGGAACCTCCATACTGTTCTCCATAGTGGCTGTATCAATTTACATTCCCACCAACAGTGCAAGAGGGTTCCCTTTTCTCCACACCCTCTCCAGCATTTGTTGTT
The DNA here is from genome assembly GCF_949752795.1 of Hyperoodon ampullatus. Classification (NCBI taxonomy): domain Eukaryota; kingdom Metazoa; phylum Chordata; class Mammalia; order Artiodactyla; family Ziphiidae; genus Hyperoodon; species Hyperoodon ampullatus. Next base: position 36,045,834 of record NC_136930.1, read on the forward strand.
TGTAGATTTTCTGATGATGCCCATTCTAACCATTGTGAGGTGATACCTCATTGTAGTTTTGATTTGTATTTCTCTAATAATTTCTCAATAATTAGTGATGTTAGCAATCAATACTTCTGATTCCTTAATGTTATCAACCTGGGTGAAGTGGAGAAAGAAGGAAAACATTCTTTTCTTTATAGCTATAAATTTTATGTTTGGTTAAACATTTTCCTGAGGTTATACTTGTAGAAATGCATTTATCTTGTTTTCCATATTTAATAATGGGCTAATATATCTGAGGAGAAGCAAAGTTTATTAAGAATGAGGCAAGGCATAACAAGCTAATCATAGAAAGCCATAAATGTTCTACTGAGCATAAATGATCACAGAAAAATACTGCAAGAATCTGAGGTCACTTTTATTAAGGTCACATAGGATTTATGTAAGACAGTAAAAAAAATAAAATAAAGAAACTTCACAGACTTTTCTGATTATGAAAATATCTTAAATTTCTAAATGAACACATAGATTCACATTTCAGTCTTATGCTGGAGTGTTCCAAGGCTCCATCTTGTGACCTCTTCTTTGTTCTCATTTAATCCATAGATGATTTCATAAAATCTTATGGGTTTTAAAGACCTGAAAAAATACCCCACAAAAGCCAGTAAGCAGAGGAAAAGCTGTTTAATAACATTAGGAAATGCAAATTAAAAACCACAATAAGATACTGCTCCACACCCAATTAGAATGGCTAAAATCAAAAAGACTGGCAACACAAAAAGTGTTGGTAAAAATATGGGCTAACTGTAACTCTCATATGTCCCTGGAAAACAGTTTGGCAGTATCTTACAAAGTTAAATATACAGATAATATATCTCAGCAATTCTACTAGCAGGGATCTTCCCAAGAGAAATGAAGGTGTATGTGCACAGAAATATTGGTATGTTCATATCAGTTTTATTCACAATAGCACAAACTGAAAACAACCCAAACGTCCATCAGCTGATGAACACATAAACAAATTGTCATGTATTTATACAGTGGTATACTACCTAGAAATAAAATGCATCAAACTATTGATATTTAAAAACATGAAAGAATCTTACAGATATAATATTAAGTAGAAAATGTCTGAGACAAAATATGTGTGATTTCATTTGCATGAATTTCTAAACAGGCAAAATTGGTGAGAGCAAAACACTTCAGATCACTGGTTGCAGGGTGAGGAGTATTGATTGGAGAGAAGCTTGAAGAAACTTACTAGGGTAAAGGAAATATTTTCACCTTGAGTGAGATGATGAGTATACGGCTGTTTACACATTTGTCTAAACTCTAACTGGACTGTAATATTGGGATATATTGCATATACATTATTTGCATTAGAATTTGCCATAAAAATATCAATTAAATTCATTTTAGTTCATTCATTCATTCAAAATCTGTTTCATACTAGGGATAACAATAACTGAAAGAGAGGTAATACCTTCTTATACCTATAACAAGGATTCTCCGTCTAGTGCAGGGTGAGGGTTGGAAGGGTGGGGAGGATGAAGATGTCAGGGGGGAGTTTTCCCTAAAGGAGGTATTTGTACTATCTAGTTAAGAATGCAGAACTTGGAGTCAGACTTCCTGGGTTGGAGCTCTGGATCTGCACACTATGTGTGCAACCTTGGACAAACTCTCTAAGCCTGTTTCTTTATCTGCAGAACACATATCAACAGTACCTATGTTAGAATTTATTTCAAGTATCTAGCATGACCAAACTGCGTGGAGGTTGTGGTGGACACAAACTGGTGTTTTTTTCAGTGGAAGGAAGGGAATAGAAGATAACTTTGAGTCAGCTAAAGGGAAGATGGAGGTGAGAAAATAGAGACACTTAGCATAAAAACTCTTTCAAGGAGTTTTGATGTGAAGGTGAGCAGAGAGAAGGGACAGTGGTTGGAAGAGCTCAAGAGACCAAGGGAGAATTTCACTTAACTCTTTTTAGAATGAGAGATACTCTGTTATGCTTCTAGGAATGACCAGTTTCTGAGGGGAAAACTGATGATGCAGAAGCAGGAAGGCATAATGTGAGAATGAAGTCCTTATGTAGGTGAGTGATGCTACAAAACAGTAACCAACAAATAAATTGTTGGGTATAAGATGAGCTCCTCACCAGCATTTCCAAATTATGCTGAATAGGTGGAAGAAGACAACATAAACCATGTTATCACATGGTATTAATTTTCACTCAGAAATATTGGGAGGGGAAGATGAATTGTGGCCTAAAAAGATTTATAAAGATTACGTGTGAATATAGTTTACACATACTGACCTAGTTTTGAGTCAGGAGATACTTATCTAAACAATAAGTAGCAAGTCTAGAATTTAAAATCATTTCTCATGAACATTCTAAAAAACAAACTTGCCATCTATACTATTGCCATACATTATCTTAAATTTGTCAGACATTTTCAGAAATATAAAAAGTAACTGGAAAGATTCTGGTCAGAGCCAACAAAAAATAAACTAATTCAGAATATTCCCAAATTCTACTATCAGAAACTCAAGATTTGAAAATCAAATCAAAAGTAATTTAACAATGAGAAAAAATAAAGAGGAAAAGTTAACTTTAAAAAATTCTGGTTGGAGAAATGTTTTTCTCATCTTCTTAATAACAAACACAGACACACATTCTAAATTTTGTTCAAAGCTCCTTTTGTATCATATTTCCAGTGATGTACATGGAATCAAAGAACTATAGCAACACAATACTTACAGTTTTATGCCAATCTATATATTTTAAAGTTTGAATATATATCTGCTACTTTTACTGATATTAAATAATCTACCATTTAGTGATTCAATTCCTTATTAACAATGCTTTATCTGGGTTTAATGTAGTGCAATTTACCAAGTTTTTTTTCACTGACACTATTGCTATTGTTGATTGGAAGGATTTGGTCCTGAGTTTAAATCACAGCTCTGTTATATAAAAACTGTGTGGTGTTGAGCAGTTGATTCAGCATCTCTAATTCCTCCTGTAAATTGTGGATAGTATTTGAACCTACCTGATAAGATGATTGTGAGTACTGAATGAAGTAAAATATTTAAAGCATGATTCCTGCCACATAGAATAAATAAATAATAACTGACATATTATTGTATTATTCTGTATAATACACACAAAGAGAGCCCTATTCAGTGATGTTATTACTGACATATTATATATGAGAGGAAAGTGAAGATGAGTTAAGAAGAAATACACAAGATAACCAGGGGCGGAGTCAAGATGGTGTACTAAGAGGATGCGGAATTTGCATCTCCTCACAACTAGGGCACCTACCAGGTACCGGTGAGGGACCACGGACACCTAAGGAGACGGGAGGAACCCCCAGCAACCGGGTAGGACGTGGGGCATGGGGGAAGTGAAGGGGCAGGAGAAGTGGAGGCGGGATGGGACTGGTGCCCCTGATGGCTGGCTGGGGGAGGGGAAGGGATCCCATGCCAGAAGGGGGAAATTGGGGAACCATTGAGAGGGAAGAGGATCAAAAGGGAGCATGGCCAGGTTTCCCTTGCCCGCTTGGGCCCCCAGGAACATGCTGAGATCCCAGGCCTGATCCTCTGCCCACCTAAGCCGGTTCCAGCTCTGCAGGTCCTGAGGGAGTGTGTGGGGGGGAGCAAAAATAAAGGTCAGACCTCTCGGACCAGCACCCGTGAGGAGTGGCTGGGGGAGGGAAGGAGTTCCTACACCCAGTGGGACCCACCCATGGTTAGGGGTCTAGAAGCGATGGGGGAGACCCTAGGGGAGAGAGTGGGGGAGGGGCAGGAAGGAACGAAAGGGAACAGGGCAAGTGCTTTCCCTGTCCATGTAAGCACCGGGAAGCCTGTTGGGATCCCAGGACTAATCCTCTGTCCTCAGAGCCTCACTCCTGCCATGCAGAGCCCAAGCCCCTCCTCTACACCCCACCAGGGCCCCACCTCTACACTCAGAGATCCTCTCCAATGAGCTGTGCCTAAACCTCACCAACACACCCTCACTCAGGGCCCTACCTCCTAACTCTGGAATCCCACACTCCACAGCCCTCCTTCCCACATGCTGCCTCTCCCCTTCTGCACAGGTCCTAAGCAGAGGCCCCAAGCCACGCTTGAACATTGCCCTGCTGAGGGCCCGCCCCATGCTCAAATGTCATACCCCCACCTGCCTAGGTCCTGTCCCCCAAACCCCACCCCAGCCTAAGTTCCATCTGCCACCCCCCCACCCCCACCTAAAATCTGCCCCCATAGAAAAAGCTTTAGTCTTTTCTTTTCTTTTCTTTTCTTTTTTCCTATTTTAGATTGGGGTTCTGTTTTACCTTGTTGATTCATTGCTGTTGATTTTTTTAAATTTTTATTTTTCCTAAAAAATATTTTATTTTTCCAATTTTATTTTATTCTTTATACTTTGTTAGTGATAGCTCCTTTTGGCTTCTTTTCCCCTCCTTCCTCCCCCCTTTTTTTTTCTTTTTTCTGTTGTGGTTTTATTTTACCTTGTTGCAGTTGTTTCAATTATAGCTTTATTTTTGCTAATATATTTGTTGTTGTTTGGCAGTATGCGGGCCTCTCACTGTTGTGGCCTCTTCCGTTGCGGAGCACAGGCTCCGGACACACAGGCTCAGTGGCCATGGCTCACAGGCCCAGCCGCACCACGGTATGTGGGATCTTCCTGGACTGGGGCACGAACCTGTGTCCCCTGCATTGGCAGGCGGACTCTCAACAACTGCACCACCATGGAAGCCCCTAATATAGTTTTTATCTTTCTAATTTTATTTTATTTTTTATTCTTTGATATTGTACTGTTCCTTTTTTTCTTTCAGTCTTCAATTTTTTTTTTTTTCCCTGCAACATGAAGCTTGTGGAATCTTTGTTACCAGGCTGGAGTTTGGGCCCGAGCTCTTGTGGTGGGAGCTCTGAGTCCAAACCGCTGGACTAACAGAGAACCTCAGACCCCAGGGAATATCAATCAGAGTGAGGTCTCCTGGACGTACTCATCTCAGCACAAAGACCCAGCTCTATCCAACTGCCTACAAACTCCAGTGCTGGATGCGTCAGGCCAAACAAGAAGTAAGACAGGAATACAGCATGACCCATCAAAAAAAAAAAAAAAAAAAGAAAAAAAAAGGAATGACATAATAATATGTTACAGATGAAGGAGCAAGGTAAAAACCTACAAGACCAAATAAATGAAGATGAAATAAGCAACCTACCTGAAAAAGAATTCAGAGTAATGACAGTAAAGATGATCCAAAATTGCAGAACCAGAATGGAGAAAATAAAATAAACATTTAAAAAGGATCTAGAAGAACTAAAGAGCAAACAAACAGTGATGAACAACACAATTAGTTAAATTAAAAATACTCTAGAAGGAATCAATAACAGAAAAACTGAGGCAGAAGAACAGATAAGTGAGCAGGAAGATAAAATGGTGGAAATACTACCAGGGAGCAGAATAAAGATAAAAGAATGAAAAGAATTGAGGATAGTCTCAGAGACCTCAGGGACAACATTAAATACACCAACATTTGACTTATAGGGGTCCCAGAAGAAGAATAGAAAAAGAAAGAGTCTGAGAAAATATTTAAAGAGATTATAGTCGAAAACTTCCCTAACTTGGAAAAGGAAATAGTCAGTCAAGCCCAGGAAGCACAGAGAGTCCCGTACAGGATAAACTCAAAGAGAAACACACCAAGACACATATGAATCACACTATCAAAAATTAAATACAAAGAAAAAATATTAAAAGCAGCAAGGGAAGAGCAACAAATAACATACAAGGGAATCCCCATGAAGTTAACAACTGATCTTTCTGCAGAAACTCTGAAAATCAGAAGGGAGTGGCAGGACATATTGAAAGTGATGAAAGGGAAAAACCTACAACCAAGATTAATCTACCCAGCAAGGATATCATTCAGATTCAATGAAGAAATTAAAACCTTTACAGATAAGCAAAAGTTAAGAAAATTCAGCACCACAAAGCCAGCTTTACAACAAATGCTAAAGGAACTTCTCTAGGCAGAAAACACAAGAGAAGGAAAAGACTTACAATAACAAAACCAAAAGAATTGAGAAAATGGTAATTGGGACATACATTTTGATAATTACCTTTAATGTAAATGGATGAAAAGCTCCAACCAAAACACATAGACTGGCTGAATGGATAAAAAAACAAGACCCATACACATGCTGTCTACAAGAGACCCATTTCAGACCTAGGGACACATACAGACTGAAAGTGAGGGGATGGAAAAAGGTATTCCATGCAAATGGAAATCAAAAGAAAGGTGGAGTAGCAATTCTCATATCAGACAAAAGACTTCAAAATAAAGACTATTACAAGAGACACTACATAAGGATCAGGATATCAATCCAAGAAGAAGATATAGAAATTATAAATATTTATAAACCTAACATAGGAGCACCACAACATATAAGGCAAGTGCTAACAGCCATAAAGGGGGAAATTGACAGTAACAGAATCATAGTAGGGGACTATAACACCTCACTTTCACCAATGGACAAATCATCCAAACAGAAAATAAATAAGAAAACACAAGCTTTAAATGACACATTAAACAAGATGCACATCGTTCTCAATGGTGAAAAATTGAAAGCATTTCCACTAAGGTCAGGAAGAAGACAATGTTGCCTATTCTCACCATTATTATTCAACATAGTTTTCGAAGTTTTAGCCACAGCCATCAGAGAAGAAAAAGAAATAAAAGGAATCTAAATTTGAAAAGAAGAAGTAAACCTCTCACTGTTTTCAGATGACATGATACTATGCACAGAGAATCCTAAAGATGCTATCAGAAAACTACTAGAGTTAATCAATGAATTTGGTAGACTAGCAGGATACAAAATTAATGCACAGAAATCTCTTGCATTCCTATAAACTAATGATGAAAAATCTGAAAGAGAAATTAAGGAAACACTCCCATTTACCACTGCAACAAAAAGAATAAAATACCTAGGAATAAACCTACCTTAGGAGACAAAAGGACTGTATGCAGGAAACTATAAGACACTGATGAAAGAAATCAAAGAAGGCACAAACAGATGGAGAGATATACCATGTTCTTGGATTGGAAGAATCAACATTGTGAAAATGACTCTACTACCCAAAGCAATCTACAGATTCAATGCAATCCCTATTAAGTTACCAATGGCATTTTTCACAGAACTAGAACAAAAAATTGCACTATTTGTATGGAAACACAAAAGACCCTGAGTAGCCAAAACAATCTTGAGAAAGAAAAATGGAACTGGGGGAATCAGGCTTCCGGACTTCAGATTATACTACAAAGCTACAGTAATCAAGACAGTATGGTACTGGCACAAAAACAGAAATATAAATCAATGGTACAGGATGGAAAGCCCAAGGATAAACCCATGCACCTATGGTCACCTTATCTTTGATAAAGGAGGCAAGAATATACAATGGAGAAAAGAAAACCTCTTCAATAAGTGGTACTGGGAAAACTGGACAGCTACATGTAAAAGTATGAAATTAGAACACTCCCTAATACCATACACAAAAATAAACTCAAAATGGATTAATGACCTAAATGTAAGGCCAGGCAGTATCAAACTCTTAGAGGGAAACCTAGGCAGAACACCCTATGACATAAATCACAGCAAGATCCTTTTTGACCCACCTCCTAGAGAAATGGAAATAAAAACAAAAATAAACAAATGGGACCTAATGAAACTTAAAAGCTTTTGCACAGCAAAGGAAACCGTAAACAAGACAAAAAGACAACCCTCAGAATGGGAGAAAATATTTGCAAATGAAGCAACCGACAAAGAATTAACCTCCCAAATATACAAGCAGCTCATGCAGCTGAATATCAAAAAAAACCAAAAAACCCAATCCAAAAATGGGCAGAAGACCTAAATAGACATTTCTCCAAAGAAGATACACAAATTGCCAACAAACACATGAAAAGATGTTCAACATCATTAATCATTAGAGAAATGCAAATCAAAACTACAATATGGTATCACCTAACACCACTCAGAATGGCCATCATCAAAAAATCTACAAACAATAAATGCTGGAGGGGGTGTAGAGAAAAGGGAACCCTCCCTCACTGTTGATGGGAATGTAAATTGGTACAGCCACTATGGAGAACAGTATGGAGGTTTCTTAAAATACTAAAAAACAGAACTACCATATGACCCAGCAAACCCACTACTAGGCATATACCCTTAGAAACCATAATTCAAAAAGAGTCATGGAAGCCGGAGGAAGATGGCGGAAGAGTAAGACGTGGAGATCACCTTCCTCCACACAGATACATCAGAAATTCATCTACACGTGGAACAACTCCAACAGAACACCTACTGAACGCTGACAGAAGACCTCAGACCCCCCAAAAGGCAAGAAACTCCCCACATACCTGGGTAGGTCAAAAGAAAAAAAAGAATAAACAGAGACAATAGGATATGGACGGGACCTGCACCAGTGGGAGGGAGCCGTGAAGGAGGGAAGGTTTCTACACACTACAAGCCCCTTCGAGGGCGGAGACTGCAGGTGGCGGAGGGGGAAAGCTTCGGAGTAGCGGAGGAGAGCACAGCAAAAGGGGTGCGGAGGGCAAAGCAGAGAGATTTTGGCACAGAGTATCGGTGCCCTCAGGCACACACCAGCCCGAGAGGCTTGTCTGCTCGGCCGCCGGGGCGGGCGGGGCTGGGAGCTGAGGCTCGGGTATCGGCTTTCAGTTGGAGCGCAGGGAGAGGACAGGGGCTGGCGGCAGGAAGAGAGCCTGAAGGGGTTAGTGCTAGCCCGGAGGGAGTCCGGGGAAAGGGTCTGGAGCTACCGGAGAGGCAAGAGACTTTTTTCCCTTTTGTTGCCTGGTGCGCGAGGAGAGGGCATTCCCCTCCCTCCCCTCTGCCTGAGTGAGCCAGAGCCCCCGAATCAGCGGCTCCTTTAAACCCGTCCTGTCTGAGCGAAGAACGGACGCCCTCCGGCGACCTACACGCAGAGGCGGGGCCAGGTCCAAGGCTGAGACCCGGGAGTTGTGAGAGCAGAGACAGGGAAATCTCTCTGGGCAGCCTCGGAGGCAGCGGATTAAAGCTCCACAGTCCATTTGATGTGCCCTGCGTCTGTGGAGTGTATGAATGGACAGCGAATCATCCCAAATCGAGGAAGTGGACTTTGAGGACAAGATTTAAGACTTTCACCCCTTTTTCCTCTTTTTACAACGAATTACGCCAAATTAAGGAGGTGGACTTAGCAAGATTTCAGACTTCTACCCCTTTTCCTCTATTTACAACGAATTATCCCAAATCGAGGAGGTGGACTTGGAGAGCAAGATTTTTGATTTTTCCCCCTGCTCTCTTTTTGTGAATGTGTATGTGTAATCTTCTGTGTAAGATTCTCTCTGTATAGCTTTGCTTCCACCATATGTCCCAGGGTTCTATCGGTCCGTGTTTTTGTTCAATAACTACTTTTTAATTTTAATAACACTACTATATTTCATACTTTATTCTATTTTACTTTACCTGCTCTTTCTTTTTTTCCTCCCTTCCCTTCCTCCCTCCCTCCCTCCGCTCCTCCTTTCCTTCTTTCTTTTTCTTTCCTCCCTCCCTCCCTCCCACCCTTCTTCTTTCCACTTTCTTTTTCTTTCCTTCCTCCCTCCCTCCCTCCCTCCTGTCTTTCTTTCTTTCTTTCCTTCCTCCGTCCCTCCCTCCCTTCTTCCATTCACTCTTCCTTTTGCTTTCATTCCTGCCTCCCTCTCTCCTTTCTTTCCTTCTTTCTTTCCATCCTTCCTCCCTCCCTCCCTCCTTTCTTTCTTTCTTCCTGCCTTCCTTCCTTTCTTCCCTTCTTCCTTTCTTTCCCTCTCTCTTTCTTTCTTCTAATAATTCTTTCTTTCTACATTTTCTCCCTGTTATTCTGAGCCAGGTGGATGAAAGGCTCTTGGTGCTGCAGCCAGGAGTTAGTGCTGTGCCTCTGAAGTGGGAGAGCCAACTTCAGGACACGGGTCCACAAGAGACCTCCCAGCTCCACATAATATCAAGCAGCGAAAATCTCCCAGGGATCTCCATCTCAACACCAGCACCCAGCTTCAGTCAACGACCAGCAAGCTACAGTGCTGGTCACCCTATGCCAAGCAACTAGCAAGGCAGGAACACAACCCCACCCATTAGGAGAGAGGCTACCTAAAAATATAATAAGGCCACAGGCACCCCAAAACACACCACCAGACGTGGACCTGTCCACGAGAAAGACAAGATCGAGCCTCAACCACCAGAACACAGGCATTAGTCACCCCCACCAGGAAGCCTACACAACCTACTGAAACAACCTTAGCCATGGGGGACAGATACCAAAAACAACGGGAACTATGAATCTGCAGCCTGCAAAAAGGAGACCCCAAACACAGTAACATAAGCAAAATGAGAAAGCAGAAAAACACACAGCAGGTGAAGGAGCAAGATAAAAACCTACCAGACCTAACAAATGAAGAGGTAATAGGCAGTCTACCTGAAAAAGAATTCAGAATAATGATAGTAAAGCTGATCCAAGATTCTATTTCCCAGATCCAAAATCTTGGAAATAGAATAGACAAAATGCAAGAAACAGTTAACAAGGGCCTAGAAGAACTAAAGATGAATCAAGCATCGATTAAAAACACAATAAATGAAATGAAAAATACTCTAGATGGGATCAATAGCAGAATAACTGAGGCAGAAGAACGGATAAGTGAGGTGGAAGATAAAATAGTGGAAATAACTGATGCAGAGCAAAACAAAGAAAAAAGAATGAAAAGAATAGAGGACAGTCTCAGAGACCTCTGCGACAACATTAAACGCACCAACATTCGAATTATAGGGGTTCCAGAAGAAGAAGAGAAAAAGAAAGGGACTGAGGAAATATTTGAAGAGATTATAGTTGAAAACTTCCCTAATATGGGAAAGGAAATAGTTAATCAAGTCCAGAAGACAAAGAGAGTCCCATACAGAATAAATCCAAGGAGAAATACGCCAAGACACATATTAATCAAACTGTCAAAAATTAAACACAAAGAAATCATATTAAAAGCAGCAAAGCAAAAACAACAAATAACACACAAGGGAATCCCCATCAGGTTAACAGCTGATCTCTCAGCAGAAACTCTACAAGCCAGAAGGGAGTGGCAGGACATAATTAAAGTGATGAAGGAGAGAAACCTGCAACCAAGATTACTCTACCCAGCAAGGATCTCATTCAGATTTCATGGAGAAATTAAAACGTTTACAGACAAGGAAAAGCTGAGAGAGTTCAGCACCACCAAACCAGCTTTACAACAAATGCTAAAGGAACTTCTCTAGGCAAGAAACACAACAGAAGGAATATACCTACAATAACGAACCCAAAGCAATTAAGGAAATGGGAATAGAAACATACATATCAATAATTACCTTAAATGTAAATGGACTAAATGCTCCCACCAAAAGACACAGAGTGGCTGAATGGATACAAAAACAAGACCCATATATATGCTGTCTACAAGAGACCCACTTCAGACCTAGAGACACATACAGATTGAAAGTAAGGGGATGGAAAAAGATATTCCATGCAAATGGAAACCAAAAGAAAGCTGGAGTAACAATACTTATATCAGACAAAATAGACTTTAAAATAAAGACTATTAGAAGAGACAAAGAAGGACACTACATAATGATCAAGGGATCGATCCAAGAAGAAGATATAACAATTGTAAATATTTATGCACCCAACATAGGAGCACCTCAATACATAAGGCAAATACTAACAGCCATAAAAGGGGAAATTGACAGTAACACAATCATAGTAGGGGACTTTAACACCCCACTTTCACCAATGGACAGATCATCCAAAATGAAAATAAATAAGGAAACACAAGCTTTAAATGATACATTAAACAAGATGGACTTAGTTGATATTTATAGGACATTCCATCCAAAAACAACAGAATACACATTTTTCTCAAGTGCTCATGGAACATTCTCCAGGATAGATCATATCTTGGGTCACAAAACAAGCCTTGGTAAATTTAAGAAAATTGAAATTGTATCAAGTATCTTTTCCGACCACAATGCTATGAGACTAGACATCAATTACAGGAAAACATCTGTAAAAAATACAAACACATGGAGGCTAAACAATACACTACTCAATAACGAAGTGATAACTGAACAAATCAAAGAGGAAATTAAAAAATACCTAGAAACAAATGACAATGAAGACACGACGACCCAAAACCTATGGGACGCAGCAAAAGCAGTTCTAAGGGGGAAGTTTATAGCAATATAATGCCACCTTAAGAAACAGGAAACATCTCGAGTAAACAACCTGACCCTGCACCTAAAGCAATTAGAGAAAGAAGAACAAAAAACCCCCAAAGTTAGCAGAAGGAAAGAAATCATAAAGATCAGATCAGAAATAAATGAAAAAGAAATGAAGGAAACGATAACAAAGATCAATAAAACTAAAAGCTGGTTCTTTGAGAAGATAAACAAAATTCATAAACCATTAGCCAGACTCATCAAGAAAAAAAGGGAGAAGACTCAAATCAATAGAATTAAAAATGAAAGAGGAGAAGTAACAACTGACACTGCAGAAATACAAAAGATAATGAGAGATTACTATAAGCAACTCTATGCCAATAAAATGGACAACCTGGAAGAAATGGATAAATTCTTATAAATGCACAACCCACCAAGACTGAATCAGGAAGGAATAGAAAATATGAACAGACCAATCACAAGCACTGAAATTGAAACTGTGATAAAAAATCTTCCATCAAACAAAAGCCCAGGACCAGATGGCTTCACAGGCGAATTCTATCAAGCATTTAGAGAAGAGCTAACACCCGTCCTTCTCAAACTCTTCCAAAATATAGCAGAGGGAGGAACACTCCCAAACTCATTCTACGAGGCCACCATCACCTTGATACTAAAACCAGGCAAGGATGTCACAAAGAAAGAAAACTACAGGCCAATATCACTGATGAACATAGATGCAAAAATCCTCAACAAAATACTAGCAAACAGAATCCAATAGCACATTAAAAGGATCATACACCATGATCAAGTGGGGTTTATTCCAGGAATGCAAGGATTCTTCAATATATGCAAATCAATCAATGTGATACACCATATTAACAAGTTGAAGGAGAAAAACCATATGATCATCTCAATAGTTGCAGAGAAAGCTTTTGACAAAATTCAACACCCATTTATGATAAAAACCCTGCAGAAAGTAGGCATAGAGGGAACTTTCCTCAACATAATAAAGGCCATATATGACAAACCCACAGCCAACATTGTCCTGAATGGTGAAAAACTGAAACCATTTCCACTAAGATCAGGAACAACACAAGGCTGCCCGCTCTCACCACTCTTATTCAACATAGTTTTGGAAGTTTTAGCCACAGCAATCAGAGAAGAAAAGGAAATAAAAGGAATCCAAATTGCAAAAGAAGAAGTAAAGCTGTCACTGTTTGCAGATGACATGATACTATACATAGAGAATCCTAAAGATGCTACCGAAAAACTACTAGAGCTAATCAATGAATTTGGTAAAGTAGCAGGATACAAAATTAATGTACAGAAATCTCTGGCATTCCTGTACACTAATGATGAAAAACCTGAAAGTGAAATAAAAAAAACACTCCCATTTACCATTGCAACAAAAAGAATAAAATATCTAGGAATAAACCTACCTAAGGAGACAAAAGACCTGTATGCAGAAAATTATAAGACACTGATGAAAGAAATTAAAGATGATACAAATAGTTGGAGAGATATACCATGCTCCTGGATTGGAAGAATCAATATTGTGAAAATGACTCTACTATCCAAAGCAATCTACAGATTCAATGCAATCCCTATCAAACTACCACTGGCATTTTTCACAGAACTAGAACAAAAAATTTCAAAATTTGTTTGGAAAAACAAAAGACCCCGAATAGCCAAAGCAATCTTGAGAACGAAAAATGGAGCTGGAGAAATCAGGCTGCCTGACTTCAGACTATACTACAAAGCTACAGTAATTAAGACAGTCTGGTACTGGCATAAAAACAGAAAGATAGACCAGTGGATCAGGATAGAAAGCCCAGAGATAAACCCACGCACATATGGCCAACTTATCTTTGATAAAGGAGGCAGGAATGTACAGTGGAGAAAGGACAGCCTCTTCAATAAGTGGTGCTGGGAAAACTGGACAGGGACATGTAAATGTATGAGATGAGATCATTCCCTAACACCATACACAAAAATAAGCTCAAAATGGATTAAAGACCTAAATGTAAGGCCAGAAACTATCAAACTCTTAGAGGAAAACATACGCAGAACACTCCATGACATCAATCACAGCAAGATCCTTTTTGACCCACCTCCTAGAGAAATGGAAATAAAAACAAAAATAAACACATGGGACCTAATGAAACTTAAAAGCTTTTGCACAGCAAAGGAAACCATAAACAAGACCAAAAGACAACCCTCAGAATGGGAGAAAATATTTGCAAATGAAGCAACTGACAAAGGATTAAGCTCCAAAATTTATAAACAGCTCATGTAGCTCAATAGCAAAAAAACAAACAACCCAATCCAAAAATGGGCAGAAGACTTAAATAGGCATTTCTCCACAGAAGATATACAGACTGCCAACAAACACATGAAAGAATGCTCAACATCATTAATCATTAGAGAAATGCAAATCAAAACTACAATGAGATATCATCTCACACCAGTCAGAATGGCCATCATCAAGAAATCTAGAAACAATAAATGCTGGAGAGGGTGTGGAGAAAAGGGAACACTCTTGCACTGCTGGTGGGAATGTGAATTGGTACAGCCACTATGGAGAACAGTATGGAGGTTCCTTAAAAAACTAAAAATAGAACTACCATATGACCCAGCAATCCCACTACTAGGCATATACCCTGAGAAAACCATAATTCAAAAAGAGACATGTACCAAAATGTTCATTGCAGCTCTATTCACAATAGCCTGGAGCTGGAAACAACCTAAGTGTCCATAATCGGATGAATGGATAAAGAAGATGTGGCACATATATACAATGGAATATTACTCAGCCATAAAAAGAAACGAAACTGAGCTATTTGTAATGAGGTGGATAGACCTAGAGTCTGTCATACAGAGTGAAGTAAGTCAGAAAGAGAAAGACAAATACCGTATGCTAACACATATATATGGAATTAAAAAAAAAATGTCATGAAGAACCTAGGGGTAAAACGGGAATAAAGACACAGACCTACTTGAGAATGGACTTGAGGATATGGGGAGGGGGAAGGGTAAGCTGTGACAAAGCGAAAGAGAGGCATGGACATATATACACTACCAAACGTAAGGTAGATAGATAGTGGGAAGCAGCCGCAGAGCACAGGGAAATCAGCTCTGTGCTTTGTGACCGCCTGGAGTGGTGGGATGGGGAGTGTTGGAGGGAGGGAGATGCATGAGGGAAGGGATGTGGGAACAGATGTATATGTATGACTGATTCACTTTGTTATAAAGCAGAAACTAATAAAAAAAAAAAAAAAGAGTCATGTACCACAATGTTCATTGCAGCACTATTTACAATAGTTTGGACATGGAAGCTACCTAAGTGTCCATCGACAGATGAATGGATAAAGAAGATGTGGCACATATATACAATGGTATATTACTCAGCCATAAAAAGAAATGAAATTGAGTTATTTGTAGTGAGGTGGATGGACCTAAAGTCGGTCATACAGACTGAAATAAGTCTGAAAGACAAAAACAAATACCATATGCTAACACAAATACATGGAATCTAAAGACAAAATATATATATGGTTCTGATGAACCCAGGGGCAGGACAAGAATAAAGACACAGACGTAGAGAATGGACTTGAGGACCCGGGAAGGGTGAAGCATAAGCTGGGGAGAAGTGAGAGAGTAGCTTTGACATATATACACTACCAAATGTAAGATAGCTAACTAGTGGGAAGCAGCTGCATGGCACAGAGAGATCAGCTTGGTGCTTTGTGACCACCTAGACGGGTGAGAGGGAGATGCAAGAAGGAGGGGATATGGGGATATACGTATGCGTATAGCTGATTCACTTTGTTATACAGCAGAAACTAACACAACACTGTAAAGCAATTATATTCCAATAAAGATGTTTTATTAAAAAAAAAAAGAAGAAGAAATATGCCTCCCAGGCAGTTTTATGGCCATAGACTAGAGCTTGGATATGAGGCCAGTATTAGACTCTTTGATTGAAGACTGTACATGTGGAAGCAATCTATTGACTCTGTAGAACAGTTGTTGTGATTGTTAGCATCAGATCTCCTAGGATAATGTTTTAAAAGAAAATTTATGCTGAAAGAATTAAAACATACTCAAAAATTGAAAGAAAAGTACAATGAACCTCTTTATACTACCATCCAGATTCAATAATTATCAAAGATTTGAAAATGGCAAGTTTTGAAGTTCCTTCTTCTATGACAATGTGTTTCTCCAAGGAAAAAATACTCACAACTTCTAAAATGATATGTGAGTTAAATGTCACAAATTAAATACTAGTCATTTATTATTCAGCAGATATTTACTGGGTTTCTTAGATGTACCAGGCACCATGCTAAGGTTTGGCATGAAATGGTAAAAAAGACAGACACCTCTCTGTCTAGTGAGAGATCTATTTGCATCATCACAACCAAGTGCATCTCAGAAAGCTGTAATTCTTTCATTTATGCAACTTACCAATTGTTTCATAGTTGCTAAGGGGAAACATGTAAAACAGTAAGAGCACCTGACATCTAAATCTAAAAATGTATTATGAGAGCTGTTATTTCTAAAGATTAATTCTGTCTGTTAACTAGTGTTACCTTCACTTTTGTGATTGCTTTTTAAAAAATCTACAACATTCATAACCTATTCTGCTTATATATCAATAATAAATCCAATTAGTAAAATCCAGTTAGGGTTAAAGGATTCCAAATTTCCAAAATCTATTCAGATTAACAATCATATTGTTATCTTACTGAAAACATAAAATAAAATTTAAGCTTTATTAGAACACAGAAAAACATTTTTGTAGTAACACTGATAAAATTAGAGAAGTATCATCCACTATCTTTCATTTATTTATTTAATTATAGTTACTAAAATACCAAAGACCATTTCAAGCTAGAGACCCCTCCTACAGTGCCTCTGTTGTATTTGGAATTGCCACACTGTCTCCAGAGGAAAGTTCTATGGCTTAATACAGGTGCCATATTGTCTGTTGCAAAGTCAGTGCCATTTCTCTTCATTTTAGCTCTTCCTTGTGTTGCACAGGCTGGAAGCTTGAGAACTAGATTTCTCAGATTTCCTGTCAAAAGAGTTCTAGGTATGATTCTTCTAATGAGAGGTGAGAGGCAGGGATGAAACTTGAAAGGCTGAAAGGAAGCAGAAACCATGTCATCATTCTGGCTGCAATGGGACTATATGTGGGTTTGGGCAGATGTGACATATTTGCAGCAGCCTCCAGGTATTTTCTTTTGAAGCACTGGCTTCATTGCTGGAGGGAATGGTGATCATTGCCATAAGTGCTTGGCAGTGACTGTACCTTCCTGCCTCCTTAGAGAGGTACTGAGATCTAGTGGTAGCTGTTCCTTATCTCTGTTCCTTATCTCTTTCAATAGTTTGATAAACACTAATGCTCTGTATCAAATCCTTTTCTACTTACTTCAAGTAGACAGAGAAGTTTCTGTTGGACAGACAAATTATTTCTATCAGAGGAGATGATGTAAATTGAAAAAATAGTAGACATAAAAATTTTTAGAAGTATTTTTATGATCGTGTTATGTTCATGTTATGTTGATCTTTCATTTAGGCCAAAAGTAGGTATATAATATGCACTCCTTGAATCAATTTTAACTGACTTAAGAAATAGTATTTGGATAAATACAATATGTGGGAAAGAAGAGGCTCATAGAGAAACTATTTTTTCGAATATCAAAACAAGGACATATAATGTTTTCATTTTGGTATTGTTCAAATAAAAAAAGTTGATAAAAATAGAAATGCCAACTTATAAGTAAACTCCTTTTTATGTTTTGTTATTTCATACTAAAAGCAGATTTTCTAATATTGACATGTCTTTGTGGATTTTTAAAAAGATTTTTTCAGATTGTACACCAACTAAATAAATGATAGAATATCTAACTACCACCCAGAACTGGAATATTATCAACTTAAAATAATTTATTCATCTAGGTGTACTATTGTTTTATAAATTAAAAAATTCTGGTCATAGGTGTGATCAAATCTAGATTATATTTTGTTTGCAGAGAGGTTCTATTAATTGAAATTATTCTTGCTCACCCTTCTGAATTAACAAAATGTGGCTGATGGTCATCACAGTCTTACAGGTCACAGTTGTTATGAAAATATGGTTGCTAGGATACCTTCATTATTTCATTGTCATGTTACACCAGTTTATCAATTAATAAAGAAACACTCAAGTTAATTCTCAGGCATATTTATACACATTCTTAGCATATGATTTCCCTTATCTCCAAGTGGCATTTCTCCCTCTAGCATTCACCTTCCACTCCATAAAGTATTAAACACGAGGTTATCACACCAGTTTACAAATTACAGCAATGATGCACGTCTTCTACTTAACCTTTCCATTCATTTTCCAACATCGTGACGTTCTTACAGCAAATATCCATGCGTAGAGTAAATTATTTTTTTTTACTTCTCAGATTTATTTCCAAGAACATTGATGCCTGGGAAAAAAATACACATATGGAATTGATGCCTTTCGTTCTTTCTAAGGGAAAAAGCAGAACAGGAAATCACTTGAAAGTCACTCCCTCATCTTTAGGTATTCACAACTCTTTCCAGGTTATTGCTTTACATTTTACAGTTTGATTCACAGAAGATGTCTGATGTGGGGTCTCATAAATACATTTTTTATGACTATTACATTGCAGTCAGAGTCACCACATGCTGCCTTGAGTTGCCACTTGACACGGCATTCATTATACAATTAAGAATAACGAAAATCTTTGATATGATAAATTCATCTCTTTTACACCTGTTCAATTCAGTGCCTACTGACCCCAGTTTATGCTACCAAAATAAAATAAATTACATTATATTAAAAAAAAATATAAGAATGCAACATGTAATGAAAATTGTCTGGCAAAAGAGAAAATATTCACTCTAATTATAGGCAATATATAAATATAGAAATCTTCTCAAGATTTCACTTAGTTGTTATATCTTCTTTAAAA
Source organism: Hyperoodon ampullatus (assembly GCF_949752795.1). Classification (NCBI taxonomy): domain Eukaryota; kingdom Metazoa; phylum Chordata; class Mammalia; order Artiodactyla; family Ziphiidae; genus Hyperoodon; species Hyperoodon ampullatus. Next base: position 36,065,069 of record NC_136930.1, read on the forward strand.
ATTCCAGTAAATAAGAAGTTTTTAATCTTACTGTACAAGGAAACCAAATAATATATGGATTAAGTATTTGCAAAGTATCATTTAGTAAATTCAACAGTCAAGGATAGAATTAAGATTTCTTAATGTTTACAATAGTTTTATCACCCCTTCAAGTTTAATATTTGCATTTGAACAGTATTATTCAAACTGTGTACCCAGTAGACTGCAAGAAAAAGGGAGAAAAAGAGAATACTGAATTCAAGGAGTGGATGTCTCAACTTTTAAAAATGTTTTTAAGCAGTTCAACATATTTTTATATTTATACATAAATCCATTAATGGTGATTTTATCAAAACCCAAACTGACCATACAGATGTAATCTTTCAAAAAATTTGCCTGTGCCAAAGACTGTACACAGCTGTTTTCAATTCACTGAAGTATATGTGTGGTCCTCCTTTCAGGTCAAAGAAAAATATCTTTCTCTTTTTAAATTTCCATGTGCGGTTTGGCAAATTATATAGTTAATATAAGAATATATTCATGTAAAATAATATTTTTTACCAATTTTGGTGTCCAGTGAAATGGGTTGAACAGTCTTCTGATGAAATTTACTGATGTATTTGATGTTTTATAAATGTCTCCCAAGTGTTACTTACATGTTTGTTAAGCATAATGCAACCAGATATTTTAAACTGTGAGAATCAGAAATTAAAGCAATATAAGTAATAAACTAAAGTCTATTTTTTATGGAATAAATCAATTCAAAAATTTGTGTGATTCATGTCGGTGTCAGTTTCCTTTTTAATCATAGATCATTCTTGTTTTTTCCTTAGCAAAATATTATCACACTTCATTTCTCAGACAAAGTTTCCCTCTGATTCATCTTCATCTACACTTTGTCAGGTTCAATACATTTTAAATAGTATCTTAGGGCATTATAAAAACATTTTTCCCTAAAACCCAAAAAAAGGCAGTGGGTGGTGACTATGTTTCTCTACAATTTTGGTAGGCTTAAGAAAATCTAAACAGATTTTCATTTTCTTGTAGGTTCCATACCTTGTTTTAAATTCATCATGAAACCTCTGCCTGAAAATATTATAGTGAGGAAAACTTCAAAGAGAAAAATTTATGTTTTCATCTATACATTCCTTTCCATTTTTAAATCTAAAAATTGGAAATTAGGGTTCAACAAATGATTATTCTACAAGGTCATAACATGAACATAACTTTTCTCAAATTTTCAAATGGCTTCAACTGTCATTCTCTCTAGATGCTGCAAGGATAGATCTTTTTGTTTGTTTGCTTTTTTTTCTTTTTTTGAGGTACACAGGCCTCTCACTGTTGTAGCCTTTCCCGTTGCGGAGCACAGGCTCCAGATGCGCAGGCTCAGCGGCCATGGCTCACGGGCCCAGCCGCTCCACGGCATGTGGGATCTTCCCAGACCAGGGCACAAACCCGTGTCCCCTGAATCGGAAGGTGGACTCTCAACCCCTGTGCCACTAGGGAAGCCCTGTTTGTTTGCTTTTTAAATTAAAGTATAGTTGATTTATAATATTACATTAGTTTTAGGCATACAACATAGCAATTCAATATTTTAATAGATTATGTATCAAAGTTATATAATATTATTGACTATATTCCTTGTGTTGTACATTACATCCCTGTGACTTATTTTATAACCAGTAGTTTGTACCTCTTAATCCCCTTCACCTATTTTGTCCATCTCCCCAACCTTCTATCCTCTGGCAATCACTAGTTTGTCCTATTTATGAGTTTCTTTCTGTTTTGTTGTATTTGTTCATTTGTTTTATTTTTTAGATTCCACATATTTTTTAGATTCCACAATATTCGTCTTTCTCTGTTTGACATATTTCCCTTGGCATAATACCCTCCAGGTCCATCCATGTTGTTTCAAATGGCAAAAATTTATTATTTTTTAATGGCTGCCTATATATATATATATATAGTCAGCTATATATATATATATATATATATATATATATATCCCACATTTCTTTAATTATTCATCTGTCCATGGACACTTGGGTTGCTTCTTTATCTTGATTATTGTAAATAATGACATAAATAGGCATGTTTCCAAAGAAAACATACAGATGGTAACAGGCACCTGAAAAGATGCTCAACATCATTAATCATCAGGGAAATGCAAATCAAAACCACAATGAGATTTCACCTCACACCTGTCAGAATGGCTGTTGTCCAAAAGATAAGAAACAACAAGTGTTGGTGAGGATGTGGGGAAAAGAAAACCCTCATGCACTGTTGGTGGGAGTGTAGACTGGTCCAATCACTATGGAAAACAGTGTGGTGGAGCCTCAAAAAATTAAAAATAAAACTGTCATATGATCCAACAATTCCACTACTGGGTATTTATCTGAAGAAAATGAAAACATTAATTTGTAAAGACATAAGATTTGTCCTTAGTGTTGAACAGTATATTCTCGCTAATTCAAAATATTAGATCCTCCTTTTGCCAATTTATTTTCCTAAATTCTTTTTTTATCATAATTTCCAGTACCCAGGGCAGAATTGATTCTCTTTTTGCTTATTTCTTCTTACCATAATCATAGTCCAATAATTCCAAGCTGACCTTACACATTCCACAATGACATTTTTCCTGGTCAACTCAATCAAATAATTGTTAATGACCTACTATGTGTCATAGACAACGATGGTAGGCTACTCTGCTGTCTCACTCTAATTTAGGTACCCTTGTTAAATGGCATGTTTGACACTGAATCATCAGCTCAGATTTAAGTGGATGAGATCAAAACCACTTTCACTTTAGGTAGCTGTGAATCAGAGAATGATCATTTAATCTCACTTACCTTTCAATTACAAGTGACTCCCAAGTGTTGCCTCTAGCTCATCTCTCTATGTCTCAGAAGGAATAAGGTAAAAGAAAAAAAAAGCAAAGTCAGTAGACACTGGAAAGGCATCTTTATAATGTACTGGAAGTGTGTAAGGTCTGTGGGAGAAGGGGATTATTGTTACATGCAAGAATATGAAAAAAAATGTAAATGGGAAATAAGAGAAAATGAAGACTAAAAGGAGAGGAGAAAGAAAATGTCAGGAAAATATTTGATTTATCTGTGTATTTTTATTTGGTTTACAATTTTGACTTTCATAATACTAGTAAAATATTTTACAGCTGTAATTCTAGAAATTATAGAATTCACATAGGGAGTCAGTGTGAGAAGTAATTCTCATAGCATCAGTGGGCTCAATATGTTCAAGCAAGGATAAGGTATTTCCTTCTGTAGAATCATGACTGAAATATACATAGTACAATGAGTTTCCACATGGTCTCAGGATTCCTCTCACTATCTTCTCAGTCTGTGTATTCATCAAGAGGCAGTGCTGGAGTTTTAAATCTGTATTCCAGCAGACTACTTCAAAGAGATGACATTCTTATTCAAAGTCTGGGCTTAAAAGATACTAGAAATTGCCCAGACTTCGAGTAAAAAAGAAACAAGCCTTTATTTCTAATGCTCTCTGGAGAAGCATAATCTTTTACAAGCAATAACTTACTCAACAAACAGAAAGGGAATAAATAAACTCCCCAAAATACCTTTATTAGGCAACATAATGTTATAAGCATAGCACAGCATGAGTGGCCTTTCCTTCATGTAAATGATTAAGATACTCTCTTCCTGGTGAAGGTGACCGATACTTGGCTGCAGCAAATAGTACCGTGAGTTTCTTCATCTAAAATTGGACTATGGTCCTGCAGGATACTCTCAATCCCACACTGAAGGATGGTAAATTATTTTAGGAAAGTTAGGGAACAGTTGTAAAAGCCAAGAACTATAGGATGTAAATCTAAATTACAGACTGAAATTGTACAGCTCTCCACATATTAATATAATTTTTGATATTTTAAAATCCCTCTCTGATTCACTTCTAATGTTACATGAAATCTATGGGAAAGGATATGACTAGACATATTCTGCTCCTTGAAAGTTCATGGTTTGTGGCTAAACAGATGGAAAAGTAAAGAAATTTTAAAACCTGTAAATTTGTAAATACATTATGCTAGAAAAAAATGTTAATAGTCTCAAATTCCACAATTATTTCCTTGTTTAAAATTTGGGCAGCAGAGACGAAAGCCTTTTAGATTATTTCAGTATTTCCCCTGATGCCCTCTCACCAAGAAAGAAATCCTCATTTGTAACTCTAAAATTTTCAAAAGTATTTGGCCTTGGATTGAGTCTTCCATTGTTAAGATAAAGTATAGAAATTTTATTCATCTTTTATGTTCACATACTTATTCAGCAGTAGAGTCACAGCTCAAAAAATACCTTGGATTACCTGACATTGCACATTTATGAATTCTGTAACCCACACTAGACTCAACAGAATTTTAAAAGTGTAATTATTTTTTCCTTATCCTTTCCTGCCAACACTTGAAATGGATTCAACTGCAGTTGCATTAGCAGCATGGACCTGGCGATAGCATACAGAAGTACGAAATTCAGAGAAAAAGAGGAGGAATTGTAAGAGATTCTACAACATTTCTTCTAATAAATTCTCTCCTGTTTTGTTAGACAAAAAAAAAAAGTTATTTGCTGATCTGCAGCATTTGGCCGTGTCAGAAGACTCATACCTATGAGAATGATTTCTGTTGCCTTAAAAAAAAGTATTTCTCAAATCATACATAAACATGGTTTAAAAAAAGTTCTACCTGTCAGTCAACTCTGAAATAGATATGAATATTTACTTGTCACTCTTTTGAAACCCTGAACTTTTGGAATTAGTGTAGCTCAAGGCTTATTGTTTTACAACATATTTGTGAGAACATAATGGAAGGGAAATTATTCATCTAATTTTGGAGACGTGGCTGCCACATTTTGCTGTGGCATGTGGCCTTTCTATGTACACAATGGTGCCCTGCCATGTACCAGCTTTTCAGCACTGGCATGTCACCTGGCCTGTGGCATCTCACATTCTCATGTTCTCACACTTGTGTTGTGGCCCAACCAACTTGTTTAAGCCAACGCCAAAAAGCAGGTGGGGCACATGCTTGACAGAGACTGGAATGACAGGCCACATGCCTCTCCAAGTGCTGTAAACACCAGGGTTTGTTTGGAAATTTCATCTCCTGGTTACAGTAAACAAGACTTGATGGAGCATCCAGCAGAGAAGTGGCATGCCCTTTTCTATGAAAAGGAATTTTCAGGAAATAATATAAGCTATTAGTGAAGTACAGAACAATTTTTCAGATCACTTATTTAATGTTGAGCTCTATTTAAATATAATGCAGTACAAAGCAATCTAATATCTTATGACATAACATAGAAAATGGCATGAATATGACATAATCATTTATATTGTTAAAGTTCAAAGAGCAAAAACCTTGGAGGGTAAATTACTATAAATTGTGTATTGAAAGAACACAGCTCTTGAGATTTGTGGAATAAATTTTTAAAGGTGGATGTATAATCTTTTGTAGAAAAAGATTAAAGTATAGCATAGCATAATGATTACCTTTTATCCCATCCTTACAACTCTGAAGAAAAAAATTATGATATTCTAAATTTAGAGAAAATAGTTCTTTAATGTAAAAATTAAAATCTAATCAACTGCATAAAAATGAGATAATGTCCAGTACTATCAAAAGTTTCACCATTGTACAAAGACTCTAATAACCGCAAATGAACTTATAAATAGTCATGACATAGCAACTTGATTTCCAGCATTAAAAGATTAGCATAAAACTCTGGACTAATGAGCTCATGATTTAAGATTAAAATTCTGTTCCTCTAAATTGGATTATATGCTCTTTAACTATTTTGTTTTTGTTTTTGTTTTTTTAGTCTTCTCACACATGAATATTCCAGTCATACATTTTCAGCTCATTTATATCGGTCCATTGACCCTAATTGATCATGTGATTTTTTTTTTTTCATGTTGGACACATTAAGAAAACTTAGTTATATGGAGGATATGTTCAGATTTATTACACACACACACACACACACACACGTAAAGACTTATATATACCAAGAGTTTAATTTTGAAGTGAGTGGTCAGCATCAAGAAACCTAGACTCTACTCCCCAGCTCTGCTTTATAGGTTACTTTTAGCTAAGCTTCAGGTTATGCAGTGTTGAACAGTTAGAAAGATTTTACAAAGATTTGCTCTTCCACAATTATGGTTATAAATAAGTTCTAAATCAACTACTGATGCAGTTCAGAATTATCAACCTCTAATCTGTAATATGTAGTGCAATTGTCTTGAGGATACTTTAGGAGTTTTCATCTACAAGGCAGAAGATCTTCTCTGATTTTTATTAATGAGGCTTCCGTCTTTACTGCTGACAGCATACGGTTAGAAGACAGAGATAAATGAAATTTTCATTGAGGGCAGCAGTAAGAACAGGGATGATGTCATTTCCTTCTGTTTTCTTTGAAATTGAAACACATTTCCAGTGAACTTCAATTATAATTTTAAAAGGAGTCCTGAAGTAGGGGTGAGAAGTGTTTTAAAGCTTTTCTAAGGTTAAGAGTGGAAAGCTTTTTCTTTTCTTTTGATTCTTTTCCCCTTAGATTTGCTGCTAGATATTTTGTGTATCTATCTCCAAAACTTTTACTGTCTACCTTATATGTGCAAAATATGATACAGATAAGATTTTGCATATTACTTAGTCTCTGTCCTCAGACAGAAAAAAATTCAAATAGATATAGTGCCTACCAAATCATAGTAATTCCAATGACAGCTATCAAGTATTAAAAGTGATAAAGAAAGAACACATCTTGCTGAAGAAAGTTTTTCTTCATAAAGCTTCATGGGGGAGGAGACATTTGAGTGTCAGTAGAGTTTTGACAGGAAGGGAATATGGAGAATATTTTAGGCAAAGGGAACAGTTTGAGGGGAGATATAAATACCCAATATGTGCTTGGGAGTCAGCAGGGGGACAGTTTGTCACTTGAAAACAGCAGAAGGAGAGTAGGGTGAAGTAATACCACGTGGCTTGGTTGGCCCAGATTATGGGTAGTCTAGATGCCAGGCTGAGGAATGTACATACTAGGCAATGGGGAAACACTGAGGGCTGTTTTGGGTTGGAAAGTGAGGCTCTGGGAATGGTTCTTGAAGATTTAGTGGTCAACTCTGCCCAGTGGAGGATAAATTTGAATGTGGAAAACAGTTAGATAATATTATAACCTCAACAGGTCTAATGGGGTAACAATCAGATCTGAGGTCAACTTCAGCTTTGTAACCAGGTAGTTAAGTAACTTGGGCCAGAAAATTAACCTTTTCGGCCTTAGTTCCCTAATCTACATGACCTTCAAGTTTCTTCCAGCAGTTAACATTCTACAATTCAAGGTAATACAGAGCCTTGACTAGTACAACAGAAGTAGGAATGGACAGTAGAAAATGGGCATGAGGCATCTGAAGAGGTGGATTCTATTTACATTTCTCATTGGGACCTCCACTGATATTTTGGGCTCCACAGTTCTTCAATGTGAAGGATTCACAATCTCCCAGCATTGCAGTTATTTCTGAATCTCTGTCCTCCACCCACTAAATTTGAGAACACCTTCCAGTCATTATGACAATCCAAATCTCATCTAGTTTCAAATTTTTCCTAGAGGGTTATTTATGACCACTGGGACTCCCTCCATCCACCATTCTATGCTTAATAAACACTGTGAGTCTATTTTAAGTAATATTTGAATGTAGTACATAACTGAAAGACTGTTAGTGCCATGAAGAGTCATGGAGAATATATGGGAAAAAATTCATGTTGGAAAAGATTATGTTTCATTTTGGACATATTGAATTTCAGGTGCCAGTAGGATATCCAGATGTCCACTTGTACATGAACAGTAGGGGATAGAGAAAAATAAAAACAGCAATAGCAGTTCAAGAATTTGTCTATTCAACCTTGACAGAGGGAGGACAAATACCTTGTTCAGATATTTCAATATTTTATTAAATAAAAGGCAGTGTTTTTGCCTTGCTGGAATCTGCCTACCTTGTCTACTCGTATTGAAGCTTACTTCAAGATTTTCTTTTGAACTTTCAAGGAAACAAAAGAAAATGACCATCTCTTGGGCACCTACATATACCAGATGTTCACCAGCCATTTTACATATGTGTTTTACACTGTCTCAGAGACGTTGAGTACCTTGCTCAAGAGGACACTAACAGTTAAGTAGCAGAAAAGGAAGTTTCAAACCCACTTCTGTCCAGCTCCAAAACCTGGATTCTTTTCACTACAACAATGTGACAACTGATTTGAATTTCAAAAATCCATGCTAACATGAAAATTGGTTATTAAATATTCATGTATTACCCCTCTAAGGCCTTCTGAGGCACACTGCTTAAGGCAGAGTGACTGGTGGGAATTCCAGGAACCATGCTAGGTGGGTGAGTTGCAAACCATTCTGTATATGAATCCATCAGGGAATACAAGCTCCAGTTTGAACAAGGATACGATTATTTAGACCTGTTCACTTCATTTACAATACCTTCCCAATGATGAAACTAGGTCTTTTTTGAATCTTGTAATAAAATCTTAGATCAGGGTCCATCCCTCAACATTATAGGGGACTTTTCCTAAGCTTACTCTTAAGCATGATATCTACTAGTGTGTCCCATTGTTTCCCCAGGTATGGCTTTATTCTCTCCATTTTCTACTTGACTATGCATGTTGTTAATATGATTCCTGCATCCACATGTGATGCTTTGGAGACGACAAAGGCTCCATGACTTTTTCAATTATTGCCTGTGGCCCTAATTTTATCTAGTAACTGTTTTGAGATCACCTCCACTTCCCTCTACTTACATTTGTATTGAATTATTCCTTTCTCTCTCTTTCTCTGTCTCTCTCTCAGCTATTATCATTCTCTTTCTTACTCATGGCATCATGAAGAACACACACAAAGCTAGATTTCAAGACTCTTGGTTTTGATGTTGACACTCATGCCATCCTGTCACCTGGAACAGTGAATTAATTTGCTTTCTTTATCTGTAAAATTGGTAGTCATCATTTTTTCCTTTTTTCCCTTTCAATTTAATAGGCCATAACCTCTGGATTATAATTCATTGATGGACAAGGAGGGATATTTGGTAAAACTAAACAAATGTGAATGATTTAGATTACCCTATATATGCCCATTGATGGTTAAACTTAAAATTTACTTTCAATGTTAATATAATAATACTTTGGGTGCAATAATATAAAGAAGAAATTATATAATTCAATGCATTTTTGAACATTCAAGGATGACAGTTTGGCCAGGTTGAGTTCAACTGGTTGTTAATTTCAATTCTGTTGTGTATTATTGTTAACTAAGAAAAATTATATTTAAACTTGCTCCTCCCTTAAGCTCCAAGGAAGAAAAATCTGTCTTGTGGTGATCTCAGGTGTCTTACAGTAAATCATTCAATGAATGCTTGTTTCTTGAATGATATGATGTGGACTTAAAAACATTTATGTGGTCCATGTGAACTGACAGAAGAAAAGGTACTGCTTTTGTCACATGAAGTAGACCAAATCAAGATTTGAAAATGAGAGAAAGAAAACCAAAATATAAGTTTTCTCACTTTGAGAAGTTCCAATAAAATATGTGATTATATTATATTTGTTAGTTAGAGTAGGTGCAATCAAGCCCTAGGAAATCCAGTGTGGTTATAACTGATCACTTCCACATTCCTAAATGCAAGCAGGATTCTAAATGAAAGTCAAAACAGAGCTAGTCCCATCCTTAGAGAGAAGTAGCCCAAAATGACTTTCAACTGAAAGAAGTTCAACATAACTCCCCTTGCTAATTTTACCTGATCCTTGCAATGCCTGATCTGGATATATCTGTTAGTTAAATCTGCATATACATGCATATACTTTATATGTATACACTTTTAATCATTTGGATTTTGACTTATTTCCTGTCAAAGAATGATGCATGTTTATGTCTCATTGCAAGTAACAGTTGTAACCTCTCATTGACTGTTAATGCAAAATTAATCTAGTTGAAATATGTCTGTAATGAATTTAGGAGTCTATTTTCAATAAATAATTTCTGACTTTTTATATATGGTTATAAGATCCTGGAAAAATTGGTATTTTGTTTCAGATATGCATTTATGTAGGAAAGACACAATCTAGCAAACGATTTTAAATGTGTAAGATCAGAAGTTAACTCTAAATGTCAAACTCTCAGGGTTGTCATATAAATACAGCAGTAAATATTCAACACATAGTACATTTCATTATTTTAACTGATAAATTATATTCTATGTATCCATGCCATATATATATCCTAATTATTAGCTACTGGCTGATGTAAAGCATTCAATATTTTGAGTTGCTTCGCCCTTTGAAACTTGAGTAAAAATTTTTCTCAAAATCCTACACCGAATATCTGCTGAGATTCATAGTGTGGGGGTTGATCATAATGACATTTTGCCTAGACACCATTGTTCTGCATTTCTCCTAAATCTTTCATTGCTTTCATGTCTCATAGCGTTCAGCTATTCTGGTCTCTCTCCACTGTGTAACCCAGTTATAAAACAAAGCCCCTTTCCTTGATTAGTTTAACACACCACAGAGAGAGTTGTGAATCCATATGAAAGAAAATTTGAAGCTTTCATCTAAGTGTTGTACGCATTTTGAGCATTTTCCTGGTGAATATTAGACATTCCACCTGCCATTCTCACAATGGGAATATCCCATTAGCCAACTCTTCAGCATCCTCAACAACTCCACCGCATGGGACATCCCTGAGGCTGGCCCTTCTCCATTTCTGGGCCCCTTCTCCTCTTCCTCTTGGCTACGTTTGTAAATGAAAAATTATTGTGCAGAGAGACTTTATCTCTTTTTGTATAACTCTTACTGCATCCTAGCAATGTTCTGAGGGATATCATTGCAGAAATAGTATAGATCCATATGTTATTTTGAGAAACAAAATAAAATGATTTTTTTCTAAAATAATTCTGATGCCATCTTTGAACTAACAGGCTTTTCTCCTCAGATTAGATGTGCATTACCCAAGGTTGAACATGCATATAAATGAAATATATAAACATATATATTTCACTTTCATCCCAATTTTTATTCCACCCTTTAGCATTTTATCCCTTCATACTTAATTCCTGCTCAAAATGTAAAAGTGTTCAGATTCCCCTAAGCTTTATTTAAATTACTAACTTGGTGATGCTAACAGTCACTACTACAACCAGTCTGTTTTCTCCATGCATTTAATGATTGAACACTTCACTGCCACTTTTCTTCACCACTCTGTCCTTCCTTAATCCTCTTGATTTGGCTTCTATTGTTGAAGGGACTTATCAGTTCTATTCTTCTAGGAAAATTGAGTTTGCTTTTTCATCTCTAGGACAACTCTTTTCTTTCTGAAACTGTAGTTTCTCTAGCATTTGGCACTGGTTGTTGGTTACCCCTTGATTTCAAGTTCTTAATATTTCACCATCCCACGCTTTTTCCTCCCACTTCCTGCGATTTTGTTCGCTAACATTCTTCTACTTCTATTCTTACTCATAAAGAACTCATCATGTGTTTTGGTCCAACCACCACCTCTAGGCAAGCAATTCCCAAGTTTACAATCCCAGTCATGACTGCCCATCATCATTTCAATCTTTCATCTCAACTCCCTATAGATGCCACTTAACGTATCAAACACTGAACTAGTTATTTCCTCACACAAATCTATATTTTGTACTTACTTCTTTACTGTCACTATTCTTGTCTGATAAATTTATTCCCAACGTCCTTATTGTATCTAATTGATCAAGTCTATGTACAGTTCCTTTAAATACCTACCACATTGCTTAAGTTAACTTTTCTTCCTCTCCATTTCAACAAATCTCATACATAATCACTGCACACTTTAGTCTTTGTATCTTCTTCATTTGTAGCATCATTTATCATACTAATCTACATTCAAAAATTGCTACTTAAATTTGATTTTAAACACACTTACCTCTGGTATCTTCTCACTCCTCTCTAGCCAGCATACACTTGCCTGTATGTTTTTTCTCAAATGCAGTTTTAGTCACATTACTCTCTGTGATCTGGTATTAAATTCCCATTGCCATGTTGCCATATTGGTCTGCTCTAAACACTTTCAGGTCCTTTGTCAACAGTTCTTCTTCCTCAGCAGGAAAACTGGTCTCTGTATTTCTTACACACTTCCACTTCTTACTACCTCTAATCATGCTATTTTCCCTGTGAGGATCCTTCCTTCCATGTCCCTCACTCAGGCTGACCACTTCACTAAAGATTTTTTAACATTTATTTATTTCAAACAGGCTATTCTGAAAAATTATACTCCAAGATGACCATCTTCTGTCTTTAACATGGCAAATGATTATAACATATCGGATATGATCTTTATAAAGGATAATCCTTCTAGATTGCAAACTTCAGGGGACAAGTAGTGTGTCTTCTCCATACTTTTTAAACCTTATTACATCAAGTACAGTGATGTGTATCCAACAGGTGTTAAATGATAGGTCAGCTATAGAACTAGGCAACAATATATTTCACATGGTGAGTCATTAAGAAAGACATAGCCTATAACTTGCTGCCCTCTCCCAACATACCCCTGGCTTTTAAAGCTTAATTATTAATGTGAAATAAATGAACAGAGTCAGGGAAGAGGAAATATAAAAAATTTTTATTCATTTTAAAGCCCACCCAAGCTGAGCAATGGAGAGGTGACGCTCTGCACCAGCCAGCATATCTTTAATTTCTCTCTGCTCCAGCTCCTATTATCTCTCTACTGCCACAGCTGCATACTGCTATTGTCAGTGGTAAAGATGAGACATCTCTAATTAGAGGGCAGGGTAAATTGCTTTTATCTACTTTTAACATGCTTTTACATGGCACCTGGTACACAAGCCTTAGCTAGGCAGTCATAATTTGAAAAGCAAATGAATGCTCAGAGAAATACGATATGTTTTTAAAAGAAAATTAAATATATAGAGTAGCAAAATCAACATGCTGGAAACTGCAGAATTTTAGAGCTGTCAGAGTCTTGTACCCTTATGAATTATATTGAACTAAAATGAGCAATCAGGGTCCATGTACCCTGCTGAGTCCAATGGTCCTGTCTTTCTTGTTCTGTTGGGAACAAATGGAGAAATTTAAGGTCTAGAAAAATTATCAGAGCAAGAAGCAGATGGATGTTATTCCCCTTGACAGTCGAGATAAGGAGATTTTTAGATGAAAGAAAAAAATTAACAATCTTTCTTGATTTATATACATACAGTCAGCTTTATAATAAATAAATCCATAATGTATGAACTTCTATTTTTGATTTTGGATTCAAATTTTATTTCTTTAGCAGTCCAGAACATTCTTAATGACCAAGAAAGTTATCAGCTTTTGAAAAATAAAACAAAGAGAATTCAATCACAATTAGATCTATGGTATGCTGGACTACAATGCCATTCAAAAGAAATATCTGACATATGTTTTTGCTCAGAATACAGATCCTATAGTTTGGAGAGCCTGAGTCATATACAAATTCTACAGGCTCCTCTCCCTCTGACAATTATCAGCAGAAATGCATCAAGTGTTACCCTCCAATAGCATCACAGGAGATCACATGCCCTCCATGCTGTGCCATCATTATAGCCCTTTCTCATTCATTGCTTTCCAAACTTTGGCTACTTGTTTCCTTGGAGATTGTCTGATTACTGACTATAACTTTCAGGCTATAAAAACTGGCAGCTCTAAATAATTGGGCTCCACTGTTTATTTATTTCCACTTTGGAACAGAAAGCCAACTGGATTCCTTTAGTGCAGTGGGTAGAAAGGACTTTCAGCTACGAGAAGCTGGCATTGTAAACACAGTGGCTCTGGCAGGGAAACTACCTCATTAGGGATCTCTAGTTTCTTCAGTTCCCATATACAGGCATCTATATGTGCTCAGAGCTTGTGAATTTCTTTAATTTTTAATTTTTATTTTTTATTTTTTTTGCAGTACGCGGGCCTCTCACTGTTGGGGCCTCTCCCGTTGCAGAGCACAGGCTCTGGACGCGCAGGCTCAGTGGCCATGGCTCACGGGCCCAGCTGCTCCGCGGCACGTGGGATCTTCCTGGACCGGGGCACGAACCTGTATCCCCTGCGCCGCCAGGGAAGCCCTCTTTTATTTTTTATATATCATGGGTGAGAGGGTATAATTTAAGGGGCTAAAAGTAAGGAGCATACTTTGGAAGTATATCTAATTTAAATATTTGAGCCATATGCAAGATTAGAACATGTGCTTCACTGCATTAAATGCTACTTAGAATGTACTGATTCCTATTTTAGTCTTTGAAGTAGCCATTAGCATGGTTGGTTAGAGTTCTCTGCCTTCCATGCACAAGATAGGGTTGCATTTTCTGGTCCTCTTGTGCTTAGATGTGCCCATGTGACTATTTATGACCAAAGATTCATGAGCAGAAATGACATTTATGTCTGATTTGAGAGCTTCCAGAACTCCCTCTCTCTGCCTAGTCAACCAATAATGTTCAAGATGGTGGACGATCTATCAGTTTGGATCCTGGAGTAAAAGCAATGTGAAGAATTCAGAATTTCCGTGTTGATCATGTAGTAAGAGCAAGAAATAAAATTTACTGTTTTAAAACACTGAGATTTTGGTGCTATTTGTTATTGAGGTATAATCTAGCCCACCCTGACTACTACACTTTTGTTATTCATTTCACATTGTTAACATTGTTCCACTTACTGTACTTTTTACCTGAGCTCCCTAAACACACTTTGATCATAGTAGTTACTACCTGTAAATGTAAATTACATTTACATTATCTCTCCCCTCTGTTAGTCTATATTTTTCTTGAGGACAGAGACATGTGACTCATCTTAACTTTTCAGCTCTTAATATATTACCTTTATATAGTAAACACTAAACACTGTGGAATTGAATGGAATTTATTTTACCCTATGTCAATGTTTCAGCTCTGTGTTCAAATTGTGATGAGCTAGAATGATGATTAATCTTAAGTAAACTTTTTTGGACATGTGCCTCTTAAAGTTAAAAAAGTCAAAAGTGATAAAGTCAGTCTGATTTAGTAGCATATACATTAGATTTACAGGTCTGGGTATAACTTCTGATTCTAGCTGTGTAACATTTGATAATTCATTTTTGAAAATACTTATTAGTTGTCCACTTACTGTATGCCAGACAATGTTCTAGATTCTGAGAATACTGCATAATAAGTGTTCTTGTAGGACTAACAGGTCACATAAGGAATTAGATTTTCATCCTCTGACAAATTAGGTAATAATATCTACTTTACTTCATAAATTTGTTGCAAGGAAATCTTTAAAATATTTGAAATCTTTAATAGGTTTGTTATAAGGAAATCTTTCAAACATTGGATTGGCCAAAAAGTTTGTTTTGGTTTTCCATAACATCTTACAGAAAAATCTGAACGAACATTTTGGCCAACCCAATATTTGAAAGAAATAATATATGTGTAAGAGTTTTATAAATTTCAAAGCATTTTATAAATAAAACATAAGACATTTTTGTTTTAGTTTTTGAATAATATACTCATTTCATGTGACTAATTGGGGTATACAAAGAAATAACTTTTAAGTTACTTAGTAACCATTATGAAATTTTAGATTAGTGATTTAGTTGGAGTAGGATATGTGTGTTAAAAAAACAATAGCAACCAGCACACGTTTAGTTTGGCAGAATGCAAGTCCTAATTTATAATTAAAAACAAAACAAAATAAAACAAAACAACTTTTCCTTGAAACATAGCACTTATTTACTTGTAAATCCAGTACAGAATAATAATTAAGTGTAACAGGTAGGAAGGGAGAAGACAATGATTGGGCCTGTCAGGGACACAAATTGTTGTAACTCTTAGTCATAAAATGATTGATCCAAATGTATATGATTCATTCAAAGAAGAAACACTTTATGATTTTTGAATATAGAGAAACAATATATATTCAAAGATAAATTTATGCTGAATGAGCTAATGTATATAACTAATGTACATAAACACCTGCCCAAAAGCTACCTTAAGTTTCCCAGACAGAAGATTTAATGAAGCATTCCCTAAACAGTGGTTTATTTCATAATATCTCAGCGACAGGAATGCGGCCACCTCACACGCTCCTAGAATAAATTGCAGAGTCTGTTTGATATAGCAAATATATCAATTTATTTATTATGATTTAAAATGTGGCATCAATAATTATCTTTGACATTCATTCATTTATTCACTCAAGCATTGTGTGATTGATTGTGCATTCCGTTCCGGATGTTGCCCTGGGCCCTGGAAATACAAAGGTGAGTTTCACATAGTTTCTAGCCTCAAAGAGCTCATGGTATTTTGCAAATGTTTATTGCTTTGTAAATACAAAGAAATATATTAGGTTGAATTTCATGAAACTGCCTGTCATGACAAAACCCAAAAAATCATAAGATGAAGAATTTGTTCTTCAGAAGCCTAAAAATCTAGTTGGATACAAATGAAACAACTAAATATATAATGTGACTTCTCCATACTTTTAAAATCTTATAATGAGTAATGAATTGACCACCACTATACAGAAAGGCCAATCTGTCAGAGAGTATAAAGTGTCTTCCAAAAAACAGTTATCTCCAAAAACACATGTAAATTCACATGAAATTTTGGAAAATTTTACCTTACATTGGGATTTTTAAGAAGATCTTTTCTCTGAGACAGGGAACCAGCAGTACAGGTTAGCCTAAACTCTGTAAATAAACTGCTTTGGATCCAGTTGTGACAGTGTTAAGTGTCTGTCTTTGGTCATGTGGAGGCTGGCCTGTGGCTGGCAGGGAGCCAGGCATGAGCAGAGCCCACCGTGAGACATCAGGACGAGTGTGGGAGTAATTGTGATGGCCTTCCATTTTATTCTCTCTCCATGTATACCATATAGGCAAACCTTACAGATGAAATGAGCTTGATCCTCCCTTAGCTCTCTGCGTGAGTCCTGATTGGCCTGAACCCTTAGGGTGGCCTCCCTTTGTCAAAGTTATTGATTCAGGAATGGGTTTGTAAGCCTGGCTTAAACCAAGCAGTCATAATCTCCTGGTTATAGAGTTTGGTTCAGAGAAGAACATATGATCTCAATTGCTCTGATCAGAGAAGAGCAAAGGACTCCTGTTTGATGTTTCGAGAAAAAGAAGGTATCTATTTCTCCTTGGGTCTGAACCAGAAAACACAGGTCTCTGGAATCTACTAGAAGCCATCCTGTGACATGACAGAAGTTATTTTGAGACTGTGGGTATCATATGGAGGAGGGTACAGGACAGAGAAAGACAAGGAAACAGAGCCAACGACCAGTGATGCTGTGAACCCTATTTCCTTTCCACCATCCTTAAACATCAGTAAAGTCCTGTTAAGTCAACAGTGATGTGGATGAATTAGAGATAGGCCTAATTAGATCTGGGATAGTGGAGGATGGCGTCCCCTCCCCCACAGCTGCTGTCACCAGCAAAGAATAATTATGCTCATCAGGAGGGTCATTAGTTGTAGAGAGAGCTACCTGGTGAGACAGCGGGAGGGAAGAAGCAGAGAGACTTCTCTGATCATACAAGTAGAAGAACCCTAGGACACACTCAGAAATATCTGGTGGACATTTGGTGACAAAGTTAGTGGGGACTTGCCATCATAAATTGGGCTATTGAAGATATTATTGCAGAGAGAATGTTGATTTTCAATCTACTGTCTCAGGTGTGTGCAATGATAAGTAATCAGTGTGTTTCCCGTAACTCTATCAAGCTTGTGTCTTTTCTTCCTCTTGAAAACAATGTAGTCAATTTCATGTTTCCTTATTATTTTACGTTACAAAAGGATTTTCCCTCTTATGTAAATCCTCCTCCTGTAGATGTTATTTATGATAATTTTTTTACTTTATGATACTTTACAATACTTAAGATTGCTTTACTTTACAGTATTTAGCAACTTTTTACCCAGGATTGTGGAGTCGAGAGCAGGAAGATCATAGGTTGGGGTCCACTAAGATCCTTGGGTACAGCCATTCCGCATACCTGGATTCTGGTGACAGGGCTGCCCTCTGCAAGCCTCCACTCATTGGTACCCACACTCTGTCCCCTTGGTCATGGTTCTGAGGTCCCAGAGACTGTCTTTCAGCTTCTGCTTTCTAAGCTTTTCTTCTCTTCTTTTCCTCTGATTCTCTCTCCTCTCCAAGTCCAGTGAGAATAGCATTTATTTTTGCTTCTTTTCCCCTCTATGCCATAGGAAAACTAACTTAGACTTTTTCCCAAATCTATGCTTTATGCAGCAATGTGGGCTTTGTGCCTTAGAAAGGTAAAAATTAACTTCATTCATTTTCCTTTACATTTGGCTGTGCCTCACTTCTCTATGGTCCTGGAGTCCAAGGTCTAGTTTTCAAGAAAGTGTGTGTGTGTGTGTGTGTGTGTGTGTGTGTGTCCATTTGTGTGTGTGCTTGGGGTGGAGACAAACAAACGTATTAGAGGGATTAATAAACATTTTTGGTAAATATTATACCACTGCAGTTTATATGGTGGTGGTACAATATTTATAAAATGCACATCAGTGCTAAACAGTGTGGCATAGAGATAAATATTCTAGAATGTCACAGAGAAGGAGGAATTCAGTGAGAGCCAGGAATCAGGGAAATTTTCAGAGAGGACATGGGAATTCAGTGAGATTAAAATAAGCAAATCTAGTAGGTAAGGGGATTCTAAGTTAGGAGAGCAACAGAAGGACACACACAGATGAGGGAATAAATACGTGCCCTTGGAAAAGTGAGAAAGTTCACACAAGTCTCTTTGGAGACGTTTGATGGAGTGTGGAGGGGCATAAGCGTGGTTGAGATGGATTATGAAAGATCCTGAAAATGAGGCATTTTGTTCTGTATTTCATGAGGTAGGAAATAAGGATGCATTTAAAAGAGTTACAATATAATAGTAGCTGTTTATTTAAAGAATGGGTACATGTTGTTTAGTGACCTGCCTGCTCTTCAGTGAGTACAACATTTTTTTAAAGCAAAGATCTAAAGAAATAGCAGGACTGTGAGAAAATTACTCAATCCTCTTTAACAGATATAACTCAGTCCAGCTCCTGGTCAAAAAGGACCAAAATGAACTTGATGCCTGTGTGTTTTGTGGCAGTACAACATCATTACAATTAGACTCTGTCTCTCCTTTATATCAGTCATCGAATGGCCAAAAGTTAGAAATGGTCCCTAGCCTTTTCTCAGTGGACCAAGCCAATTCCAATAATAGGTGCAGTCTATGCAGCTACACCTGTACAGCCATAAGTAGCTGTCCCCCCAAAAGCATGAGATGTTTGATATTCTTAATAGGTGACTTTTATTCACAAAAACATTATTTACCCATTACTTCAGTTTTTTAAATTAACATGGAATTTATGAAAGGTATATGTTCTTCCTTGGTCTATTAAGTTCAAGTTCTGTATCATCTTATTACATCTTAATCACTGTTAAGAGGGCTCTCATAACTTGAATAATTCACCTTATTTAAACATTTCGAGCTGCCTTTATAAATTCAAAATTTTTGTTTCATTGTTAAGTAGTCCACAGTTTTCTGATTAACAAATAAAATTTACCTGAGTAAATAACATTTACAGAGCTAATACATTTAATTTATAGATATGGTGAGTCTGAAGTTATATTGTGTTACAGTACTCCTTAATACATCACATGCTCATAACTTTCAAATAAAAACAGCAAGCAAAATCCATCACTCAATCACATGTTTAAATTGAAATATGTTAGACAAGTCACTAGACTAAATTCTCTTAAATATTACAAGTTCTTAAGATCTCAAAAATGCATACATCATTTCTTACATCACAAAGTATTGAACTTATGAGTTTGATTTGGTTCATCATATTTCCATTTAAGTTTAAATTTTTCCCAAGGTTAAACGAATCCACTCAAGAAACCATTTATTCAATTCCAAATAATTTGGAGTTTCTTTTCCAGACAAATTCTTAGAATGGCTTTCTCAGATAGTCGGGCTTGTTTCCCAACCAGAGGGCGTGGCGAGTGTAAAAGCGGGAGATGCAGACATCCGGGGACATTACCCTCAAGATCAGAAAAAGCAGAGCCTCGTATGAAGTGGACACTGGCTTTGGGTCTACAGTATAGTTACACCTCACTAAATTCTCCTTTTCATTTAAAGAAGTTGGCAGCCCACTCTTAAATTAGCTAACTTTCTTCATACTGCAGTCGGGTTCCCAACCCCCATCCCGGGTTCTTTCAAGATATTAAATGATATCAGATTTGATTTAACATTTTTTCTTTTACTTTTCTGGATTCACATCATACTTTTTCAGATCATTTTTAACGTTCAAATGACAATACCAAGTGGTAAAACGTTGTCTAAGCAGTGTTAGAGAAAAATCTGCCCTCATTTTATTTTCCTTTAATATATACCAATAAACTCGTTATACATTATGGTCTGTTGAAATTCAATGTATCTTGAGAATATTATCATGAACAAAACACAGTTCTTGTCCTCAAGGAATGTAAGTCAAGTTAAGAAAATAGACAAGCAGAGAAAAAATTTCAAAGCTCTGTGTAAGTGCTGGCTGTGGAACTAATGGGAGAGGAGACTGAATGCTTTCTTGGAATAATCCAGGAATTCTTTCTTGAGGAAACACTTGATTGTTGCATTAACTCTTCAAATCATTTTAGTGCTTTCTATTAGGGTAGTGCTGAACTTTGGTTCTCAGAGTGCAGTCCTGGACTGGGAACCGCATTAGCATCACCTGGAAACTCTTTAAAAATACCAACCCATCATCTCAGATCTACTGAAATAGAAACTCTTGGGTGGGACACTGTAATCTGGATTAGTAAATTCCCTACGTGATTCTGATGCATGTTGAACTTTAATAATCACTGCATTAGAATAAAACTGAGCTAGGTAAATTTTATCTCAAATTATGTGCATCTGAAAAATATGGGATGAAAATTTTGAAGAACTTTATAGACTGCTGATTCCTTGATGAAGATTACTAATTCTGGTTTTGCATACTGACCTCCGCTATAAACTAATGTTTGGAAAAAAAACGGTGCCATATCTCACAAACAACTGGTCAAATATTGCATTTAAACATCTTTAAGTGATTCTGAGCCCTGACACTCTGCATGATTTGTTGCAGGATCATCAGTAAAAAGATGAAAAACTAATGAACAAAGACCTTTAAGTTATGCACATTATAGTGAGTTATTTATTAAAAGCACAGAGTGAAAATTAAAAAAAAAAAAAAAAACCCTACAGGTTACTGGATGGTTTTCTGTTGGGGAAAATAAATACAGATAGTATGAGTAGGCTTCTGACAGGACAGTATCTCTTTTAGTGTAAAATCACTCTAGGCTAATCTTACTTTAAATCACTAAAATGTATTAAATGAATTTAAAGCACTAAGGAATTAAAAAGAAAGCAAAACATGCACAAAATTCTGACCCTGAGCACCTTCTAAAATTTTTAACATTTCCAAGTCCATGAAGATCAAGATATTTGATACAGAGTGCTCTCTCTCCGCTCTCACCTCCTCAGGAACAAGGAAAACAATAGCTCTAAGATGTAGCGTGAGAAACCAGGTTAGATGAAAGAAACAACTTTCCTCCTCCCCCTGAATAGATCCAATACAATATAATACAATACAATACTGTATTATATACTTGGAATTTTTTGAGAGAATAGACCTTAAATGTTACCAACCCAAAAGAAAATAGAGATAGAGAAGATAGAGATATTAGCTAATTTTATTGTGGTAGTTACTTTGCAATATACAATACGTGAATCACATCATCACATTGCATACCTTAAATGTATATATATTATATTTTAATAATGTCTAAATAAAGCTGGAGTATGATTAATGATTAATATGATGATGTTTAGATAAAACTGTTTTAGTATATGATAACACTTGAGATGTTCATTAATATTTACCAAGGTTTAGAAGTTGGTATTTGTTTTGCGTTTCATTAGGAAGTGTGGGACCAACTTTGGGTTGTCTTTTCATCTAGGGCTATGTCAGGGGGATAAGAAAAGAATAGAGAAAAATTTTGTTTCAGTCTTGAAAGCACAATGTAGGGGGCATTATAAACCTTGCTTATGAACCTTGTTTAGGTTTCAGCTGAATAATTGTTTTCCAATATAGTTGTGGCACATAGGAAAATCACTTCTATATGGTGAACAGGAAATTCTCCACCTTCACGTAATCAATATTCAAAAAAAGTATTAGATAAATGGAACATATTGATATCTAACATAGAATACACACTAGGTTATTACATGTTCTAATCTACATGGAATAGATTATGACATGAACTATAGGAACCAAAGAAGTTAGTCTATAATAATAAACAGTATCGCTATTTAAATTCTAGTGCCTAACATATGGCAATGAATTAGCTCCATGATGGACAATAAATAATGAAACTTGCTGTTGCTCCTGTAGTGATACTTTAATAAACACCATAAGGGTAGATGTCCAAACTAAAGCATTTTGTGTGAAAAAGTTATTGAATGACATCTTATTTAAACCTGTTTGGGGCGAGATGGAAAATATGCCAGATTTTTTCACATGCGTCTCTCATATGGGATCATTTCCCATAGAAAACTGCCACTCCCAGAGCAAAACACTCCCTTGCCAGTTGGTGCTCTTTCTGGAATGGTAAGGCTACTTCAAATATTGCCACACCCTAAATAGTGGATCTTTGTAGCTTGCAAAAACTAATTCCCAGTGCAGCCTGAGTTCTCTGCTCTTCACATCCATAAGCTGAAAATTAACAGCAACTTTTCATTATGACACTGGGACTCCAACTGTGCTCATAAGTGTTTCAGAAAAAATACAGCATGATATGATTTTTATAGATATATATTTGAGGTTTCAAGTACAGTATTTTTCAGATCCACTTGTGTAAATACAATGATACTCTAATAGAGGGGGGGATTATCATTATATTTCATTTTAAAGGTTTAAGAAAAGACCCTCATGGAACAAATTTGAACTAGCACATTGTTTTCTTGATTTACAGGGTTTGAAGAGATACTGAATGAAAAGCCCTTCCTAAAACAATATTTCATGTATTTTCTATAGGTCTGTGAAATTTCTATAATGCAGCAAAATAAGCCTTGCCGCAGGTTTAATGTCTTCTGTTTATTAGCAGAATACTGTGCACCTGCTCAAGACACCTGCACACTTTAACTTAGCATTTTAAACCAAATTCAATCAAGTATGCATTAGCGCACTGACTCACCATCTAGTACATTAAGAATTTAGGGTTCAATTCATAAATTGCTTAGCAAGATGGATGCCCCCTCTCCCCTGCCTCCGTGTTGCTCCCCCAGTCCCACCATCCCATGCAGAGGATTATCTATCACAGTAGAACAGTAGCTTTATCTTTACTGTCAAGTGGAATTAGGAGGTTATTTAACTCTTGGAGGTAAATCCATAAGACTCATAGTCTGCTGTTCATGAGACAACAGGAATTTTATTTGTGATTATTAATAGGCATATTTTCAAAAGGAAATGTCCATCAGTCATGAGAACATGAACCCTCTGAATGAAAATTTTTATTTTCATTTGTAACAGCAGCTGCCAAGTCTGTTTCCTATAGGTAGCAGAAAAAACTGGAAGCCCTTTCTATTTCTTCTATCTAGGTTTAAGTTTATTGTTGTTGTTGTATGCTTTCTCAAAATATGTGTATTTATTTTTCAAATAAAGTATGACACATTAATAAAATATTTTATTTCTTATTTGAATAGATTCTCTCACTTCCCTTCCTACATCTGTGACCAATCATTCTTGGTTTTATTAACTAGCTTCTGCTTTTCAGCCCACCTTTTGTATTCATTTATTCAGCAATTTTTTTTAAGTTTTTATTATCTTCCCAGCACCATTGTAGGTGCTGATAAGCAGTGTCAACAACATAGAAAATATTCCTTACTCTGGTATAACATATCCTAGTGGTACTGGAGGGTGGAAGTAGACAATAAATGAGTGAATAAACAAAAACAGTTTGTAATTTACCATAATGGTAAGTGATATGAAATAAATGAGGCAATACAATAGGAGGACACTAATTTTAGTGTATTTCCCAATTGTTCTTTGTAATTGGATTTCATTAAATTTTATTTTATTTACTAACTTTGAACCAGGTTCTGTATGATAATAACAGAAATTACATTCCAGAGGAAAAAGAGAAGTATAAACAGTTATAATAGGCTGTGACATGTTTTAATATAATACGGTCAGTGGAATGAGGAAACTCTCTGATGCTACCCAGAGAGTGAAGGAGACTTTCCAGAGCAAAGGATGACAGAGTGGACCATTGAAGGAGCAATCAGAATGAATTCAAGTGGTTAAGGTGAAGAGCATTGCTGGTAGACGTGCAAAAGCATGAACGTTTAAAAGATCATGTATATGAATTGGGAGGTTGGGATTGACTAATAAGAACCTGCTGTATAAAAAATAAATAAAATAAGATTCGAAATGTCAAAAAAAGAAAAAAAGATCATGTATATTTGGGAACTTGTGTTCAGTAGAGCATCATGATTTCAGGTACCAGATCATGAATGTTTGTGTGCTGGGCTTAAATTTTTGGACTTCATCCTGAAGCAGCAGGGATTTTAAGAAGAGTGGTGGTGAGATCAGATTTGGGTTTTAGGAAGTCATTCGATAACTCGGATGGAGACATGGTCCAAGGAATGGATGAGGGCTGTGTAAAGGCAGAGACATCAGTGAGGAAACGATGTAGGAAGTGCAGGCAAAAATTACAGGACCCAAACTAAGATGGTGGCGCAGGGTAGGCTTTCAATATTTTTTTATTTAAGTGAAGAATAATGAATGAATGCCTAAATTAAAAAAAGGCAGATAGGTGAGTGATTTGGGAGTGAAAATGGCTTATTGATAAGTGTATTCAATGATGGCTTATTTTTCTAATGAATTCTTAAGCAGAAGCACTGGTGGGTGGAGCCTGTACAAGTCCCACTCCGCGTGTTCCAGAACAGCGGTTTTCAACTAGGGGTGACTGCGCCCTTCAGGGAACATTTGGCAACTTATGGAGACATTTTTGGTTTTCTCAACCTAGAGGCACAGGGAGATGCTACTGGAATCTCATGCATAGAGGCCAGGGATGCTGCTGAATGTCCTACAGTGCAGAGGACAGTCACCTGAAACAAAGAATTATTCAGACCAAAACGTTAGTAGTGTCAAGGTTGAGAAATCATGGTCCAGGACAATAATCTTGGCAGGTGTGGCTAGGCCTACTCAGTACAAAGCCCAAGGAGCAGAACCACTGCATTGAGGTTATTGTCTAGGAGAAGAGGCCTCACTCAAGGTTTAAAAGGGCTTTAGCTCTGGTTCCGCAAGCTCTGTTTGGGTCAGTCAAGTAACAAAGCTGTTCCTTTATCTCTGCTTTTCTTCTCTCTGCCTTCAGAAAAGAAACAGCTAAAGAAGATGTTTGCAGGGCACATTTTGTTGACATTTACTTCTTTGTAATATACACACATATTGCTGTTGGTCATGATACAACACAGGAGTTTTCTGATCACTTTAAGGGAGAAAAGCAGCAATGTGTTACATACTTGATATACTAACACATCCAGCTTTCCAAACCTGTGTTTAAAAGTATGATGCAATTACCAGAGAGAAGATTAAGAATAGAATTGGAATATCAGAGGTTAGTCTCAATTAATGATGATAATAGCTCATATTCATTGAGTGTTTACTAGCTATGCGTCCTTCGATGAGTTTACATGCTTTGCCTCATGTGATCCTTAAACATCCATCTGTATAGAATAATTATCTGTATTTCACAGACAGGGAAACCAAGACACAGTTTGGGGGGGGCAGTCGTTGACTTGGCAAAGTCCCATGACTAGTGAGTGTTGGAACCATTGGAACCAGAACTCACATCCGTGAATCTGACTCTAGAGCCACACTTGGTATGTTTCCTCTCGGATTACTCGTTCTAATTATTATAATGTCCCCTTATCTTCCACATGGGCAGAAAAAGTCTGATCTTTCCTAGAAATGAAATGCAGACATGCAATGGTGTCACAATGTTTTCTTAGTAGAATCTGTTGGAAATTCATATTTGGCAAGTAGAACTGAGATCGACGGTTTGTCATTCTCCCTCAGATTGTGGACACTCTTCAGGAGTGGGAGGATGATTTCAGCTGGTCTTAAACTGATGTGACAACTACCCCTTATTTCAACTGAATAGGAAAATACTTAGCTGCAGGTAAACTTGAAATAAAAGAAATATGGGAGCAGTTTCTTTAAAATTGAAAAAATAGTATCGTCTCATGTAAGTATTGTGTAGCTTCTTTGTTTTGTCATCGTAAAGCTTTTGAAAATGAGAATACATTTAGTGATGAAGAAAAATCCATATAGGAACTAAGTCTTGTTGGAAACTTACACAGCTTGCAATAAGTAAATTATGTATTGATTCTATCTGTATAAGTGAGTAGAGAAACAAAGTAAATAAAGCATTTATAAATTAGGTCCCCGATATATAAAACACTTGGCAGCAGTAATCTTGAAAAACATTTTTTTTTTTAATTTTTGGTCTAAGTAATAAGATTGTAACAGAATTTTGTCTTCTGTGTTTTTTTTTTTTTTTTTTTGCTGTACGCGGGCCTCTCACTGTTGTGGCCTCTCCCATTGTGGAGCACAGGCTCCGGACGCGCAGGCCCAGTGGCCATGGCTCATGGGCCTAGCCGCTCCACGGCATGTGGGATCCTCCCAGACTGGGGCACGAACCAGTGTCCCCTGCATCGGCAGGTGGACTCTCAACCACTACACCACCAGGGAAGCCCTTGTCTTCTAAATTATGCTTCAATGGTTTGTTCCCCCCCCACCCAAAAAAAAAGAGATAAAGAAACTTGTAGCAGCATTTAAATATGTTTTGTTTTTTCCCAGAAATACAAAAAACTAAATATTTTGACAGAAGATGGACAATTTAAAAATAATTTTAAAAAATTCCCACCCCAGCACCTGGCATAGAGTCTTGCACATAATAAGAGTTTGTTGAATGTTGAAGTTTTTAGTTTTCCCAAAAGTTTAAAGGAATTAATAGGTAACATCAAATTAAACATAAACAAAATACACCTGAGGATGAAGAAGAACCCAAGGAATTTATAAGTACTTTGACTAATTTGCCTAAACATTAAATGGCAGAACTGAGAGACCAGTGTCTCCAGAAGTAACTCAAACTCATGTGTTCAGACTTGAGGGGTGCACTTTACACTGACATTTCATATAACTCTTCATAACGCATATTCACTCACATTATTTCTCATAGACCTCTAATGTTGTTATGAAGACAGTGTTATGTGTCGCCATTTTACAGACTCAGAAAGTTCAATCACCATCTTTATGCCAAAATGGGATCTGAACCTCGGTCCTCACACAGTTAAGCTAGAATGTTTTTCTACCTTACAGTTTTTATGTATTACCTCTGTCTTTTCCCACCCCGGGATCTGTTTCACACTCTTATCTTTCAAGTGAGACAGCAGCCATTTCTACCTTCATTTGAGCATCCTCCCTCTCAAGTGTGGGAAGCAGCCCAGAGATTCATGAAAGCAAAGTGATTCAAATGACTCTCCATAGTCTCCCCACAACCCCCCTAAACTATTCTATCAACAGTCTTAGTTTTAATGATCTTGGAAGCCAGACTTACAGATTTATTATAGCATCCATGGGTAGCTATCTTTTCCTTTTTTAAAGATTTATTTTATTATTTATTTATTTTAATTATTTTTGGCTGTGTTGCATCTTAGTTGTGGCACGTGTGATCTTTGTTGAGGCATCCAGGATCTTTTCATTGCGGTGCACGGGCTCTTTGTTGTGGTGTGTGGGCTTCTCTCTTCTTGTTGTGGTGTGTGGGTTTTGTTTTTTTTTTTCTTCTTTAGTTGTGGTACGCAGGCTCCAGGGCACATGGGCTCTGTTAGTTGTGGTGTGCAGGCTTAGTTGCCCTGTGGCATGTGGGATCTTAGTTCCCTGACCAGGGATCAAACCCATATCTCCTGCATTGTAAGGCAGATTCTTTACCACTAGACCACCAGGGAAGTCTTGGTAGCTATCTTTTATCAGTTTCACAGGTTGTGGGTTTTCTCTAATCCCTTGCACTTGAGTGATAGGTTGAGGTGTCATTTGCTCTGACTCTCTCCCTACAGTGGCTTCCATCTTTGGAGCTGAACCTAGAGAAATGGGCCTGTGTGTGTTCTCAGGCACCCATGCCATGTCCAGTTTCTCACTTCTCATTTGGTTACCCTCCTCAGCATCTTATTCAAGAAGGCTAGGCCAGTCACTCACACAGTTAACTGGAAAAGCACTTGCTGGTTTGGGGCACTCAGTGGGTGGAGGTAAAACATTATGGTGAATGCTTTTCTCCCCTTCCTGCCCAGGAACTCATCATATACTTCCCGTATCCCTTGTACTGAAAGAAAACGAATCTGCTCTTCCACTGGAGAGGACATCAATCCTTTAATAACTTTACCAGGACCAGCTAGCAGTGCTTTTGTCTTTTTCTCTGTTATTTTTTCCCTTGGTTTATTCTACCTGAGAATAGGAAAAACAGACAAAATTGCCAACAAAATATATGTGCACAGTAAAAATTATGACAAGAATGCTCTCCAAGATAAACAAGCCACGGTTCCCTTTGCCTCTGAGAATCCAGCTCTTGCTGTCATATGCTGGTAACTTGGACTTACTTTTTTGAATGATTCATGAATCAATGGCTTAAACCGTAACTGATTTAAGAAAGCAAATGGCGAATTTCCACTACAAAAATTCAGCATGTTTGTTTAAAAATATAAATTAAATTCTGAATCAAAGTGTCCAGAAACCTGTTCCACCTTTTTTTCTTTTTTTAACCAAGTAGATATTTAGATACTTTGTTTATTTTAAAGCCTGTCCTTTTAAGAAATAAAACAAAAACAAACAAAAAAACCTGAAATTTCCTAGCTAGGGAATCTGCATTATTAACTGCCAACTAAAAATAACACAGAATAAGAACATCATGGGGAACAAGTCAAGACAAGACAGAAACTTGAAAGATTACAATTCTCTTCAATTTCTCTCTTTGGGGGTAATAGAATTTTGAAGTGAATAGTCACTATAGGTGATGGATACAATATTTTTCCTCTCTTAAGTCTGATGATTTTATTTTTAGTAAACAAACATTCTTAAGCTTTTTATAGTGCTCCCTTCAAAAAAGTGATTGGAATTACTCTCCTTCATCTAACAATGAGAAATGACTTAAGGAGGACCAAACGCTCATTTTGCTCAACCTGTTCTCAGACTCCTCCATTGTTAAATCAAGAGGGTGAGTCGCTAGGGCCTTATGCTTAATTCCTACTTCTGCAGCCCACTTTCCGAAATATGGTAGCTGAAATTCACATGCTGGAATTTGTTCACTGTAAAGTTAATTCATAACTAGCCTTGAAGAGGTAGGCAAGGAGTTAGGAAATCCATGATTTGAAGTAATTTGTGATTTTTTGATTTGTGTATTGTGAGCATAGTAGAATTTATTTTTTCTATGTAGTATTAGAAGGCTCAAATGAACCTTAAAGCCTAATCATATTATGATAGATTTTCATTATGGAATGGTTAAATTTCAAGGAAATAGATTTTAAAAATTCACATGATCCCAAGGTAAGTCCCAAGTTTTAGCTCTCTTCTCTCTGAGCCTGGACTCTACTGTGTCTATCTCTAATTTGGTATTGACAAGACAAATCTACAAATACTCCAGGGTCTTTGATTCATAGAAGTTAAATATCCAATCATATTATTTAAAGTCAAATGTCAATTCGAACCATAAGAATCAAATGAAGGCTTTTCCAATAGTCTGTCTCTAAATATTTAACACTTCTAAAATATTTAACTTGTGTTAACATTTTGAATTTTCAGAAAAATTTGATTAAAGAGATTCTTAAAATGATCTATACATGGGATTAAATAGAGTGTGAACTATTATCTATTTTCTGAAAGTGTTTCAAAGGCCTTTAAAGTGTAGTTTAGAAAGACTAAAAAAAATTAGATTTATGCATTCTTTTTTCATCTTTTTGATGTAAAAGGAGTTTCAGAATTTTAAGGGAAAATCCTAGAAAATGGACCGTAAAGGAAAAGTAAGATGTGTTTTCATTAACTTTCTGTAGGTCTATCAGACAGTGTGTGGCTTGACGAATTCTTCCCAATTCATTACAAGGACAAGGCGGCCAGATACTGAGCCTCATAAGGTTGGCACCTATCTTCAACCATGCTGTAAACTTTTATGACTCCTGACTTTTCCATATATGTTAGTGCCTCTAATGGAATATTGTGCCCACCATACCCAATCCCTCTCTCCAGAATCCATCTGGTTATATACTAAAACCACAAACCAATTGTTATTTTCTGTATGAAGGCTTCTCCAAACTGCCTTAAGCAGAACTGTTACAGGGATTCTCGTCTGAGCTACCAAGACACCTTGGTCTTAATAGAATGTACCTTTTTGATCCTACCATTAGACTATGAACTTTTTAATGGCAATGAACCAAGTTGCATCTAAATTTGTATCTCCATAACCTAGTGCAAATGCCTGGCACATAGTTGATTCTCAATAAATGCATGAATGAATAGGAAAATTTCCAAGGTCCTTTGTTTTGATTGAAGATGTATCCCAAGACCTTTTTAGTCTCTGAAGTATTTGACCTACATGTAGGAAATATGAATCTAAGGTTTCTAAAGTGAAATCCAAGCTCAAAAAAATAAGATTTAAAGATGATCCAAGGCTAGGAATGACCAAAATATGTAGCATACCTGTTCACCACTTAGTGACCTAAAGAATGTTACTTACTGGCAGTGGAGATGAATGGGTAGAACTTTTTGGAAAGTAACTTGGTGAAATATATTTTATCTGTATGATATAGGTACAAAGTTTTATGCATAAAATTTTCAATGTAGTAATACTCTAATGTGCAAAGTTGCAGGGCCCCAGTCCCAATTCACCCAGAATAACTCTACTCATCTATTTTATTTATTGTGGTTCTGTAAAATATATTGTTTAAAATAAGATTATTAGAATTAAATTAGCATGAAAACTATAGCTTTGGCACAGCCTTTTTAAGTTACAGATGAAGACATTGAAGCTTTGGAAGGCTAAGTGACCCAGAGTCGAAAACATTAATAGAGGTGGTATAGGAAGATTTTTAGGCCTCTTAGTATTCCCAGCTCAGTATTCATTCCATTGAACTTAAAGGTATGCTTTCTGTGAACTGCTACACCAGCCTCCTCTGTGAACCATACATTACTTTGTGCTGGGGAAAAAAAAAAAATCATATCAATTTAACCTAGAATCTTAAGCAGAAAGTCAGGACCTGTTCTCTTGATTAACTCACCTCAACCCATCCCGCATGTGGAAAGTTTCCTTCTGATAGGCTCTTGAGTAAAAGCCAACAATCTCAACAAATTTGATAACTCCTTTTATACAGGGAAGTGTGAATGTGCAAATATTCAACAAATTAAAAGTAGAGGAGAAAACTGAGGTTGCTTATGTAAAATATCACTTCTGTTTTCAGACTGCAACATACTAAAATGATATTTCTGATACCTAGGCTTTTATTAAAAAATCACCTTTATTGAGGTATAATTTACATACCATGAAATACATCCATTTTAATTGCACAATCCAGTGAGATTTGGTAAATATGTACATGTGTGTAACCACTGTCACAACAAATATAGAGCCCATTTCCTTTACCCCCAAAACTTCCCTCATGCCTCTTTCCAGTCAAATTCATCCTCACTCCGGATTTGAAGCAACCACCGATCTCCTTTTTGTTACCAAAGATATTTTTTTGTTTTTTTTCTTTTTAACACTTAGCTCTTATTGAGGCTGTTTTCATATTGTTCCAAAGGCATCAGTATAATAATGTGTTATATGGATTGTACCATCATCATGAAAGCCCAATTAGCTGGCATTTGCCATTCAGTTTTGAGCCACATAAAATGCCAGAAATGTCTGCATATCAGTCCATCAGCCCAGTTACAGAACCCCTGAAAGTGTTTCAAAGACGTTTAAAGTGTAGTTTAGGAAGACTAAAAAAAATTAGATTTATGCATTATTTTTTCATCTTTTTGATATAAAAGGAGTTTCCGAATTTTAAGGGAAAATCCTAGAAAATGGGCCGTAAAGGAAAAGTGAGATGTGTTTTCATTAACTTTCAGTAGGTGTATCAGACAGTGTGTGGCTTGATGCATTCTTCCCAATTCATTCTTCCCAATTCAGGAATGTGATCTCTGTCTCTAATATTGGAATTGGTTGGATCCAACCACAGTCTCCTTATAGTTTCCCTAACCAACATTTTACATAAGTCTCATATTAGAGAGGACATCATTTCCTCTTTTAGTACAAAATATATTTTAAAATGTGATCCTACTTTGAAAATAATCGTAGATTCTCTCCCTATCATATCAGGATAAGGAAATTTGTAATCAGATATGAAATGATGGCGCTTCCCTCACCACTTCTCATATTAAAATATTGCCCATTGGTTTTCAAGATTTTCTCCTACTGCAGCAACTTAAAAATAATTTGGATATCAATTTTTGCTTACTGTTGTGTTGTGATTCTTTCCTCTGTTGTCACAAGTATGAATATCAGGTAATGGGTACCATTCATTTTTGTGCTTAGTAGTTTTCCTGGGGTGCCAGTGACAGGAGAAATGTATGCATTAAAACAAGCGTGATGAAAAGCAGCTCTCTTTATAATTTCAGCCCAGCTGCTGTATTGATGGATACAATCTCTAGCACATGCTCCAGGTGGCTTCTAATGCCTGACTCCCTGCAGAAGGCTCTATTTGCACATCTTAAACCACTTATTGGATTTGAACAGGATTTTTCAGCCTCAGTTCAGTAACAGTGTTCACTTGTGTAATATTTGTAAATCCTGGCTTTACATTTCACTCACCAAACTATCGTCAGAAGACATTCAACAGTGCCTTTGTGCATCCCTGATTCTCTTCTTTAGATTAGATGGTGTCTATTTTGTGGTACTAAAAGGTGTATTGATAAATATATTTCCAACATTGCTGGCACACACAATGAAGAGCAGTTCAATTAATCAGCCTCCCCAAATGTTTTTTTCCTTCGTCTCTCAAATTCATATAACATTCATTTAAAGACTTTGTATTCAATGTTCACAAAGTTTAACCTTTTTTTATTTCAAAATATGTATCTCAAAAGGCCCTGCTCCACTGATGAGCTATTGTTTAATACTCTACTTACTGCTGTATTGGTTGCTCTGATTTATTGTGCTTAAGACTTTTGTTCAATGCTGACAACACTTGAGTATGACACCCTGTAGCCTATACAGTTCAAGGCTTTTACAGTTATGGACAGGAGCTAGAGATTACTAAAACAAATGCCTCCTTTTTGTTTGAAATGTAATACAGCACAGCAACCTCCAGGCAGATATTTTGCTCTGTCCTTTTTATGAAAATTTCAGGAGTTTCTAATATAACTGATACCTCTGCTCACATATCTATATCCTGTAACATTTAAGAGACTTGGTAATAGGTTAGTTCACCAATTAGTAGGAACAAGAAATGCCTGTGATTTATAGGCAATGCTCCACATGTGATTATGTTGCTGAACCACAAAGAAACCTTATTTCCTAATGTATGCCACTAGAATTAATTGCATATCAACATATTTGTAGTTCTGAGCCTCTGGTTTTATTGTAAGGATTCTTATATATGAAAAGTTGGGCTTCCATCTGAAGAAGGTCTTTCACTAGCAAACACCATTGGTATTCAGAAGCACTTTATGTCACACGGGCTGAACCTCAGCATCTCTGTATCCTCTGTGCAGAATACTCTCCTGTAGAGTGATGCTTGTGAGTTAGTATTCCAGAGAAGTTTTTGCTTGAATTGTGACCGTAATTCAATTATATGTATGTGCAATGTGGATTATTACAACAGGACACTCTGAAGGGTGCTGGGGAGATAGAGAAACAAGAATTGTGATGTAATGATTACGTTTGGCTTTGGAGTGGGCTTACATCAGTGTTCTGTGTTGAACTCTCCAACACACAAAGCCTAAGCATGCCTGTGTGGCAGTGGTCTGGATATAATAAACTACGGAAACATTATACATCTTGTGGGTCGATAATTCTTGTACTAAAAGGGATCTGAATTCTGAGAGGACCTATTCCTCTACCAGTAGTACTGTGTTCCGGATTCAAAATCCACTTTCTGAAAGATATGAAAACATAGTCTATTGTGTTAATTTTATATCTTCACAGTTATCAAAGTATTCATTAAGTACATAAAACCCAAGATAATTCCAAATATGTTTTAGGACCTTTGGGGCTTTTCTGGGGGAACCAACAAATAAGGCATAAGGCAAAACTACCAAATAAAATATGAAAAAGCATGGCACATTTTAGTTATACAAAACCCTCACATTTTATACCATGAGCTAAGTGCACATGGATATGCTCACACTATATAACTTACGTGATCTTTATAGTAACAGTTTTAATGGATGTGCAGGACTTTAAAAAAATAAAATGAAAAGAAAGCTCAGCCTTCAAAGTTATTTGTGTATGGCTATAAAGTATGTTAAACTGCACAGCTAGGCATTTATATCTGGCTCTCCACATTCTGAATTGAGTATTTGTGACAGTTTTACTGCCATATCCTGCTTTCTCCTCAGTCACAATTGGCCTGAATTTATCAATTATATTATAATTCCCCAACCACACAATTCGGCAAAATGAAGTCACACATCAAGAGTAAGAATTCATGATGAATAAATTGAGCTATTAAGGACTTCACATTAGTTTCTTCTGAGTCTCATTTGCATCAAAGATAAATTTCAAATAAGAATTCTATTTTCTCAGGCTGATGGATACGAACACACTGAGAGAAACTGGATTCAAACTAAGCCAATTTTTCCCATTTTGAAAATTCTAGAATATACTGCTCTTTTTAAACCAGAGCCATTAAACAGTGATGTGATGCCCTTACCTATCAGTTGTGACATACCTCGCTTAGGATGAGATGGCAGTTCTGTCACATTCCTTCCTCACATGACAGTCACTTAAGAGAACTATCCAAATTCCGGTGTACATCCTTGGCATTTGTGTATTTTTAGTCACTCTATAGATATTGTCTTGCCCTACTTTCTCCACAGTCTCATGACAGTGACTGTTAAACACATCAAACTTCCAACATGGACAGGTCAGTATGTCTTTCCAAGGGGAACACAATCATCGCCTCATTATCATTCAGCAAGAGAGAGGAGAAGAATTGCTTCTTATTCACAGTAGCCTAGACAAATGACTGTTAAGTTTTCTCACTAAGAGACCAGTGAATAAAAATGGGAGGGTAGAACCCTGTAATTACTCCACTGTCACAAGCCCAGATAACCACAACATTATAGACAAAATAACACAACGAGAGTCACCATATGTTGAGATACGCTTAGGAGGAGGGATTTAACTGCCACTGTGACCATATTTGTTATCTGTGAGGATTCTTATAAAATGCATTTACCACTGTGTGCCACTGTGTCCTCTGCTTTTCCTTAAAACACCATAACATCTAACAATATTTTCAAAAGAAGAGTTTGAGGCCTGATTTTATTCATGGGTTTTTCATAATCAATTCACCCCCAACACACACACACACACACACATACACAATCATCAAACAAAAACAGTGCAGAAGAAGAGCTACATATTTACCAGAACACCAGATTCTATGCTTCATCATGAGATTTCTATTCTACCTGAGGCAGTAGGTTTCTTTACTTCAACTTTGTCTTTGAAAAACAACTACTCAAGCCACAGAAATCTGTCTCTGCTCATTGTGTACAGACAGACCCATGCTGATGCAAGGTATATTAGAAAGTCAGGATATGGCACCACAAATAGCAATCTGTTAGGAGAATGGCTCCCTAGGTTACCATCTTAGAAGAAGGCTGTACTTTCCCATGATGTTGTCTGGAATTTCAGTTTTCCTTCATAGTCAGTGTCCATATAATATGAACCCCTCATAAAAGTATATTCTAGTCTTCCAAAAAAATTTCTCATTATGGTCACTGAGAAGTAAGCTTACAGTGAGAAATTGCCCTAAAGTGTGCTTCTTTGAAAGAGAAAATAAATTTTGGAAGAACTGGTGGACATTTCTATACTGAAAGCTGTGGAAACATGGTAGACTATAACAATTATAGCAAACCACCCAGAAAAGGGTGACAGACACAAATACAAGTCAATTAAAATAGAATTAATAATTATAAAAAGCCATTGGACATAGGTGTATTTAGAACTTACTGGCCTAGAAGAAGTCATAATACAAGTTCAATGAATACTAAATTTTTAAATGAAAATAAAGCTTGCAGACATTGCATAGGGGTTGGGAAAATAAGTGCATCTGCAGAATCATCCAATTACAGATTGACCTCTCATAGTTCAGTCTCCCTTGTAGTACTTCTGTTTAATTCTCTTTACAACATCCTAGTAAATGATTGGGTATAGTGGTCATTAATATTGTTATTATCTGGGTACAGTTTAGGACTGTATCTCCTGATCTCCTTATGTTTGGGTACAGATGTCTAATTTTGGCCAGTGAGTTGTGAGTGGAAAAGCTCAGAGGCTGCAGCATTTAATTATCCACCCAAAAATCTCCGCAGGACATTCCTTTTCCCTCAACTCTGATGACTAGCAACATTCAAGATAATGGTTGTTCCATCAGCCTGGGTGATTCAAATGGTCAAAGCATCCATGCCAACCCATGATGGATATAGAGCATGAATGATATTGTTTGGAGCCCTTGAACTTTGGTATTGTTTGTTATTGCAGCATCACCTCGTTTTACCTGATGAATACAATAACCTCTGCTAAGAAAATTCAAAGGTAGCAAGATATCCTTTTCCATTTTTGGATTTAATTTTTACCTTTCTTATATCTGTCTTCCTATAGCATCCCTTCATTAGACTAATTTTACCTCTAGAGATTATAAAATGCAAAATTAACTTGCCTTTCAGATGGTTACCTACCATATTTGTTTAGCTGTTTATTAAGCAAATATTATTGATCATTTATTAAATGCCTGGCAATGAGCTAGATGAGCAGCACTGAGGATTAGTAAAATACAGTCCCTGCCTTAGAGGAGCTGTTATTCTAGCAGGCGTATTCCCAGCCCTATATGTGAAGCCACAGAGACATTAGGCAATGTTGGCTAGAGTAATGCAAAGAACCATGCTTGTGCTGGCTGGTGCTTTAGGACTAAATTGCCACGGTAAACAAACTTACTATTATTGTTATTATTATTATTATTGATAGCCTTCAAAATCCTGTTGGGAGGTTGGAAAGGTAATTTTATGATTAAAAATGTGACTTACAGATCAAAAACTGTGAATCAGAGTGATTAGTTCATATTCTCACACATAGTAACTTTTGACACCAGGCTTACACCCAAGATTTTTAGCTTCAAAGAATGCACTGTCCCCAGGACCCAATCCTGCTTACTTGTCAAACTCTCAGGGGATCTCACCATGATGGAATGCCAACCAGCAAAGGTGGGACAGACAACGCTTCTGGAATAGCATGACCATGGAAAACTTTTGGAAGGGCCAAGGTGAACAGGTTACTTTGTCTCCCAGAAACTGTAAAGAACCATAAAGGTGCTACAGGGTACTCTTGCAATTTTAATTTTGTCTGTCTTCTTACATATTAGTTGTCTATTTATTATTAAATATCCCTCTATCCCTATCCTGACAGTGGAACTTTTAAACAAGGAACAAGGAGACTGTAGGTTAGGTGAACATTCTAATTGGCCTAGTGGTGAGAAGAAGCTTTCAAGCCAAGAAAAAGGATTTTCATGAAAATTATTACAACCCTTTGTTCACTGGCATCTTTGATAAAAAGCTTATGTTATGATTATGATTTATGATTTATGATTGCCAGAGCATTTTCTTGTGACAACACAGCTTGGTGCAATATACATGCTCAGTTGTTTTGTTCCACCTGACTCCTTCCTCCTTACCACCCCCTTCCCTCCCAGTGTAGCTGATGTACTTCCACGCATAAAAATTAATGTTGCCATTTTAACTTACTCACTAGGCAGGCACTAGTTTGTAAGCCAAAGCAAACATGGAAGGAAGGAAAGAAATAAAGAACAAACAAGAGGGATGGAGAGGGCATTTGGAGATTTTACAAAATTAGTACCAGTATTACATACTTTACAACAACAGTTTTTCAAACTGGTATTGAATTGATGCAAAGCAGTTCACAATAACAAAATAATAAAGCAGGGATAAAAAAAAAAGACCATTAAATCAGAGGCAAGAAATAAAGTCTACATTCAAACTACAAGGACATAAAGGACATATATTATACAATTTTGGGTTTTCTGTTGGATGTATATTTTTTCCATTAGAAATTTTACCTATAAAATAACCAGTCTATTAATACTTTTTTTAACCCTTGTTCAGTATGAACTTTATAAAGCATCTATTCTAAAACTGTCTTAGGCACAGGCCTCAACTAAAATGCAGTTTAAGTTAAAACTGCTAAGTCTCCCTATTGTCATTTCCTTTGCCCTGAAAAAGACTCATATTTGTCCACAGTTATAGTCTCAGGAGCGTGATGTGGGCCTTCAGCTACACAGAGAAAACCTGGTGGATGGTTTTCTGGTATAATAACAGGAGACTAGGATACAGCAGTGTGGGTCATTAAATAATAGATATGTAAAGTATAATTTTAACATTTTATGTAGGATGATTTTAAAATACAAGGATAGTAAATAATCTAAAATTAAATTATTATTCACATTTGGACTCTGCATAGCTCCTGCTGCATTTACCATTTCGCTGAATATCTAGTAAAAATAGCTGATTATTAGGACTGCAACTACAGGAAAATAATATTTAAAATCACCTATGTGTATGTTAAGTGGAGAAAAATAGATTAAATAATTAGCTGGCTATAACTATTTTAGTCTCAAGTATTAAAAATGAAGACATCATGAAGAAATACTTGGCAATGTAGATACAATGTAAGTAGACTGTCAGACTCCTCCACCCCGTGTTAAGCCCAAACACTGCACAGAGTTACACCTCCACATTGACACATCACCCTATCCCAGCACAGTGTTCTCCTAAGTCATAGAAATGAGGTGTATTTTTCTCCGAAGGAAAAACAGATTGAAAATGTATATTTCTCCCCTGTCACATCCTATTCTCTTAAGGAGCCAAAGCAAAATATATGGCAGAACTAATGCAAGGCCAGTATTTTTATCCCTACGTATGTCAATCTGTAACTGTAGCAGTAGTAAAACTTTCAAAATCAAATGACCCTTTTTATGTCTACTTTTATTTGTTTTTTATTCCAATTGCAAAGAAAGTCTATAAAATAGTTGCACTCTGTAACTTGTGATATTCAATACAAGTTGTCAAAATAATGAAGGAAGAGCTGTAGTTTAAAAATAGATTTGTCTGTGACCTTTATTAGAGTAGGTAAAAGAACTTTATATTGAAAGAAATTATTAGTGAAATGTATCTGGACTTAATTTCTAGGCAATGAAAAACAGAATTCAGGACATTCTATTTTGCACTATTTGCCTTTTAATTAAGTGCTTTCTAAGATTTTAATTAACTTATGCAATTAATTAAAAAAATCTTCATTACTCTATGTCTTAGTTTAAAGTTTTCTTTTAATATTTCTATAATTGTTAAGAGATAAATGAATGGAAAATCTCCCATTTAATTTTAATTTCTGAGCCAGTGACCACAGTGTATGATCAGTAAATTAGCACAATTAGGAACATGTAATAGAATATAGTGTTGTGAGCCAATAAAGCCCACGCAAATTAGTGTGCAGTGCATTTTACCAAGAAAAAACCCCACAAATATACTGCATGATACTTCATCAAAAAATATGCAATTTATAATGTTTACTCAAATTCAGATTACTTTTACACATCAAAGAACACATTTGCAGTTTTCTTTCTCAGATTTTCCCAGAGAGTTTTGTTTGTGTTTGCTTCATCTGATTATTTATTGGCCTGGGATACAGCAGTTCTGACCACTTGTCTCAGCTCTGCCACAAATGTTCTTTCTGAGCCTCTATTTTCTTATCTATGAACTAAGCAGTTGAATTAGCTAATCCCTAAAGCTCCTTCCAGATCTATGATTTAAGAACACTTGAATTAGACTATAACCTCTTGATCTTTTCCAGCTACAAAATGTTACATTTTTCAATACCTCATGCTTTCTATTCCTTACAGCAGTTACAACAACTAAATTAGTGCACAATTTATCTTTCAGGAAAGAGTAGATAGACATTCAGAGAGTAACCAGTCTCCAAGATGATACCCAATGATGCACATCTCCAATATCCATAATCTTGTGTAGTCCTGTCTCAAAATGGATCAACACTGGTCCTGA
Organism: Hyperoodon ampullatus; assembly: GCF_949752795.1. NCBI lineage: Eukaryota > Metazoa > Chordata > Mammalia > Artiodactyla > Ziphiidae > Hyperoodon > Hyperoodon ampullatus. Next base: position 36,105,491 of record NC_136930.1, read on the forward strand.
GTGATCAATAGAACAGGGCAGAAGTGACAATGTGTGACTGAGGCTAGATCATAAAAGGCACTGCAGCTTCTAATTTAGCTTCTTGGGCCACTTGCTCTGGAGGAAGCCAGATGTCATGTCGTGAGGCTACCCAAGCAACTCTGTGCATATGCATTACACATTCAGCCAATAGCCCCAGCAAAGTGGATCCTCATCCCCAGTCAAGCCTTCAGGTGACAGCAGCCCTCTGACTTCAACCACATAACCCCAGTGAAGACCGCCTTGTCAAGTCCTCCCTGAATACCTATCCTAAGGAATCTGCATGCAAAATAAAGAAATTTTTTATGTCACTAACTTTGGAGCAATTTGTTACATAACTATGGTGATTGGAACACACAGAAACAGGAGACTTTTTCTTTAGATGGTGGCAGGAAAAGAGGAAATTTTGACAAAGACAAATTACCCTCCTACATTATTGATACTATATTACCCTAAAGCAAACAAATTACATTTTCCTTAAGGCAATTCTGATAAGTAGGTAGGTATAATACATACTAAAAACACACTGGTCACCTAATATAATATATTTTGAGATCTGAGTTTGTACAGAGAAATCAAAATCACTAAGACATCATTGTTTTGAAGGAGCTCAAGCTGAAATGGCAGGATTTTGTATGATTGTTCCCAAATCTCCCTTCTCTCTAACCACTAGGAACAACTCCTATACACTAAATACAACTACAGCTGTGGTTCTTTGGCATTTCCAGACTTCTAAGGGAAGTGTTATTTTTCTCTGAAACTTTCAAATTGCAAAATCAGGAGGAAAGAAGATGGATGAGAAGGATAAAAGTCAAGTAAGACTGGGTGTGTGGGAGAATCTCCAGGGAGTTTGGAAGAGAAAGGTACTATGGTAGATGGGTGTGAGAAAACTGGAAAGAGAGAAAAAATTGGGAGGAGGAGTGCTATGTATTGGAACTGTCTTTAATGTTATCCAACAGATGTAAATGAAAAATGGATTTTTTTGCATTGATTATTTTTGTCCAGTTGAACTGTGCATTTTTAAATGCCATTATTCCAGCGCCACATGCAATATAAATTCTCATAATGATAAAAGTAAGGAAGTGTGCAATGTAGTCTAGGCAGAGAGGAAATACTAGAGAAGGAGCTGGAAAATACTAGAGAAGGAGCTACCAACTGTTGCAGAGCAGTCACCAGGGGTCACAAAGGGGAGGTGACTACTGGTCCAGGAATGAAGCACCTGCAGGGTGTGGAGGTAGGAACTCCAGCTGGAGGGGCTCAGATGTACAGGAGTGGAGAGAGACTGACAATGACAAATCCTGAGAGGGTTTGTGTACCTTGCCTTTTGCTTCTGGCTAGTGGCTCTCAAACATTGGTCATGGAGTGGCTTCATCAAAATCCCTGGGTCTAATCAAAAGCATACTGAATCAACAAGCTCAGAGACAAGGAGCTCAGCCAGATGAGTCTCATGGGCAACCAAGTTTAGAACCTCTGCTGAGGTATGCTATCCTGTTAGAAGATTTTTGAACTTGAGAGTAGCATGATCAGGGCTGTCATTTGGAAAGCTCGTCCTGGCTGTAGTGCAGATAATAGGATATAGGGGAAGAAAAAGCAAGCTGGGAAGAAAAGAAAGAGACTTCAGCAGTTCTGGTGGTAAATGATGAAAACCTGAACTGAGGCAGTGGTGCTCGGGATAGAGAAAGAAACCGTGTGGAATCAATAGATGCTTGAGGCTGATAGGGTGTGGAGAACATAGTTTATAGTATATTAATTTTTCTGGGGCCCCTTTGCTCATCCCCCAAAATTTTCTACTGGTCAAGCCCTAACTAAAAAATCTTTTAAAGGGATGAAATGCTTTTATTTTATCATTATGGAAAAAAGCTTAAAATCTTTACATGCATGGTTGAAGAGACACTGGAAATTATTCACGAACATACAAAGTTAATTAGAATATCAACTAAAAAGTGTAGTAAGCTGATATTAGATCATTTATCCTTTAAATGAGAAGAGGCTTTACAAAGGAAGAAGACTCTGGGAATGATGAACACATATCTCAATGACTTCATCGTTTTGCCTACAAGAATAAAGAGAAGGTATGTCTATTTGAAGGAATACTAATCATCACGTTATCTTTTGGTAAATTCCATCTTTCTGAGCCCAGAACTTAAACTTTCATTTAAATTAAAAGTCTTTTGTGTGTACATTAGGCATTTCTGAGCTAGAAGAATACCTGAGTATTTTGAGTACATTGGGAATAGAGACCTTGTTCTGTTCTCTGTTTTGGGAATTTTAACATATACCTATCTTTATGTATCTATTTATTGATCAAATACTTATACGACACAATGTACCCAACATTGCTCTAAATTCTTAATAAACATAATTCATTCTTCATAAAACTTTATAAGGTAAGTATTATTAGTATTTGTAGTTTCTCTATTTTACAGAGGAGGACACTGAGGCACTGAGATGCTAAGTAACTTGTCCCAAATCACGCAGCTGACACGAGGCAGAACCAACTTGAATATAGGCAATCTGTCTCCAGAATGTGAGATCTTAGCCACTTCCAGAATACCTGTTCCATCAATAATACTGAATGAAAGGAAGCATGAATAAATGATTCACTACCTGGTTTATAAATCCATCTAATCTTTTGAGTTCCTATTTTGTGCCAAGAACTGTATTCTATCTTACTCTGCAATATAATCATATCTTAAGCAAAGCAACAATATATTTTAATGATGATAATAGCTGGGGAGCAGGGTTTGGCTGAACTAAATCCACGTGACCATTATTCTCAGTTTCAGAGTCCGTGTAAATTGAATCTTCAAGAATTTTATCTTGTATTTCATTAACATGAGGGCAAATTATTGATTTTCTGGATTTATTTTTAAAGCACCCATTTTGAATTTTTGGTCATAAATATTCAAAATTAATACTGAAAAAAGATAAATATAAAATCCACAATCTGTTTTGCTTTAAGAAAAGTTCCTAGGGTCTTGCCTTCCAGTTAATCCATAGAACTCTTCATTTACTTTTCATACCCATTTTTACCAACCCTGTGTCTGTTAACAATGAATAGATTTTAAATGTATTGACACAACATACTCAGGAAAATATTATAGATAGCCCAGAAGGTAATGTTATCAGATACATTGTAAATAAAATTATGCTTGGATATCATCTCCTTGTGATTACAACTTTACAACTTTCAGTGCCATCTCTCATTGGGGATTTTTTTTTTTAACCAGTGCCTCATTAAAACTGCTCAATTGAAGAAGCAGAACATACTTCTTTTATTTCCCTTGGAATATATTGGGCTACCTATTTATCTGGAGAAATTTGAAATAGATTATCTTGCTACAATGAATATGAAGTAGCAATTTAGTACCTGGTCTATAACAAGAATTATTTCTAACACTAAATAATGTATAAGTTTTGACTGTGACAACAGTAAGATGTGTTTGGATAGCAATAATGATAGAGCATTATTATAGAAGAACATCTTAGAAGCCTGTGAAAGAAATTCCAGTCTAATAGAGTTTTGAAGAAGTATCAAATGTAAATGAGTTGGGTACATGAACAGGAGGAAGTTCTAAGTGGCTCCAATGTTAGGAAGGCTCTGCTATGTGGTTGCTTTTATTTTTTCCCATCTTTATTGTTGAAATGCTGATTAATATTTCCTTTAAATTATATCAAATCAACTTGAGATTTTTTTCCACCCACAAACTTAGATGAACCTAAGGATTTTGATAACAACAAATGGGTCTGTAGAACTCCAACATCATTTCTAGTCTTGGTGCTTAGAAGATTTTTTTGAACTTTATTTTTCCCTTAGTAATTTCTTGACCTTGGGAAGTAATTGTTGTTTTTTTGACCTGGATTTAACACTGAAAAAAAATATAGTTGTGGTTCATGCAATTCAGAATTGGAAATTAATTAATATTTAATCTGAATAATTAATGGCATTTTAATATTTTAAAATAATTTTAATGTGTTTAATATTTTAACATTAATAATTAATAATAATTTTAATATTAAGAAAACATTACAATATTCCATTAAAAGCTTCAAAACAGACAGTAGATTTCCAGATTTTACCCAGAACTAATGGAATGGATGTAGCCTTCCCAATCAGACACCAAACCTTTCTCATATTCTGAGGACTATATTGGTATTGCTGCCTCTTCACTGTCTCTGCCTGTTGACTGTCTACAGAGTTCAAAACAGGGATAAATTATTGCCTTCCCAGCCTTTTTCTGTTCACAACTAGAGGTATGCTGCTAGTTTTTCTTCTTTCTCCCTCCAAATTATTTGAGCAGAATTTAGAAGCACTTCTTACTTCTTTTTTTTCCTTATCAATGTCTCTTCTCTAGGTATTTTTCTGAAAAGAAAAGACTACACTGTCACAAAACTTCAAAGTTGTTACAATCTCTGAAAAAGAAAAAAATCAGTCCAATTCCAATAGGAAGAAAAAAAAAGTCAGTATGACCATGATACAAGGAAGATTTGTGAGATGAAAAGTTGATGCAATTTTAGACATTTAATCCATTGGCTTAACGACAATTTCTTTTACCTCTAGAATGCTGATGCAGGGCTTGATACAGTATCATTAAAAGTCAATTTAAAATCAATAAATCATGGATGCTCTAAGCCAGGCCTTATATACACTTTGAATCAAAAGGCTTAGTTATCAAGCTAATCACCTTGGAGTTCAACTCCATGGCATGCTTTCATTTCACACCCAGGGAGCAGACATGATAATCCCAAATGGAGGAGACATACAAACTGGTTTCAGTAGGCACACACTGCTACCCTGGGGCTGGGTATGTTGCATATTTGTGTGCACAGTGTATGAATGTGTGCAGAGCAAGTGGGGATTACAGCTGAAATACAACATAACTAATACGCTGCTATAGAAAAACTGTATGGGAGCAAACCAAAGGTGAAAAACACCTTTTAGAGTATGCTTCTGTGTGAAATGCCACAATGTTTTCTCATTATTACAATGTGAAAATCGTTAGAATAAATAGAAACAAGTTTATTTTCCTCCCTGATTCCTAATTACAATACACAGGCTACAGATAATAGCCTTTTTCTGTTGTCACTATTTAGCAACTTTGGGCCAGTTTTTAGCAGTCCACCCTCTCTATTATATGATGCTACAAATTGCAGCACAATCAGCACATCCATGTGTAATTTCCCCAAGGTTTTATAAAAATCATTATTATAAAACATTAATGTAGAGGGACTGTAGGCCTTTTTTTGTTAAGAGTTTAAATCCATTGACTTGTAACTGGCTTTTAAAATGACATTTTTCCTTGCTGCCTTCAATTCAGTCCAAATTATTTTTAAAAAGTAAAATAAAAAGATGCCAGATGTCATGAGGCCAATAAGCAGGTGGGCTGAAGCTTCTGTACCAATTCAAACTGGCACCACATCAAACCTGGTGGGTATAACCTTTAATTCACTGCTTCCCTGGCACCAGATCTAGTGCCATCTGCTCAGCCTTGCTAAGCTGTGCTTGTTTCTGTGCAGGGACGATGCCAACAATGCAAACTGTCTCCTACATGTGCAGGGAATCATCAGTGCAACTAGTTTTTCGAGACCCATATGGTGGCATCTGCGAATGCACACTGTCAGCATCGCTGCCTGTACTACCCTACGAGTTTTAAGAATGGGAGGAGAGAATGCCAGTTTGTAATTCACTCTGGAGAGCCAGGAGGAAACTTTTTCCTTCCTTCTGAGTGCTTTCATTAGGGTCTTTTGAAGTAACCCCCCAAAGCATTAGAAGAGGCTTGACTTTAACTCACATGCCAAGAACTCTGGGAAGAAACCTCTATGGATGTCACACCCAGATATGTTCCCCTCGTGTAGCTACTACAGAAGCCTCCATCATTAGAATATAAAGTCCTCCTCCATTCATGCACCAACACTCTGGAAGTCTATCTTTTAAGAATTCTTTCTTGTTTCCATTAAGACTTTGAATACTAAGGGAGGTGGGCAGGCATATCTTGTTTAACCAGGGAATGAATGAAGGTGGGAAAACAGATTTATTTTATCACTGTCTGCATTCAGCATGTCTTAGAGTTGCTGAACATCTTGACTGGCGGGTCTTTATAAAGAATGGCCCTTAACCTATTTATTCATTTTATATAATTTGCTGAACACTGAAAAGGTGATTTGAAGGAAATGTACACATCTATTCTGCTGTGTGGAATTGCGGGGAATGCAGAAGTTGCATGTGTACAGTGAATTACGTTAGAGCCCAGGGCTCCCAAGTGAAACAGTGAAGTTTCTAGAATCATGCCTACCAATAATTCCTCACTGTGTTCCATATCCCAGGACAATTGCTCTGAGCCTGGCTCTCAGAGGACTTATGCAAGAATCCCTGATCAGCTCGCTGTTGCTAAATAAACAAATAAATATGGATTTTTAAAGTTTGATTGTTAATTACCTATTGCTCATACTGACTAAAATTTCCATGTAAGAAGGGGCTTTGCTTAGCTTATCATTCTAAACCTGACTTCTAGCAAGTTATCCAGCACATAGCAGTCATTCAATAAGTAGTTAATAAATAAATATATTTATAAACACATAATATTCTGCTTTTAGACAGTCTAAGAGAAAAATACATATATTACAGAATACATAAGATTTGGCAAATATTGGCTAATACAACTGAATTAATGACTATTAGTTAGTAACAATATACCAGTAGTACTACTTACTGAACACTGACTTTATAATACACACTGTGCCAAGCAATTCACATTCTTTATCTTATTTTATAATTTTAGAAACTCTTTTAGTTACAAATTTGGTCCCCATTGTACAAATGAGAAAACTGGGTCTGGGAAATTTAGCTAGTAAGCATCAGAATCAAAAATCAAATGCAGCTCTATCCGACTTCAGTCTAAGCTTTTAATCACAATATTAAATGGCCTCTCCTCTATCAAAATATTTGGTAAATTCAGCCTAAATCAAATGAAAAACAGTGTCAGACAAATAGGTTTATGTTTCTACCATATGTTAGGATTATTTCAAAAATTTCGTATCTATTAAACTATTATTATTATTATGTTAATAATTTGGGGCAAGTATGTATATGGCCTTTTAATTGTTTAAAAGTCATTCATATCCTATAATATATAAACATAATATATAAACAGATTAATCTCACTAAGAATTGTAAAATTCTCAAGTATAAAAAATATAATTCTCACTCTGTTAACACACATCTCCTATGGTTACATTTCTGCATGTATGGGAACTCTTGATTGCTGTATTAGTGATCTCAGTACCATCTGGCAAAATGAAGATCTTGAAATATAAGGTTGAATCATTTAGGGAAAGGATCATGATAAACATTAACAAAAGTAGGAAAAGAATACTTTGCCTAAACATAAAATTACTGAAAAAAATTATTAGTTATCACTGATTTTACGTGTCACTCTATACAGTGAAACAGTTTAAGCAGCACAAGCAGAGCCTAATAACATTGTTTTACCAAAAGAAATACATTCCACAAAATCAGAGTTACTATAAATTCATATCTCTTTAGATAACTGCCTTTAACCTCTAAAGGACCTCTTTTGAAATTTTATGATTTTCTTCACTTTGATTAATTCAACCCATCATCTTCTTTACCATTCACCCCTTCCTTTCTTCAGGTCATGCACACACACCACACACACAGTTTTTTCCTAGCAACAACAAAAGGAAGGAAGGAAGGACAAATGAACTTATTTAACACCTGTTACAGGGAGCATTTCTAGCAGAAATTCAGCCAAGAGTTCAGTCTCAAATATGTATTTCTTCTCAATAATTAGTTTTACTAATGTTAGATAGACAGTAGAGCAAGATGTAAAGTGTCAAAGGATATGGAGGTTTTAAAAAGGCAAATGGATTTTAAAAAAGTAAAAATTTATATACAGTGCAAACAGAAGGGAGGTCATTGTATATACAAGCTTAGGAATACACACTCTAAATGAATGCTAGCAACCATGGATCTTTTAAGAATATGCCTAATCTCAGGCTGCAGTAATTTTTCTAGTTCACTGAATTACTTCAAAGATCAAATACGATAATGGATATGACACCGCGTTGTTCAATGTAGCATGTGACATAAATGTAAGGTGACTTTTTATAAGCATTATTATTCTTCCTTATTTCCAACCATGGCCCAAACACTTTTGTCAACAGAAAAGAGATGAGCAAGACTCTCATCATGAAGAACGCCTGACTCCAAATGGCAGATGCCTGGAAAATGACCACTTTGCACATTTAAGTTCCACCTCATCTCACACCAGAGCTGCCAGGTCAAATGACTTGAGCTTCATAAACCTAAATCAGCACATTTTGGTTCTCAGTGACCACTGTCCTCATTTGCATTCAGGTAGTCTTGCAACTTGGAATCTGTTCAGAGTTTAAACCTCAGTGAAAAATCCCTTTGACTGAGAATCATTGGAGGAGGTTAAACATCACCACAGGGAAGCTTCCTAAGATGGTAGGACTGAAGGTATGGTCAAATCCCTTCTCACTCCAGCCCTGTCTCCCAACTAGAGACCATGCAGGCTTTATACACAAGAGTATAGAAGAAGAAACTAACAAGATCCTGCTCTCCTCTTTCCTCCAGCCTTGGTTGCATTATCTGTGCCTTCCTTGACCTTCCAGTGACTCCTCTTCTCAATTCTTTCATCTCTTCATAAAACTAGGCATGTTATGGCACCAGCTCTGCCCAGGAGCAATACAGAATAAAAGCACATGCTTATACATCAAAACATTGTAACACGAACATAGCTGAAAACTTATGTACCAGACCTGTTATCTAAGCACTTTATTGTATTTAATTCTTGCACCAACCTCTTTTGATAGATGAGAACACTAAGGCTTGGGGAGGTGAAGAGATTTGCTTAGGATACACAGATATAAGTGGTAGAGATGGACTCCAAACCTGGGTATATCTGATGTCGATGTCTGAGCTCTTGACCCAGTGCTAGAGCTGGGCAGACAGGGGCACAAGTGGTGTGCTGGGAGGGCAAGAAGCCCTGGAGTTATCACAGCTCCCTTACTTAAAGATTGTGTGTGTGTGTGGGAAAAAAACAGTTTCATATTAAAACAAATTGGATCCTGTTATGGAGTAGAACGCTATGAGAACATTAATTTTAAATTTTGAAAATGTAAGAATTCAAGTAATTGCAAGCATGTTGTGGCTTGTCATGGGAGTAGCCCAGTGAGGGAAAGCAAACCATGAATACTAGAGGCCCTGACACACCTCTAATAACTTCCTCTAGAAACCAGTTGTTCTCAAATCTGCCTACATATTAGCATCGTCAGGAATGTTTTTTTAAGAAATACCCATATAGGGCTTCCCTGGTGGCGCAGTGGTTGAGAGTCTGCCTGCCGATGCAGGGGACACGGGTTCGTGCCCCAATCCGGGAAGATCCCATATGCCGTGGAGCGGCTGGGCCCGTGAGCCATGGCCGCTGATCCTGCGCGTCCGGAGCCTGTTCTCCACAACGGGAGAGGCCACAACAGTGAGAGGCCCGCATACCGCAAAAACAAACAAACAAACAAAAAACATATATAGGCTCTACCAACAAAGATTTTGATTTAATTGATCTAGAGTGTGCCCAGGCACCAGTATATTTTAAAAGCGTCCAAACTAGGGTTGAGAATGACTCCCCAAACAAAAAATATGTGTGATACTGTCATTTAGATAAACATGATTTAAAATGCTTCTTCTCATTCACTTAATACATACTCATTGTATGCTATCCTGAGCAGGGCACTATACTAGGCACAATGATACTTGTAACCAATATAGTAATTCAGGTCTGAAATATATTGCCTTCAGGCCTGAAAGCCTATAAATTAATTGGGCTGTTTAGTTACTTTTCATTGCCTCACTTCTGCCCTCAGGTAGATTACTATCAATAGTAGTTTGAATGAACTCTTTCTATAGCCTTTATCTCTACCTGGTGGTAAATAAAGTGATAGAAGAAAGTGATAATTCCACCACGATGTTACCAAGAGACAAATCTCTTATAGGACCAGTGCTAGATGAAGGTGAAGTAAAGGCAGGGAAAAGAGAAAAGAATAAAATTATGACAGAAAGGAATATGGGTCACCTGCTGAGAATGTACCTCACTGAATGCTGAATTCCTCCAGGTCAGGTGTTGAAAGATTGCTAAGCCATGTTGAAATGAAAGATGCTGATTTTAAGCATATAAGACATTTGTGCCAAACCAGTTATTGCAACAGTGACACCCAAGGTTGAGGGTGACAGGGAGAGAGAGGGAGGGAGGGAGGGAGAGAGGGAGAGAGAGAGAGAGAGAGAGGGAGAAAATAAGCCCCAACAAAGGAGTTAAAGAAGTTGTCATTTTAAGAAGTTGTGCTTCGAGGTAGTGCTCAAAGAAGATAATGAATGACCATTGAGACTGAGCAAATTCTAGTTCCAATTTCCAGCATTAATAAACAGACATTTTGCAGGATTTTGACTCGTGAACTCATGACCCACTCCACTTTCCAGGTGTCTGTTTGTAAATGAGGATTTGAGGCTGCCCAATTAAGTTGAATAACATGTGTAACCCAGATGTTTAAATGCATCCTTGTGCTTCCTTATAGGTGATTGAAACTGTTATACCCTTTTGAACACTTTTATGTGTGGAACATTGTTCTAAATGCATTCCATGGATTAAACCATTTCAGCATTTCAATAGCCCTGCTACATAGTAACTTTGTATAACAGCATAACCTGTTCCGATCTCCCTTCAAGAGTGAATGGGCTGTGAGGAGCTATAGTTATTGGAGACTATCCAGCTGCCATATATTTGGAAATCTAACACAGCTTTCACTCTAAGACCACCCTGTCTCTGGGCTGCTCCCAGCCAATGACTGAGGACAGTGGTGGTACTAAAGCCAAGATATCTGTGCTCAACTTAGGATACCTTTAATGGGCAATATTTGCTTGGGGACTACCCATCAGACTGACCAAGACTTTCTCAGAACTGCACTGCAGTGTGAGGCTCTGCCAACATGATTCTTTCTCCCACTCTCTTTTCATGGGTGTTAGACCTGCACTGGTCAGAAGTTTCTCTATGCCTGTTCTTGCTCTCTCCCTTTTATGCTTTGTAGATGCTTCTCCCCAGTACTTGCACATCTAAATCTGTCTTGCATCTGCTTTTCAGAGTCCTGGAACTGACACATTTTGATTAACCGTACTCAACGGGGAGCTTCATTAAACACATCCAAGATCACATGACCGGAAAGTAATGAGGATGACATTTCAATCCAGGCAGAGTGACTTCAGAGTGTCTTTCTTAATGATTATCTTGTTCCCACGTTGCAAATTGAAAACTCCTTGGGACGAAGGGGACTGGGATGCAGGCCACGTTCCTTCTCTAGAGACATGGAATTATGATGGATTTGGGAGGTACAGTAACAAAAGGACAGTAGAGTCGCTGTCAAGATACTCATTCCAGCCAATGTGAGGTTAGGGGAATGCTGTTATCTCCACTGAGCTGCACTTAGCTTTCAAGCCCAGGGAGCCTAAAAGGCAAGATTTGTCATCGAGATTTAAGGTGCAGAAATAAATGTGTCCTGTCTGTGGACTGGAGAAAACTGTTACTTAACAATCACACATTATTCAGTGTAATGAATGGCAGAGTTAGAAGAATCTCTCTTTGTTCTTTGCTAAGTTAATTTCAAGCCCTGAGGCATATTACAGAGAACAATAAAGTGAAAGACACCCAGACTCTGGTAGGAGGCAAACCTGAGTTCAAGCATCTGCTCCTTATTATCTGGGTGACAATACAATATTTAATTTGATGGAGCTTCAATTTTCTCACCTGAACTCTAGAAATAATATAGTTATATTTTTAAATGTTAAAGCACTGCATGTGATAAGGTAAATTTCTGTGATGCATGGAAGTAAGCTCTCCAAATATTGATTTTTTTTCCCCAAACATACTTTTAATTTATCTGTGTGGTTCAGTTTCCCCATGAACTGAGATGTTTTTCAAGGACTGGGAAAGCCATGACTACCAAAGACCAAAGTTTACCCCTAATTCTCACTATCCAAACTGTGGTATAGTAGTCTGAATTTGTTAGCTTTTCATATCAGTATTTCTGTCAGATTAGTGACTCTGTATGTTATTCAGGAGGAAAATCAATTGCTTTTCCACCTGCTGAATGAACACACAGTTGAGCACACATTTTCCCTACATCTACGTCTTCTCTCTTTGGGGCCTGTTTATAGAGGGTTGTAGATTCAAGATTCTCCTTTGCTTGTCTTCAAAAACATCATTTTGACTATAGAGTACTCCATATAGTCTTCATGGTCCATTGAAATGCCTTGGGTGCAATATAGGGGAGAAGAAGATGGTCCTGAGACCACCATCTTATTTAAATTAGAGCTTCTCCCCTTTTAAAGATGCTCTTTGAAGAAAGGACTGAGAGACAGAGGGACCTTCAACATGGCAGAGGAGTAAGACATGGAAATCACCTTCCTCCCCACAAATATATCAAAAATACATCTACATGTGGAACAACTCCTACAGAACATTTACTGAGCACTGACAGAAGACCTCAGACTTCCCAAAAGGCAAGAAACTCCCTACATACCTGGGTAGGGCAAAAGCAAAAGAAAAAACAGAGACAAAAGAATAGGGACAGGACCTGCACCTCTGGGAGGGAGCTGTGAAGGAGGAAAAGTTTCCACACACTAGGAAGTCCCTTCACTGGTAGAGACAGGGGGTGGGTGAGGGGGAAGCTTCAGAGCCATGGGGGAGAGCACAGCAACACGGGTGCAGAGGGCAAAGTGGAGAGATTCCTGCACAGAGGATTGGTGCTGACCAGCCCTCACCAGAACGAGAGTCTTGTTTGCTCACCGTCTGGGGTGGGTGGGGGCTGGGAGCTGAGGCTTGGGCTTCAGAGGTCAGATCCCAGGGCACAAGTCAGCTCAGACCCCAGAGATGGGCATGAAACGCTAAGGTTGCTGCCACTGCCAAAAAGAGTCCTGTGTGCAAGCACAGGACACTACCCACACACCCCTCAGGAGCCTGTGCAGTACACCACTGCCAGGGTCCCAAGATTCAGGGACAACTTTCCCGGGAAAACACATGGCACTCCTCAGGCTGTTGCAATGTCACGCAGGCCTCTGCCACCGCAGGCTTGTCCCTCATTCCAATTATGACCACCATACCCCTCCCTCTCCCCAGACTGAGAGAGCAAGAGAGTCCAAATCAGCCGCTGCTTTAACCCATTCTTGTCTGGGCTTGGGACAGAAGCCTGAGGGAGACCTACATGCAGAGGCGGGGCCAAAACCAAAGATGAACTCCAGGAGCTGTGCGAACAAAGTAGAAAAGGGAAATTTATCTGTGTAGCCACAGGAGCAGCGGATTAAATCCCCACAATCAACTTGATGAATGCTGCATCTGTGGAATACCTGAATAGACAACAAATATTCCCACAATTGAGGTTGTGGACTTTGGGAGCAATTGTAGACTTGGGGGTTACTGTCTGCAACTAACTTGTTTCTGATTTTTATGTTTATCTTAGTTTAGTTTTTACTGCTTGTTATCATTGGTGGATTTGTTTAATGATTTGGTTGCTCTCTTCTTTTTTTTTTTTTTTGTGGCACGCGGGCCTCTCACTGCTGTGGCCTCTCCTGCTGCGGAGCACAGGCTCTGGATGTGCAGGCTCAGAGGCCATGGCTCATGGGCCCAGCTGCTCTGCGGCATGTAGGATCTTCCTGGACCAGGGCACGAACCCGTGTCCCCTGCATCGGCAGGCGGACTCTCAACCACTGTGCCACGAGGGAAGTCCCCTCTTCATTTTTTTTATTTTTAAAGTTGTTTTATTTTATTTTATTTTACTTAAAATTTTTTCTTAAATTTTTATTTTATTACTTCTTTTCTTCCTTTTTTTCCTTCCTTTTCTTCTGAGCCATGTGGCTGACAGGGTCTTGGTGCTCCAGCTGGGTGTCAGGCCTGAGCCTCTGAGGTGGGAGAGCGGAATCCAGGACATTGAAATCCAGGGACTTCTCAGCCCCATGTAATATCAATCAGTGAGAGTTATCCTGGAGATCTCCATCGCAGCACTAAGTCCAAGCTCCTCCCAATGACCAAAAGCTCCAGTGCTGGATGCCAATGCCCAACAGCTAACAAGACAGGAAGAAAAGCCCACCAATTACAAGAGAGGCTGCCTAAAATCATACTAAGCTCACAAACACACCAATACACACCATTGGATAACGCCTTGCCTACCAGAAAAACAAGATCCAGTCCCACCCACAAGAACACAGACACCAGTCCCTTCCAAGAGGAAGCCTACCTGAGCCACTGAACCAACCTCACGCACTGGGGCAGACACCAAAAACAACGGGAACTACAAACTTGCAGTCTCTGAAAAGGAAGTCCCAAACACAGTAAATTAAACATAATGAGAAGACAGAGAAATATGCAGAAGATGAAGGAGCAAGGTAAAAACCCACCAGACTAAACAAATGAACAGCAAATAGGTCATCTACCTGAAAAAGAATTCAGAATAATGATAGTAAGGATGACCCAAAATCTTGGAAATAGAATGGAGAAAATACTAGAAATGTTTAACAAGGATATAGAAGAACTAAAGAGCAAACAAACAAGGATGAACAACACAAAAAATGAAATTAAAAATTCTCTAGAAGGAATCAATAGCAGAATAACTGAAGCAGAAAAACGGATAAGTGACCTGGAAGATAAAATAGTGGAAATAACTGTCACAGAGCAGAATAAAGAAAAAAGAATGAAAAGAATTGAGGACACTGTCAGAGACCTCTGGGACACATTAAACACAGCAACATTCAAATTATAGGGGTCCAAGAAGAAGAAGAGAAAAAAAAATGGACTGAGAAAATATTTGAAAAGATTATAGTTGAAAAATTCCCTGAAATGGGAGAGGAAATAGTCAATCAAGTCCAGGAAGTGCAGAGAATCCCATACAGGATAAATCCAAGGAGAAACACGACAAGACATATAGATCAAACAATCAAAAATTAAATACAAAGAAAAATATTTAAAACAGCAAGGGAAAAGCAACAAATAACATACAAGGTAATCTCCATAAGATTAACAGCTGATCTTTCAGCAGAAACACTGCAAGCCAGAAGGGAGTGGCAGGACATATTTAAAGTGATGAAAGGGAAAAACCTACAACCAAGATTACTCTACCCAGCAAGGATCTCATTCAGATTCGATGGAGATATTAAAACCTTTACAGACAAGCAAAAGCTGAGAGAGATCAGCACCACCAAACCAGCATTACAACAAATGCTAAAGGAACTTCTCTAGACAGGAAACACAAGAGAAGGAAAACACCTACAATAACAAACCCAAAACAATTAAGAAAATAGTAATAGGAACATACATATCGATAATTACCTTAAATGTAAATGGATTAAATGCTCCAACCAAAAGACATAGACTGGCCGAATGGATATAAAAACAAGATCCATATATATGCAGTCTACAAGAGACCCACTTCAGACGTAGGGACACATACAGACTGAAAGTGAGGGGATGGACAAAGATATTCCATGCAAATGGAAATCAAAAGAAAGCTGGAGTAGCAATTGTCATATCAGGCAAAATAGACTTTAAAATGAAGACTATTAGAAGAGACAAAGAAGGACACTACATAATGATCAAAGGATCAATCCAAGAAGAAGATATAACAATTGTAAATATTTATAAACCCAACATAGGATCACCTCAATACATAAGGCAAATGCTAACAGCCATAAACGGGGAAATTGACAGTAACACGATAATAGTAGGGGACTTCAACAGCCCAGTATCACCAATGGACAGATCATCCAAAATGAAAATAAATAAGGAAACACAAGCTTTAAATGACACATTAGACAAAATGGGCTTAATTGATATTTATAGCACATTCCATTCAAAAACAACAGAATATCCTTTTTCTCAAATGCTCATGGAACATTTTTCAGGATAGATCATATCATGGGTCACAAATCAAGCCTTAGTAAATTTAAGAAAATTGAAATCATATAAGTATCTTTTCTGAACACAGTGCTATGAGACTAGATAGCAATTACAGGAAAAAACCTATTAAAAATACAAACAGATGGAAGCTAAACAATATGCTACTAAATAACCAAGGGATTACTGAGGAAACGAAAGAGGAAATCAAAAATTACCTAGAAACAAAGAAAACAAAATGACTCAAAAACTGTGGGATGCAGCAAAAGCAGTTCTAAGAGGGAAGATTATAGCAATACAACACTACCTCAAGAAACAAGAAAAAATCTCAAATAAACAACCTAACCATACACCTAAAGCAATTAGAGAAAGAAGAACAACAACAACAAAAAAAAAACAAAGTTAGCAGAAGGAAAGAAATCATAAATATCAGCTCAAAAATAAATTAAAAATAAATGAGGGAAACAATAGCAAAGATCAATAAAACTAAAAGATGGTTCTTTGAGAAGATAAACAAAATTGATAAATCATTAGCCAGACTCATCAAGAAAAACAGGCAGAAGTCTCAAATCAACAGAATTAGAAATGAAAAAGAAGTAACAACTGACACTGCAGAAATACAAGGCTCATGAGAGATTACTATAAGCAACTATATGCCAATAAAATGGACAATGTGAAAGAAACTGAAAAAATTCTTAGAAAAGCACAACCTTCCAAGACTGAAGCAGGAAGAAATAGAAAATATAAACAGACCAATCACAAGCACTGAAATTGAAACTGTGATTAAAAATCTTCCAACAAACAAAAGCCCAGGACCAGATGGCTTCGCAGGTGAATTCTCTCAAACATTTAGAGAAGAGCTAACACCTATCCTTCTCAAACTCTTCCAAAATATAGCAGAGGGAAGAGCACTCCCAAACTCATTATATGAAGCCACCATCACCTTGATACCAAAACCAGGCAAGGATGTCACAAAGAAAGAAAACTACAGGCCAATATCACTGATTAACATAGATGCAAAAAACGTCAATAAAATACTAGCAAACAGAATCCAACAGCACATTAAAGGGATCACACATTATGATCAAGTGGGGTTTATCCCAAGAATGCAAGGATTCCTCAATATATGCAAATCAAACAATGTGATACACCATATTAACAAATTGGAGGATAAAACTATATGATCGGTCTTCCCTGGTGGAACAGTGGTTGAGAGTCCACCTGCCGATGCAGGGGACACAGGTTCGTGCCCCAGTCCAGGTGGATCCCACATGCCACAGGGTGGCTGGGCCCGTGAGCCATGGCCACTGAGTCTGCATGTCCGGAGCCTGTGCTCCACAACGGGAGAGGCCACAGCAGTGAGAGGTCCACGTACAGCAAAAAAAAACAAAAAAAACCAAAAAAACCCAAAACAACAACAAAAAAAACCCCTATATGATCATCTCAATAGATGCAGAAAAAGCTTTTGACAAAATTCAACACCCATTTATGATGAAAACTCTCCAGGAAGTAGGCATGGAAGGAAGTTACCTAAACATAATAAAGGTCATATATGACATACCCAAAGCCAACATCGTTCTTAATGGTGAAACACTGAAAGCATTTCCTCTAAGATCAGGAAGAAGACAAGGATGCCCACTCTCACCACTATTATTCAACATAGTTTTGTAAGTTTTAGCCTTGGTAATCACAGAATAAAAGGAACTAAAAGGAATCCAAACTGGAAAAAAGAAGTAAAATTGTAACTGTCTGCAGACGTCATGATACTATACATGGAAAGTCCTAAAGATGCTACCAGAAAACTTCTAGAGCTAATCGATGAATATGTTAAAGTATCAGGATGCAAAATTAATGCACAGAAATCTCTTACATTCCTATACACTAATGATGAAAAATTTGAAAGAGAAATTAAGGAAACACTCTCATTTACCATGGCAACAGAAAGAATAAAATATCTAGGAATAAACCTACTTACGGAGACAAATGACCTGTATGCAGAAAACAATAAGACACTGAAAAAAGAAATTAAAGATGACACCAACTAATGGAGGGATATACCATGTTCTTGGATTGGAAAAATCAACATCATGAAAAAGCAATCTACAGCTTTATTGCAACCCGTATCAAACTACCAATGGCATTTTTCAGAGAACTATAACAAAATTTTCACAATTTGTATGGAAACACTAAAGTCACTGAATAGCCAAAGCAATCTTGAGAAAGAAAAACGGAGCTGGAGGAATCAAACTCCTTAACCTCCGACTATATTACAAAGCTACAGTAATCAAGACAGTAAGGCACTGGCACAAAAACAGAAATAGAGACCAATGGAACAGGATAGAAAGCCCAGAGATAAACCTATGCACATATGGTCACCTTATCTTTGATAAAGGAGGCAAGAATATACAATGGAGAAAAGCCAGCTTCTTCAATAAGTGGCGCTGGGAAAACTGGACAGCTACATGTAAAAGAATGAAATTAGAACACTCGTTAACACCATACACAAAAATAAACTCAAAATGAATTAAAGACCTAAATGTAAGGCCATACACTATAAAACTCTTAGCGGAAAACATAGGCAGAACAATCTTTGACATAAATCCTTTTTGAACCAAAATCCTTTTTGACCCACCTCCTAGAAAAATGGAAATAAAAACAAAAGTAAACAAATGGGACCTAATGAAACTTAAAAGCTTGTGCACAACAAAGAAAACCATACACAAGATGAAAAGACAACCCTCAAAATGTGAGAAAATATTTGCAAATGAAGCAACTGAAAAAGGATTAATCTCCAAAATATACAAGCAGCTCATGCAGTTCTATATCTAAAAAACAAACAACCCAATCCAAAAATGACTAGAAGACCTAAATAGACGTTTCTCCCAGAAGACATACAGATGGCCAACAAACACATAAAAATATACTCAACATCACTAACCATTAGAGAAATGAAAATCAAAAGCACAATGAGGTATCACCTCACCCCAGTCAGAATGGCCATCATCAAAAAATCTAGAAACAATAAATACTGGAGAGGGTGTGAAGAAAAGGGAACCCTATTGCACTGTTGGTGGGATTGTAAATTGATATAGCCACTGTGGAGAACAGTATGGAGATCCCTTAAAAAACTAAAAATAGAACTACCATATGACCCAGCAATTCCACTACTGGGCATATACCCTGAGAAAACCATAATTCAGAAAGAATCTTGTACCCCAAAATTCATTGCGGCACTATTTACAATAGCCAGGACATGGAAGCAACATAAGTGACCATTGACAGATGAATGGATAAAGAAGATGTGGCACATATATGCAATGGAATATTACTCAGCTATAAAAAGAAATGAAATTGAGTTATTTGTAGTGAGGTGGATGGACTTACAGTCTGTCATACAGAGTGAAGTAAGTCAGAAAGAGAAAAACAAATACCATATACTAACACATATATATGGAATCTAAAAAAAAAAAGGGGGTCTAATGAATCTAGGGGCAGGACAGGAATAAAGACGCAGATGTAGAGAATGGACTTGAGGACACGGGGAGGGGGAAGGGTAAGCTGGGATGAAGTGAGAGAGTAGCATTGACATATATACACTACCAAATGTAAAATAGATAGCTAGTGAGAAGAAGCTGCATAGCACAGGGAGATCAGCTCAATGCTTTGTGACCAGCTAGATGGGTAGGATAGGGAGAGTGTGAGGGAGGGAGGCACAAAAGGTAGGGGATACGGGTATATATGTATGTATATAGCTGATTCCCTTTGTTACACAGCAGAAACTAACACAGCATTGTAAAGCAATTATACTCCAGTAAAGATGTTAAAAAAAAAAAAAGACTGACAGACAGAGGGATTTCTGTTATATCATTGGATAAAAAAATCACTCCACAGCAAAGTGGCTTACACAAACAACAAGAATTTTATCTTTTCTCAGTTTCTCTGGGTCAGAAATTTGGGAAAGACTTGTTTGGCTGGTTCCTCCTAAATGAGGGACTCATGCAGATGTGGTCAGAAGGTAGCTTGGAGCTGGAGCAGCTGTGGTCTGGCAAAGCTTCTCTCTCTTCATTCAGCCACAGAGATTCTCCACCTGGTCTTTCCACATGAATCCCTTTGGACTTTCACAGCACGACAGCCTCAGGGCAGCAGCACTGCTTACCTGGAACTGTGCACCAGCACTGGGGTTTGGGCTCCCAAGGCCAAAGCCCTATCACCTTTTATTACCAAGCATCAGAATTCATACAGTCATTTCCACCACATTCTATTGGTTATGAGCAAGTCACAATCCCACTCAGAATCAACAAGAGGGGAATTAGGCTCTACATTTTTCTAAGAAAATGGCAAGGTTCTAGAACAGCATGTGGTGTTATTATGGGTTCTTTGGAAAATACAATCAGTCATAGGTAGATATATACAGAGATGAATATGTAGATAGAAATGTTTGAATCCACTGAATGTCAGTCTATTGTATGTGTATATATATATATATATATATATATACACACACACACACACACACACACACACACACATGTACACACACACACTAAGGTTTCTCAAAGTATGGACTATGACCTCTTCCAGTAACAGAATCAACTGAGTGCTGGCTAAAATTGCTTGACAGACATAGTATCCACCCTCAATGATAGTTTGCCTTTCATTTTCCTCAAGTTGTAATAGATTCTAGTCCCACTGCATCTGCAAAAACGTGTATGACTGTGATGCCGAGAATTGTTCCCTAGTGACCCTGGAAGCTCTGGTTGAGCTGCTTGAATACTGAAATCAAGCTCCCTCTTCTAGAGGAATCTAAATGAGATTGGTCCCCAACCCTACCATCTCTAACGTAGAGGTAGCACCCAAACGCAGCTTTCCTCAGATTCGGTGGGTTTTTATCTCCCTACAAGAGGAGCTGTAATTTCCCAAAATCTTCAAATTTCCAAGGTATTGGTCATCTTCCACTACTAGACAACTTCTATAAATAACCAATATTTCTGCTGTCCAAGTAGTTTGTGTGTCTCTGTCACACTTACTCTCAACCTTAGAAGTTACAAGGGACAAATATCCCTGTTTTGGAACACAGATTCACATTACACATAGCCTCACACCTAGTAATCTTAAATCATGCTATCCTTTGCTCTGATTTCTGTGATGTTTCCTTTCGCAGAGGCCTTTAGAATGCCCACGTATTTTGGAAGTAAAAAATTATAGATATTGAAGTTTGTAAATTTTGACATTGCTCTTATACAAACTAAAATGATACACTTAAAGATCCTGGGTATAAAAGTGAAAACTACTGGCTTACTTGTTTGTCAATTATTCACCTTCACAACTTGCAGTCATTATGACTAGATGCCCACTTATAAGTGAATTGATTACTTATGGCAAAATTATTGGTCTTTATATTAGAATTTTTTACTTGTAGGTGCCTCAAATTTGACATGTTGACATATCTGAAATCACAAACTGGCTGTTCACAGGACAAAAGCAACTTGCAGTCATAGTTCTGCAACCTATAAACTTTTAAAATGTTTGAATTAATAGACAGGATATAAAAATAGAGAGATAGCTTTAAAAATTGGGTATCTAGTTTTCTTAAAAAATCATCAGAGCTGGCACCACAAGGCTCACGTTGCTTTTTGGCAATAATCAGTTGATGGTTAGTAGCTGTTCCCTTTGCAGATGGCCATTGGCTAATCTGCTTTATTTATTTTGCATAACCTCCCTGGCCCCTGAGGACATTAAGTTTGAGACATTAATAAATTTCATATCTCAAATACTCAGCTTATCAAATGATGAATAGCAATGAAGCTCGTATTTTAACTGGAACATCTATTGAAATACAGAGAAGCAATGGAAAACATCAAAAGAGCTACTCAATGTACAATCACCCAAGAGTAATAGTAGAGCTTATTTGATGGTAATTTATCTGTCAACCTCAATATATACCTAGATATATGGCATAAAATCCATGCAATAGAATTCATACACTTTATTCTTAGGTGACTACCCTAAATCCTCATTCAATACCCTTATACTCTTATTTTAAATCATGCAAGTAGAAAGCTTTGAAAGAGCAATAAAGATTTTACAAATAACCATAATCCTGTCATATGGAATACTGTTTATAGTATACTATAGAGTCTCCTGGTCTTTCTAGGCAACTGAATGCAAATTTAGAAAAATAATATTGGTATCATGCTGTATATGTAATGTATATATATACTACATATCATCTTTTAACACATTTTTTTCTATTAATGCATCCCTAATTTTCCCCTTGTTATTATTTCTTCTGTATGTTTTTCAATAACTGTGGTACACCACTATAAAGATTCACCATGATTTATTTGGCCTAGCTTTTTTCTAATTATTATTATTAACATTATTTAATAAGCATCCTTGAAAACAAACCTTTCCCTCTATATTCATGATTATTTTCTTAGTATAACACATGAATATAAACACTTGGTATAAAGCACTAGAAGAGGGGATTGCTGGCTCAAATGACAAGCACATTTTTAAGATTTTGCATACTTATTTTGGAAAGACCTCTGTCTTAGTCTGGGCTGCTTTAACAAACTATCATAAACTGGGTGGCTTATAAACAGCAAGTTACAGTTCTGGAGCCTGGGAAGGCCAAGATATTGGTACCAGTAGGTTTGGTGTCTGCTGAGACCCTGTTTCTTGGTTCATAGATGGTCATTTTTGCACTGTATCCTCACATAACGGAAGGGGTAAGGGGCTCTCTGTAGTGTCTTTTATAAGGGTACTAATTGCATTCATGAGCGCTCACCCTCATGACCAAATCACCTCTCAATGGTCTCACCTCAAAATACCATTACATTGGGATTAGGTTTCACCATATGAATTTTGGATCCCAGCTACTACATACAAGGTTTGTTAGTAAATAGTTAAGCTAATAAATATGTTTTTTCTTTTTTAAGTGGTAAGCTTCAATTAGACCAGAAGATATTCTGGTGATAGTATTATTAATAAATATGACTGATCATTTTTTGAGAATCCATTTATGTATCAGCTGTCCATTGCCACAATAATGTTACATTATAAGTGACCACAACAACTAAATATCAAATGACAATAAATGTTAATGAAGCCTATGGGCCTGTGGGTCAGAAATTTAGGCTGAGCTTGTCTGCGAACTTCTGATATTGAATAAGTTCACTCATAACTAGTAATGAGCAATCATGTGCAGTCTTACCTGGGTGGATTTTATAGCTACTCAGCTTTCCCCACATGTCCCTCACCGCCAGCAAACTGCCTGGTCACGTAGTCATTTCTCATGGTGATGGCACAAGGAAGACTGAGAAGAAGTGCTTAAGTGTTTTTTCTAGAGTCTTCTTGGACCACATCCCATTGGCCAAACCAAGTCACAAGGCCAAGCCCAAAGTCAGAGTGAGGAGACACAACACTTACACAGCAATGGGTGTGGATCCAGAAAGGTGTGATAGATTTGGTCATTAATGCAGTCAGTCTTCCACTCTATAGAAAATATTTATACATTTTTCTATTCTTAGTGTGGTATTCCAGGTTTCAGAGCAGGTGTTGCTCTTAACACACTGATTATCAAGCACACTTGAGAACCCATTAAACCTGGGAAAGATAGCAAGTCTGATACGTCTTTACAATTCCACATTGCAGAGAAAAACCAGAAAACTATTATATACACATGGAAAAACATTAGGGAAGAAGCATCTATTGGGATGCAGCTGGACAAATCTGATATAGCTGGAGAAAATTTCTCTTGGCCTTGACTGACATGTATTCATTTCAGAACCAAAACTGAAAAGAGCATCTGGTATTTTATAACAAGTCTTTGTTACAGTTTATTTTTAAGCTTGCATTTTATCATCCAACACAAAGTTAATTTCATACAAAACTAATTCCATGAGAGCATCAGAATGGATAAATGCTCATTGAGTAACTGAATGCTGGATTTAATCAATTGATATTTGAATTATGTGCTACAACAAATTAATAGCAGAAATCTCTCTGCTTTCTAATTCATCCCGACAGAAATAGATTATGTATGGTTTTCTATTTCTCCCCACCAACAGACTAATTTTTGCTATGGAGAGAAACAGTGGGAAAAATGTATATCATCTATTCTGTTCATAAAAATATATATTATCTGGGAAGTCTTACTAATAAGACAAGTTTGAGGAGAGTATTAGTTAAGGAAACTTGGCAGATGAAAAGCAGAAAGCTGTTAGTTGGTGGAAGTGAACACTACTATCTTTCTACAATTGCCCATTGAGATAGTAAGATAATAATATTTAGAATTAGGAAACACATGTTAATATACTTTGTTTCATTATTAAAAGTGAAGATATTATTTAAATCATGTTGAACTTTATTATGTGACTGAGACAGAATTGATGTAGAACAGCATTGTAAGAAAAGAAAATACTGATACATTTTTAAAATGTAAAATTATTATTAACAAAATTACTATCATCATTATAAAAGATATGAAATATTGATACATTTTATAACATGAATGAAAATTGAAAATATGCTAAGTGAAAGAAGCCAGTCATAAAATACCACATATTGCATGATTCCATTCATAAAACATGTCCAAAATAGGCAAATCTATGGAGACAGAAAGATAAGGAGTTGTCTAGTGCTGAGCTGGGGTGGGGCAGGGAGCAGGAATGAGGAATGATGGCTAATGGATATTGTGTTTCTTTTAGGGGTTTGAACTACTCTAAAATTAGACTGTGGAGATATTTGTACAAGTCTGAATATAATAAAAAGGCTTTGAGCTGTATACTCTAACTTGGTGAGTTTTATGAAATGTGTCTTGATAAAGTTGTAAAAAAAAATGGAAGTTGAGGGCTTCCCTGGTGCTGCAGTAGTTGAGGGTCTGCCTGCCAATGCAGGGGACACGGGTTTGTGCCTCGGTCCGGAGGATCCCACATGCCGCGGAGCGGCTGGGCCCATGGGCCATGGTGGCTGAGCCTGTGCATCAGAGCCTGTGCTCCGGGCAAAAAAAATGGAAGCTGAAAATCTGTCTTAGGAAAGTGATGCTTAGGGAAAGAGGCAAACATTATGAAGGATATAGGATGCAAAGAGAATATTCATTATTAAACAGTGTTAATCAATTGGAATTTTTTACTAAAATTATATGAATAATTTTAAATGAATCATAATATCATTTATATTTAAGTAAACTGAACTAAGAATCATTTTTATTATTAGTGCAATAATAATAAGATACCTGGAAAGATATGAGAGTTCCCTATTGAGTTTAAAGAAGGCAATGAGAAAAGGAGAAAATAGAAGATCATAGAAATATAATGAAGAGACAGAGATAAGGTTCAGGGAAGGAAATGAAGGGATTTGAAAAGAAGAAAACGATGAAATAAAATTAGAAAAAGGTCTAAGAGGAAAATAATGAGTTCTATCTTAGGACTCAAACTCTGTGCCTGTTATTGTTTGATGAGGGCCAGGGTAAGACAATGCTCCCTTCCAAATTGAATTATTGTGGCATAATTTCTCATTTTCTTTTATATCATTTTTTTCTGAAAGAACCATTAATGCTCATATTCACAAAATATTTGTGAAACAAATCTAAATAACATACCCAATCTCCAAATCATATTATGTATCTATAGATTCACAGAACCCACCTAACCCAGGAATACTTGAGAAACGGTAGCTAATTTATATGTATTCTCAAAGTTTAGATTTATCCATATTTTATTGTTTAATTTTTATTCAAGATTCTCTTGTTTGTCTGTGATTCTCTAAAACAAATAATGTGCTTTAACAGTCAATGCCAATACCTGATTACAGCAAGGCACACCACAAGCATACACACTGATCTCTAAAACCAAAAAAGCAGAGTTACAGACAGTCCACTCTCACGATCAGCTTCAGGTAGCCTTTTAGACTGTCCAAAGATTCTGGAATAAGAATAGATCTGTATCACATATCCCCAGTCACTTTTGTCAAAATCACATGCCCATGTCACCCACAACATTCATATCGAATTACTTATTTCTTCTCTGTCAAGCAACAGCTTAACCTTGGATTGACTTCTTAGATTATAATCTGCACAAAGTTATTATGTGACTGAAAAAAGCTGAAGTGCATTTGGGGGAAAGCAGACAGGGAAGGCCACCCAATTCAATCAGAGTCAAAGAAACCAAATGACAGCTCAGAGTTTCTGTTGTCCAAGGCGAAACCTCACAACTGTAGTCACTCTTCAGTGTTTGGAGCTTCAGAATGTATTTTAGGCAAGGAAATAAAATAAATTAAGATTAAATATTTACAGTAAAATTAAACGAGCATTTGAAAACAGCAACAAATCAATCCAATTATGGTCTGTACTAGTTTGAAGCATTTTGAGTGCTCCACACTCTGAAGAACTGCTGATTTTGATGTGGCTAGTGGTTACATGACCCAAGAGCTTCATTTTGGGAAGTTTTCAGATGTAGGGTGAATCCAATCCTTTGGTATCTGCATTGTTACTCCTGTTAGTGCTTCTTCCTGTTTCTTCTACTCTTGGGATCCACTGTTCCCAGATGCGGCTTGATCAGTTTTGGGACTATTCATATCTTGCTTCATTTATTGCCAGAGGATGGTTTTTTTTGTTGTTGTTTTTAACCACCTTATATCCTATGTCAAATAATAATAAATATGTGTTCATGTTTAATGATAAGAATAAGTGGCAAACATTTAGATGACAAATAAACAACAGGAAGAGGCAAATTCACTGGTGAAGTTGTATAACCATACACATTAATTCTTTCTTACTTTATAGATGGTAAGATTCCAGTTTGTTGTGATTAGACAGCTTATTTTATTGCATCTAACCAAATATGTTTATGCTATTGAGGCCCTCTTGAATTGCAATCTCTGAAATACAAAACTACAGAAATATGTTAGGAATACACCATTTAGGCTCTAACAAGCATACAGCAATTTTAATTTGCATGGCTTTATTAATATAAAGCATAGACCTAAACACTCATTAGGTGATTAAACATGGTTTTAGAACATAGTATTACTGAACTCAGATGGGAACCAAGAACTACAAAAATATAGTTCATATGAAATGACAGAGGAAAAAATAAGATCAAAATTTAGACATAGATGAGATATAAAGGAAACATTGGCAGAGTTATTATAAAAAGAGTGACTAAAAATGTCAACGTATTTTAGAAGTAAATGGAATTATTAATAAAAAGTTTTCCAAATAGCTTTGATACAGAATTTTAGAAATGAGTAGGGACTTTAGAAATCATAGAAAAGATAAATAAAAATTGTTCCCACATTGAGAGATAGATATACACACAAAAGAAATTTGTAAATTTATCTTATCTAGAATCATTTATAGACAAGGTAGTATATAAGAAAGAGCTAATTAAGATATATTTTGAAATAAGTGGTCTCCTATTATGAGGCTTTATTGATTAGGTCAGTTTTTTAGAAGCAAAGGGAAACTGTTAGATAAGGGTACATATATTAGGAAGAAAAAGATTTACTGGAAATATAATCATGGAATTAGGCTTTTATCATTATGATACGTTACCTACAGAATAAAATTATATTAAAATCCAATAGCACATTATTTATATTATGCATTATAATTTATATTATATATTATAAAATAACAAACATATACTTTTATATATAATGTATAACTTTTACTTGGATAAAGTTTTACTATAATTTCAATATTTAAAAATGACAATATGACAAGAAGCTAGGTTGTTTAAATTTAGAAGTAAATCTTGGATCTAAAACCAACTTTGAAAAATTCAGATGGAAAAGCAGCTACCAGCCCAGCCACCTGAGGTATGTGCCAAGAAACCAGGTGCTTTGTGGGAACCTCTTCCATAGATTAGCATCTAGGTTTTCTAAACTGTTACCAAGGGAGGGAAAGAGAAAAAAATCTACCAGCATGCAGTGCTGAGGTTACTGGTCTCTTCAGAACAATAATATGAACATGTTTTCTTTTCAACAATGAGACTTACAAAAGGCGAATAGAAATCCAAAGGTAGCAAAATATTATATGCTCTAAAATGTCTTTTCTGCATTATTTTTAATTTATGTTAAGACTGTATTAGCTTCAGAGTGTTTATCTACGTCCCCAAGAGAGGATTAGCTGCGAACATTCTTTGAGATAAACTAAAATAACTATTTGGTGCTGGCACTGTTAAATTTTTCCAATGTGCAGGTGTTTGTAGTATTTGTACAGTTGCCTGATTGGTTTTCATCGAGGTAAATCCACGGAGAATAAGGTTTATCGTTTCAGGATAGAGAGATGCAGAGGCTATTACAGGGTATAGCGAAAACCTGCCGCTAGCCACTTTCACGCTGTTTTCTGAAGAGTCTCTTATTCTGACTCTGAAAATATAAGCAAACCTTCACTTCCTCATTAAACTTTCTTACTAATCTTTGCTGAATCGCATTTCATTTTACTTTTTTACATCTTTCATGATCGACTCTGCATTCATAGCTCTTCATCAGTATTACAAAGGAAGAATATATATTGTTACTGACAAATAATAAAATATATCAAGATGTTTGTTATTTTTACATATGGTTTAGAACAGCATTGAAAAAACAATTCATTCACTATATTATATCAACAAAATTTTATGGAGCATTTGAAATTTCCCAGGCACTGTGCTGAAGGCAAAGGATATAAGAGTGATCAAAATAGAAATGATTCCTGCCTTCATGAAGTTTATGGTTCACAGGGGAGACAGAGAATAACTGGGTAGCTGACTGGGAGTTTCAACAATAATACCCATGTATTAGACCACAGGCTGAATTAATACAAGATTCAGCTAAATCTCTCTCACCCTTGAAACCCTTCATCCACAGTGGAAACCATGAAGTCCGAGACTGAGGAAAGATTTGTTGGAAAGGTTTCTTTAAAATAGATTGTGCTATGAGTCCCCCAGACACAAAGGGGGGGCATGTCGAGTGTCCCTTACCTCACCCCTTCAAGCACAGTAGACTGATGTTTAACTGCAACCTAGAAAGCCAAATTGCAGAAACAGGCTGGCCAGCTGATTCTGTAACAAAACAAAGAAGAATTGATGGTCTATAGGGATTGGCTTCCTTGCCCAGAATTTGTCCTGTAAAGGAAACATAAGACTGTTCTCTTCATCAGATGTGGGTCAGAGAAGAAAAAGCTGGACTAGAATTGTACTAAATTCTACCTTGGAGGGAAATATAGGAGGGTGACAGGACCCAAAGATAAATTTTATGTGGAATAACCTAAAAAAGAAAGAAAGAAAGGTGCTAAGAGGTATGTGACCAGAAAGAGAAAAACACATTTCCTATATCACAAGAAGTAGAGAATCAGGGTTAGAACAAGGTGATGTGAGTAAAGTAGTGAAGTCAGACACATAACTTAAGGGAGTGCCAAAAAACAAAAACTCAGTAATCTAAATAACTAATATTTAATGCAATATTTTAAAATTGTCAGAATTAATGCAAAAGAATCCATGATGAACAAAATGTCAAACATTTTTTTTAAAGTGGAGAAGATCCAATCCTGTACTTATATATCCCTGACTCATTTGCCTCAATCTAATCCTGACCTTGCAAGCATGTTCTCAGGGAGGGCTTCTGAAGACCCAAAAAGGTACTCATGAAACTGTCAGCTTTAAACATCAGCCAGGACCAGAAAGAATGATGCTCTCTTATCCTAGTACCAGAAGGTGAGAGTGGGATGCTCCCTTGTTTCATCCTTCCTCCTTTCCTAATACATCCATCATCTCCCATTCCTGTTGGATCAAAAACTGCAGCTAGTAAGTGAAGGAGATGAGTGAGTGCTGTGTTTAAGAAGTGTTAACAATGCAAAGTTGAGTCCATGTTTTATGTCTTAGCATGATCATAGGTCCTTCTGATTTTTGAGTTATGGTTGTCCTCAAAGTTTTCATGCAGTGGCAAGGAAATAACTAACAAAATGAACAACCCAAAGAGACAGCATGATACAAAGATGCTTTCTGCTTGTTTAGTGTATCAATTACATAAGAAAGTAAATATATTTATAATTACAGATTGAGACACATGTTCTGTAGAAAGTAAGCATGGTGCTAGGTTAGGTAAATAACAATGGGTACTACTTGAGACAGGCTGACCAGGGGAAGCATATCTGAGCATCTCTGAGGAGGTGAGAGAGTACCAGGCATCCCAAGAGTTGGAAGCAGAGGAAAAGCCTCAGTAAAGGCCCTGCATAAATGGAAGGCATGGCTCCTTCCAGATCCCAAAGGCCAAACTGACTGTAAGATACCTTGTGGTGGCATCAGATATGTTAGAAAGGGGAGCAAGAGCCAACTCATATGGGCTAAGGCAATGACTTTGGATTTTTTTCTAAGTTGTGTGAAGGTCCATTTAAGGGCTTTGAGAAGAGTCACGATGGTGGAGGAGTAGGAGGTTGCGGAGTTCATCTCTCCCCTCAAATGCATCAAGAATACATCTACAGGGCTTCCCTGGTGGTGCAGTGGTTGAGAGTCCACCTGCCGATGCAGGGGACATGGGTTTGTGCCCCGGTCCAAGAAGATCCCACATGCCACAGAGCAGCTGGGGTCGTGAGCCATGGCCACTGAGCCTGTGCTCCGCAACGGGAGAGGCCACAGCAGTGAGAGGCCTGCATACCGCAAAAAAAAAAAAAAATACATCTACAAATGGAACAATTCGCACAGAGCACCTGCTGAACACTAGTATAGGACCTCGGACACCTAAAAGGAAAAGAAAGATCACCACATAACCAGGCAGGATGAAAGAAAGAAGAAGGGAAAAGGAAGAGGAGAGGAAGTGGGATGGGACCTGCGACCCTGTGGGGAGCTGAAGATGAGGAGAGGTTCCCACACCCAGGAGAGCCCCCTTACAAGGGGGGAGGTCATCTGGGACAGAAGGGGAGCTTCAAGGACTTGGAGGAGAGAGCAGCAAACTTCTGTGGCAGGTAGGACAGAGTGAGACCTACACAGATGGTTCATGCCACAGCCCTGCACCCCCCAGCCTGAGACGTGTCTGCTGGTGCACACACAGGTTGGGTGCTGGAACATAGGGTTTGGAGAACAGATTTAGTGGAGGGACTGCTGTTGGTTGTGAAGAGACAACCTGAGGGGACAGGAGTGAGGAAATCCACAACCAGAAATGCTTGTGAAGGAAACGCAGACCGCCACAAAAGCGAAGGGCCATTGTTGAGTGACACTCAAAGGGCGGGGCCTCTCTCCTCGTGCACCAGCCCGTGCCTCCCCGAGCACTAGGAGGGCTCGCACAGGAGCAGCCTCGTGCCTCCTGGCCGCTACCTTCTTCACCAACTCCACACCTGGGCACGGCTCACTCACCCCGATCGCCACCTCAGCCCCCTCCTACCTGATGGGCTTGCAGATCCCGATTGCCACCCCAGCACCCTTCCCCCTGGGGGGCCTGCTCGCCCTGATTGCTATCTCCTACCTGCACAGGCACTCGTGCCTTGATCACGCTTCAGGTCCCTCCCGCCTGGGTGGACTTCTGTGTTCTTGCAGCCTCGGGAGCAGATGCCAGTGGGTAGCCCACATGCAGAGGTGAGGCTGAAACCACAGCTGCGCCCCAGAGGTCGTGTGACTAAGGAAGAAGAGCTGAAATCTCTCCTCACAGCTGTATGAACCATGGATTTACACCTCCACTGACGGCTTCGTAAATTCAGCACCTGTGGAACATCCGAATAGACAGCAAGAGTGACGGGTCTGGCTTTAACAGCTATGGGCTTTGTGGGCATGTACACGTGGGGGTTGGGCCAGACCAGAATCTCAGCTGCCTCCATAGCTCTCACAGCAGGTCCAGGTGCACGACTACTGCAGTCCTGGGATGTGACCTCAGTGGATCTGCACTGGTATCCAAGAGAAGACAATGCCTGAGAGTCATCAGGGACAATTGCCGGCATACTCATGGTTAAGGTGGGACTGAGAGCAGTGCCAACAGCAGTGTACTTTGTGAGCCTGCATAATGGGGAAAGGTGACACAACAGAGCATGCTCACAGGTGAACAGTTCCAGAGGAGGAATACTCAGGGGCTTCTCTCCCAGTGGGAGCGCTCCAATCCTACCTACCTCACTCCACAGATCAGAAACACAGCTAAGAAACAAATCTGGGGGACTTTACTCCGAAATCTAGGGAGCAGACCCCACCTCTGACAGGGCAGTGTCAACCATAGAGCAAAGGAGAGACCCCACTCAATATCCAGGGCAGGCTCTGGTCACCACAGCACCAGTAAAAACCCCCTGTCAAGGGGATAATGGCCAGCATACACTGAGGAAACAGGTGGGAGTCATCCATACAAAAAACAATCCTTCCACCAAAAAAAAATATATATATATATATATATATACATATATATACATATTATATATATACATATATATATGTATAAATATATATATGGAACCCGCACAGGCTACACAGGTGTGTTCCCACATAAAAATAGCCCTGCAAGATAGTCTGAGGGTCTGACATTTGGAGGAAGAACCCCCAGAGCATTTAGCCTTGAAGGCCAGAGGGGCTTGAGTGCAGGAGCTCCACAGGGCTGGAGGAAACAGAAATCCCACTCTTGGAGGGACTTTAAAATAAAGACTGTTACAAAAGACAAAGAAGGACACTACATAATAATCAAAGGATCAATCTAAAAAGAAGATATAACAATTATAAATATATATGCACAAACCATAGGAGCACCTCAATATATAAGGCAAATGCTAACAGCCATAAAAGGGGAGATCAACAGTAACATAATAATAATGGGGGACCTTAACACCCCCACTTACACCAATGGACAAATAATCCAGACAGAAAATCAATAAGGAAACATAAGCTTTAAATGACACATTAGACTGGATAGAATTAACTGATATTTATAGGCCATTCCATCCAAAAGCAACAGAATACACTTTCTTCTCAAGTACACATGGGACATTCTCCAGGATAGATCACATCTTGGGCCACAAATCAAGCCTTAATAAATCTAAGAAAATTGAAATCAGATCAAGCATCTTTTCCGACCAAAACACTATGAGATTAAAAATTAATTACACGAAAAAACTGTAAAAAACACAAACACATGGAGGCTAAACAATATGTTACTAAACAACCAATGGATCACTGAAGAAATCAAAGAGGAAATCAGAAAACACCTAGAGGCAAATGACAATGAAAACACAATTATCCAAAAGCTATGGTACACAGCAAAAGAAGTTTTAAGAGGGAAGTTTATAGCAATAAAATCTTACCTCAAGAAACCAGAAAAGTCTCAAATAAGCAACCTAACCTTACACCAAAAGCAACTAGAGAAAGAAGAACAAACAAAACTCAAAGTTGATAGAAGGAAAATATCATCAAAATCACAGCAGAAATAAATGAAATAAATAGAGATGAAGGAAACAATAGCAAAGATCAATGAAACTAAAAGCTGGTTCTTGGAGAAGATAAAAAAATTTGATAAATCTTAAACAGACTCATCAAGAAAAAAAAGGGAGAGGACTCAAATCAATGAAATTAGAAATGAAAAATAAGTTACAAAAGACTCCACAGAAATACAAAGGATCATAAGAGACTACTACAAGCAACTATATGCCAATAAAATGGACAACCTAGAAGAAATGGACAAATTCTTAGAAAGATACAACCTTCCAAGACTGAACCAAGAATAAATAGAAAATATGAATAGACCAATCACAAGTACTGAAATTGAAACTGTGATTTAAAAACTTCCAACAAACAAAAGTCCAGGACCAGATGGCTTCACAGGAAAATTCTATCAAACAATTAGAGAAGAGTTAACACCTATGCATCTGAAACTCTTCCAAAAAATTTCAGAGGAAGGAATAATCCCAAGCTCATTCTACAAGACCACAATCCCCATAATACCAAAACGAGAAAATATATCACACAAAAAGAAAATTACAGGCCAATATCACTGATGAACATAGATGCAAAAATCCTCAACAAAATACTAGCAAACTGAATCCAACAACACATTAAAAGGATCATACACCATGATTAAGTGGGGTTTATCCCAGGAATGCAAGGATTCTTCAATATACATGAATCAATCAATGTAATATACCACATTAACAAACTGAAAAATAAAAACCATATTATAGTCTCAATAGATGCAGAAAAATATTTTGACAAAGTTCAACATCCATTTATTATAAAACCTCTCCAAAAAGTGGGCATAGAGGGAACCTACCTCAACATAATAAAGGCCATATATGACAAATCCATAGCAAATATCATTCTCAACTGTGAAAAACTGAAAGCGTTTCCTCTAAGGTCAGGAATAAGACAAGAATGTCCACTCTCACCACTTTTATTCAACATAGATTTGGAAGTCCTAGCCACAGCAATCAGAGATGAAAAAGAAATAAAAGGAATCTGAATTGGAAAAGAAGAAGTAAGACTGTCATTCTTGGCAGATGACATGATACTATACATAGAAAATCCTAAAGATGCTATCAGAAAACTACTAGAGTTCATCAGTGAATTTGGTCAAGTTACAAGATACAAAATTAATGCACAGAAATATCTTGCATTCCTATACACTGACAACAAAAGATCAGAAAGAGAAATTAAGAAAACATTCCAATTTACCATCACATCAAAAACAATAAAATACTTAGGAATAAACCTACATAAGGAGGCAAAAGACCTGTACTCAGAAAACTATAATACACTGATGAAAGAAGTAAAAAATGGCACAGATACCATGTTCTTGGACTGGAAGAAACAATACTGTAAAAATGACTGTAGTACTCAAAGCAATCTACAGATTCAGTGCAATACTTATCAAATTACTAATTGCATTTTTCACAGAAATAGAACAGAATTTTTTTTTGTTGTTTTTTTTGCGGTACATGGGCCTCTCACCATTGTGTCCTCTCCCGTTGCAGAGCACAGGCTCCGGATATGCAGGCCCAGTGGTCACGGCTCATGGCCCCAGCCACTCCGTGGCACACGGGATCTTCCCGGACCAGGGCACCAACCCGCGCCCCCTGCATCGGCAGGTGGACTCCCAACCACTGCGTCACCAGGGAAGCCCAGAACAGAACATTTTATGATTTGTATGGAAACACAAAAGACCACGAATAGCCAAAGCAATCTTGAGAAAGAAAAATGGAGCTGGAGGAATCAGGCTCCATCACTTCAGACAATAATACAAAACTACAGTCATTGAAACAGTATTGTACTGGCACGAAAACAGAAATATAGATTAATGGAACAGGATAGAAAGTCCAGAAATAAACCATGCATCTATGGTCACCTAATCTATGACAAAGGAGGCAGCAATAAACAATGGAGAAAAGACAGTCCCTTCAATAAATGCTGCTGGGAAAACTGGACAGCTACATGTAAAAGAAGAAAATTAGAACACTCCTTAATACCATACCCAAAAATAAACTCAAAATAGATTAAAGACCTAAATGTAAGGCTGGATACTATAAAGCTCTTAGAGGAGAACATAGGCAGAACACTCTCTGACATAAGTCACAGCAATAACTTTTTCTTCTGTCTCCCAGAGTAATGAAAATAAAAACAAAAATAAACAAATGGGACTTAATTAAACTTAAAAACTTTTGTACAACAAAGGAATCCATAAACAAAACAAAAAGACAACTCTCAGAATGGGAGAAAATATTTGCAAATGAAGCAACCAAGAAAGGATTAATTTCCAAAATATACAAACAGCTCATGCAGCTTAATATAAAAAAAAAAAAATCAGAAAATGGGCAGAATATTTAAATAGACATTTCTCCAAAGAAGAAATACAGATGGCCAAAAAGCATATGAGAAGTTGCTCAACATCACTAATTATTAGAGAAATGCAAATTAAAACTACAATGAAGTATCAGTTCACACTGGTCAGAATGGCCGTCATCAAAAAATCTGCAAACAAATGAGGAAGAGGGTGTGGAGAAAAGGGAACCCTCCTACACTGTTGGTAGGAATGTAAATTGGTGCAACCATAATGGAGAATGGTATGGAGCTTCCTTAAAAAATTGAAAGTAGAGTTACCATATGATCTAGCAATCCCACTCCTGGGTATAACCAGAGAAAACCATAATTCAAACAGGTACATGCACCCCAATATTCCTTGCAGTACTATTTACAATAGCTAGGACATGGAAGTAACCTAAATGTCCATCCACAGAGGAATGGATAGAGAAGATGTGGTACATATACACAATGGAATATTACTCAGCAATAAAAAAGAACAAAATAATGTCATTTGCAGCAACATGGATGGACCTAGAGATTGTCATACTGAGTGAAGTAAGTCAGACAGAAAAAGACAAATATCATATGATATCACTTATATGTGGAATCTAAAAAAAACATACAAATGAACTTATTTACAAAACAGAAATATAATCATAGATATAGAAAACAAACATGATTACTGGGGGGAAGTGTGGGTGGGAGGGAGAGATAAACTGGGAGGTAGAGATTGACATATACAGACTACTGTATATAAAATAGATAACTA
Source organism: Hyperoodon ampullatus (assembly GCF_949752795.1). Lineage (NCBI taxonomy): Eukaryota > Metazoa > Chordata > Mammalia > Artiodactyla > Ziphiidae > Hyperoodon > Hyperoodon ampullatus. Next base: position 36,141,988 of record NC_136930.1, read on the forward strand.
ATAAGGACCTACTGTATAGCACAGGTAACTCTCTACTCAATACTCTATAATGACCTATATGGGAAAAAATTCTAAAATAGAGTGGACATATGTATATGCTTAACTTATTCACTTTGCTGTACACCTGAAACTAACACTACATTTTAAATTAACTAGACTCCAATAAAAAATTTTAAGAAATAAATAAATCTGGGTGCAGGCATTGAGCTTTTCCAAGTGCTTTCCCTGCCTGACTGTGGCTCAAATTCACCCAAGCACCTTAAAAAAAAATCTACATGTGCCTAGATTCCTCACAGAAAGGATTCTGCTACAGAGAAATGTTTTAAACTGCATTAAAAGGATGCCATATCAGCATGTCAGCAAAATCCAGACTGGAAAAAAAGATAAAGGGAGAGTTTGTAGATTCAAAGAAAGTAAGAGACACTACCACCAATGTGATGCTTGAATTTAGTTGATTCCCATTTCAAACAAACACAAGGTGAAAACAACAAACAAAAACAAAAGAACATTTGGACATTTGGAAGACAAGTGATATTTTGAACAATTGATTGGATATATGACTTATTGCTTTTTTTTTGAGATGTAATGAAAATATTGTGGTTGTTTTTAAAAACACAGTTTACATCTTACAGAGAAATGAGCTGAAATGTTTTTGGATAAATTTATATGATATCTAGAATTTGCTTCAAATAAGGGAGGAGTGAATAGAAACACAGATGAAGCAAGACTAGTCAAGACTAGTCATTAGTTCATAATTAGTTGATCTTCATGAGGAGAAGTGGGGTTCACTTTGCTTTTTGGTCTACTTCAGTATATTTTTGATATTTTCCATAATAAAATTTTAATCTCCTAAAAAAAAACCCATAAGTGCTTTGAGCATGGAAATGATATGGTTTGCTCTTCCACTGACATCCTAGACAGTGCAATAAGGCAAGAAAAAGAAAAATAAGGTGTAAAGAATGACAAGAAAGAAGTAAACTGCCTCTATTCACAGACAATACAGATTATCCTAAGGAATTCTCAACACAACTACTAAGGAGAGCTAATAAATAAATTTAGAAATATCTCAAAATAAAAAAAAATATTGTTTTAAAAACTTAACTTTTATTTTACACATTAGTAGAAAAGACAATTGCAAAACAAAATTTATAAAAAAAATTTACTTACAATAGCATCAAAACCCATAAAATACTGAGAAAGATGTGGAAGAACTCTACAATTAAAAACATGAATCCTGGGCTTCTCTGGTGGTGCAGTGGTTGAGAATCTGCCTGCCAATGCAGGGGACACGGGTTCGAGCACTGGTCCAGGAGGATCCCACATGCCGGGGAGCAACTGGGCCCGTGAGCCACAATTACTGAGCCTGCGCATCTGGAGCCTGTGCTCTGCAACAAGAGAGGCCGCAATAGTGAGAGGCCTGTGCACCATGATGAAGAGTGGCCCCCACTTGCCACAACTAGAGAAAGCCCTCGCACAGAAACGAAGACCCAACACAGCCAAAAAAAAAAAAAAAAGTGACTCTCATAGGCTGTCTTTAAAAAAAAAAAAAAAAGAAAGAAAAAACATGAATCCTTGCTGAGAGAAATTAAAGGAGACCTAAATAATAGAGTTAGGCCATATTCAAGGATTGGAAGATTCAATGGTGTTAACACATCAATTCTCCCTAAATAGTTCCATAGATTCAGTGCAATCACAATCCAAATCTCAACGGAAAATTATTTTGGTAGAAATTGACCAAATAATTATAAAATTTCTATTATAAATCAAGGTCTTCCCTGGTAGCACAGTGGTTAAGAATCCACCTGCCAATGCAGGGTACATGGCTTTGAGCCCTGGTCCAGGAAGATCTCACATGCCATGGAGCAATTAAGCCCGTGTGCCACAGCTTCTGATCCTGTGCTCTAGAGCACATGAGCCACAACTACTGAGCCTGTGTGCTACAAATACTGAAGCGCACACACCTACAGCCTGTGTTCCACAACAAGAGAAGCCACTGCAATGAGAAGCCCATGCACCACAGTGAAGAGTAACCCCCACTTGCCGCAACTAGAGAAAACCTGAGTGCAGTAACGAAGACCCAATGCAGCCAAAAATAAATAAATACAATAATTAAGAAATAATTTCTATTATAAATCAAAAGACCTAGAATAATCATAACAATCTTGAAAATGAACAAATTTGGAAGACGCAAATTTCCTGATTTTTCCAGTTACTTTTATAGCTATAGTAATCAAGATAATATGGTATCCACATAAGTATAGACAAATCCATGGAATAGGCCCAAATATATATGGTCAGTTAAGTTTTGACAAAGGTTTAAGTTAAATTCAATAGGGAAAAGAGAGCTGTTTTAAGAAACTTTATTGGAATAACTGGAGAGTCATATCATACACACAAAAATGAACCTCAGCTCTTATATGACATCATAAACAAATACTACCTTGAAATGGATCATAGATCTAAATATAAGAGCTAAAATTATAAAACTTCTAGAAGAAAACATGAGAACAATTTAATAATCTTGAATTTCCCAAAGGTTTCTTGAAGAAGACACACAAAGTATTAATATAAAAGAAAAATGGATAAATTGAACCTCATCAAAATAAAAAAGTCACCTAAAAATCACTCCATGAGGAAAAAAAGAGCAAACCATACATACACTGAGATAAAATATTTTCAAATCATATATATATATATTTTATTTATATTTATTTTATTTTAATATTTAAATATATATCATATATTTATCATATATTTACTTATATTTTAAATATTTATATTTAAATATTTAATATTTATCATATATTTACTTATATTTTACATATAAGTAAAGAATTCTTAAATTAATAACAAAAATACTAATGATCAATAAAAATGGACCTAAGAATTGTTATAAAAAAAAAGATGGGGACTTCACCAGTGGAGCAGTGGTTAAGAATCCACCTACCAATGCAGGGGACACGGGTTTGATCCCTGGTCTGGGAAGATCCCACATGCTGCAGAACAACTAAGCCCGTGTGCCACAACTACTGAGCCTGTGCTCTAGAGCCCACGAGCCACAACTACTGAAACCTGCGTGCCTACAGCCTGTGCTTCACAACGAGAGAAGCCACCACAATGAGAAGCCCACACACTGCAACAAAGAGGAGCCCCCATTCGCCGCAACTAGAGAAAGCCCGAGCGCAGCCAAAAATAAGTAAGTAAGTAAATAAATAAATAATATATATATATATATATATATATATATATATGATGGATCAGTGGTTAATAAACACATGAAAAGGCACTCCGCATAATTAGTAATGATGGAAATCCAAACAAAACCAAAATGAGATTCCACTTCTCATCCATTAGAATGGCTAAAATAAAAAATCTGACAACACCAAATGCTAAGGAGGATGTGGTAGACCTGCAAATCTCATACATTCCTGTAAGGGTGCAAATAGAACAGTAATATTAGAAAACAGTTTGGCAGTTTCTTATTAAGTTAAATATACACCAACTGCATGATCCAGCATTTACACTTCTACATATTTACCCAAGGGAAATGAAAAACATACTTCTACACAAGGAATTGCACATGAATGTTCATAGTCAACATTCATAATACCCAAAGAGCGTAAACAATACAAATATCTATCAATTGGTGAAATAATCAACAATATGTGTTATAGTCAGACAATGAAATATTACTCAGGAATTACAAGGATAAACATTATATGTATATATATATGCTCTCACACATTTATAAAAACGGCTTAACCTGTTGTACTTTTTTATATTGTCTGGATATCTACACAGCTCTCAAGGTTCCAGAATAGCTTACTTATTCACGTTCTAGAAAAATGTTTAAAAATATTCACCCCCGTGGTGGTCTCAACAGTGAGAACATAAACTCCGTAATAAACCAAATTCTACATTTTCTCTTCTTAATGCTTAAAACAATGGTTTGAACATGTTTCATTTATCTTAATGTAAGATTAAAGTGAGGAAGAAAGTTATTAAAGCACAATTATAATTTATTAAATCTTTCTATTTTTGTATACTGAGAACCTTAAGATAACAAATTACCATTTGTTTTGTAATAGATGAAAGCTACATTTATTTGCAACATTTGTTTTTAAAGAATCTAAATTGGAGGGAAACATTGCTTACTTTTGTGAATGACAAAAAAAGAAAATAGAAATTAAAATAAGAGGAAATCAAAGAAAAATTATTTACAAAATCTTATTATTTATTTACAATAGGTTTAAGCCTTTATATGATATAAATATATCAGTAAAAGGCCTTTTGGGTTCTCTCCAGGACCCTTGGCACGACTATAAATTTAAACAAATTTTTCACTGCTCTTTTTTTCTGATGAATTCTTTCACTACAAATTAAATACTCATTGTAAGCTAGTAATATTTTATATACTTATTATATTTATTCATTTCAGGAGCATGTGTTTGCCTGGATTCATTCTAGACAATCCCCATACATGGAGTGTTACAGCTTTTGTTAACGTGTAATTATGTACCATTAAAATAATAACAGCTGTCACTCATTCAGTACCTCCTATACCTGATGCTGTGCTAAATATATTGCCTACATTATCTCAATTAATCCTCACAACAAGCCTATGAAGGAAGGATAATAATTAATTCCCGTTTTACAGATGAGAATTGAGTAACTTAGAGAAATTAAGAAATATAACCAAAGTATCACTGTTAGTAAATACTGGAGCAGGGTTTGAACTAAGTTCTTCACAACTTTAAAGCCTGTATTTTTTTTTAACATCTTTATTGGAGTATAATTGCTTTACAATGGTGTGTTAGTTTCTGCTTTATAACAAAGTGAATCAGCTATACATATACATATATCCCCATATCTCCTCCCTCTTGCATCTTCCTCCCACCCTCCCTATCCCACCCCTCTAGGTGATCACAAAGCACCAAGCTGATCTCCCTGTGCTATGCGACTGCTTCCCACTAGCTATCTAATTTATATTTGGTAGTATGTATTAGTCCAGGCCACTCTCTAATTTCGTCCCAGTTTACCCTTCCCCCTCCTCGTGTCCTCAAGTCCATTCTCTACATCTGCATCATTATTCCTCTCCTGGCCCTAGGTTCTTCAGAACCTTTTTTTTTTTTTTTTTTTTTTTAAGATTCCATGTATATGTGTTAGCATACGGTATTTGTTTTTCTGTTTCTAACTTATTTCACTCTCTATGACAGACTCTAGGTCCATCCACCTCACTACAAATAACTCAATTTCATTTCTTTTTATGGCTGAGTAATATTCCATTGTGTATATGTGCCACATCTTCTTTATCCATTCACCTGTCGATGGACACTTAGGTTGCTTCCATGTCCTGGCTGTTGTAAATAGAGCTGCAATGAACATTGTGGTACATGACTCTTTCTGAATTATGGCTTTCTCAGGGTATATACCCAGGAGTGGGATTGCTGGTTCATATGGTTGTTCTATTTTTAGTTTTTTAAGGAGCCTCCGAACTGTTCTCCATGGTGGCTCTATCAATTTACATTCCCACCAACAGTGCAAAAGGGTTCCCTTTTCTCCACACCCTCTCCAGCATTTACTGTTGGGAGATTTTTTTTTTTCTTTTTTTTTGCGGTACACGGGCCTCTCACTGTTGTGGCCTCTCCCGCTGTGGAGCACAGGCTCCGGACGAGCAGGCTCAGCGGCCATGGCTCACAGGCCCAGCCGCTCCGCGGCATGTGGGATCTTCCCAGACCAGGGCACAAACCCATGTCCCCTGCATCGGCAGGCGGACTCTCAACCACTGCGCCACCAGGGAAGCCCTGTTGGTAGATTTTTTGATGATGGCCATTCCGAATGGTGTGAGGTGATACCTCATTGTAGTTTTGATTTGCACTTCTCTAGTGATTAGTGATGTTGAGCATTTTTTCATGTGTTTGTTGGCTATCTGTAGATCTTCTTTGGAGAAATGTCTATTTAGGTCTTCTGGCCATTTTTGGATTGGGTTGTTTGTTTATTTGATATTGAGCTGCATGAGCTGCTTGTAAATTTTGGATATTAATCCTTTGTCAATTGTTTCATTTGTAAAGCCTGTATTTTTAAATGTCACAGTATACTGACTCTGGCTTCCCTTAAGTTGATATATCTTATTTGTATATACCTAATGTTTTCCAAGAGGGTGTGAGACCAGATGTCCTAGCTCACACAAAGAGAAAATATCCAAGCTTTCCTGCAGCTCTTCCATAGCCCTGGAGCTGTCTGGCTGAATGGCACTAAGCAATATAAAAACTGAAATTACCTAGATGTAAACATAACCTGTCACCAGGCTTCAGCTATGAATCATTTCTAGTTGTATTTTACCTTAAACTTTGCTCATAAAGACTCCATTACGCAAAATGTCAGATTGATTATGCATTTTTTTCTTCTCTCTATAAAAATTCACCTGAAAGAACAGTAAAAGTGTTTAAAATGGAATTAACCTACAAGGACAATAAGAGGAGACACAACAGAGTAGGATGCTTTGAAATAGGAATAGGGAAAACTAATGACTTTTAAAAAATTAGACAATATGGAAATGGATATATAAAATTATATTTGAATAAAAATCAAAGAAATCTCTAGAACATAGGTCAAAAAAGACAAACCATGAAAAAATATAAAATAAAGGGTAATAATTTTCCAACATCTTTCTAATAATACATCTATAAGGAGATCAGAGAAAATAATGGGTAGAGAATTATCATATATAAAATAGAAGAAATAATTTTAAAAGTGAAAGACACAAATACCCAGATTGAAATTGTTCACTGAGTGCCCAAGAAAGTGAGCAGATGGAACCCAAAACACACTACCTTGAAATTTCAGAATGCAGGGACTAAAAAGAAAAACTCCTAGAGAAATGACAGAACCCTCCTAAAAGGAACATCAGATCCTCAACAGCAACATGGATCCTAAAAGCCAATGCAGCCACATCTTCATTCTACAGGAAAAAATAATTTTTAACCTAAAATTCTATATACAGTGTTACTCATGTGAAGGCAAAATAAAGATAATTGCAAACACACAGAATGTACTCCATTAGGTAATCTGTTAGAATAATAGAACTTGATCAAATAAGACAGAATAATAATATATATACATATAAAATATATAGCATATGTATACCCAAATATAATTAAATATTATTTTTTGTTCTTTTAAGGAATGATAGTAGGTATCAGTGCTACTAAGCACACCTCTCCATGTGATCATTCAGGGAACTCAGGATAAGGAGGACCTGCTACCTTCAATGAGTAGCTTCGTAGGTCACCATGGTTGTCTCCTTCCCAGTTACACAGAATGGGGAAGAACTTGGAGGGCCACACATGGGAGATTTTTACAAGCAAGGCCTGGAAGTGACAAATAGCATTCTCATATTCCAATGGTTATAATTTAGTTTCATGGGAGATAGACTGTAGTCTAATCATAGGCCAAGAAAGAAGAAGAAATGGACTTTGGTGAACAGCTAGCAGTTTTGGCCATACAGTCTCCAAAATATACTTAAAATGCTCATTGTTTTAGAAAACTACTAGAAGACATGCAAAATAAGTAAACCAAGAAAGATGAAGCCATGAGATCTATGACCCAGGAGCTGTAGGGTAGAGTACTGAAGACAAGTCCTAGAACTAGAGAGCAAAAGAGCAGATTGGAGCATGAGAAGTAAGAGGTCTTCAGTCAACCCAGTCACTGCAAATTCTATCTGCAAACTTGACAAAGTTGGTTTGTACTACCAGTTCTCAGGGAATATTTGTTCTCCATTTAGAGAAATTTCAAAACAAGCACCTCTCCTTCTTCACTTTTCAGGTGCAGAGAGAAGGGCAGTTTTAATCTAGTTCCTTCCAGCTTTGAAAGTATAACCCCCTGTGCTGATCTCTCCTATGACATCCCACACTCTAGATGAGGCTCAGCTCTTTCTTCTGCCGTTCCCCCAATACAGCCGCTAAGAAGCTGTGAAAATTGGATTTGGTTTGGCAGCACCTTCAGGATATGGGCCTCCTTACCAGGTCAGGTTGCCACTTTAATTTACCTTTTGGTTTGACCTCTGAAAGTTCTTTACCTTCTAACAGGATTGTTGATTCACTTACAGAAGTAGAATAGTCATTTTTCAGTAGAAGAGTCATCCAGGGTCTCCAATCTGCCATTCTTGTGAATGTAATGGGTACTGCTCTTTTTTGTTTCATCCTTTCACCATTATTTGTTCATTTAACTGTGTGTACATGTATTAATAATTGAAGACTTCATTACTGATTATTTATTACTGTCAGTTTCTTAAACCTAACTAGAAACTGAGTTTCCCATTCTCAGCAAAAGTCATTGCCAAAAGAGAAAATATGAACATGACTAGATCAGTCCACAATTTATATTTCCAAGTAAAGCAGGTGAGACTCTTTTAAAACATAATCCATTATAAAGCAAAGAGTGGTCTCATCTACAAGGAGACCAGCGGGGTGCTGAAGCTGTTCCTGGAGAATGTGATCTGGAACAGTTGCCATCACCTACACTGAGACGCCAAGCATAAAATAGTCACGGCCATGAATGTGGTCTATGCACTCAAATGCCAAGGGCCCACCCTCTCTGGCTTCAGCAGCTAAGTTTGAGATCTGCAAGCTATATTCTGTAGCAAAGTTCAAGGCCCTTTTCATGGCCAGGCAAAAAGCAAACAAACAAAAACAAGCAAAAAAAAAGAAAAAACTGGGTCTCTGGCTGAAACTCATTAGACCTATCCCCATAACTAAGGTACTGACATCATTTTTTTCCTGGAAATTTGAAACTGGAAAAGAAGAACCCTGAACAGGTTAAAGTTGAGTGCTGCGATCATGAGTTTATGAAGGGCAAGGACAGATATTTATGAATTTATTTTCCTTTATTTTCTCAAAAGATGTAAGTATGCTTTAGTGATAGGAGACCATTTGGTCACAGAAAGAAGTAGTGCCTGATGACTTGTAAAGTCCCTTCTGAGGCCCAGCTCTATTTACTTCACTTTCATGGTTAAAACAGTTAGCCCTAAAACCAGACTTAAAATCCTGGCCCTACCAGCAAGGTGATCTTGCCAAGCTATTTAAACTAACTTGCTCCAGTTTTCTCATGTGTAAAATGAGGTTATTGTGAGTGTGGTAGATTGTTTCCAGTTATTTGTTGTCTTCCCAGTAAGAGGATTATACATTTATGTCCGCTGATGTGTGACCAGTAGTATGCCACTGTACTGTTAGACTTAGTCCTGTGACTTTTTCTGACCAGTGGAATATGAGCAAGAGTGACAAATGGTACAGCTGAGCAGAAGCTCTAAGAAATATTGTTTAGTTATTGCTTCTAATCTCCCTGCCCCTGAAACCTTGATCCTCAAATAAAGAAGACATTTTGGACGATGGCACAGAGTGGAGACAATGCTGACCTCAGTTGACAGGTAAAATACGCAAGAAAAAAAATCATTGATGTGGTAAATCACTAGAAATTAGGAATTGTTTGATACCACAGAAAAATCTAGCAAAGGTGAACCATACAGAAATTGGTACCTAGTGGTAGGAATGTGCTATAAACAAACCCTAAGCAATGTGGCGTTACCTTCGGGGCTAGCTAGTGAGGGGCAAGGAAATGGTTATTGGCTGGAAATAGTAATAGCTGGAAGAATGGTGACATATATGCAGTGCAAACATTTAACATTTGGCAATGAATTGTTTGAAAGACAGATAAAAGAGCAAGAACTTTAACTTTAGATAAAAATGTGGAGACTTCCCTGGTGGCGCAGTGGTTGGGAATCCACCTGCCAATGCAGGGGACACAGGTTCGAGCCTTGCTCCGGAAAGATCCCACATGCCGCAGAGCAACTAAGCTCATGCACCACAACTACTGAGCCTGCACTCTAGAGCCCAAGAGCCACAAGTACTGAAGCCCGCGCACCTAGAGCCCATGTCCCACAACAAGAGAAGCCACTGAAATGAGAAGCTCGCGCACTGCAACAAAGAGTAGCCCCCACTCGCCACAACTTGAAAAAGCCCGCACACAGCAACGAAGGCCAAATGCAGCCAAATAAATAAATAAATAAAATATATTTTTTCAAAAAGTATAGAATGTTAGGATGTTGATAGTGTCAGTTAGAGCTTTTGGAGTGTTTTGGACAAAATAAGAATAGAAATATGTAAGCTCAAAAAACATTGCAAGTACAAAGGCTCTAAAATATAATACCAGTTTGCAAGTAGAGTTTGAAGGAGGATGTAGAAAGCTCAAAAATTCCAGAATTTGTGGGGTTACAAAATGGAAATATACCTCATCAAAATAGATAAAAGATAACACTGAAAAATATTCTCAATGACAGAATTTAAGACAACCCATGGCAAGAAATAAAATAGTGGTCTAGTTAACAAACCTTTTCGTTAGAGCTTCTGAATCAATCAAGATGACACCCAGTAAATTCTTTTAAATAAAATAGCTCAAGATAAAGAGTCTAACTAATGTTGTGGCTTACTACAGAAGCCTGATAAACTCAGATTGTGTGTGATTAAGAGAAGAGACATTTCTGAAGCAAGAGGTGCAACACTGGATGCCAAGATGGGAGAAAAATATCAAAAAACAGAGAAGCAAATATTATGATGAGGAGGAATGTTGACATCTGATTATAGTGCCGCCATGGGAAGAGCTTGTTTCCCCACTCCATTGACTGTTAAGCTTGGCCATGGCACTTACTTTGTTTACTGTAAAGTGACCTAGTGGAAGCTGTAGGGGCCATTGCATGGTTTGGCTATTTCTCTTTTTTCCTCTGCCTTGAACCTAAAACAGAGTTGGGTCCCTAAATAAAAAGACATATATCCAACATGTAGCAGGAGCAAGAAGTAAATCTTTGATGTTGTAAGCTACTGAGATTTGGAGTTATTTGTTATCACAGCAGAACCGAGCAAAAACTGGCTATTATAGAAATACTTTAATTAGGGGAGTGCACATAGAAAGCACACAGTGAATATTTGCTATAATATTTCCTTAGAACCTCTGTAATGTTCCAATAAATTTCTCTTTTTGCTTTAACTACTTTTATTCTCTGAAATCAACACTCCCTATATATGAACAAAATATTCTATTAAAAGATATAACTAATTAGCTGGTAACATTTTACAAGTTACTCTGTGATCCAGAAAATCATATACAACTGACTAAATGTAATTACAAGCATATCATCATACTAGACAACACAATGTGTGGCTTTCAAATCAGAGCTATTGTTTCTATTGGATAATTTCCAATAAGCAGATAGTTGCCTGAAATGCAATTCCCTAATTTAGTAAGTCATAACATAATATCCTCAAAAATTGTAGAGCCATATCTTTGCTTTTTATTTCTTTTTAATTTTAAAAGGAATGGAGTAAAATATAAATGAATAAAATAGTAATATGTGGGAAAACTGACAAAAAAACTCAATTTGAAGTCATAGAACCTCTATTAAACCTACCTATTTGACCATCATTATAGATAAAGGTGATTCCATTATATCTATAAAGATCTGTCAAATGTTTCCAACAAAAACAATATTGCGTAAATAAAATGTTCAAATCTCTGAATTTCAAGATTAAGTTTAGATGTATATATTATGAGTTGCATTCTTCTTACACATTGTAATTTCTAAAGTCACACATATACTATGTTATATTGACTAAAATTTACCATTGCTGATTCCTCAAAATATAAAATCTTACATATGAGTTAAATTCTCCTTCCTTAAGAAAGAATAGGAAATTAAATATTCTGTTTTATTGGATATGCCAATTACTTGGATTACATGTTATGTACAAACTATCATTTGAAATAAAATAATGCAGTATAATTCTTAACCCAAATACAGCTTATATCTTATTCTTCATGAAGTCTCTGTTTCTTTTCTTGACATAGGAATGTCATCAATATTAACTACTATAATTATGTAGTACTGTGTACTATGTACTATGGTTATGTACACACACAATGTATAGAAAATTGGTATGAATCTGTAGTACAAAAGCTCTGTCATATACGAGAGATATTGCTTTTTAGTAAAACAAACTACTTCCATCACCAATCCATCTTCAAGTTTGAAGTTACTATCTGAGTGCTATGGGTGAAAGAAATAGAAGATATAATCTTTGCTTTTAATAAGCTTATAATCTAGTTCAGGGGATAGAGCACTGAAGCATGAGAACCTCACAGGACCACGCAAGTCTATGCTTATCTACTCAGTCCACATGTGTAGCCAAACCTCTTGAAGGAGTTGTCGCTACTCACAGTCTCTACTCTGCATTCCCCATTCATTTCCAACCCATGGTACAGTGTCTTCCACCTCCATTACTTCTTTGAAGCTGTTCACACTTAGTTAGACCACCTTGTTGCTAAATCCTTATCCTTGCAGTTTTGGCTATTATTGACAATTTGCTTTTCCTTGGAATGCTCCAGAACTCTAAACCCCAATAATACCATGATTTTCATCCTCTCTTCCTTTCTTTTAATGGTTCCTTTGTGTCCTCATCCTCTGAGCTTCTCATCTCCTGATATCCCCTAATTTTTAGTGCTATTTAGACTGATTTTTTTTTTTTTTTTTTTTTTTTTTTGCAGTACACGGGCCTCTCACTGTTGTGGCCTCTCCCGTTGTGGAGCACAGGCTTCGGACGCACAGGCTCAGCGGCCATGGCTCAAGGGCCCAGCCACTCCGCGCCATGTGGGATCTTCCCAGACCGGGGCACGAACCCGTGTCCCCTGCATCGGCAGGCGGACTCTCAACCACTGCTCCACCAGGGAAGCCCCTATTTAGACTGATTTATGTCTTCTTATCTTCTCATACATTCTTATCCACCCTACGGTTTCCATTTCCACTTCTATTCTAATGACTCCCAAATAACCATTTCCAGCCCAAATCTCTTTCTGAAGTTACAGACACAGATCTCTACTTGGGGGTCCCATGGATACCTCAAACTAAGCATGTCAGAATAAAGTCCAAATGCTTAAAAAGTCTTATGAAACTAGTATTCTTGCTTCCAACCTTAAATTCCTGAATATGCCATGATTTCTCTCATCCCAGGGCTTTTGCTAATGCCAGTACCTCAACCCCTGCCTGACCCATTCTGCCTGACCTAATCTGCCTATCAATCTTTAATTATTTCACAAACTTAACTTGTTCTCCAAAGTATGGTTTTGGGATCCTCATAGGTACTCCCATCACACTGTATAGTAATGCCTTGTCCTCATTAGACTATGGGCTTTGTGAGAGTAAGTGTTATGTCTATGTTGTTTTCCATTGTATCTCCACAACTTGGCACAGTAACTGGTACATAGGAGCTGTTCTAATAGATGCAAGGTAGTATAATGGTTAAAGGCTAAGTTGTCAAAGCAAATTGCATGGGTTAAAGTCCTGGTTCTATGTAACTTTAGACAAGTTACTGAAAATCTTGATATCCAGACTGTGTGTATAACTGTTCCTGCTTTATGGAATTATTGAGAATTAAATGAGTTAATCTTTACCAAGTGTGCAAAATTAGTGCCTGGCACATAAGAAGTCCTAAACAAATATTAGCTATTATTTACAGCTGAAACTTATTTTTGTTGTGTTTTTGCTGTCCGTATCGATCAACAAATTCACCACAAACAACTTTAATGTAATGCAGAGCATTAGAGTAGTATGACCTGGGAAGACAGTACCATCTAGCTGGAAGGTATTGTTAACTACAGCAGCCACCTTATAAGGCATGCACAGTAGGGGGAGTCAGTTTTATAGCCTCTCTCTCTGCCTTTTCTGCCTAGACCCTTCTATTTTTTGCAAGGAAAGACCTGATTGGTCAGAGTCCACACATGACTAAACCACATTTACTCTATAGGGCTCTCAACTATTCCATAAAACTAGATGGGGAGACGTGCTTTGAATTTTCAGCATCCACTCTCTTAAACTGCCTTCCTCCAATTGAATAGTCAGAGTGGAAGAAGGAGATCTCATTTATACTTTGAATCTAAGCCATGCATTCCAATGTAGCTGAGGACCAGAACTCTTCTTTTGAGAATCAGTTGCTTGCATAGCAATTAAAGTTCTCTGATTCACATTCTGCACCTATTTCTGCATTACACAAAATGACTTGGGAAATCGATATGACAAGATTCTAGCATTTCCATGGCTTTGATCGAAACACCATCATAAAGTAGAATGACAATTATATTCCTAATACACACCAGTGTCCGCCAGGGGCACCAGACTCAGAATGGCAGATGACCTGGGGCTGGGTGCTATCCTAGATGTAGAGAATACTAAACTGAGTAGGACAGCCCTGCTCTCAGATGGTGAGCAGTCTCATAAAGGGAATGGTTATACGTAATACACTATAGTAAGTGTTTTAATAGAGATACGTGCCTAGATAGAGAGGTAGGAGGGGGTGGTCAGCTCTCCTTGATGAAGTCAGAAAAAGCTTTAGAGGAAGAAACACTCAGCAGTTCTCTAGATTTAGAAAAGGAGGCAAATGTTCTCAAAGAAATCATGGGCAAAATCACAGAAAGATTAAACAGCAAGATGAATTTTGGGAAATAGAAGTAATTCTGTTTGTCTTTAGGGTAGAGGGCCATGAGGGGACTGGCTATTGGTGACACTAGAAAAGTAGACAAGGGTCACAGGGCCATGGAAGGCTGCATCTGGTTGGACTTTATCCTATAAGGGATGAGAAAGCCAGCAGGGAGTTTGAAGCAGCTCTGTTAAATTACCATCTTTTAGAGGGAATGGGGTCTGAGAAAGGAAGTACATAGCATGAATTTTTTTTTTTCCAGAGGATGAATTGAACACTGAAAGTATAAGGCTGAAATTTCCTTAGAGGAAAGATAAAGATATTAATTCATGTTGCCTCAACCACGAGAAATAAAAAGTACTCTAAACACAATTCTAATTTGATTTTCCCCCTAAAAATGAAACAAACCTAACTAGAAAAAGAGACAATTTCAAACTATTAAAGTTAGAAATGAGCTCATGTTTAAGCTCAATTTTATTGTCTCTTTATGTTGGTTTCAGAAAATCTAGTTGATTCAATAAAATGAAATATCCCAGACACCTGGTATAATTAAAGCAAGTGAACCCAGTGGTAAAAAAAATATCTCTGATGGAGGCTACGTTTGATGTTCAGCCAGAGAGACTGTGACTCTAGAGTCTGAAAGAAATATATCAGCTGAAATGTGGATAGAGCAGAAATATAATGATTGCTTCTTGTGGGTCAGAAAGTTACCACCTGTTTTACAAGGGCTAAGAATGCAGGCAGGTTTTTCACTGGGTCCTTAATTTGTTCAATCCTATGTACCCTCCTACATTTATCCTGTGAAATATCCAGAGGAAAACTAGTTCTTAATCATGTGCTGAATATAATCAAGTCCAGTATTAAATATAACAGGAAAACTTACGGAAGCCCTCAAATGACTTCCCATTTCCTTTCCATTCACTAGGATAAATTGACCTATCATATAAATCATCTTTTACTTGTTGCCTGCAGTTTTCCACATTAGTTCCTTGTAAATGATTCTTGATCACAAAATCTTCATTCCCTGTCACTTAAAATGTCACCTTTTACTTATGTACCACAGGGGTGTTAAATTCTAGTAATGGATACAGTTAGCAGATAAGAATGTTTTGGAAAAATATTTTTTAAAGATTCTTAAGTTCACTAAGAAATGATTTTTCCCTCCCAAAGCAGGAGGATGAGTGACAGGAACTACAGGCCAGCAGCTCCTGTAAGGTGTTTATAGCTTACAACTTTTACACACTGTGATTATACCTCAGATGTGCAGTTTCCATAGCAACTACCATATCATCTGATCCTACAGCTATTTTTACGTTACAGATAAATTTTTTAAGGAAATGTACCAGGTTACAAGATAGATTTATACCCTAAATCTACTCTGTTCCCAGTTACACCAGCAAGAGTCCATTTTTGACAGAAAATGTGCTAAAGCAAGTATATATGTATGTACTCTATTTATTGATTTTACAGGTTATTAAAATTAACGCTCAAACCCATTTCAAGTAAGCATTTTTATTTTTTTCAAATTTATATAGTAGTTTAATTGAGACATAATTAACATATAATAAACTGCATATTTTTAAAGTGTAAAATTTGGTAAATTTGACACATGGATACACTGTGAAAACATCACATCAAGGTAGGGAACATATCCATCACCCCAAATGTTTTCTCATATCCTTTGTAATCCTTCACTCTCTCCCCTCCCCAGTCATCCCCCCACCATCCCCAGAGAACTACTGGTCTGCTTTCTGTTATCAAATTAGTTTACATTTTCTAGGAACTTCAGTAAATGAAATC
Source organism: Hyperoodon ampullatus (assembly GCF_949752795.1). Lineage (NCBI taxonomy): Eukaryota > Metazoa > Chordata > Mammalia > Artiodactyla > Ziphiidae > Hyperoodon > Hyperoodon ampullatus. The sequence goes on from NC_136930.1 coordinate 36,158,304, forward strand.
ATACAATATGTACTATTTGTTGTTCAGATTCTGTTGCTCAGTATGGTTATTTTGAGATTTATCCATGTTTTAGTTTGTATCAACTTTTCATTCTCTTTTATTTCTGAGCAGTGTTCCATTGTACATAAAGACCACAGCTTCTTTATCCATTCACTTGTTGATGGACATTTGTGCTGTATCAAGTTTGGAACTGTTACAGACAACAAAGTGATTGTGAACAGTCATGTACAGCCTATATATGAACATATGTTTTCATTTGACTTGTGTAATTACATAGGAATGAGTGACCAGATAATATGGTAGGCATATGTTAATTTTTAAGAAACTATTTTTCTTCTAAAGAATTTGTTCTATTTTATATTCCCACTAGTAGTGATAAGAATTCCAGTTCCCATCCTTGTCAGCATTTATTATGATCAGTCTTCTTCATTTTATCTATTCTAATAGGTAATGTACTTGTATATCATTTTTGTCTTAGTTTGCATTTCCCTAGTGACTAATGATGTTGAACACATTTTTATGTGTTTATTTGCCATAAATATATCTTCTTTGATAAATTGTTCAAATATTTTGCCTATTTTTTAAAAACTGGGTTATTTTCTTATTATTGAATTTTGAGAACTCTTTATATATTTTAGATACAAGTCCTTTGTCAGTTATGTGGTTTGTATATATTTTGTACCAATATGTTGCTTTTCCTTTCATTGTTTTAATAGTTTCAAAGAGCAGAAATTTTTAATTCTGATAAAATTCAAATTATCACTTTTTCCTTTATGGATTATGCTTTTGGTGTTGTCTAAGGAATCTTTACCAAACTCAAGGTGAAAATTTGTTCTTCTGTTTCTTCCAGCAGTTTTATAGTGTTAGGTCTTGCACTTAGATCTGTGATAGATTTTGAGTTAATTTTTGTGTTTAGTGCTATAAATTTTTCTCCAAATCCTGCTTTAGTGGAATTTCACAAATTTTATATGCTGTATATTCATTCAGTTCAAAACCCCTTCAAATTTCCCTTTCAATTTCTTCTTTTTTATTTTGAAGCTCTGATATTAGCTATATAAATGTTTAGAATTATTATGTTTTCTGGATGAGTTGACCTCTTTTTCCTTATGAAATGAACTTCTTTATCCCTAATAATGTTCTTTATTCTGAAATCTACTTTGTTATTAATACAGCCACTAGAGATTTCTTTTTTTTTTTAAGATTTATTTGTTACTTATTTATTTATTTAATTTATTTTTGGCTGCATCAGATCTTAGTTGCGGCACACAGGATCTTCATTGAGGCATGTGGGATCTTTCCTTGAAGCATGAGTGTTCTTTGTTGTGGTGAGCAGGCTTCTCTCTAGTTGTGGTATGTGGTTTTCTCTTCTCTAGTTGTGGCACACAGGGTCCAGGGTACATGGCCTTTATAGTTGTGGTGCGCAGATTCCAGAGCATGTGGGCTCTATAGTTTGTAGTACACAGGCTCTAGTTTAAGCTCACGAGCTCAGTAGTTGTGGTGCACAGGCTTAGTTGCTCCATGGTATGTGGGATCTTAGTTCCCTGACCAGGGATTGAACCCACATCCCCTGAATTGTAAGGCAGATTCTTTACCACTGGACCACCAGGGAAGTCCCCGGATTTCCTTTGATTAGTGTTAGTATAGCATATCTTTTTCAACCTTTACTTTTAATATGTTTTTGCCTTTACATTTAAAGTGAGCTTCTTGTAGGAATCATATAGTAGGTCTTGTTTTTTCATCCAATCTAAAAATCTCTTTTAATTAGGGTGTTTATACCACTACATTTGTCTTAGTTTTCTATCACTGCATAATAAATTACCAGAAATTTAGCAGATTAAAACAACACCCATTCATTATCTCACAGATCTGAAGGTCAGAAGTTCAGGTGGACTCAGATAGGTTCTCTGCTTAGTCTAACAAGACCAAAATCAAAGTGCTTGCCATGGTGGGCTCTTATCTGGAGATTCTATGAAACAATTTGCTTCCAATTCATTCAAATTGTTGGCAGAATTCAGTTGCTTGTGATTGTAAGACTGAGGCCCCATTTTCTTGCTGGCTGTCAGCCAAGGACTCCCTTCAAATTCTAGAGTCTGTCTAGGGTCCTCATTATGTAGCCTCCACAGTTGTCAAGACACCAATGGCACGCTGAATTTTTTTATGCTTGGAATATCTCTGACTTCTCCTTCTGCTCCCTGCATAGGAATCCCTATGCTTTTAAAGGGTTCAGTGATTAGATTAGACCCAACTAGATAATCACCATTTTGCTTACCACACCATTAATTTTGATTATTGATACAGTCAGCCTTAACTATATGATTTTTAAATTTGTTTACTGCTTGTTCCACTTGTTCTTTGTTTCTCTCTCTTTTTTTTTTTTTTTTTTGCTTTCTTCTGGATTGAGTATATTTTATTATTCTATTTTATTTAATTGAATTTTTAGCTATAATTCTGTTTTATTATTTTAATGTTTCTTTAGAGTTTATAATATCTTTTTAATTTATTACAGTCTGCCTTTGAGTGAAATTTACAATAGTACACTTTCATTTCTTCTCTTGCCATGTTGCCATACATTTTATTTCTATATGGGATAAAAACTTGCACTATATGATTACTATTTTTACTTAGTCAATTATCTTTTAATAGGTTTTAAATAATCATAAAATAACTTACATATTTACTCACATATTTAACGTTTCCAGAACTTTTCATTCATTCCATTGTATAGAACCACATTTTCATCTGGTATTATTTTCCTTCTGGCTGAGAGATTACCTTTAACATTTCTTAGAGTGTGGAACTATTGGTAATGAATTCTTTCAGATTTTATAGGTTTGAAAAAAGTCTCCCTATCACTTTCATTTTTGAAATATATTTTCAGTGGGCATAGAATTCTAGCTTTGTTTTTCTCCTCTCAGTAATTTAAAGATGTTGATCCACTGTCTTTTGTTTGCATTGCTTTCAACAAAAAAATGTGTTGTTATGTTTATCTCTTTCCCTCTGTACATAATGTGTCTTTTTCTCTAGCTGCTTAAGATTTTCTCTTTGTTGCTGGTTTCAAGCAACTTGATTATGATGTGCTTTTCTGTAGTTTTCTTCATACTTCTGATGCTTGGATATCATTGAGATGCTTAAAACTCTATGTTTATAGTTTTCATTAAATTTGGAAATTTTAAGCTATTATTTCTTTGAATGTATTTCCCCCCTACACACTCTTTCAGGGATGCAAATCATGTGTGTTTTAGACTGTGTGAATTTGTGCCAGAGCTCTCTCTCTCTCTCTCTTTTTTCCCTCTGTGTTTAATTTGGATACTTTCAATTGCTATGTCTTCAGGTTTACTAATCGTTTCTTCTACAATGTCTAATTTGTCATTAATCTCATCCAGTTAATTTTTTTATCTCAAACATTGTAGTTTGATCTGGTGTATATATATATATATATATATATATATATATATATATATATATATATATATATATATATATATATATATATATATATATATAACATGTCTTTACTTAACCTGCAAAGTTTTTCTTAGAGCTTCCTGAATATTTGAAAAACTGTTACAATAATTATTTCAAGGTTCTTATTTGCCAATTCTAACATCTGTGTTAGTTTGGGGTTGGTTTTAATTGATTGCTTTTTCTCCTCATTATGGGTTGCATTTTCCTACTCCTTTGCATACCTGTAATTTTTGACTGAAGGCCAGACATTGTGAATTTTGCATTGTTGAGAACACAGTATTTTTGTATTTCTATAAATATCTTGAGTTTTGCTTCTATTATGCAGTTAAATTACTTGGAAACATTTTCATCCTTGCTTTTAATATTCATTAAGTGGGATCAAAGCAGTGTTTAGTCTATGGCTAATTATTTCCTATTGCTGAGGTATTGCCCTTCTAAATACTCTTCACAGTGTCCAGTAAATTATTAGTGTTTCCAGTTTGGGTAGTGGAAACTGGCATTGTTTCTTGCCTTGTTTGAGCTTCCTGTACTTTTCCTTCTAACCATTTCATTTGGTTCTTCTCCTAGTCTTTGTTAGTTTCTTCATGGACATGTGCTGATCAGTACTCTGCTGAATACTGAAGGCAAACCCTATGTAAATGTCAGGTTTTTCTCTCTATGTAGCTCTCTCTTTATCCTGTTCTAAGTACTAAACATGCTCTGGTCACACTAAAGTCTCAGTTTCCTCTCTTCAACTAAGGGAGTCTATCAGGTTCATTCTGGGCTCCCTCTCTCATGCAACAGCTAGGAAATTCTCTAAAGACTATAATCTGGATGATCATAGCGTCACCTTGCTTGTTTCCTATCTCTCAAGGTTCACAATTTTTAGAAGCTCGATACCCAATATCTTGTAAAACATTTCTTTATATAATTTTTTTTGTTTTCTTTTAATTGTTTCAGTCAGGAGAGTAATCTCAGTCCCTTACTCCATCTTGTTTCAAGGTGGTCATCCAAATATACGGTTTAAAATTCTAACAAGATTAAGTCTTCAAAATATGAAAAGCATATGTGATCCTAGAGAGAAGATTCAACTGAAACAATTAAAGAATATTGATGTCATTGAAACTGCCTATCTATGATGATTGGAATTTGAGCTTGTTCAACTCAAGTGTAACAACATATATATGTTGTCTTCTCTAGAGAGATGAATATTACTCAGAGCTCAGATTGCTCTGAATTTTCAGTTGTAAAGATAGTGAATTATAAAATTCTACTTTTCAAATTTTCAAGGGAAGCCAGATCTTTCCAGATTATCTGAAAACTGAATCTATTCAGATAGAAGAGGATTTCTGCCACTGATGTTCATCATAATAGTGATAAAATTCTATAGATTTATCCAGTAGATAAGTGAAGAAATTGTAAAAACAAAACCTGTCATTTTGCAAATACTTGGGGATATAACACAAGTTGTACACCTTTTATATTGTTTATGGACATTTTGATTTTTTTCTAGGTTTTGGCTGTTATAAAAAAATGGTGCAATGAATATTTTTGTTTATGTTTCCCATTGCACATGGACAAGTGTCCTCTTATGGTACATATTTAGGAGTAGAACTCCTTTGTCATGCAGTATGAGTATCTTAGATTTACTAGATTATGCCTAAAGTGCTCATAACAATTTACACTCCATCAATAGTGAATGAGGATCCCTTTTGGTTCACATCTATACCTATGCTTAGTGTTTTCCTATTTTCAGATTTTTTAAAGAAGCCAGAGAAAATTATAAACCTTATATTCATTTTTTCTCTCATGCATTTTCTCATTACGTCTATTCTGTTCCTGCCTTTTGGGTGCTCTGGATTCAAAGATGAAGACAAAATGGCCCCTACTCAGCCTAGAGGAATAAGACTAAAGGATACAGAGTTAGTGTACAATATAAAAGATAAGATTTAATTTTGTGCTAAAATAAAAAGTCAAAATGGGATCAACCTATTTGTAGTCATTCTTTATAACAATAAATAGGATGATTATCAAGGACATTCAGTTGGCTAGTTGGCTGATGACAACCCTTTAGTTAGCCCCAAGGTTTACAGTTTATGATTAGGTAAAATAAATGTATCTGGAGTGTGTGTATGTGTGTGTGTGTGTGTGTGTAAGGAAAGAGAGGGAGAAAGAGAAATCTTTTAAGGACAGATAGGAAAGGCAATGTCCAAATTGCTGATTGTTTCCTCAGAAGAGTAACTCTAGAACTTATGATGGGGATCGGAAAACTTTTTTAGTAAAAGGCCAGTTAATAAATAGTCTAAGCTTTGTGGACCATAAGGTTTCTGTCTCAACTACTTGACTCTGCCTTTGTAGTATAAAAGCAGACACAGGCAATATGTAAACAAATGAGTGTGACTGTGCTACAATCAAACTTTATTTACAAGAACAGGCTGTAGACCTGATTTTGTCCAAGGGCTATTGTTTGTGGACCACCGATCTAAGGCATGAAACTTTAACAGAGAGTCAAATAATCCATGGAGAATCTATTAGCATAAAAGTTAGTATCAGTTATTTTATACTTTAGTGTAAATGAAGGCTTCAAAAGTAGGTTATGATAGGGAAGGTAGAGAGGAATGGGAAAACACAATGAAGATGCCTGAAGGCAGAGGAAAGTATCACCTCCATCAGGATTTTACTTAAGGTCAGTACTAAGATGTATGACCCAGTAGAATTTTGCATTTCCAAAGGCAACAATAAACCACATGTGACAGCAATATGCATTCTGGTGAATGAAAGGACTTCTGGAAACAAGAACAATATTCTTTTAATTTACTAGCGAAAGAAGATGGTGATAAGTTTAATGTGCCCATGGATCAGAAGTGTTCACTAAAATTTTACCCCTAAAGAAATAAGCATGTAGGGTTCTTTTCACATTTACCAGCTGAGAATTTCTTAGCCCTTTCATGTTAGAAATATAAAATACTGTACCAGATGATTAAATGTGTTTGCTACTTAAAGTTAGTTCTTCAGAAAAGAAAATCTCTCTTTTAATTTACTTAAATCTACTAGATCTAATATACCATTAATATCCCAGTGAAAAAGACTGTAGAATTTTCTCTCAGTTATAATAGTCCCAGTGAATAATTAGCAAAATAGAAAATTTTTCATAATATTTACAATAATAAGAGCTAAAGCTTATTAAAAGCCTATTATTTGTCTGCCAAGCATTACTCATAACACCTCTATCATGGAAAAATATAATTACCACCTTATTTTATAGATTAAAGAAAACAGAGACACAGAGATGTTAAGTAACTTCCCCAAGGGCACACAGCTAGTAAGTATTCAAACCAAGGCAGTCTTCTTTCAGGGTCTCTCTCTTTAAACAGCATGCTTATCGTAAGGAGACTACCATTTATACCTTTTTCTCTCAAACAGTATATATTCAGTACCAGACTGTATGTGGTATCTAAAATTAGTCATTGAGTAACTTTACTTTTTCAAAGACCAGATATAATACAGCTTTGACGCTTTGGAGGAATACAAAAGATAACTTCCTGCTATGTTTGTCTAGTTGTTACTAAGCACAATATGTTACTAAAGAAAAGACATTTTCTTTTTGTTTAGAACAACTTTGTTATGGACTGAATATTTGTGTGCTCCCAAAAGTCACATGTTGAAATTCTAGCCCCCAGTGTGTTGGTATTAGGAGGTGGGGCTTTGAGAGATGAGGATGGAGCCCTCATGAATAGGATTAGTTCCCTTATAAAGGAGAGCTTTCTTTCCCCTTCTGCCATGTGAGGGCACAGGAGAAGGCGGCCATCGATGAACAGGAAGTGAGTTTTTATCAGACACCGAACCTGTTGGCATTATAATGTTGAACTTCCAGCCTCCAGAACTGTGAGAAATAAATTTTTGTTGTTTAAGCCACCCAGTCTATGGTACTTTTGTTATAACAGCCTGACCAGACTAAGACAAACTTACTTGTAGATTTTCCCAAACTCTGTCAAACTTTCTCCTTACCCTCCTGGTAAATTGATTAATCCTTCTTCTGCGCTTCCTGAGCACCTTTTTCCCTACTGCTATTAGTACACTGATCACAATGGGTGACAATAACTTGCTTTTATATTTTTTTTCTCTGGGTTGTGGGCTCCTCAGGTACAGGAAGCATAAGAAGATTTACCTTTATATCTCCAGTATCTTCACGGGGTCCACTATGGAAGGAACTCAAACATTTGATGAATGCTTAAAAGAAAACATGAATCAGGGCTTCCCTGGTGGTGCAGTGGTTGAGAGTCCGCCTGCCGATGCAGGGGACACGGGTTCGTGCCCGGGTCTGTGAAGATCCCACGTGCCGCGGAGCTGCTGGGCCCGTGAGCCATGGCCGCTGAGCCTGCGCGTCCGGAGCCTGTGCTCCGCAACGGGAGAGGCCACAACAGTGAGAGGCCCACATACTGCAAAAAAAAAAAAAAAAAAAGAAAGAAAACATGAATCAATGTTTCCTCCAATCAACAGTTCAAGGATTGTCATCCCCCAAAGAAGAGATAAGACAATGTCCAGCAATTCTAAAAAGAAAACATTTTTTTAAAGATGCTTTCTTAATGGAACACATCTGTTTCACTTGTTGCAGAAATGTGTAAGCCCTATTGAAGAGCATTGCTGTCCAATAAACAGCAGGCTCTGCAACTTGGAAGAAGCCAGCCTAATACATCCTATCTGTCCCTGAGCTACATATACTGTTGCTTTGTCTTTTCAGTGACGCTTCCTCAGGCACACAGCTATAGCCCGTTTACCTCCTCTCAAGTTTCAATAATATTGTTAAAGAATCCGTTATAAGAAATTGCTGAGAACACTTAAAGGAACTGACAAATAATTTCATAGTAGTTTTGTAAACATCTTCAGTGCTAGGCTGTGTAAGACCACTGCTTTTTCATTGTGTTTTGTTTTTTGTTTTGCATGAAACAATGTGAATATCACCACTGTTGTCCTTCCAAATAAAATGTCGAAAGAAATTGGATGTTCAAACTTTAATCTTGCTGGATTAAATTGTAATAAGTTTAAAATTTAAAAAGTGGTGTTTCAACTTAACACAAGGGATAGGCTTTTCAAAACACTACAGTAGAGGGGGAAATTGCAAAGTAATTATTTATTCTTTTGCTTTGTCTTTCATGACATGAAATCCTTTGCTGAATTATTCTATTTAGAAGGTTTAGGGTTGCTTTTTTGTGATGGAGTATATATTTTTTGTTTGTTTTTGTTACAATGCCGGATTATTGCTTTTCAAAGGGTGGTGTCACAGAGGCATGCTATAAAATCCGGAGATGCTGCCAGTAATTAGGCAGCTGGGTGGCCTAGAAATCGTCTCCATTACACTGTTGTTTCTTTGCCAGTTCTCTGTGTTCTCTCATTTGCGGGGGGCGGGGGGGAAGCGTTGTTTTTCTTTACATAGTTCTTATAGGCAGAATGAATAAAACTTTTTTCACTTGCCAGAGTCTTCTGATACAGCATCAACTTCCACAATTATAATTCCTTGCTTTGATTTACAATCAGTTGTCAAAAACGTATTTAATGAATGATCAGGGCTACAGTATTTAATGTGTTAAGGGGGTTCTACTCCCAAATCCACAGGCTTACCACATGTACATATGCTGTCCGCATGGATTAATAGTGTGTCCATTTTTTAAACCAAAACAGTTTTCAAGTATGCATCACTCCAATAACTGAGATAATACATGTCCAGTGCTTGTAATAAATAAGTGTCAGACTAAGGAACACAGAACAGGTTTTGTTTCTCTCCCTTTGTCTGTCCCTCTCTCTCTCTCAGTCTCTGATGTACTCTCCTTTTATTCTACTACATTCTCCTATGTGGTTGTGAGAAATGAGTACAAATGTGTATGTATGTGCTTTGAATTTTCTTATTTGGGTATGTGAGGGAATTTATGTGCTATGTGTGATGGAGCTTAGTAGGTGTTCCATAACTATTTATTGAACTGAATTGTGGGTATTTGCACTTTTTGAGCCTGGCTGTAGTGGGTTGAACAGTGGCTCCCCCAAAAGATATATCAGTGCCCTAATCACTAGAACCTATGAATATTACCCTATATGGCAAGAGTGAATATTACCTTATATGGTAAAATATGTGATTAAGTTAAGTTTAGAAAGAGCTTGCCCTGGATTATCCCATATGCCTTAAATACAATCACTTGTGTCCTTATAGTGAGGCAGAAGGGGTTTTGAGACAAATACACAAAGGAGAAGGAGGCAATATGATCACAGAGGCAGTCTAGAGTAGCCACAAACCAAGGAATGCCAAGGTATGTCAGAAACAAGAAAAGGCAAGGAACCAATTCTCCTCCAGAGTCTCTGAGGAGATTGCAGCCCCACTGATACCTTGATTTCAGACTTCTGGCCTCCAGGACTGTGAGAGAGTATATTTCTGTTTTGTTAAACCATCCAGATTGTGATAATTTGTTACAACAGCTACAGGAAAGCATCTTGGCCTCAGAGGTTGTTTCATACATAGAAGAACAGCAAACTAGATGTGATCCAAGCAAGCACTGATATTTGAGGTAGCTGAAAATAGTGAGAAGGAAACAGTAGTAATAATTCACATGGCAGGAAAAAAACTGACGTCAGGGAGCCATCAGTATTAATTGTGATTATTTAATTACAAATATTAATAGGAAAAAATATTAATTGGGAGCTCACAGTTCAAGAGGTTTTGAATTAACACCAACCTATCAGGTATGTTTCATTTTTCCCGTTTTATACATGAGAAATCTGAAATAATGGAGATTATATAAATTGTCTAAGATCAAACAGGTAAGTGGAAAACACAGGATTCAAACTCAAATGTGTCCGACTCCTAGTTTAGGTTTTTCACATCTGTGCCATAAGTTCTCACTCTGCTTTATCACCCCTAGTCCAGGACTGTTGAAATGGGCAGCAGGATCCAGGTCCAGTGGGCAGCCTGTTGATAGGAACTGGATAGGGCCAAGGCTTTGCCTAGTTCTGGACAAGCTTCCAGACCAATCAAAGAGGAAGGGCAATGCAGTGGAAGAGAAATGGGTGTGGGGCTGGGGAAGCTACATTCAGATCCAAGCTTGACCGGTGTTTGCCTGTCTGATGTCTGCTCATCTTTATAATGTGAGTAATGATACCTCTCTGACAGAATCAAATCGTGAGAGGACATATGTAAGTAAAATGCCTGCTTCAATATCTAGCAAGAAAAATGCTTCCCATTACATGGTAGGGTTTGAAGAAAATTGGACAAAACAATAACAAGCATTGTTATTGGCTAGTATAAATTACACACTACATTTTTGAAGTAAATATTGAGTTATATTTAAACTATAGAAAATGAGAAGTGGTTTGTGCCTTAGTTCTTTGGGGCTGCAATAACAAAACTACCACAGAAAAGGTACCTTAAAAACAAAAATATTTCTCACTGTTTTGAAGGCTTGGAAGTCCAACATCTGATGGTGGCAGATTCAGTTTCTGGTAAGAGCTTCTTGGTTCATGGCTGTCTTTTTTGCTGTGTCCTCACCTGGCGGAAGGTGGAAGGAAGCTTTCTTGAGCCTCTTTTATAAGAGCACTAATCCCCTTTATGAGGGCTTTCTCCTCATGACATAATCACCTCTCAAATGTCCCACTTCCTAATACCATCACCTTGGGGGTTAGGTTTCAACATATGGATTTTGTGGGGATGCAAACATTCAGACCACAGCAGTTTGGTTTGATAAAGCAGTCACTTGATTAGAAACCCAATTCTCTAGAATCCTTAGATATCTTGGCTGCACAATTAACTACAATAGATTTCAGAAACACTTGGGTTTCAACCAAAGAAAGGCATGTTATTTATTACAAATACAAATAACTATCTTAAAGTGTTGGCCTATACTCTGACATTTAACATATATTAGGCTACATTTGATATAATTCTGACTGGCTTTCTTTGTCAAACTTTTGGGATGCAAATTTGGAATCAATCTCTTGAGACATATCAGTCTTTCAGGAAGAGCTTCTCACTCACGAGCATACAGTATTCACATTTCAATGCAATTATTTGATAATTTTTTAAAAACATGAAATGTAAAGCATTTTCTTGAATTTATTTCAATTGAAAATTTAAAATACAGTTGACTTGAAATATAGGTTCTTTGAGATTGAAGAAGGAAAGTTTTGCTTTTTTTTTTTTTTTTTTTCCAAAATACATTGTAAATGGGAGCAATGATGGAATATATGTGTGTGTATACACACTGGAGTAAAAATAAATGAATGGATTCTTCAAATATAATTATTTAGCAGATTACTCAAAAAGCTTTTTAAAGTTTATAACTTCTTCATTTGGCTTAACTGCACTGCATTCCCATAAGTTTTAAAAGATCTTAATTATTTTTTTAATAAAGGGCAATTTTTGGACGTTTATGAGCTGTGCATGCTTCAGAAGTAAAGATGATATCATTGACCCACCACCAGTAAGACTTGTTCTTTGAATGATTTTTATTTTAGTATTGACAGTGTTTTCTGATAAATGTGAATTCTTTACACATTTCCTTTACAACCAGATGCACACATTTACAAATGGTGGACTTTGGTTACCAAGGCTGTCAGAAGCCTAGAGCTAGAGCAAAGCATACTTGCACTCACTTATGTGAGATCCAGTCAATGACTCTAATCTCATTAGCACATTTTCCAACCAATGGTTAAAACTACAGTGTATTCCTTCCCCTAGGAGGGGAGGTCAGAGCCTGACTCTTATATGAAGAACTCAAAATCCTTTCTGAAGAACAAAAGATGATACAGTACACATAGCCTGAATTTTAGATCTGTACTTCAGTCACTGGTCGATCCAGATTAGTGAAGGATGATGATAGCTTCGTTTTTATATTTGGATTGATCATGGATATCAGATTTTTAGGAGTAAGAATGGCTTACTGTGTAGTGCTTTCTTGGAAAGAGGTAAAGTATTATGTAACCAAAAGGTAAAGTGTAATAAAAGGGACCAGAATTGTTTATTTTTACATCAGAAGAGATATCTGTGATGTTTTTAAGTGATCACAGTCTCTATCTCATAGTGTATAAAGGGTGAAAATGATAGTTAGCTCAGGTAAAGAGTATTTTAAATAATCCATAAACAAAAACACACCTTGTATCAAATGAGTTCCATCCAAAGGTATGTCATGAACTTGATTAAATCAATGACTTAGTAGGACCAGCACTGAGAGTCTGAAAATATCCCCATTTGTCCTAAAAATATGAAGTTCTCAAATGTAACAACAGCTTTTCCAAATTTATTGTCTATCCTTTTGTCTTTTTACCAAAGCAAATAATTTTTTTAAGTGCTAATTGGCAGTTCTGCAAAGATCCCACAGTGCCCCCAGTCTAATTGCATCACCTGCAGAATTCTCAGTCGGACTCCACTTCTAACCTGTACAGTCAGGAAGTCTGACAGGAAAATGTGTGCTCAAAGTTCTCAACAAAGAGGAAATTATTTTACAGTCTGCTATAAACATGTGCAGATAGCTGAGTGTTGTTTCATTTCATTCATTAGGGATGGTCTAACTTAGTTAATCTATACTGTGTTTAAATTATATAGACGCTTTTCCTAATTTTTGGATAAGTGCTATATTTATGGCCCATCTGTTGAATAGTTGAAATAGTTTGAACTAATATATGTGGCACTATGGCTTGTTTATAGTTGAGTTGATTAAACTGCCCCACTCGACATTTTACATGGTTCTTTCTCACATAAGTTAGTCCAATCAATGTAAAACTTTCTTAGGCTAAAGGAATTATGTGTTTGACAACTGGTTGGCTCCAAGCAGTTGATCAAAAAAGTAATTTCAAATTGGGGGGGGCAGGGAATCCATCACAAGATTGAGAAGCTGATGTGCTACAAAACTGTGGAGCAGACAGGAAAGAAAGGGCTATAATTGTTGTACACTTCATTTTGTGGTTCTGGCAGTTACAGCTGTGACCTACAGAAAGTTAATTTCTTCATGCCTCAGATTTCTTATCTGTCAAATGGGGTTAGCATCATTTGCATCAGCCATATGAAAACTGGCAATTTTTAAAATAAAAAATGGTCAAATATTAGTAATTTAATATTTTTTTCTAATAATAACACCCATATCATAGGACTATAGAAGGATGAAAGAAATTAGTGTAGATAAAGCATTCAACATAATAACTGAAACATATTAATTACATGCACAATAAATGTTAATAATATAAAAATATAATTATTACTGTTTTTAAGACTGGGTTCATGTGAAGAGGGATGTATAGTGTATACTGGTAATTTCCATTCAAATGTTGATTCTATACTACCTCAGTTTTTACCTGATGGGACCAGGTGAGAAATTACTAAGCAGTAACCCTAGCTGAGGCAGAGCCACCTGTTCTATAAGGCTGCAGGGGATGCCTGATTCAAGAGAAGACAGTTCAGAAACAAAGCCAAGTGTAAGCAGGCAATGAGTGTGGGTACCAAGGGTTGAAGCCAGGAGCTATTATTTCATTTCAGACTCTGGTCACTGAAGCCAAGGCTGGAAAACTCAAATAATACAGCCAGGTGTGGCTAAAAAGGCAAGTTGTAGTCATGGGTCATAGAGGAGAGTGAGTCAGGAAAGGCTGCAAAACCTCAGGTATAGGATGGGATGGACAGCTTCCAAATGGCAATGTCACTGATAAAGCTCAAGCCCTAGGACTAGAGGGTTTTGAGTCACCTCACAGCACCCCAAGTCATAAAGGCTGGCCACTGGGGGAAGCTCTTTTGCCTTTTGATTCCCCACCTCCTGGGAACTGCCTGGATAATTGTTAGCCCTAGTGCTGTAATTTGTTTACTCTGTGGAGATGAGAGTGCTCTCTCTGCTACAGTTCCTATGAGATGTCATCTCCCTAGAGAGAGACTGATGAGGTCAGGATAGGAATTTGATCAATTTTCTTGCTGTTCAATCAAAAGACCACAGCACCTTCTAAGAAAATTGCCATGAGCCTCGCAATATCCTCCAAGATCCAGTTCCTTCACAAATCATCTCCCCAGTATGTTTCAAATCAAATAAGATTATTTGCTCCCCATATATATTATCCAGCTTCATCATGAGGTCATTTCAAGGCTTGAGAAATAACTGAAAGAAATGTTAAGTATCTCTTGTCTTAACTTTAATATAACCTAACTATAATAAACTGTTAACACCTATCAGTAGCATGTATAAGTAATAAACTACATAAGATGCATTGAATATTTTAGTTTTTAAATAGATGTTAATATAATTGAGGCAAGATGTTCTATTTCATGCTATAAAATAGCTCACATATAAGCTAAGCCAATCATTTATAATATTATATTTTAGAACAGCATTTTGTAATGTAAGGCTATCAATTCTCCACTATGTATTTGATTTGTCAAGGATCTGGTGTATCTTTTGGTAGGTTTGTTGCTATCACAATAAAGACTATCCATGTGCTTGTTCGCCTGAAGCCCACATTAGTTCATTTTACGTTATACCAACTATTTGAATGGCTATTATCTAGAATAGTACAATAAAGATAGCTTGAAAGAGGCCCAAATCTAACTCTGCCAATTACTTATCAATGACTGGAAAGCAATGGAATACTCCAGGTCCTGTTTTGTTCTCCTATAAATAAAGGAGAAAAAAATCTCCCTCAGGGAGGTGTTGTGAGAAATACATGGGAACTGAAGCAACTACCACAGTTCTGTGTAACAGGGAGATACTCAGTAAATTTTAATCTCTTCTCCTTGTTCCTGGAATCAGGAACCACTGAGGGAGACTGGTTGGCAGTAAGCCTTATCAATGTAATTAGTATTAAAATTCCCACAGTCACTTGGTGAGAATAATAATAAAAAACACCTTCTGCATAACCCTATATAACTGACTAAATAATAGCATTTAATCCTTATAAAAAACTGTTGTCTTCATCTTACCATTGAAAATGTATTGAGACTCAGAGAGCGTGAGGGACCTGCCTCAGACCATATAGTCAGTTAACAGAACATTTTGGAATTGAACCCAAGTCTTCTGACTTAAAGTAGGGTGATCCTGTGATCTAGTTTCTTAAGGCCTGATAACATGACTCAAAATCTCATATCTGGAGAGATGGATTGTCTTAGGAATCATTGCTCTACTAGGTAGAATTAAATTATATTCATTACAAAATATTAATGCATTATAATAATATAGAAAGTGAGAAATCACTAATAGATGGTAGGAGCTCTCGGGATGACCCTTGACTTTTTTGTTGGACTGATTCTGCTTCCCAGTACCTATGCTGACAGGTACCTTTCCTTCATGGACAAGCCTTTTCCATAAACTTAGCCTTAAAAAAAGGATATTTTCATTCAGCTAGTTGATCTTTTAGCCAGACCTACATTCAGTGAAGAAGGGCCTTGGGAGATTCCAGTTACTTTGTCAACTATTAACTTTTTTCTTCTTGTGTACTAAAGGGAGAATAGAGCATGTTATGTAGCATATATACTGAAAGGGCTAATTCAACTGGAAATTTTAGATTCAAGATGTTGGTGTTGAGTTGGCACCCATTATGTTCTAAAGATAAAGAAATAAACCATATTTTTATGCAACTTAAAATCACTGGTTCCTTTTTTTCCCCTGATACACTGGTTTTATCTTTGCTCGTCCTTGACTCCAAAGTTTTCAGGGTGATAATATTTCATGTGTCAGATAGAGCACTGTAATACTACTGGAAAAGGTGAGATAAAATGGGAATGAAATGCTTCTCTCCTTTTTATAATATCAAGATTAACTGATAAGGTATAGATACAATGGAGAGGAGGGGAATATGGTAAACTTTGTAAATGTTAAAATTTGCTAATTTTCTTAAAACTTCCTCATTGTGTATGAATAGATATTAATTTCAAAGAAATATCTGTGTTCTAGCTATTACCACAGGACACAATACTTATATATTACCTACATGTTGGGCTTTGAAAGACAAAGCATACACGTAAATTGTGAGATATCTGCCCCTGCTTAATTTAATAAGGTCAAAATTCTTTTATGTTTCCAAGCATCATTATTCATCAGTGCTTGCTTATGTGTAGAAGTTAGTTTTTGCAGAAGTCATTACATCTTTTGGTAACTATAAAGCTTTTTCCAAGGATGCCTCCATTTTCTACTTCACTTGTCAAACTACACCAACTGCTACACCTACTGGCAGTGGTGAAATTGCAAGGGTCGCCTCCTGTCTTTCCTGTCAGGCCTACATCAGTGCTTTGAGGAAATAAACTAGGCTAAAAAAGGTCTGGCAATGCTCCTGTTTGTTTGAACAGAAAAGTAATCTACATATCATTGTCATCCGGTACCTCTGAAGATGTCAGGAGGCAGGTCATTTCCCTCTGCTGAAGTGCTTTTTCTTTTATTACCAGCCCTATAACAAGATTATTGGAATGATTCAACGATAGTCATGCCACAGCTATAGATACTTGTTGAAAGTATATAATAAAAGCATTTTATCTGAATGTCTGTCATTTTCCTGTTGAGGGGTACATCTGGTACATAAGTACATTTGTATGCGTGTCTGCCTTATGTGAACTGCTCTAATTTGGTTATCCTGATAGGTGCCATTGTAGCTTCATTCTAACAATATTAGCAGAGAGGAAGAGGTCAGTCATTTTCAAACTGTAATTTGCAGTCACTCCAGTCAAAGGGATGGCAACAAAATTGAAACCAAGTAAGAAGGGATTTTAAGGAGACTAGTGGAAAATATTCAAGCATCGTACCATAATTTGACATTTCAGTTCACCTTAAGAAGCACTAAGTTAGAGAAAGGAAACAAGTTCACTGCACTGAGATTAAAAAGTCAGCACTGAGATTAAAAAGTCAGTAAGAAAGTTTAAGCTACTTTTTTTTTTTTTTTTTTTTTTGGCTGTGTTGGGTCTTCCTTTCTGTGCAAGGGCTTTCTCTACTTGCAGCAAGCGGGGGCCACTCTTCATCGCGGTGCGCAGGCCTCTCACTATAGCGGCCTCTCTTGTTGCGGAGCACAGACTCCAGACGCGCAGGCTCAGTAGTTGTGGCTCACGGGCCTAGTTGCTCTGCGGCATGTGGGATCTTCCCAGACCAGGGCTCGAACCCATGTCCCCTGCATTGGCAGGCAGATTCTCAACCACTGCACTACCAGGGAAGCCCTAAGCTACTTTTAAGGTTAGAGGGTTAAATGCTTTTATATATTACATACTGATCTTCTAAATTTTATGAGGGCTAGGTTACTTTCAAAGAAAGTAACATTTGTAGATTTATTTTTAGTTTTCTTCAACACCATTTTTCTTTATTTAAAATCCTAAACAACAATGACTTTTTCAGAGATTTAATTAAATAAAAGTTTCATTTTCCTTACACTTCAAGTAAACAATATTATGGGAAAAAATTGCTTAGAGTGACTTATTAAATGCAGAGAAAGAATGTCATGTATATATGGAGTTAATTTACTATAGTCCACAAATATTTACTGGGCACATCCTGTGTGTCAGGAATTTTGCCAGGCACAAGGCAAAGAGCATTGCTCTTATAGACATTTTTGTCTATCTGGAAAGAGAGACATCAAACAAGAAATTACAATGAACTGTGCTACAATGTTAAAAATGAGAGTATGATGTTTCCTGTGATTGGGTGGCTAAAGGTCCAGGAACCAGGAAGACCCCATGGAAGAATTAAAATTTAAATTCCGAACGAAAGGATGAGTAAAATTTAGCCTAATGAAGAGACAGGGGAAGACAACATCAGGATAAAGAAGCAAAAACTTCCCATATCCACTCTCCAGAGAGAGCGGAAAGTTGAAGGAACAAAAAGAAGTTTTGTATAGTAAAAGTGTAGAGCACAAGGTAAGGAGATGTCAAAGGTAAGGCTTAGACCTGGAAAGTTAGAGATTTATCTACTTAGAAATCAGAAGTCACTGGTCCCATTCAATGTTTGTAGAAGAGCAGCATACGATGTGAGCATTGGAAAATCATCATGATTACAGTTTCAAGATTATTTTGGAAAAGACCATGACTGGGGACATGGGAATCACTTAGAAGCCTATTGCAACAGTCTGGCTGAGAACCAATGGTGGCCTGGGGTAAGAGCTGGTAATGAGCATGATTTAGAATATGGGACAGATAAGACTTGGCAAAGAAATATACCAAATGATGAAGAAAAAGGAATAAAAATCCTGTTTTTGTTGTTGTTGTTTTTTTCAACTTGGTTATGGCATTGCTTTCTATTGGGCTAGGGGGACTTCCCTGGTGGTCCAGTAGTTAAGACTCTGTGCTTCCAATGCAGGGGGTGTGGGTTCTATCCCTGGTCGGCCACATGCTGCCATGCTGTGTGGCCAAAAAAAAAAAAAAAAAAAACCTTGGAAGGCAATCAACGTTGACTAAAATTCTGAAATATTAGGTGCATGACAGGAAAAAAACCTATTTCTTAGCTGTTTAATTCTATGTAAATATGTAGTATATCTATATATCTGTATACATAGATACGCATATATACATACATAATGATTTTTTTCTTTTTCTTTTTTTCAGAAAACCAGAGTGCATAATTTGTTATTCACTCTTATAAGGAAATAGAGATCTGGAATTAAAAACACACTTTCTTAAGAAAGAAAATATAAAATACAATTAAGTAGCCTTCTTAGAACAACATAATGAATGAAAGGGCTAGTCACAGCACTAATGGGCAACATCTTTTTTCTTAGATGGAATTCAAACTTTCAAAATGAAAATACCACATAAATAGACCTAACTCGTGTCTCCAAAATACACCTCTTATCCATGGCACTGAATACTGGACACTGTTTTCAGCACTGCCTAAAGGCCTTGTGAAGAAAATCAAAAGTATTAAACACATCACTTCTTATAATTTATTATGAATTCACTCATTCATTAATTAGTGCATTAAATAAATATTTTGAACACTCACTATTGGCCAAATCTTGGGATTGATGCTGCATGGGTTTACAAAATGCAGAAGATAGTCCTTCCTTTCAAGAAGCTCATTGTCTTGAAAATCCTTAGAATCCTTATCTGTATTTAGTACAGTGTCAGTGGTAATAGAGAAGCACAGAGGAAGGTCCCTAAACCAGCCCAAGTGAAGGACTCCCAGAAAAGGTGAGGCTTGAATGTGGGAACCAAACTCAAAAGATATGTAGGAATTGACTAGGAGAAGACTAGGGAAGGAGTGTTAAGAGGTAGCAGCATATGGAAACGGACAGAGAAGTGAAATCACCTTAGGCATTTGGAGAAGGGCAAGCAGTTAGAGAAGCAAGAAGCAGAGACCCTGAAGGATATATATATATATATATATATATATATATATATATATATATATATATATAGTTTGTTTGTTTGTTTGTTTGTTTGTTTGTTGGTCTGGTCTGGGAAAAGAAATTGACTTTGTCCTCACAGTCATGCAAAGCTATTGAAGTTACATGACACGTCTATATTTTCTAAATTGGAATATCTCCAACAATAGGGTGGTACTTAGCCTTGAGCCAGTCTAGAAGTGGGAAGACTAGTTCAAAGGCCATTTCAGGTGGTGCTTGTAAGGGTGGAAAGTTAGGGCATGATTTGAGAAATATGTTGGTGTTTAAATCAGCCTGGCTTGGTGACTGACTAAACATGGAGAAATTGAATAATTGGTGCCTAATACACATGCAATGAATATGCTCTCTATAACCATCAGTGTTTCCCAAGTTCCCAGTGCTACAAGTATTGCTGTTATACTGACTCTTTAGGTCCTCAAATCTAATACATCACAAAGTTTATTGATTTCTTTACTTCAAGATATTTCTTAGATAGGACCCTCTGTTTTTCCAAATGCCACCTTGTCATGGCAAGTTTACTACAATCTTCCTGACAATATTCCTTAATTTGATGTGCTAATTTCTTTAATCGTCTTCCTTTTAGGGTTAAAGACAGTTTACTCTAAGTATGTAACTTATCCTGGAGACAATTTGAAGAAGAAGGAAAGGAATGAAGGGAGGAAGAAAGGGAGGGAGGGGGGGAGGAAGGAAGAAAGAAAGGAGAAAAAAATATTTTCTTGGTAACTGTTTTTCTAAAATCTTAAAGGTAGGAAATATATGCTCCCTTGACTTTGTTATTTAAGTGCATTGAGATGATTTCACAAGTATATTTAATACTTGTGGATCTACCATAGGATTACACATATTGTAAAAACTAATATGTGATTGTTATATTTCTTAATTTTCAAATGTATAGCTCCTGATGATATCTCCAACCTGTCCATGGAAAACCATTTTAAACATCATTTGACAAATTTTTGAGGCCAAAAAGCTATCAAGCACAATCAGAGAGGGTATTTAAGATTTTCCTTGTTAAAAGGAAAAATCTAATGCCTGACTAAGAAATGAAATTAAAATTTTCTTATAATTTCAATTATAGTAAAATTTTATCCCTAGAAGCCATGTTCTAAACTTGATTATTAGTACTGAAGATAGGAACTGCAGGACCATTATCTTCATGTCAAAGGTAAATTAATTTTCAAGAACATGACTTTTAATCATTTTTGATAGTTCATTTTAAGTAACAATCACAGGCTGAAAAAAATTTTGAAGTATACATGTGAATGAATTGTGCTAAATTTTGTACTTATAGCTTTAGCTTTCAAACCCCACCTTAAAGGTGTACTTTCTAAACCTGGGTTTATGAGTTGATGAAATATGTCCAGTCTAATACACCAAAAAATTCACACAAGGTAAACTTGAATAAAGTATAAAACTTAAAAAAACAAGTTGAAAGATTAGAAAGATTAAAATGTTATTGTGTGTGTACACACACATACACATATAGCATCAAAAATTATGATTAATATATGAAATATTTTCACAATTCACATGTAAACCAATGTCACTTAGAAACAGTCAAATTTTGTTTTCCATACAAAGATTTTTACAGCACATAGAAGTAGAAGTATTTTTCTGTCTTGTGCTACACTATACATAAGCATCCATCAACTGGTCACTCTCAATGAAGAAAAAAAGCTGAGCTGACAATATGGCTTAATGGAGAAATGTGAAGGTTAAATCTTAATGGAAAGAGAACTTCATCTGACCATGAGTCTTTTATCCATTTCATCCCAGTGGTACTGTTGTTACTTTGACATTGACATTCGCATGAGTTATAAACTGAAAAAGAGTTTCCATAAAAAGAGCTAGCCAGCTTTGTTAAGTAAAACAGGTCCATTTGCATTCACAGTCTAATAAAAAGGTAGAAGTAAAGAACAGTGAATGAGAAAGAAGGAACCTGTTTTCCAACCTACATCTTCTTAAATATTTATATTTCATGTAGCTAGGAGGCGGATCTTATCATTTCATAGATACACTCAGTGGTACTATAGCATTTAATTTTCTTTACATTTGAAAATTTTTGTTTGTTGGTTTAACATTTTATAAGCCATAACATTTTCACATATAGACACAGGTGACTTGACCTGACTTAGAAGTTCTGGTCTTGTCTTTCATACTGGAGAAAACTGTGCTAATGCTCTCTGGGAAATCCTATGTCTGAATTTTAAGAACAAGAGGCAGTAAAGCAACAAACACCAATTGAAATCCAAGGCTTGGATGAAATATTTTACTAGGTACTAAGAGAGTGTCTGTGAAAACAATGGAAGAGGTAATCCTTGCTCTTGTTCTTGGGAAAGTTTAAAAGATTTTTCACTGGAAGGACTATACCATGAGAATGCACAAATCATTTTGTCCATGAAGAAATCAGCTCTAAATACATAGGTAGTGAAATTAGAGGAGTCTTTATTTTTTGTGTTCTTCCATTAACCTACTTTATACCAAGCTAAATGTCAAACAATTTTCATTCATTTTTTCAAGAATGTGAATATTAATGTTCATCATATAGTATTAGCAAACTAGAAAAGAGAATATGTTTGAGCCAAGCCTTGTCTATCTTATTTGGAGATATAAGTTACAGAAGAGAATTATCATTTACTGAATGTTAGTTTATATGAACTAGCTGTTGTCCTAGCTCACAAAATCCATCATCTCACTATATCCTCATCATTCCATAAGATAGGTATTATTCCCATCTTTTTTAATGAGAAAGGTAAGGTTCAGAGAAATTAAATTTTCATTTTCACATATCATCTTGGTCAACTTCACTCTTACAGATTTTCTCCTGTTATATGTGCTGAAAGTAAGCTCTACTTTCATAGGGGGAGAAAAGGCACATTTATAATTTATAGTACTATTAAGGCACTTAGAAAAAAAGATCTGTCAGAATAATGTTAGTTTTGGAATTAATAATAAATGTAGAAAATAAATTAATGCAATACTGAAGTGCATTCTTTATCCCAAAAGGATATCAATTGGCAATTTCAGGTAAAGAGTCAATTTTAAAAATTTACTAATATCTATGAATATTCTAAGGTCTGGTGAACTTCTATTCATCCTTCAAAGACCAGCTCAAAGGTGACCTCTCAGACACAGTTAATCACTTCCACTGCTATGCATTTACCTGTATTCTAATATATTTCATGTTTTATTATAATTATTTCTTCACCTGTTTCCATTTTGATATTAAACTTCCCAGAGTCTGTGATTCCTTTTGACCCAAGATTTGGGATTTTAGCAAGGATGTGTGTGCTGTACAGTTGATAAGTTACCATATACTGATATTCTGGAATATTAACATATTCCAGTCACCAGAAAAACATTTCCAATAATTTTTTAAACCTCCCTTTCTCTTTGGTTGGTGGTTTATTTCATCCTAATATGCCTTAGGATTTTTTGAAAGTTTTGAAAATATCTCTATTCTTTATTTAATGTCATGACATCTCAACATTTAGCTGATATTCTATTCAACTTTACAATATATTGCTGAAATAATTTCTCCAAAATTTAGATAAAGTTACTTTCATATAATTACGTCTTGGATAACACAGAATTTTTTTCCTTGTTGTTTTAAGTAATATTGATGCTCAACATGAAAAAATGCAATGTATTTAAAACTGTGTAGTATTTTCCCCTTCCCTTTTCATAAAATGGAGGGGAAAACAAGGTCTATTATGAGTTCCCTATATTATCTACCTTTTTTATTATGCAAGTATATTTAAACATATGGGGAAATTGCCTTAAAGAGTAAACATATAGAAAAAAAGCCAATGTGTGGAAAAATAAAAGTCTCAGTCTACAGCACTATTCTTCAACAAAGCCTGTTTTCTTTATTTCCATATAAAACAAAAGAGCTAGTCATATGTAAGTTAATAAAGTGAACACAAGGGAGATGTACCTCCAAATTAGAGCCAGACGGTGAATAACAGAGCAGGAATGTACTTAAAGCCTGGTACCAGCTCGTGACAAGGTCTGTTCTCTGTCTTAGCCCTCGACTTTTGGAAAAGCTTCAGGAGCTATGAGAAAAACTTTCAACCTGACAAGCACTCCAGGGCTGGGAAAGGCTCCTGTTTTAATTCAGCCCAGATGTGATCCTTAATGAAAGCATTATGGTTCTGCAGCTGCAGTGGATAATATAGGCATTTTTAAAAGAATAAATTATTTAAAGAGATTTTCTTTTTCCCTCTTACAATTATGCTTGACCTGTGTTGGGGTAAAATCTTAAGATATGCTATAAAATAATTTACAGTTCCATGACCTTCACAGTCTGAATATTGTCCTAAATTTCATGCAAAGGAGAGAAATGTGAAACTTCAGGATGTATGGACTATATAAATATGTTTACCATCCTGTCTAATCCAATAATTCTCCAAAAGCTAAGTTTTAAGCATAGGTAGTATGAAAATAGTAAGTATGAAAATACTAAGTCAACCAAATTACTGATTCTCAAGATATAAGCTAAATTTTTTACATAGATATTGTTTATTCATATTTGCATTTGATTACAATCACTGGCAGGTATACATACATATAACAATACTAAATAATATGTTTTTTATTTTAAAAGTTGTAAATGTAAAATGAATGTAATTTTTTAAAGGCAACACTATTTTTTAAAGACTTAGATGGAGAGATTCCACTTGAATAATCTGACCTGCCCCTTCAATATTCCAGAAACATAATATGCTGTAGCATCTAATTGTCAATCTGACTTCATCCCAACATGAGAGGGAATCCTCCGCTTAATATGATTTCTGTTTTTATCAATAAAATAAGAAAATAGGTGGACAATGTTTGGGAGGAAATGAGAAGTTATGATTATTTTGAAGCATTCTTTTTTTGCTTTGTTTATTGTTTTGGAAATGCTCTAGTTGGGTGGCATCCAGTGGGAACTCAGGGAAAAGCATTTTATATATTTATGGAAACATTTGCTAACCATATAACATTCCTGCTAAAGAAAAACCTCCATTAAGCCCATAAAATAGTTTTTAAGCTGTTATAGGAAGTTATTTTCTAAGAGTAACAAGAAAAAAGAAAAAGCAGGGAAGAACCAAATGATTGAAAGGTATTAAATGATTCTGTTTGAGAGCAAGAAATGCAAGTTATTATTTGCTGATGGATTATTCAGAATGAATTTCATCATTCTTGTTACAAATGTGTTTTTGACACTTTAATTATGAAGGAACTATTCTGAAATACAATATGAGTAGAAGATGCTATAAGTTTAAGTAAAATGCTATTACATCCTCATTTTACAAAATTCACAATCACATTGAAATTAAACAGTATTCCTCTTTTGTAGAAAGAAATGCTTATTGAAAAAATGGAATGTATGTGAATCCAGTGACATTTTAATCATTTTATTTTATACAGTATTCAGAAATAGTGGAAATGGAAAGAGGAAAGCTTTGCAATTTAATGCATATATATAGCACTATGTACATAGCATACTCTTACACGCCATAAAGATGGAGCTTTTTCTACTGTGATTTAGTGAAAAAAGATACTCATTAAACACTGGCACGTAGGTAACAGATGTTGGTACCTGAGTACACTCATACTGCTAAACTCTTTGCACCCAGATGGTTTTACTTCTTCTACCCTCATGCCCCCAATTTACTAATGAACATCTCGGTTTGTAATTTATTTGGGCACATTTACTCTAGAACAGTGAGCCAATCAGCTCAATGACCATAATTTAAACAATAATCTACAAATCATTTTTACAGGCTACGCCTATTAAGTTGTGATGTGTTGATAAATTTAACAGAATATATAATGGCACGTGGGGGCCCTAATAAATATGCATTCTGAATAATACAAAATCAACTGATTAAGTAATTATCCGAGAATTCTCAGCCTGAGCTAAAGTGGAAAATAGAACCTCTAGAGTTGAAAAACCCATTCTTCTTTTCAGCAGATGGAGATAGACTATATATATAATAAAAATTTAATGCTTAAAGAATGATTCCCTTACCTTTAGAAATTTCCACCTAAATTAGAAGACGTTCATTTCAAAGTTTCAGTTCTATATGGTTAGGGCAGGCATACATTCAACACCTGGGAAGATTTCTGAAGCTACTATTTTAAACTGAGTTAAAAGGTTACACGTATGACTTTAAGGTAAATTCACCTGTAGTGTTTGTCTCCAATACATCTCTAGACAGCTTAGAAAACATGCAAGTTACAAGAGTACTCCCTTATCACAGGTTGTGCTTATTTCACATGTAAACATGTCTGCCCCAGTGCATAGTCATTCTCAAGACCAGAACGAAACACTACACAGGTCTGCAAGTCAAACGAAATGCTAACTGAGTGGGTTAATTTTATTTCTTGACAAGTTAGGAAAATGTTTGGCCAGGATTTTACTTTGCTCAAGAGTAAAAGGCTATTTTTGCTTCTATTCTAGGAAAGGACTCCAGCTTATAGAAGAAGGAAAAGCAAAAAATGAAAAGACCATTATACGGAGTTTGGGAACATGACCTACTGTAATGTTTAGTTTAATTAGGCCTCCTTCTCTAAGTATTATGCTCCCCAAAGGGTAACCTGCCTTAAAATTCTATGTCCTTGAGGGAGAAGAATATTGAGATCATCAACTTCCTGCCACCCTCCCAGAAGAAATTTTACAACAGTAATAGTAGCATAATAAATTGTATAAAAGTATATCATTAAATGTTGTGAAACACGTATAGAGTTAATTACCCCTTTTACTTAGCCTGCACCTGTAAAGACTTTATGTTTGCAATGTATATAACCATGATTTATAATATCAGTCAATAAGTACTTAGTAAAGCAGGTATTCTGAGTCAATATCATTTGACAGGTGAATCATTCATAAGTTCTCTGTTTTTACCAGTCTTTCAATATTTAACATATATATGATCAAATATTAACCCTCATAAAAATTAGTCATATACTTGAGCAATTATTAAGAGATATCTAATCACGATTTTTTTAAAATTTTAAATAGAAAAATCTTTTCATCTTTGGAGATAACAGACAAACATCCCAAGTATTCTTTTTGTTTGTTTTTTAACAAAAGAAAGTATAATTTCTTTGCCTTCAAAGCTGCTTTGCCTCTTTCATCCTTTTGTATGGGAAATTAGTGATGCATATGGTTCTGAAATTCAAATATAATGCAAAAGACTTTCTACATTTCAATCATCTGAATTCATATTTAACGTATTGAAAAATTAACATACATGGAACATTTCCAAAAATGTACATATCACACGTGAAAATAGCATAAAAAATTCAATCTTCTTGGCTTTGTTTTATATTAGCAAAGCTGGTCCCAGAGAGTTTTGACTATGGCAAGACAGCAGCATTTGCATCCATTTCAAAGAGGCATGAGGGCCATCCCACTTGCACCTACATCTTCCCTGTGCCATTTTAATAGAAGATGCTCTCATTTAGCAGCAACACCTCAACTGTACAATATGCAGAGAAACATAATTAAATTTAATAGGGGCTACCCCCGGTTTGAAGACACACTTGATTTAAAGCCACTCACAATTTAAAGCTGCAGGGAGATGTAATTAAATTTTTTAGAAGCCACGGCTTTTAAATGAAGACACATGATCTATGTGCATGTGTGAACATACACACACATGCAGTAAAAATAGGACATTTAAAAAGGTATTCTTCTGTAATTATTTATATTATGATTCAAAACTACAAGACTTAATAGTGCTCAAATGGTATGAAGGCTGTTTTTATTCATGTGATAGGTGTGACTATAAGAACATACCATGATAGTTATCATTGTACTATTACAATCGTAGCTTATTGACTAAATTGATAGATATTTATCAATATACATTTACTGTTAATGTTACCTATTCTTTATCTGGCTATATATATTTATGGCAATGACATCAATAAAAAAGCTTTGATAAATCATGTGTGTTTTGTTTTTTGCTGCTTGTACACCAAAAGACTTACTAAAATGATGTGATGTTATTTTAAATAATCTAAGAATAAAATTTACATGTTTGCATATGTATGTAATATACAAGTCATTCAAATTTGGAAACATTGTACATACTCTTATTATATATGTTTATACAGGGTTTATTAATACATCTAAAAAATTCCAATATGTGGGAGGAATCAAGACACAAATCTATCACAGTCTCCTACCTTCAAACTTTTGATTTAGTCTATAGGGTTATCTACACTGTTAATATTAATTTATGTGCTCAAATTTGATCAGTTTTAATCTTTTACTAAAAGGGAACAAGATATTAAACTAAGACTCAAAGTCATTAAGTAAATGTCTTATGTGGGGGAAAAAAGCTCCTTTGTAGATTAAATCTTTGAAGAAGATCCTGTGAAAACTCTTCAGACTTTGTTCCTTTAATGTCTATTTAATGCCTTGGAGAAGATATCTTCTGTTTTGACCCTCCTTGAACCCTAGACAGTAGCTCAATAAACCTCGGAAAGACCAAAAGTTTCAGAAAGAATGGTCTTTAAAGTCAAAAACCTTGCTCAGGGCTATAACCTCAGTCTGAGACTGAGCTCAGGGAGGAAGGGAAGATCTCCTATCTTTGCCACCATTAATTATCCACTCAGTAATCTACTCCTGCCATAAATGCAATACTTTCCTAACTGGCCTCTTCTTTCCCATGCCTTAAGCCATGGATCATCAACCAACTCCCAACCCCCACTCACCCTGAAAAATCCTTCCTTTGTTGTTCAAGATTATTAAGCTAGGTAAACTGTGTAACCAGTTTTTAAAGCAAACAATTAGATCTTTGTTTTTACACTAAAGCTCCTTAGAGGCCCATATAATGAATTGTCTGAAGTAAGAAGTGTGGGAATTTCTGTATTGGTCTAAATGTGTAGCATATTCTATTTTACCTACTGTTATTCAGTAGCTTAAAAAATAATACTGATTCTTTATATTACAGTGGTTGTACTGGCTTCTTATTTTCCTTCTAACTTATTTTTTCTTTACTCCCTATATTTTGTAGAATTTTTGTAAATTATATTCCATAATACTACTTATTATATTTCAAGTACAGAGAACACTAAGAAAAAAGCTGATTGAAACAGATTGTGTAACTTAAACTACAATTTATTTTTCTTCATGGAAAGTAGTCAGTGTAGCAATCAAATTGCCCAGCTACATTACTAATGACCTTGTGCCAGCATCCACCACTGAGTGCTAGGTGTTTAACAAATGAAGATATCATAAAAATGTCAACAGTTGTTATCTAAGGTGAAATGGGATAATGAGTGACATTGATGTTCTTCTTGTATTTTTTATTTTGAAACTTTACACAAGTATTTATTATATTATTAGCAAAGAAAAAATTATTTATATTATATATTTATTATATAAATTTATGGTATAAAGTATATTTATATTATTTAAATACATTTAAAGGTAAATACATTTGATTAACATTCCAAAACTGAAAAATAATTACTTTATATAAACTAGTTTCATAAGAAGCCTCTTTTTGTACTGAAAGCTGTCACCCATCACTGTGCCTGGCTCATTATGTATAGAGGCTACTTAGATGGTTATTTTTTTCCTGCTGTCATGTTTTGTTTTTCCATGTATAAATTAAGAGAAATTGCATCAATCCAAATATTGAATAATCTTCCACAATACATTTTAAAAGCCCATAATTCCTTTTATATTTAAATATAAATTTACGGACCTAATTGTGATTTAAAACTCTCATCTAGCCTTTATTAATTCTATTACTGGTTATTGGGTATCGAAATCTTAGAGGAGTTCAAATTTGGACTTTCACAACTAAGTCAAGTTTTATCAACATTTCATGTTCATTTTATGTCTAATTAAGGTTAAGGTTTCACTTAAAAATGGAAAGTACAAGAAATTGATCTCTATTACAGAATCATAATTCATGATTAGTTTAAGTTGTCTTCTTACACCTAAACATTAGCCAGAATTGTTTTCTTTTTACTTGTGTTGTTATTTTTGTTTTTTTTCCCCTTGATGAGTTGTTTAGTATAGTGGTTAAGACAAGGGTATTGTATTCACATTGTCTTGGCCTTAAGCCCCATTTCATTCTCTCATTCAGTAAATTTTGATTGAGTGTCAAATTTTTTCTAAGGATTGTCTGATCTTGGAACTCAAATCAGTTTCATTTCCTCATCTCTAAAAGAGAGATAAAATATAACTGATGGGGTTATTGTGAAGATTAGGTCAGATGATCTAAAAAAGGGTTTGGTACAGCATGTGCCAAATAATAAACATAGAAGCTATTACTGTAAAGCATCTGTTTATATGAATATACTTATAAACTGCTACAAACAGATTTATGTGTAGCATACAACAGGACTTGATGGGATTTTTACTCAAGAAGCAGAGCAGAATTTCTCTGCTTAAAGGACAAATTCAAGTCCTTTTTCTACATTCATGGACTAGCTGCTTGATTATCAAGATTCCAACATAAAAATATTTATAAATTTACTGAGGACAGGGAACATGCTTTATTCTTCCTCTCTTTCCTTCACCTACACAGTACCTGACACCAAATTTGTGCTAAGTAAAGTTTTATTGAATTAAAAGCTTAAGTAGGGCTTCCCTGGTGGTGCAGTGGTTGAGAGTCTGCCTGCCGATGCAGGGGACACGGGTTCTTGCCCTGGTCCAGGAAGATCCCATATGCCGCGGAGCGGCTAGGCCCGTGAGCCATGGCCGCTGAGCCTGCGCGTCCGGAGCCTGTGCTCCGCAACGGGAGAAGCCACAACAGTGAGAGGCCCGCGTACCGCAAAAATAAAATAAAATAAAATAAAAGCTTAAGTAGCAGAAAACATGGGCATTAGTTTGAATCTCTCTTGTTCTTATGACAGGTAAAATGATATACATAATATGTCAAATATACTAATTTTCCTGAGAAAGATATATTCCATAGAATTACACATATGGTAACTGAGTCTCATAAGCAAAAGATTTAAAATAAGGCTTTAAATAATTAGGTTAACATGTATAAAGGTAGATTAATGTGACAAAATCAAGATATAACCTGATGAAAGATAAATTTTAAGAATAAAGACTCTGGCAAGCATCCAGGAAGAAAAAATAGATCGCATGTAAGAAAAGAAAAATCATACAGAGTTCCAACTTCTCCATGATGTTTAAAGCCAGGAGATAATGAAACAACTTTTTTAGAGTACTTAAGGGCAAAAGATGTAACTGAAGGATGTTATATCCAGCCAAATTGTCATGAGAGATAATCTCAAATAATTAATGGTTCATAAAGTTTACTACTAAAAATATTTTCCTGAAAAAATTACTCAAATATGTCATTTACCCAACCAAGAGATGTGCTAAAATATAGAATTCAAAAATAAGGATGAGTTAGCTTTAAAAGAAAAATTTTAAGCTTTATATGTAAAAAAAATTATGATAAATGTGGTTATAAAACATAAAGCAAAGTCATTAACCAAAAATTTTGCTAGAGAAGATATAATTTATAGTAAAATTCACCAATGATAGGATCAGAATTCCAGATTACACAAAGAAGAGTTATACATGAGAACCCAGTTTGGGGGAATCACGTGTCATCTTTTTTCT
Organism: Hyperoodon ampullatus; assembly: GCF_949752795.1. NCBI lineage: Eukaryota > Metazoa > Chordata > Mammalia > Artiodactyla > Ziphiidae > Hyperoodon > Hyperoodon ampullatus. Next base: position 36,189,667 of record NC_136930.1, read on the forward strand.
CTTCTTTCCTTTCCTTTTATTTCCCAAATTTTCTATAAATGAAATATTTTGCCTATTTAAGAAAAATACACATGATGTAATAATAAATGGATAAATTTATTATAAGCTTATACTATATGTTTCTGTATTAAATGTTAATATCTTTTTTAGGAGGGTTAATACAATGTACTTTTTAGATGAATATAAACCACAGCAAAGAATGCATTCCAGATTTATCTTTGAAAGTAGCATTGCTCCCCAGCTATATCCCAGCCTCATCTGAGCAACAAGATACTTTCAAGTTACAATGTTCTTTTCTCTCCTGTGTTTTCTGGCTTGTTCTCCATTTTTGGGGGGGAATATTCCCAGTGCTCTAATCCTATTGAGACACATGTTGGACTAGCTTCTGCCATGCTTCTACCTCCCACCTCTATTAGAGCACATCATTTTTTCCTCAAATATCATATGATGAATGGATGGCTCAATTCTGCCCAACTGCTTATAATTGCACATGGAATCTTTCAGTCTCATCCCTGTCCATCAATGGATGGGACCCGTTTCTGCTTCACTCTGTCCATCTTCTCTATCTATTATGCTCCTTCCCTGAGCTTGACAAAGCTTTAGTGCGTTTCACATGGCAGTCCCTTGTTTTGGTAAATTCACAGCCCTAATCATTATTCCTGTTGACTTTAGTTGTGGCTCTAATGCTTTGTATATAAGTCCCTTATGATAATTGTTTAGCATAACATTTCTTTAACCTTTACAAATTCCTACAATTTTCATAATCACAGTAAGCAATAATATTACTGGCTGTTCTTTTGAAAACAACAATTAATGTTTATCATTATTCTTCCTTGGTGAAGAATAAAAAAAATATTAACAGAAAATTTTATAAGAATTTGTTTTCACATAGGTTGATTTGTGAAAGAGAAAGGGGGACATGAGGTCAATTATGGAAAGATAAAGTTAATGAAGTGACAAAGAATGTGGTCAAATTCCATTTTAAAAGTGTCTGCTTAATAGCCTCTGATAAAGTCTCCCTAAAATCGCCTTTAAAATACTATGAAGATACAAATTTTTTTATAATTAGCACTATTACCCAAAATTAAGATATATGGAGAGCCCTTGGCCAGAATCAAAAAATATTTCATCACATATAAATATGAGGCAGCAGGAATATAAAAAGATCTTAATAGACATCTCATGTTTGATCTCATTAAAAAAGGTGGAAGACAATGGAAGTGCCTCTTAGGATCCTTCTATTTGAGAGAGTGTAGGAAGGAACTGTCACACTTTCTGTTTCCTTGGTTCAAAGCTCAGAGCATGTAATGGACCCAAATATGGTCAGTGATCTCTTTTCTCCACTATTGTTAATTTTTGTAAGTTGTATGTCATGCTATCCCCTTTTCACTTGATTTTCAGTATCTCTCCAGACATGACATCTTCCAGAATATAATAGGACAGTAATGAGAATAGACTCGTAGGAGCACTTTGCATTTAGGGAAGACTTGAAGATGAGGTAGGGAGGGTATTTTTATCAGAATGATCAAAGGCTCTGTGATGGAAATACGTATGGCATTTTTCAGGAAGGCCATTGTAGTTGGAAGATACCATGCAACAGAGGAATGGAGGGAAGTGAGGTCAAAGATGTAGGCAGTGTAAGAAGTTTAGATTTTACTTCAATAGCAAATGTTGCCAAAGAGGGTGTAAGCCTGGGATGATGTGAGCTAATTTTTGCTTTTCAAAGGTCACTGTGACTGCAGGATGGAAGATAGTCCAAAAATCGTCAAAAGTGAAGGTAGAGAAACCAGATAACATGCACAATTACAACGAATACCTTGAGTTAATGGTGCTTTCTGCATGTGTGATATGGCATCCCTAGCAGGAGGGGGCGCTAAGCTCTGGTAGAACCAAGAGTGGAGCTGGAGAGGCAGTTTGTGTAGAGTTTAGAATGTGGTTAAAGGGGTTGGTTTGGAGCAAAAACCATAGTCAGGGTCTTGATATGGTAACTAACTGGGCCACAATCTGAACTGGGTCAGTGAGGTATTAGAGAGAAGGAGATGAGGATCAACAGCTAAAAACAATTTTGCTTGCTAGGGCCTCTTAGATAAACTGTTTTCATTTAGTGTATTAGTTGGTTTTTGCTGTGTAACAAAACATTCCAAGATTCAGGAGATCAAAACAACGATCATTTATTCTCAATGATAGGTCTGAAGGTTGGCTGAGGTTGACTGATGTGGATTGGACTCAGGTGGGCTTAACTTTATGCTACAAGTGAGTCTCCCATATCCTGATGTGTTAGTTGAGACATATCCTTCATGCATCTCTTACCAAAAAACAGAGAGACAAGCAGAGACACCTGATGACTTTGAGGGCCAAGGTAGACCTGGCACATGTCATTCCTGCCCACATTCCATTGGCCAAAGCAAATCTCCTGATCAAGCCCAGTGTCAGTCCATTTGAGCTGCTTTCACAAAAATACAATAAACCAGGTGGCTTATAAACAACAAAAATGTATTTCACATAGTTCTAGAGGTTAAGAAGTGCAAGATTATGGCGTCACCAGATTTGATATATGATGAGAGCCTGTTTCCTCATTAAAGACAATCTTCTCACTGTGACCTCACATGGTAGAAGGAGCAAAGGAGCTTTGGGGAGACTGTTTTATAAGGGCACTAATCCCATTTATGAGGGATCCACCCTTGTGACTTAATCAACTCCCAAAGGCTCCAACTCCTAATGCCATCATCTTGGGGGTTAAGATGTCAGCACACGAACTTCGTGGGGGACACAAATATTCAGACCATTGCACCCAATATCAACAGGATGGGGATATAGTTACTCTAGAGGAAGGAACTGCAAGGTCACATGGCAAAGGTTGGGGACAGAGCTGCCTTCATGGGGTGTTATTTTTTCCAGACACAGAGTCCCATGCTTTGAAGGATCCATGGTTGGTATAAGGCTCTGTTGTTGCTATCTTGAAATTCTTAATCATTTTTTAACAAGGAGCTGTAAATTTTCAATTTGCCCAAGGTCCTGAAAATGATGTAGCTGGTCCTAGAGGTGGATACAGGGAAGAGTGAAGCTTCTGGGCCAATAACAAAATCAGCCACAGGGAGGTACACACATTTATATCATGCCTTTATGTCACCATATGGCTCATGGTTGTTGCTAAAAAGAAGCAAAAATAGAATAATAACAGGAGTGTTATACTGACTGATGGAAGAAACAACAGACTATATTAGAGGAAATGAAAGACACATGAAATAAAGTAAAAGGTGAGGAAACAAAAGTGGAAGTCTTTTGGAAAGAAGTTTTAAAAGCCAGAGGTGAGGACTGACAGAGTAGAAAGAGAAAACAAGAAAATTCTTGGCAAACTAATTTGAGCATAAGTTAATCATGACATTCAGCTATTCAGTTAACTGAGAAAAATATACTATTTTTTTTTTTGCAAATTTAAAATATTACTCTCCTGAATTGTATTCCTTTCAGAGATGTAGAATAATATTTTTAGATAAATGATTAAATCTGTTAACATCTATTTAAAGGCAATTATAACACAATGGTTATGAAACAAAGTTAGCTTTTAACTAGGATAAAAATTACTTCTTATTGATAACTTTAGCTGACAAGATTTCAAACACTACATTAGGTGATGATCATATGTTTTGTGACAGGATTATGGCCTGCATCATAAACCATTCTGAAATGTATTATAATATTAAAATTATTGGCTACTTAAAACATCATATTCAAATTGCATTCAAATTTCACATCTGCCCACGAACTAATATGTCAAGTCTAAATGCTACTAAATCACATAATCACTCATTTATTTTCACAGTGATTTTGTTCATTCTAAAGAAATTTGTTATGTGCCTACTATGTGTCAGACACTTTGTTTCACTCTTTTCACAAGGGCTGTTATCATATCTTTAAAAACCCTTCAACAAATAGCTAATAGAAATAGTAACTTTGACATTTAGTATAGCAAATAAATTCCACTAGATTGAGGATATCAAGAAGAGTCCCTCAGGTTTTAATTCAGAAGGAAGTGTAAGAAGGTCAGGAGAATACTGCTCAGAAATATGTACAGTAATAAAGAGATTGAGACCTTTCCCACAATATTCTGAAATAACTGGGACTATCAGTGCAAATCTTCCCAGGAAAAAAATAGTTGAAAACAATGTTGAAGAGGGAAATGCAGTTATTAGAAGAGATCAGGGGACCTATGTAAAGAAAGAGATTGAGGACATATATAAAGGGACAAACTTTTATAAAAATGATGCTGATATCCATTGAGGAGTACAAAATAAGAGGATTTAGCAAATAGAGGAGGCTCAAGTGATAGGAGCAATGAAATAAATTTACTTTTCAATCACCTTTGACTGGTATATGCTGAAGATCCACTTTGGGCCCATTGTGTGGGGCTTTCTTGGTAACAAAATGTAAGCCATTCAGCAATTTATCCCTTTGCCAAGCTCATAAAATATTGTTCACTGTTCTAACATACCCCAATGAATATTCAATAAACACAAGATTGGGCTAAGAGGAAGCTATATATACAGAAAACCCCTATTTATGCTATCACAATTTTGCATTTTCTCATTTCCTGAGCCATGAAGTTGTCTATGTTGCTAATGTACAGATTTCCTGCCATTTGCTATCATTTCTCAGAAACTGTTAAAACATAATCCCATGTTTGCTGTGAAATTAGCCTTGAAAAGAAAGCTGCTGAAGAGTACATAGCACCTTCTTCAGTAGTACACACCTCACCAATTCCCACTGCCTTCCTATTTGGGTAGAAGAATATTGTATTTCTCCAGTCAGTGAACAAACAGGCATTCTTAAACACTTACTCTATGCTAGGCACTGTGTTAGCCACTGAGATAAAAGACAAGAGCCGACCATACCTCTTCAAGAAGGTTATCGAAGAGTAATGAGTACAGGAAGACTGCTCTGAGTTAGGCTGTAAAAGGATCATTCTCACTGCTCTGTGGAAAATAGACTGGGAAGCACAAGGAACGTGGCCAGGACAGGGGGCAAGAGTGAGGTCAGAGAATCCTATCAGTGGTCACTGTGTTAGGAGTTAGGTCAGCGGCTCAGCTAGAGCATTTTACATGAAGATTTTGAGAAGTAGTCACATTTGATTTATATCTTAGAAGTGGGATCCATATTCTAGTAAAGAGTCAAGGATGGTAATAGGGTGTTTTGGCTGGTCTGAGGATGAATGGTAATGTCATTTACTGAGATGAGGAACATGAAAAGAGGGATAGGTTAGGTCAGAATTAGTAAATCTAAGGTTAGTATTGGACTCGTCAAGTTTGAGATGTCTATTAGATGCCCAAGTGGAGAGGCCAGGGGAGAGGTTGGAGGTAAACATTAGCTTTAAATATCATCAGCACAAGGGTGATGTTTAAAGTCACGAGATACGATGAGAGCACCAAGGGAGTAATTTACATAGAGAAGAGAAGATGCAGCAGCAAGATATCTTGCTTCCCCACAATAACTTAGATCTCAGCTCCACCCTGGAGGTTGGCGATCTTGATAGCTGGTCACTTCCTGGAACTCACAAAGGTTTCCACTGCTTTCTTGCACAGATGCTACTGACATCATGCTAGCCTCAGAGTGTGAGTTGTGTTGCCCCTCCCTTTACTGGCTTTTTCTGAGCATGTATACAAGCTCCTTTCTTCATTCTTTGAGCCAGAGGCAATGGTAACACACAGTGGTTGTGTGTTAAGAGGATTGACAAACACCAGCACTCATGACAAGGAAATTATGTTACAGAGAAAGTAAACAAAAATCAGTATCCACTGTCAACACTTCCAAAGTATATGAACTCAACTGAGTCATCTGGACCCTCTTGCCTCCTGAGCTAGAGTAACAGACATTGTCCTCTGCTGGCTGCTCCCAAACCCCATTCCTTAGTCCTCTCTGTTCCTATCCCCAAGCCCCACACCTTGTGCCTTGCCCACCCTTAAGGAGCCTATATATTTTTTAATCATACAATTTAAGTATTTTTTCTTAACTTCCCCATTCCTTACAGACTCTTGACGCTATCTTGGTATATTCAAAAGTAAGATGTTTTACCAAACAAAAGAGCAGTTTTTCTTCCTATAATATATTCTGCTAGTCCCTAGAATGTAAAAAATGCTGCAGTTTTTAAAAAAGTGGTATCTTCCACTTTCTTTCTTGTCTAACTTTATTCATATTACATATGAATTACATATCACACTTCTAAGGGGATTCCTAAATGTATTCCTGTACATGTTTAGGTCTGGTACTTGAAAATGCTGTGCCAGTTTCCTGGGATAAGTTAAGTTTAGAAAAAAAATATTTAACTTTGTAATAAGCCAATTACTGTCCACAGCAAAAATGAACATATCATATTCTTTCTAATTTATTTTTTCACTTATACTTTCTTCCTATTATTATTCATTCCTCTCTTTCACTACAAAAGTAAAATAAAAATGGTTGACTGAGCTGTAGAAACAGAAAATTGCTGGGAAGCCAGCAACAGAATTTTGGAAACAGCCCAGCTTGGGAACTTGGGCACATCTATGGCTGATCCCAGGATTTCTCATGCCTATCTATGTGGCCCTGAGATGCTCATCCAACTGACCCTCAGTTTCTCATCTGCAAAACAGTGACCATTCCCTTGGAGGGTTGTTCTGAAGACAGAGAAAATATTTGTAAATATCTGCAGTAACTTCTGATTATTTACTGATTATTTACTTGAGATATTCAGTCTCCACATTTTCCTTGGGACCACAGAAGATGGTCTAGCCCCTGGGCAAGTTGGGCAGTGCCACAGATCTCCTGTGTAGACTCTGACCCTGGAAAATGCAGGAGCACGTTCCCTGGGTTGCCCATCTCACTTGTCAGCTATTGTATTTGACTCCCATCTGCCATGTCAAAGTCACAGGGCTCCTGCTATTGGCAGCGAGCCCTGTGCTGTCAGCAGTTGCTCACAGGTGAGACCCACTGGCCCAAGATCAGAAAGCTTGCTTGCACTGCAAAAGGACCTACCTCACCTGTCAGCTGTCACAGTCGATCTTTTTACACTGCTCCACTCCAGGAAATGTGATATCTCGTTCAGGAGAATGTCTGGAATTATGAAATACAAAATGAAGTTATGGCTGTTTGTTTATTAGCTTGCATGTGGTGTTTCTGAGAACTGCTTTGCTTTCAGTGGGGATCTTTAGAAATGGCTTATTCCATGGCACTTTAGAGCCACACCTGAAGGTTGTGAGGCTGACTGCTTGGCTGAAAAAGTGGGGTGTGCTGCTAAAAAGATCCCAAATTCATCAACAGATTCCACCTCTCAGGTGACAGGCCAGGCTCAGGGTACGACTGTCGTGGTAACATGGTGGGATCCGCCTGTCAGCTGGCTCCCAGCCAGTCTTTCTGAGTTTAGAGACCTGGTTCTAAACATGAAACACTGAGCTTCATAAAATCAGTGGTTTGCCCTGAGCATCCAATTGAAAGATATCATCTTTGAAAAAAACAGAAAATTATGCTAAAGAATCACAACCAATCCTATCACTGCCCTATAAATGTAAGCACCATTTTAATTCTACTGAGGCTGTTGACTATAAGAAGTATGACAATTTCATCTCCTCTGCTACCAACACACACAGAAGTATGCCCACACACCATGTATGCACACACACACGCAGTATTTTTTCTTCCAGTTTTATTGAGATATAATTGACATACTGCACTGTATAAGTGTAAGGTGTACAATATAATGATTTGAGTTCCATACAGCATTAAATGATTATCAGAACAGGTTTAGTGAACATCTATTATCTCATATAGATAAAAAAATTAAAGAAATTGAAAATCTTTTCTTTTTATGGGAACTCAGAATTTACTAACAACTTTCATATATAACATACAGCAGTATTAATTATATTTATCATGTTGTACTTTACATCCTTAGTATTTATTTGTCTTATATCTGGTAGTTTGTGCTTTTTGACATTCTTAATCCAATTTTTCCTCCCCTCACCTCCCACTGCATGTAAACACAAATCTAATCTCTTTTTCTATGAGTTTGTCTGTTTGTTTTTTCTGAAGTATAATTGACCTACAACACTATGTTCATTCCTGCTGCAAAACATAATGATTCAATAGTTCTAGACATTTTTAAATAATCATGATAAGCTTAGTTACAATATGTCACCATACAAAGATATGACATAGTTATTGAGTATATTCCCAAAATCTTTCTTATTTTGGGTCAAAAAAATCTACCCTTTTGGAAAAGATCTTTCAAATACCAACGGCCTAAATTTAGAACTAAAGTAATAATCACAAAATATCAGAGTAACACAGGCAGAAAAACAAAAAAAAGGAGAAACAAAAATAGCAATTTCAGAATACACAATTTTTTTACAACAGTAATTCATGGTCTGAAAATTCAAAAATTAGAGTAGTATAAAAGGGAACATTTGTGTATCCTCTTCCCACAACTACTTCTAGAGAGTCCCATGACATGGCTTTTTATCACTCACACATTTGCTCACTGCTGTCTTCCCCCACTGGGATTTCACCTCGACCAGAGTTTGCTGTTTATCTAGCTCACCATAATATCACCAGTGTTGAGCTCAGTGCATGGTATGAGCAATCATTCAATGCCTTCGTGGAATGACTGAATATTTATACCCCTTCATAGAAAGTTGGTCCTCCATTGGTACTGGACTAATGAGAACCTGAAATGTAGATCTCTTTTCAATCAAGAACACTAAGTACCTTTCCTTTAGTCCCATTAGTTCATTTTATCTTGTTTTGGCTGCTATCCAGTTCCCATCAAAAATACAGCTAAAAAATTGTATTTGAAAAACAGTGCCTAAGGCAATGTTTTCTAACTTGAATTATTCCATAGCTTTTCAAACTTTCAAAATTTTTATAATGGACACAACGATTTAAGGAATAAGGGGAATAAGGAGAGAAGCAACCAAGTTACTGAGGAAGGGACTGAAGAGAAACAACCATTATGCAACAAGAGTGTTCTTGCTAGACTTAGGTTTGAGTCTGGGAAATAGATTCAAGCCATCTGTTCTTAACTAGACAGACAGGCTGAGTTCTTCATAAGCTGTGAGATGTATCATTGGTAATTTACTACTAGTAAGAAATAACTGGAATATATCAATATAATTTTAATATAAATTAAAGATGACTGGAGGTCAATATTGTCACTCTCACTCACACATGTTTTTAAACTCCTTCTTATATGGCAGAGAAAGGCAAGGTGTTTTAGCAATGCACCTACATATGCATTCCTCCAGCAGTGCAAATGAATCACACTTGTTAAAAGCACCCTTTCTGTGCATTGTGGCAAAAAGTGGTAAAGGATTTCTGGCCTACAAAATATATTTACTGTGTTATTCTCTGAGTCTGTATCTACACCTTTATCAGGCTAAGACATCAGAGAAAAACAATATAAGTGACATTAATTTCCCTTGATGAAAATATTTCTATAATGTATATAAAGCCTTTTGCTTTCATATGTGGTGGTAAAAATGCTGTTGCCTTTTAAAATACATTAATTTTAGACTGAGTATTTTTATGATTCCATTTTAGCTCCTTTGTTGGTTTAATAGCTGTAACTCTGTTTTGCTATTTTAGTGGTTGCTTTAGGGTTTATAGTATACATCTTTACCTTATCATTCCATCTTCAAGTGGTACTATAACGCTTCACCTATAGTATAAGAACCTTACAACAATGTGATTCTATTTCTTCCTTCCTTGTCTTTGTGCTATTGTTGCCATACATTTTAGTTCTCATGTGTTATAAGCCTCATTCTACACTGTTTTAATTTTACTTAGTCAACTTTTTAAAAAGAGGTTTAAAAAATAAGAAAATAACCTTGTGCATTAACCCAATGTAGCCACCATTTCCCACACTTTCCATTCCCTTGTGTGCATCCACATTTACTTTTGGTACCATTTCCCTCTGCCTAAATGGCCTCCTTTAACACTTTTCACAGTCTGGGTTTGCTGGTGATGAATTCTTTTAGCACTTGTAGGTCTGAAAATCTTTATTTTGCCTTCATTTAAAAAGATATTTTCACTGGCTAGAAAATTTAATTTGACAGGTTATTTTTTTCCTTTTTGTTTGTTAAGGATGGTGACCCATCGTCTTCTCACCTGCCTACTTTCCAATGAGAGCACTGTTACTAACCTTTTTTTTTTTTTTTACCTCTGACTTCTTTTAAGACTTTTCTCTTCATTAGTAGTTTTAAGCAATTTGATTATGATGGGTGGTGGTATAGCTTTCTTCATTTCTTGTGCTCAGAGTTTGTTGAGCTTCTTAGATCTGTGGGTTTACAGTTGTCACAACATTTGAAGATTTTTGGCCCTTATTTCTTGAACTCGTTCTTCTGTCCCTCCCTTAGACATTCCTTAATAAACAATATGTTTATTGTTAGGCTATTTGAAATTTTCCCAAAGCTTCCTGATACCATATTCATTTATTTTAGTTTCTTTTACTATGTTTTATTTTGAGTAGTTTCTATTGTTGTCTTCAAGTTCACTCATTTTTTCCTCATCAAGTATCTAATCTAGTCCTTGATTTTTATTTTTAACTTTATTTTATCATCTCACACATTATAATTTTAACCTGTAGAAGAAGGATTTGTGTCCTTTTTGTATATTCCATGTCTCAGCTTAACATGTTCAATCTTACCTCTTTTTGAAAATATGGAATACAGTTATAATTTTTCTGCCAATTCTAACATCTGTTTCAGTCAATTTTGACTGATTTTCTTCCTCATTATGGGTTGAATTTTCCTGCTTCTTTGCATGTCTGGTAATTTTTTATTGGATGTCTTGTTGGATAATTATATATTGCTACAAATATACTTGAGCTGTTCTGGAACAGGTGGAGTTACTTGGAAACAGTATGATTATGCTGGGTCTTGCTTTTAAGATTTGTTAGATTGGAACCAAAGCAGTTTTTAATCTAGGCCTATTGGAACTCTAGTCACTGACCTGTGATTAGGAGTTTTTCTGCTCCAACTACTGGGAATAAGGACTGTTCCCTGGCTTGTGTGAGCTCCTTGCACTGTTCCCTCTAATACTTTCGAGTGTCTTTCCCCAGCTGTGAGTACTTCTCTCACATGGATGCACTATCAGTACTCAGCTGAATACTTGAGGGGGAGTCTGAAATTCCCTGGAGTTCTCTCCATGTGCAGTTCTTTCCTCTATGGTACTCTGTCCTGAAAATTCTGGATGCTTTGGTCTCTTGGGAATCTCAGTTCTTTCTCCTCAACTCAAGGAATCTGTAAAGTTTTGTTTGGATTTCCTTTCCCTTTACTGTGGCCTGGAAGCTTTCTCAAGGCAGTGAGCTGGGGCAGGTATAGAGCTTATTTCACCTGTTTCTCATCAGGAATACTGCCTTTGTTGCATGATATCCAATATCTTAAAACCACTGTTACCTATATTTTGACTGTTTTTTGGGTTGTATGAGTCAGTATGGTAAATCTAAACTTCGTTACCCCAGTCATAATCTACATAATAATATTTAAATTAAATTTTGCTCTTCCCCAGTGAAGAAATTAAGTTATCTAAATACTAACATTTTAAAATACATTAGTTTTAAATGTCTATTGTTTGATTTCTGTCTCAGCATATTTATTTTTTCCTTCTTGGGAAGAAAATGCACTTTTCTAGCTTTCTGAAAAATTGAATCAATGGCTGTATCTACATGAAATGATACTAATTTCCTTTAGAAAATTTAAAAAAAACTGATTACTTGGGGAGAAGTTTATGAAATATTTTTATAAGTTTTTATAGCTAGTATATGGAGATTTTAGAAGGTGCCTAAGTCACCAGGTGTCCAGTATTGGGAATAACTGGTTTCTCCCTAAAATGCTTTTATGTTTTAGGAAGTTCCCCTGAGAAATAAGTGTAGAGTGGGCCTCAATATATGTGACAAATTGGACTTCATAAAACATTCTGGAAAACTCTTTTCAGGATTATTAATTTTACCAATGACTCTTACGTTTTTGTTCCCACTTCCTGGTAGTACTTTTGGCAATGATTTATTTAATCCTTCAAGACTCAGATGAAATGGGTTTTTATTTTCTTACAACTCTTCCAAACAGATGTCAATCCTACCTTCTGCTGTTCCCCTAGCATTCTGTAAATAGCTCCACTTTAGCACTCACAGGGCTGTATAGTAATTATTTATTGTCATGTCCTTTCCACCAATAAGAAAAATTATGTACTCTTACATGACAGGGCCCCATTATTCATATTTATATTGGTATTTCCTACCCACTACATAAGGTGATAAATATTTATGAGACTAAATAACATATGTAAGACATTGAGGTATGCTGATAAGAAAATATTAGTAATAGAAACCAAGAATAATTAATAGGGAGTAGTGGGAAGTAAAGTTGGGTTAATAGGGAAAGGGTCAGATTAGAAATAGAAAGTTACCAACAGCATCTACACTTAAATCAGAATAAATACCTAGTAATTGAACATCACTGAGTACAGAAGATCAAATTTCATAAAACAATTTTGCACATTTTTCCTTTCAAAAAAGTATAAATTTGGTTATCGTAAAAATTTCTCATGGGCTTCCCTGGTGGCGCAGTGGTTGAGAGTCCGCCTGCCGATGCAGGGGAAACGGGTTCGTGCCCCGGTCTGGGAAATCCCACATGCCGCGGAGCGGCTGGGCCCGTGAGCCATGGCCGCTGGGCCTGTGCGTCCGGAGCCTGTGCTCCGCAATGGGAGAGGCCACAACAGTGAGAGGCCCACATACCGCAAAAAAAAAAAAAAAAAAAAATTTCTCATGATTTCAATATTTCAAAAATACTTGAGGCAAAGTACAAAATAAAAAATATCTTAGAATATATGCCTCTCCCATCTACCCTCCCCTTCCTCTACATCCTCTTTTCCCTCCTTATACCTTAAGGGTATTTTCTAAGCACTGTCAAACTATTTTTTAAACCACTTACATAAATTTTCAGTATTTGCACTGAATACTGCAACCCTTTCAGGAGCACTTAATATTTAAGCATCATCATATAGATATTTCCAGAAGGCTTATCTCCATCTTTATGTCTCCAGGAAAAAAAATTATAAAATCTTTTAAAGTAGTAGCTGGTCACCAGGGAGTAGGAGAATTTGATAATGAACAGAAAAGTGAATGCTTTAAAATGCTTAAAATGTCCAAATCAGGATATTGAGATAATAAGATCAGTACATAAAGTATTAAGTAACCTCAGTTCAAAGAAATTTATTTCAAAAATACCTCTAATTTATTGTAATACGGTGATAAGGTTGTGACACTTCCAAAATAATGACCTTGTATGAAGGACAGTTATGACATAAAGTTTAAAGCTAACACACAAAGATAAAAGCCAGGGCAGTGCAAAGCCAAAAGGCAGTTGCTTATTTGGGAGTGCACAGTGCAAATGCTGTGCTGTTTGGTTCCTGAGTCACTACTTGGAGCCTCTTGCTTCTAGACTTTAAGTTCTTTCTGCCTCTTAGAATGTCTCACTGGGATCGCACTGCTACTTTATATTAAACATGCTTAACATATAACACAAATCACTTCTCCCTTCCTTCCTTCTTCCTTCCAACTTATACTTATCTCTGCATTATTACATACTAAGGATATAGGCACGACACAACACAACAAAACAAAACACACTTATCTCTTTGTCCAAAGAGAGGGAAGATAGACACATAAAGTAAATCTAGTGTGATAAGTTGGATAGAATAAGAAGGTTATTCTTCATTTATCTTCCCTTCCTCTTGCATTCATTTTTCTCCCTGTGCCACAGAAGGTGGGCATACCTCTGAGAATACACCCCTCAGACTCCCTTGCCACCTGACTTGCAGTTAGTTTTGGCCAATGAGAGGCTGCTTAGGTGCACGTCTTTGGCAGTAGCAGAGCTCCACCAGAATACAAGCTCTGCTCCTCCATGGCTCCACTCTCACTGGCCCTAGTAATCCTCGTTTCTCCTCTTGCCCCTTCATCCCTAGAGTTTGTAATGGCTTTTCATCATTTCTAGTCTCTGAATGCATTTGCTTGTTCCTCTGTAAATAGTTTCTTTATGTGAGCCAGCTGGAGCGCTTTCCGTCAAGACCCTGCCTTGTAGAAGCACAAGAGAAGGTTGTTAGCTCTGTCTGGGGAAGTTAGAGGAGAAGTATATTTTTGCATTGACACCTAAAAGATAAGTAGTTATTTTCTAGACATTATGGCAGGAAGGGAGTATTACAAAGAGGGGAGACTGGACCTTCAAAGGAGCAGAGTATGCAAGAACCTGGCATGAATTACAAACAACTCAGTATTTCTGGTTGTGAAATGCAAGGCACTGGTCTCCTAGAATTAAATCCTTGAAGTTTATTTAGCTGATCCTCTCTAAATCCACTGTTTTGAATTATTTACCAAATTTGGTCAAATTTTCTTCTCCTGAAAAATAATGACAGTGAAAACTATCATTTATTTGACACCAATTATGTATCATAAATTGTGCTAGCTCTTTTTGGTGTGCAACTGTTATGTAGTATACTGAAGTGGGCTAGCTCAGGGTAAAGGAGGTGAACAACTCTTTCAAAGAAATACCTAAACATATTATTGTGAATGGAGTGTCCATATCATCTGCTATAAATAATGGCAAAGATAGCCCAGGCTTTAAAGTAAAAATGTTAGATAATAAAGTGAAACAGTAGACTCCAAATACTAGAATGAGCCTTAGAGATCATCTGATGAGTTGACGCCTCTTCATCTCTTTACCATCCAGGTATTCCCAGTGCATACTCAGACTCAGTAATGATCAGAACTAATAATCTCCTGGGCCTCCTTTATTCTACCTTCGAACAGTTCTGATGATAAAACAATTGTGCTTCAAGTTGAGCTGAAGAGTAGCTCCTCATTTTGCCAATTAAAACAGCATCCTTCAAATTCATTCTATATTATGCTGATATTACACTTGCTCCCTGGAAAGAGGTTTCTAAGAAATATGAAAAACACTGCATAGGATCTACCTCATTTAAGAAGTTCTGCAGTAAGTGAATCTATTTTTATTTAATACAAAGTTCTCCAAATATACTTGACCACAAAATATTTCCCTATTTTTATTATCATCACATCATGTGTTAACATTCTGGGAACTATCTGTCTTTGCCTAGGTCCTCTAAAAAGCAAAGCCTGAGGCAAGGGTAAAGTGGAGTGGAGGTTATGCATTTAGCTGGTACAAGCCCAGAGGACATGAAAGAGGACACGAAGCAGGCACAGGTAAGATGTGTTGGCTGCCACTTCACAA
The DNA here is from genome assembly GCF_949752795.1 of Hyperoodon ampullatus. Taxonomy (NCBI): domain Eukaryota; kingdom Metazoa; phylum Chordata; class Mammalia; order Artiodactyla; family Ziphiidae; genus Hyperoodon; species Hyperoodon ampullatus. The sequence continues at coordinate 36,204,939 of NC_136930.1, forward strand.
TGAGCTAGAAGGAGACACAGCAGAATAGTGCCTTCACTCAAAATGGGTAGCTCACACAAGGGATAAAGGAAGGGGAATTATCTGCCAAGCTTCCTCACACCACTTTTGTACAGGTCAAGAATGACCTATTCTAACTCTCCTCTGTCTTCAGATTGCAGTAGTTGGCCCTCAAATGGTGACTTGGGGAGCCAGATTCCAAGCCCTACTTTTGAATCCTAAAGTAGAGGGGTGAGTCCTCAAGGGCAGGCCCCACCTGTGGGGTATAAGGGCCATCAGACCCCAGGCTTCAACCGAGACTCCAGCCAGCTCACAGAGCTTGTCATGGTGGGAGCAGCTGCTGTGCTATGGAGTTGAATGGCACAGAGCTGCCTTAGGATTGTGATTCTCCTTTCACATAGTCATCCTTTAAATATTAGTAGGCTCATGACATTTTTGAAGATTTTTAAAGTTAATATCCTCAATTCCTAAGACTGAATCCTTTTGTCTGCCTCTCCTTTGGTTGTTCTTTTATTTATTGATACTTCTAGTCTATTTAAAAAGGATATATGTATATGTGTAACTGATTCACTTTGCTGTACCCCTGAAACACAACTAACACAACATTGTTAATCAATTGTTACTATATCCCAATAAAAATTTTAAACAAAGAAGTTACTTTAAAAAAAATAGGATACTCTGACCACACACCATGTCCCAGGTGTCTGACTGGACTCTTCTACATTCTAGATAAAGAAGTACTTCTGTTTATGCTGCCACAGACTGAATTGTCTTTTATGGCACATGCATCACATTCTGTCTTGACAAACTTCTAAGTTGTTTCTTTTCTTACATTGCTGTTTACTCATCCTGCAGTTGAAGAGTGGAAATTTTCACTATCAAATATACATTAAAAAAATAAAGTTCAAAGTGTAGCACTTGAACTTTATATTTTTAAATGTATTCTAGTTGTACTGAATCCATTGCTTCAGTCACCTGTTTTAACCCAGTATCTTAATTAGATGCCTTTCAGATTCATGTTGCTTATACATTTGCAGAATATGCTATCCAACTCATTTTCTAGTATGCCACCTAAAATGTCCCTTTAGGCTTGCACTAATCCTCTGGTCCAGGAGTCTCCAAATATTTTTGAATTCTGACCACCATATAAAAAAACAATTGAAGGGGCTTCCCTGGTGGCGCAGTGGTCGAGGGTCCGCCTGCCGATGCAGGGGACGCGGGTTCGTGCCCCAGTCCGGGAGGGTCCAACATGCCACGGAGCGGCTGGGCCCATGAGCCATGGCCGCTAGGCCTGTGCGTCCGGAGCCTGTGCTCCGCAGCAGGAGAGGCCACAACAGTGAGAGGCCCGCGTACCGCAAAAAAAAAAAAAAAAAAAAACCCAAAAAACAAAAAACAATTGAAGAACTGAAAGTATTATATGTGTGTATATATGTGTATATATATATATATCACATGCATTTCTATAGTATTATTACATTAAGGAACCCAAAAATGCTTTTAAATATTTATCATCAACTTAAATGAAATTTTGTATAATATTGTATAAAATTTTGTATAATGTTTCAAATAACTTTAAATGTTAAGAAAAAAAAAAGAGCCTTGCTTCATGGTTTAGATGCCTGGATTTTAAATGCCTTGCTAATTATTACTTTTTTTTATCATTAATATCTCAAGGCAAGATGAGGTTTATTAGTTAAATATGGTGGATGAAATCTATATATTAAATACTGTCCATAATATTTTCTAAATATTTTTCAACTTCTTTGGGGATCTGATTAGATTATCATTATTATCCTCTTGAATATGATCAACAAAGGCCTGTCCTAGTATGTAAGTAATCTCAGATTTGCCATTTTCTTGTTGTTCACTTGTATTTATGTTACTAGTATTATCTTTAAATTTTATTTCTTTATAGGAGTCTTTATAAGCCACTTATCTATTTTGTGGCCATGTTTATTTACTTAGAACAAGACAATATAATCCTTAAATCCATTTAATGGCACACAGCAGCTCAATACATTGCAATACCCTGAATGCAAATGAGAAAGTGAGGGTGAGGCTGCAAGCCTCTCAGCGTTGTAGATAAGCCCTGTATATTTATGGATAAATGAATGCCTGATATACAGTACACCCAACACAGGTGTCATTTTTGAGCACCATGTTAAATATTAGTAAAGTTTAATATCTTGATCATTTTAATATAAAAATAATATAAATATAGCTTATATATATATATATTTTGCAAACCCAATGAATCATCTTACACACCCCACTTTGATGAGCACTACTCTAAATCATACCTATTTATATGGTCAATTAGGGCAACTTATTCACCTCCCTGCATCTCAGTCATCTCCCAGTTAAAATATTCACTCCTATTGTAGTTTGGGGTCCAAACTATATAGTCTTCACCTCCATCAAGGCCTAAGGGTAAGGAGTAGAACAAGGAGATTATTGAAAATCAAAGCCGCAGCCTATTTAGGGATGTCGGTTACTCAAAAAGTATAATGATTCATAACAAAGGTATATGGAGGACATGACTGATAACTGAGGTCAACTTGGCCGTCTCCTACCCTCTCCTCATCCCCACCCTCACTCCCACCCCTGAGCCCCATGCCCAAATCTAGACCTCACAAGCCAGCTGTGGGAAATAGTAGGGTCCGCTAACAGCCTCAGAACACCTATTCGTGTCTGCTGCTTGGAGAATCTGCCTCCCAGGGACGGGCAGTGACGCTCACTAACTGCAGCCTAAGGGGGAGCCCCAGAGGACTCAGAAGAGTGCGGTGAGTTCTGGAACATGCCCTGAGTCGTGAGTTCAAGGGCAGAGGGAGTTGAGGGAGAGCCCCAGCTTTCTCATTTAAACGAACAGCTCACGAGAACCGAAAAGGAGTCCCTCTCCACTACTGAGGGGCACAGTGTGTGAGGTACGTGGGATGCGATGCACTGGCTGTTAGGTTCTCCACAGTCCTGGGAGGAGCAGGTATAGAGGAGAGAGAATAAAGCCAGAAATGCTCCCTTTAAAATTCTCCCCAAAGGCCCCTTCTATGGAAATATAACGATGGAGGAGAAAGATTCCTCCCTGAAAAATTTACCTGGCAGGACTGGTAAAATGATTAAAGGAAGCATACATGAAAAGCTCCTTAATATGATTATATATATAGTAGATAGTCCATAAAATTAGTTTAAAAAGAACAGTCCTTGAACTATATGTCTGAACTCCAACGGGAAGAAGTTGCCAGTTATTACTAATGACTAATTTTTCCACAAGAATTTTAGTCACTCCTTGTAGATTATTGCTATTATTAAGCACCTAACAAGCTTTGTTGGCATAGAACTATGCTTTGCCTTGAATTGAAAATACACAGTAATTTGATAGAAAAATTTATAGGCAGTGTAGAACCCCTTAAATTGAATTAGATTCTTAAATATAGTACTTATAGTACCCTTGATGTAAGCTTTTTTAAAGCATTAGGGGAAGCAAACAAACAAGGTCTACATTTTTACATAGGGTGTTTTATGTTAAATACTGCAATATTTATGTTTGGCACTGTTCACTCCATGGGAAAATATAGGCTGTGTGTCTTTTATTCTCTTGATAGTTCAGACTCACTGATACCCAAGGGTTTACTACACCCACAGATTTTGTCACAATACTTATATTTTGAAAGGCATTTTTACCATTGAAAAGTAATCCAAGTCTAATTCTGTAATTGTTATATACTGTAAGAAGTTATTATTTAGTATGTGTGAAGTACCTAGAATATCTATCGGCAGTGAATATGATATAACATAATCTATTTTACACAGTAAAATGGCTTGCCAGGATCTGTTTTATTTCCAACCGATGGCCAATTTAAAGACACTTGTTTCTTTCTTTCTTCTTTCTTTGCCTTTTATTAAATTTACTGTCAAAACAATCAAGTGCAAATAATCCAGTTCTCCTACACCTACTTAGAACAAATGGATTCTGACTTCCTCATTCATTTCAAAAGTTAATGTTTTGCCTACAGGCTGTTTAAATATTCCTTTCTTTGAGGAATTCTGATAGTTCAGGTCTTGAAATACAATATTAAAAGTCAACAGCAATATTCTTATCTCCTAGGGCTATGTAACATACCAATTTTTCTCTCAGAAATAACCAAAGACAAGCACTTTTTTTTTTGCTTTTAGTTGGAAGAATGCAATGATGTTTAGTAGTTGGGAACTTGGAGATGGCAAAAAGAGACTATTTTCTGGAGGAGACTGCAGCAGTCAAGGATCTATTGACCAAAGGTCAGATCCTGAGCAAAGAAACAAGGCTTTCTGAAAGGAAGAACATAGATTTCAGAGTTGTACTCTCTCCATCAAACTGTGCTAGCATTTGCTTACCTAGGTACTATGCCAGCTAAAAATAGTAGAAAGTAAATTAAGATAAAAATACAATCAAGAACAGTAATAACACCCATTATTTACTGAGTACCTTTTATGTGTCAGGTGCTTTACAGATTCACCCAAGTGTTTTTGCAAATGAAGAAACCAAAGGTCTGAGAGGTTAAGGACATTAGCAAGATCATGTAGCTCATAGATCATGCAGCAGAGACTCAAGCCAACTCAAAGTCTATGCTCCTTTCACTAAAGTGTTATCATGTAAGAAAAAAGCTACACTCATCAAACTGATCATTTGTGCTTCATTTGTACAGAAAATCTAAGCTATTTCGATTCTAGTCCACTGCCACCTATGAGCACTATTTCTGTAGGGAGGGACCACACTAATTTCAGTTCAATCACACTGACTCAAAGGCATGTGTGTGTTTATGATCATAAATACCTCTGTGATTCAAAAAGGCAACAGTTCTTCCATTTTTCCAATCCATCAATTTGACTGCTTCAGAAGAAAACACTCCTACATGAGGTGTTGCATGCTGATATAAGCTTTTTAATGAAGAAAGGGAATTAACATTCATTGTGCCAGGTCTTTTGCAGGAATTTGCTTTTGTGATCCTAAAAGAACTTTATGGGAGGGTATAGTAGGTCCATTTTATGGATGAGGAATTAAAATCTCACAGAGGACATGTCAGTTGCCCGAGAACATAGAGAAAGACAGTAGTCCAGCTCTCTTGAACACAGAATGGTGACAACACAGACACAGAAGGAATGAGACAGACCTAGGGTCCAGTCCATAACCATAACCTTGCCAGCATAGGACTAGGCATAGGGATATCAAGAAAGACTAAATTTCTATCATTTATTTTGCTTATGGGTAGCAGTTTCTTCAGTGACCTAGTTCTGCGGTGTGGCTTTTCAGAGTCATACTTGAGAGCTCTACCAAGAGTACATTTCCTAAACTCTCAGGATGACTTTTTAACCCATCTAATTTACTGTAGAAAGTCCCTCCCTGCTTAAAGAAAGTGTAGTGGATTGGTGCTCTGTTAGATAATGCTTATTGATACCCATGCGAATACAATGGGTTGGTGGAATTTGTGAATCAGCCCGCATCATTTACACCTTAATATTCATTAATATTTTAGACTTTAGGCATTACAATTCAGGAAAATGTGTATCCTTATAGTTTGTTTACTGGAGTGCCTCATCTCTTTGCCCTGTGTGTGAAAGAGAAAGTGAAAAGAGAAAGACTAAGGAAGAAAGTGGGGAAGGCTTTCTTTAAACAGAATAAAAATAAAGAATAACCACCAAGAAGTATTAGAGAGCAGCTCACACAGAAAGATTAAATATTGTTTAAAAGTTATCTCTTGATATTAGTTCAAGACTTACAAATGGATTATGAAGTTTGGAACACACTGGTCTAAAAAGGTTGTGTCCGGCGCGAAGTCCAGGAGGCAGCGCCGGCGTGGTGGCCCGGGGGGGTGGGGGGTGGGGTAGCTTCGCTAGGACTGGCCTGTGGCCGGGAGGCGGGGCCTGCGCGCGCCGCGACTGCGGGCTCCGATTGGCCTCGGCTCAGGGCCCGCTGCCGGCGTGCAGGCGAGGCTCGGGGCGCGAGGACCAAGCCGGGCGGTGGGTTCATGAGCCAGGGGGAGGGGCCGGACCGGTGGCGGCGGCGGAGGAGGAGGAGGAGGTGGCGGCGGGGGCCGGTACTGGGCCCGGCGGGGTGAGCGAGGCGGAGGCGGCAGTGGTGGCGACAGCGGCCCCCGCGGCCACGGTGCCCGCGACCACGGTGCCCGCGACGGCGGCAGGGGTGGTAGCGGTGGTGGTTCCGGTGCCCGCAGAGGAGTCACAGAAAGCAGGCAGCGGGGCGGGTGGCGGCGGAGTCGGAGCCGCAGCCTCCTCGGGCCCCGCTGCTGGGACCCCCTCGGCGCTGGGCCCCCGCACCCCTGGCAACCCAGCGACGGCGGCCTCGGGGACCCCCGCGCCCCCGGCCCGGAGTCAGGCGGACAAGCCGGTGCTGGCAATCCAAGTCCTGGGCACTGTCAAATGGTTCAACGTGCGGCATGGTTACGGATTCATCAACAGGAATGATACCAAGGAGGATGTCTTTGTTCACTAGACAGCTATTAAAAGAAACAACCCAAGGAAGTTTCTGCGCAGCGTTGGAGATGGGGAGACTGTGGAGTTCGATGTCGTGGAAGGAGAGAAGGGCGCAGAAGCTGCTAATGTAACTGGGCCCGGAGGGGTGCCAGTGAACGGCAGCCGCTATGCCCCCAACTGACGAAGGTTCCGCCGATTCATCCCCCGGCCCCGTCCAGCTGCCCCGCCACCCATGGTGGCAGAGGCTCTGTCGGGCCGGACAGAACCAGGCAGCGAAGGGGAGCACGCTGAAGACTCTGGGCAGCGGCCCAGACGACGGCGCCCACCACCCTTCTTCTACCGACGGCGCTTTGTGCGAGGCCCTCGGCCCCCCAACCAGCAGCAGCCCATAGAGGGCACTGATGGGACAGAACCCAAAGAGAGAGCCCCGTTGGAGGAGGACCAACAGCAGGGAGATGAGCGGGTACCCCCACCCAGATTCCGGCCCAGGTACCGAAGGCCTTTCCACCCCAGGCCACCCCAGCAGCCCACCACAGAAGGTGGGGATGGCGAGACCAAGCCCAGCCAAGGCCCCACTGACGGTTCCCGGCCTGAGCCCCAGCGCCCACGAAACCGCCCCTACTTCCAGCAGAGACGGCAGCAGCCCCCTGGACCCGGGCGGCCCACAGCCCCGGAGACCTCAGCCCCCATCAACAGTGGGGACCCCCCAACTGCCATACCGGAGTGATTCCAACTCAAAGGACACCCAGAGCCACCATCTGGTATCTGCCAGTTTTTCCAGCTGACCTGGATCCTACCCAGCACCTCTCTCCCCACTTTCCCACAATTCATGACATCAAAACACCAGCTTTTCCCCTTTTTCCTGGAGACCCAGGAGGACCAAAGCAACAGCCTTTGCCTTTTTTTTTTTCTCTCTCTCTCCCTGACCAAGGGTTAAAGGAAGGGATCCATCCTTATAATTCAGAGGCACCAACTCCCTCCCCTAAATCAGGCTGAGAAGGAACCAGCCAGCTCTTACCTCCTCCTGGTTGTTTTTCTTTCCCCTCCCAGTTTATTTTTTGTTTCCCCACTACCCCCTACCTCTGAAGCCATTTTATGAACCGTCATGTGCCACCTGAGCCTCCAGTAAAAACAAAAACAGGCTTAAATAAAATTAAAAAAAAAAAAAAAGAAGAGGTTGTGTCTTAAGGGGTTCTTATTCCTCCACCATCTTTGAGAGACGTTTCTCTTCCCCGCCCCCAACTTTCTAGTCTTCCACATTTTTTCCAGAGGAAGTTTTAAGTGTGTCCTAGTAGTTGGAGTTTTGCCACTAAAATCAACCCTTATTTCCAGCCCTATCCCCAACTACCCAACCATTTAAACGTGTTGAGTTTGACTTACCTCCAAGATGTCAAGAAACCAAATTATTAAACAAAATCGAGTCGAAACTCAACAAAGCAGCAATTCTTTTTACAATATCCCTGAAGAATAGCCATTAAACCTCTGTCTGAATAGTTATGTTAATAGTTTTGTTGCCTAATTAATTAAGAGAAGGAATTCAGGTCAGATGTGAAGAAAAGTCAGGTATTCTTCCCTAAAAACAATAAGCCACTTGGTTTTAACATTAATGTTCCTTGAAAACATTATGTTTATTTACATTGTGTTTCCTCCTCTACCACCCCAATTCAGGTGTAAACAAAGTGATAAAGTGCTAGCCTTTTCTGGTGCATCTGTTAACACAATATTAGCTTCTAACAGCTGAGGATGGCTGGACCTTCACCTCTACTTTATTTCCTCAATTGTCAGATGCATACATACAGGCATGACTATATAAATAAAACCTCAGAAATAAACATATGCAGAGAATCATATGCTCAAACTAAAATATCTTAACACCACTCAATCAACTGATGTTTTAGTCTTTTCAAGTTCAAGTGATGATCAAAGATTCATTCTGATGCAGGTCGGTGTGGTCATCCACATGCAACTACAACATTGCTGGGAGCCCTTGAGTGTTAAGTTATGCTAGAAAGACGTAAAATCATTTGTCTAGATTTGGAACAGGAGTCACAAACTCAAAAGCTAACAGCAACCTAAATGTCGTCCATCGACAGATGAATGGATAAAGAAGATGTGGTACATATATACAATGGAACATTACTCAGCCATAAAAAGGAATGAAATTGGGTCATTTGTTGAGACGTGGATGGATCTAGAGACTGTCATACAGAGTGAAGTAAGTCAGAAAGAGAAAAACAAATATCGTATATTAACACATATATGTGGAACCTAGAAAAATGGTACAGATGAACCGGTTTGCAGGGCAGAAATTGACACACAGATGTAGAGAACAAACGTATGGACACCAAGGGGGGAAAGCCATGGGGAGGTGGGGGTGGTGCTATGATGAATTGGGCGACTGGGATTGACATGTATACACTGATGTGTATAAAATTGATGACTAATTAGAAGCTGCTGTGTAAAAAAATAAATAAAATAAAATTCAAAAAAAAAAAAAAAAGCCTACAGAGACCAGGCAGATGACAGAAATGCCTGAAGTTGTGAAGAAACTGAACCTCCAGGGGAACCTGTGCCCACCTTAAGGAAGTCCCCACTACTCAACACTAACGAATGTTTTCTGCCAAAAGGGTTAGCTCAGTGTTCTAGATTTTTCTATTTTTTTAAGAGAATCCAGACAATTTTTTAAAAAAGATAATCTCTTTATTTTTAAATGTTGGACACTAGTACAATTAAAAACACAAAAACAAAAGCAAACTACAGGCCAAACAAAATATATCTGTAGGCTCACATGTCTCCAGTTTGGTAAATTTGTTTTAGGCAGGTGGGCTATTTTCAGCTCCTTTCCTAAAATTCAATATTTATGTTCATTTATTTATATACTCAGACATGACTAAGTTATTTCTCTAATGTTTTTAAAGTGCTTAAGCTAAACCAGATGATTTGTCTTTGAGACAAATCATCTTAGATCAATGGCTGTTAGTAAGGTAGAGGCAGTTCTTCAAGACTAGGGTGTAAGGGGGGAGCCAGAAAGAAAAGAAATATTTCTGTGTAGAAATTATTGTTAAAGATAGTCTTAGGGTCACTGTCCCATAGAAGTTTCTGCAATGATGAAATGTTCTGTATCTGCTCTGTCCAATATGTTAGCTACTTGCTGCCATGATATGATAGACACTTGCCACTAGCCCTCGAAATGTGACTAGTACAAGAAGAGAATTTTACATCTTATTTAACTTAATTTAAATTTAAACTTAAATAGCTGCATGTGGTTAGTGGCTACTGTATTGCACAGCACGGGTCTAGATGTACATGTCAGAATAGAACATCTAGTTCAAAACCTACCAATCCTATGTATATCCTTATTAGATTTTCAACAGTTAAATTGTCAAAATTTTAAATTGGAGTAGTCAGATAAATAATAATGGTAGCTCTTGATTAGTTTACTATTAATTTTCCTGCTTATTAGTGACATTTATCATCTTATAATATTAAACATTTGAATTTCCATTTTGAAGTATCCTGTTCATGTACTTTGATCATTTTTCTATTGAGTTGCTTTTCTTTCTCCCTCTCTCTTTCTGTCTCTACCTCTTCTTCCCTTCTTTCCTTCCTTCCTTCTTTCCTTCCTCCCTCCCTTCTTTTTTCCCTCCCTGCCTTCCTTCCTTCATAATTTGTAGAAGTAATTTATAAGTTCTCAGTTTTAATCTTTTGCATATTATATGAATCATGAATATCTTCTCCCAATCTATGCATTGTCTTCACTTTGTTTGTAGTGTCTTATTTGATCTGAAGTTTAAACATTTTAATGTAGTTGATGTATCTAGCACTTTATTGTTTATGCAGTTTGTGCTTTATTGAAGAAATTCTTTTGGAACTAAAGTGTATTTTATCTGATATTAATATGGCTAGATTAACATTCTTTTCATTTAGGTTTGCCAGATTTAGTAAATTAAATTATAGGACACACCATTAAATTTGACGTCCAGATAAACAATGAACTTTTTTTCACCTTGGTATAAGTTTGCCCATGCGATATTGGGACATACTTGTCATAATAAAAAATATTCATTGTTTATCTGAAATCAAAATTTAACTGGTCATCTTGTATTTATTTCATCAGGCAACTCTATTTTGCTTAGAAAATACCTAGTATATACTTTTCTCCCATTTTTCTTCCAAACTTTCAAGATCCTTGTGCATTAGGTGTGTTTTTCATAAATAGCATTTAAATGAGATTTAGTTCCTTACCCAACATAAGGATCTGCCTTTCAAAAGGCAAATTAAATCTATTTACATTTATCATAATTATTTTCTTTTAATATTTACCATGGTTTTACTATGCTTAATTTTTTCTCTTTCTCTGCTTTTTCCTATATTGATTGGGTTTTCTTTATTCCTGGTTTTACACTCTACTAACTTGAATGATATGACTCTGTTATTTTAATTGTTGACTTTAATGTTTATTTATTTATTTATTTATTAATGTATTTATTGGCTGCGTCGGGTCTTAGTTGCAGCACACAGGCTCTTCTTTGTGGTGAGTAGGCTTCTCTCTAGTTGTGGCGTGCAGGCTCCAGAGTGTGTGGGCTCTATAGTTGTGGCATGTGGGCTCTCTAGTTGCAGCACACAGGCTCTCTACTTGTGGCGCGTGGGCTTAGTTGCCCCGCAGCATGTGGGATCTTAGTTCCCCTACCAGGGATCAAACTGACATCCCCTGCAATGCAAGACGGATTCTTAACCACTGGACCACCAGGGAAGTTTTCATTAAAGCTATATTTGATTATTTTAGAGCTATGCATACTCTTTTTTCATATTTGAATGCAATTTTTCTCATTATTTAAATCGCCTCTTTTATGTGTACTTAAAGTTTTAAAAGTCATCTATTTTTATGATCTCTGTTAGTTTGCCCTCTGAGAATATTTCAAATTTGGAGGAAATATAATACATATTTTATCTTTTGTGCATTTTGATTCCATCCTTCCATTTATACTGTGTTTTGGAAGCATTTAGTTATCTCTGACTTTTTAGAGCTAATCTATTTTAATATCCCTTAGTATTTGTATTTACTGTGATATGTCTATTGATGTTACAAATGTGTGTTAAAGTCTACTCTGCTTAAGTTAGAGTTGCAGTTGTTGTTACAAGATAAGAACCTCTGTGCTTGAGATATTTATGGATGTTTATGCCTCATAAAATAATACACATAAAATGCATCTTTTTATGTGTGTGCATATATGTGTGAATGTAGCTTGCTACCTAACATCTATATATATCTAGTGAATATAAAAATACACACACACACACACACACACACACACACACAAAGTACTAATTCTACTGACCATTACTGTGATGGTGCATTGGCATGAAAACTGAACATATGTCACATACCATAGGGAGACACATGGAGCCACTGACCCATAGTCTTTATAATGAAAAGTTTGCAGTGCCTATAAGTACAGAACAGTCTCACCTATTATGATAGCAGTGTTTGCAGAGTACTTTCATGTACATTCTCTTAATTTTTTCCAAAAATTTTTTGGGAGGAGGAAAGATATTATAAGCCTCTATTTGTAAATTAGTAATTGAGACCTTAAAGAGTTTTTAAAAGATTGGTTCAGAAAGTGTTTTCTTTACTTAAAATGAATTTCTAAGCTTCTGTAAAACTCAGTTCCAATGTCAGGCAGTATTTGATTTGTTACTACAGAGTATGAACCTTAATGAAATAAACATATTTTAACTAGAGTTTTGTGGGGTTTTTTCATCACAAAACCTTACCTGAAAGATTAGAATCATGAAGAAAGCCTATCAAAAGCTGGCTAATTTCAGAGCACAAACTCATCATGACCACATATACCATTTAAATTAAACATGATAGCAGATGTTTATGTCTTTAAAATTATAGTAAAATAGGTATCATTTTCTCAGATACATCTTATACTAAATAGTTCAATGATTTATGTTGCTATTTTAATTGAAATCAATTTTATGGGGAAAATGACTTAATCATGTGTTATGTACAACGTTTTGCCTGGTTACTTTCATAGCAGAATCCCAACCTCATGGGCTATGCAACCAAAACCTTAAAAAGCCAGCTGAATTTCAGAGATAGTATAGAAAGAAAGAGAAAATTTCTGGGTTTCTTCTTATATATCAAGACCAATGAAGAGAGGTTTTCTTTTCTTAATAAAGAAAATGATGCAGATGCCTTTAAAAGGATACAAATAAGAAGAAGGATACCTGTTGACAACAGGTATACTCAAAGAAGTTACTGTGACTAATAAAATAATATAATTTATAAGCAAACAAAAGTCATTCCCATTTATCTAATTAAAGGAATGACTTGTCAAGGAGCAGTTTTAAACTTATTCATCATCCATATACTACAGACTGAAATTTCAGTTGTTGAAGATGTATCTATAAAGATTCAACACATGTGACACTATGTTAGGAGTCAGGCTACTGCTGAAATGAGCATCTGTGTAGGAAAGGAGGGTTTCTACAGCAGTGTCCTGCTCACTTCATATTGCATTGCAAGAGTGGAGGTTAGGGAAATAAAACATGGTAGGAACTCTCTTCTAAGCATCTGTTGGCAGTAGAAACATCTGTCCTATTCACTGCAATGTACTCACTGCCCTAAACCCAGCTTAGCCTATATAAACCACTTAATATTTACTGAAGAAATGAATGAATGAAGGTTGAGTACTAAAAATGACATATTACCACTTCCTTCACTTTTTCTTCCAAGGTCAGACCAAATCCAAGTTGGATATAAAATAGGCTTTACAAGACCATACCAATTGCTACCTAAAGGACTTGATGTTAAGTTTACCTCTTAGATCTTTGTATGCATGCCAGAATATAGACATGACACTGCTGTTTTATCAACTAAGTTTTCTTCATGGCCATCCATAGAGGTCTCAGTGTCCTGGTGATCACACCCATGGCTTGGGAAACACAGCTATTTCACCTGCCCAGTTAAATAAATTTAACATCAGATGTTTGCTTCTGCCTTATCTTTATTTTAATAGAACAACATCCCTGTAGTTTGGATATCTGGCTCTCCTTCTTAGAGAATCAGCACTCCCTTCCTTTGGGGAGCTGCTCCCCCAACAGCTGTAACCACATGCCTTAGTGCGAGTTGCCAATCATATTATTCTTCCATCACCTCCCCTAGGCAATTTAAGTTCCAATTGGATTGTGAGGTTAGACCAATCAGAATTTATGTTGGACTTTTTGAAATGAAATGTAGAAAGAGGTGTAAGCACTTTCTGTGTAAATCCATGAAATATGGAGAATGGATTTGTTGATGATCAAATTATTTTATATATGTGAATGGAAGCAGTCAGAAAACTAAGTAATGAGAAAAGCAGATGAGAGAAAGAGAGAGAAGGAAGGAAGAGGAGGAGAACGTGAAGGAGAAGAGAGAAACGAGGAGAGAAAAATGGTGAGGTTGGAGCTCAAGGATCCAATTTTTCCCAGGAGATTTAACTATATCCCTAATCATCCCTCAATTTTGTGAGGAAATAAATTGTTCTTGTTGCCCAAGTTAATATGAATGTTTATTACTTTCAGTCCAGATCCCTAACTGATATTAATAGTAAACTGGTAGCTGGACAGAGCTGCTAGATAATTATTATCTACCTACCTCTATCCAGCTGAATGGGCTCCACTACCTACTCTGAGAATCCCATAGCTGACTGGTGTCTGCATCGTACTACTCACATGCCTTTGGACATCAAGTCTTGCCTTCAGCTGTGAGCTTCTGTTGTTCTATCTGTCCCAATCCAACACCTTTACTTGGTGTTATCACACCCCAGGCTCCAATGACCCCTCAGCTATGTTCACAGAAGTTGCACAAGGTCTTGTTTGCTTTTCACTAATATGTTCCTATCCTTTTTATTTTTAGCAAAGTTTTTGAAGCAAGGCAATATAATGGTTACTTCTGTGCTTTAAAAAGATAACATCACAACTGTGTGAAGAATAAGTGTTGAACCAGGGCTACACTTGAGGTCAAGGAGACAAGAAACTAATGAGAGTGGAGGAAGGTCTGATGAGAGGAAGAAGCAATAAGGATGAGACGATGTGAAATACGCACTAGAGGAACTGAAGAGAGTGTATCACCCAATTTACTGAGTTATTAGATGTGAAATTCTAGATCTCTTCACTTGTATAATTATTCAAATGAACGTTTTAAGGAAATAGCACCTTACATATTTTTTTAAAATAAACAACAGAAAATTCAAGATTTAACAATGCAAAAATATTGTTTGGAGAAAATGAAAATGGTAAGGGGTGGATTACAAAGTAAACAGTTTTGGCTGTAGCTGATGTCATGAGGAAAAATTTATCATTGGCTGGGTTTGGGGGGGGCGTGGTCATGTAGAGAGTGGTGGTAGGTCCAGTGCAGAGTGAGAAGGCTTCCAGGGCGCAATGTTGGAAGTAACTTTTCTTACACTGAAAACAAACAAAACAACAATGATAAATATATTTTCCCATTCTGAGGGTTGTCTTTTTGCTTTGTTTATGGTTTCCTTTGCAGTGTAAAAGCTTCCAAGTTTCCTTAGGTCCCATTTGCTTATTTTTGTTTTTATTTTCATTACTCTAGAAGGTGGATCAAAAAAGATCTTGCTGTGATTTATGTCAAAGAGTGTTCTGCCTATGTTTTCCTCTAAGAGTTTTATAGTATCCGGTCTTACATTTAGGTCTTTAATCCATTTTAAGTTTATTTTTGTGTATGATGTTAGGGAGTGTTCTAATTTCATTCTTTTACATGTAGCTGTCCAGTTTTCCCAGCACCACTTATTGAAGAGATGTCTTTTCTCCATTGTATATTCTTGCTTCCTATTTCATAGATTAGGTGACCATAGGTGTGTGGGTTTATCTCTGGAATTTCTATCCTGATCCATTGAGCTATATTTCTGTTTTTGTGCCAGTGCCATACTGTTTTGATTACTGTAGCTTTGTAGTATAGTCTGAAGTCAGGGAGCCTGATTCCTCCAGCTCTGTTTTTCTTTCTCAAGATTGCTTTGGCTATTCATAGTCTTTTATGTCTCCATACAAAATGTAAATTTTTTTATTCTAATTCTGTGAAAAATGTCATTGGTATTTGATAGGGATTGCATTGAATCTGTAGATTGCTTTGGGTAGTATAGTCATTTTGACAATATCCCAACCAAGAACATGGTATATCTCTCCATCTGTTTGTGTCATCTTTGATTTTTTTCATCAATATTTTATAGTTTTCTGAGTACCAGTCTTTAAGCAAGAAACAAGGGCTTAATCTCCAAAATATACAAACAGCTCATGCAGCTCAATATCAAAAAAACAAAAAACCCAATCAAAAAATGGGCAGAAGATCTAAATAGACATTTCTCCAAAGAATACATACAGATGGCTAAAAAGTACATGGAATGATGCCCAACATCACTAATTATTAGAGAAATGTAAATCAAAACTACAATGAGGTATAACCTCACACTGGTCAGAATGGCCATCATCAAAAAATCTACAAACAATAAATGCTGGAGAGGGTGTGTAGAAAAAGGAACCCTCCTACAGTGTTGGTGGTACAGCACCAACTGTACCAGCACCAACTGGTACAGCCACTATGGAGAACAGTATGGAGGTTCATTGAAAAGCTAAAAATAGAGCTACCATATGATCCAGCAATCCCACTCCTGGGCATATATCTGGAGAAAACCATAATTTGAACATATACATGCACCCCAATATTCATTGAAGCACTATTTACAATAGCCGGGACATGGAAGCAACCTAAATGTCTATCAACAGAGGAATGGCTAAAGAAGATGTGGTACATATATACAATGGAATATTACTCAGCCATAAAAAAGAGTGAAAATGCCATTTGCAGCAACACATATGTGCCTAGCGATTGTCATACTGAGTGAAGTAAGTCAGACAGAGAAAGACAAATATCATATGATCTCATTTATATGTGGAATCTAAAAAAAAAGGGTACAAATGAACTTATTTACAAAACAGAAATAGAGTGGCAGATGTAGGAATCAAACTTATGGTTACTAGGAGGTAAGGGGGCGGGGAAGGATAAATTGGAAGATTGGGATTGACATATACACACTACTATGTATAAAGTAGATAATTAATAAGGACCTACTGTATAGCACAGGGAACTCTACTCAATACTCTGTAATGGCCTATAAGGAAAAAGAATCTAAAAAAGAGTGGACATATGTATATATATAACTGATTCACTTTGCTGTACACCTGAAAGTAACACAACATTGTAAATCAACTATACTCCAATAAAAATTAAAAAACAACTACAAAAAAGAACAATGACAAAAATCCTCATGGGGAGAGTTAAATATATGGCCAACAGAAGAGGCTTCTCTCTGAAAAATCACTTGGTCCTCTACCAAGAGCAGTAGTGATACTGCTGGGGAGCTCAGCCCAGAAAAGAGAACTGAGAATCTTGGACTTCAAGGCCAAATGTGAAGTTCTGATCTCCTTCTCTATCTTCCTCTCCCTTTGGACTTTGCCTTCACACCTATTTATTATTTGTTAAGTATTTATAAGTAATCTTCGTATCTAGAACCAGTTGTATCTATATTGTCTTGAGGACCTGGTGTTTAGAACACATGCCTCTTCTTTATAGCAGATCAACTGAGAGATTTAGAAAAAAGAGAATGAATTGCAAGAAGAAAATGTTTTAGTTAACAATCTCAGGAATCTCAAGCAAAGGATGTGGCTGACATGAACAAAGAAGGATAGTCTTTTACAGTAATCCCTTTGACCAAAAACCAGAATGAAGGAAGAGAAGTAGACACTTCCTGTTGCACAGCTCAAGATAATACACGCTTTTTGAGGAGGCCTACATCACATTCTTTTGGTACTATCTTCACCGCTTCATATCAAACAGGTTTTTAATAAAAGGTGTTAGTTTTCAATATTTGCTTATCTTTGAATTTCTATTGCTAGAAATAGAAGAATGAAGAGATAGAGTTGTCTCTCGTTCTCATTATACAGCCCAGAGTTTACTTTGATATGAATTTGTGCAGGCAGTAAATACATCTAGGGAAGTGATGGTAACCCGGTATCTATTGGTCCTCTGATCCATCCCTCTTGTCCTTTTCTGGAATGAGGAACAGGGACAGCTGCTTTTAGCACAAACTTGGCAATTCCCCCGGAAGAGGTTCAATTAGCAAAGGTGATTCTCTCTGCTGGGCTGCTGCTCCCCCAAGAGCAATGGCACCATTTCAGCTGATTTAGGTTATGACTGATGGGGACTGTCAGGTTCTAACTGTCAGTTCATTGTATCAATAAGACTGAGCTCTCCTTTGGGGTATCCAAGACAGTGGGTGTAGCATGGATCTTCCATCCTTTTCTATGAAGAAGAAACATCACATCCAAATTCCAGACTTCCTTGTTTCATTTTTTCATGGTCCTCAGAGATCTGGGAATCCAAATGTAAGTTTATTCTGCACACTGAAAGTAGAAAGCCAACACAATGAATATAAGCTGATTCCTTCCTTAAAAATTGGTATATCTTTTTAACAAGACAGTGAAAATAAAAATCTTACTAACAGAAAAATAAACCTATGTGTAGGCTATAATCTAGATAGAAATCAAAGTTTAAGTTTATATCATCTACATATTTTTAAATAGGAAAAGTGACTGATCAGGAGGCTGTAAACTTTGGAAACATCCTGAAGAAGCCAAACTATAACTTGCCAAAGACACACTAGTTAGTTTTGCTACTAGAGCTTCACCAGCTTTGCTTCCGTAATGTAGCCAACTCTGTCAGCTTCCCTGCGGCCTGATGTCCTTTTACTGCAAACACCTGCATCTCCTTGCCCTAGGGCTTTCTTTGACCACAGGAGAATTCTCATATCATGGGCAGGGCAGGTTGGATGTGCTGGATAATGATAATGGACAGCAGTTGGAGGATGAATAACCCCACTTTCTCAGCCCTTGGGTGGGATAGCCCTGAGGAGTGCTTTGTGTAGTTTTCTAACTGTCCCGAGGAGGATTGAGTCCCAGTTGCCCACAACGGTAATCTGTTCATGAACACCCTTTGTGGGCACCAGTCTCTTTCCTGTCTCCTTTCTGCCTTCCCTACTGGTGCTTTCAGTGGTTACCTCCCAGATAAACTACTTGTGCTCAAATCCTTATTTAAAGTTTACTGCTGGGAGAGCCAACCATTGAAAAATAAGAATATTTTTATATTGTTATTGTTTATTGATTGTAAAAATAACACCCACTGAAGGTAATTTGGAAAATATGAGGTACAAAGAAAAAGACAAAAACTGTCAGAACATAACTATAGTAGATATTATTAAAATTATTAACATTTTGATGTATTTCAGTCCATATAAATAAAGTATTTGAGTTGTGTTAACCATCTAAGTTTGTATCCTGACACCACCACCAAGATGCATAACTTAGTAATAAACATTTCACTTTTAGTAGTCTCAATTTTCTTATTGGTAAAATGTGTACACACACACACACACACACATCAGGATTGTTACAAAGATTATATGCAGTAAAACATGTCAAAGTGTCTGGTGCTAAGCCAATGACCAATATCGCCATTATTGTTGTTCTCCATTCCAGGGATTTTCAGTGAAATAGATGGTCTACCTCTGCTTCTCCCAGGCTACTTGGTAATCTCTCCTCAGATCCAAACTTTCTAATAGTTAGAAATATCTAAATCAATGTTTTCCAAAGTGTGGTTGAAAAAAATCCCTGAGTACCAGAATTACCTGGGGAGCTTGTTGGAAAGGGAAATTCCTAGAGTCTACCAAGTCAATCTTTGCAAAAAGGTCCAGGAATATGCATTTCAATAAAGCACCTCATGTGATTCTTGTTCCTGTTAAAGCACAAGAAGCAATTATTTAGGTGAAGCTAGTGAAAATGACCTGGGAGGCCTGAGACAGTGTTATGGGCTTTCCCTTTTGTAGGAGTCAAGCACACTGGTGAACAGACCTGGATGGAGACTGACTACTCTGAAAGATCATAGCTGTTCAGAGTCTGGGCTTTGAAGCCAGAAAGACTTGAACTCAAATCCGAGCTTTGCCCCTTACTTACTGTTGCATCTTGAGCTGGTGACTTGGTCGCTGTGAACCTCAGTTTCTTCCTATGTAAAATATGGGTAATGATGGTAACCACCTCAGAGGGCTTGGGGATGATTAAAGGAAATAATAATGCAAGTAAAGTACAAAACATAGCACCTGGCACAGAGCAAGTGCTCAAGTGCCTTCTTGACAACTATTATCTGCTCCTGGGAAAGCATGGGAAGTATAAGATTAATAAAACGTTTCCTGTAAACTTCCAACAGCTAAGCTGTGGAAGTATTGGTTCCTCAATGGGACAATATAACTAGAAGATAAATCTTTGACTTAAAATTGGGGTGCCATAAAATTTACTATCAAGCTGGGCCATTTTTGTCCAGGACAAATGCTAAAACTAATCGAATGCCTAGACAGCAGCTGAAAACTGGGATCTGCTCAGGTAAATCCAGAGACTACGTGGTCACCCTGCTTATAATCCAATATTCATACTACAAAGAGCCTGTCTTTGGAATGGAAAACCCCAATACTGCACAGAGTCTGTCATTTTCTGCTGGTATCTAAAAAAATTATGATCCCTATATCTTCCCAATTGTAGAATAAATCAGGGCTAACACTATGCTTTCCAATTTTGGATTAAATAAATTATTTCATTGTTTAGCAGACTGTATTTGCCAGGAGGAGTTACCTTTTAGGTTTAACTCCTATGCATATGTAACAGATAAAATTACCAAAATCATTTGTCAGCAGTTCATAATTTAATTGCTGTGACTGTAGAGTGAGGTATGATGCAATGGAGAACCATTATAAAAATTTAGGATAGCTAGATTATTTGGGTTGTCATCCTGGTGCCATCACAGCTGGCTGTGTGGCCACAGGGAAGTTGCTAAACTCTGCTGTGTCACACAATTCCATCAGCTGCAAAATGAGAAAAATGCCACCTGCCCTAAGTCCATCAGAGATTGGTAATAAGATCAAATGAGATGCCAGAATAAGTGCTTTGAAAACGTATGACAAAAGAACACTTATTTTTAGTAAAGGATGGAGCCTCACTTCTTCAGCAGAAAACACCCATATCTCCTTTTAAGCCACCAGATTGAATCGAAAAAAGCAATGTATAATTATAATAGAGCTCAAAAGATCTGGTCTCATGGGCCTCATCTTCTTTCCCCTCCCATTGTTGTGGCAGATGATTAATCATCAGGTTCTTGACTTCCCTCTTTGCTGCCTGGCCACCCTAGGGTCATAGCTACTTTTCAAATCCATCTTTCGGCTTTACAGCTATGCAGGGCAAAAAGCCTTCCCTAATGTTAGGGCATGCCAAAGCTGAACCCGGAACCCCCATTAGCCTAATTGACAGCATGACTTTCCCCTAGGGAGAAGAGTGATAATCTAGCTATTTATCTTGTCTGTAGGTTTATCACCACTGTGCTCAGGCAGAGATGTTTAAATATAAAAATGAGGTAAGGTACATTCTTGCCAGACTATGTGCCATTAAAGCTAGGTTGGGGGGTCAGAAGCATGAAAGGGGAACATCTGGGATTGTGGTCCTCTCTGTTGCTGCTTAATGTCTCAAGTGGCCTTGGAGTAAGGGGCTGCACATGAGGGCACTAAAGGACATCTCTTTGTAATTGGGAGCAGGCTGGAGCTGTGTGGCCACTGCTACCCATGGAGCTGCTGCCTGCAAGCGGCTGGACTGCTGCTTTTCTGCGAGGCAGGAGAGACCCATTAGAAACATGGAGGGGTGGTTGAATTCTGCCACGAGATGTGTACAAATGTGTACCTCCTATTGAAACCCACGCAACAGCTTCCAAAATTAATTAAAAGCTAATTTTCTAATGAGGTGGCAACACTGGCAACAACATGTTATCAGTATGAGAGCTGCAGCCAGCGGCCAGTGAGGGAACAGGCAACCTCCCTCTTGCAGGATGGAATGTCCTACCTATACCCATTAATTAGCCTCCAGCAGTATTGCTTTAATACTAGACACCAGTATAGACTGTCATAAAATCATACATTACATTGGCATTGTCAAGACATAGTTGATATTTATTTTACAGTAGGACTCCTTCCAGCAGTAAGGTCACAAGCAATGAAATCCATTCCTGGAACTATTAAGTCCAGGGGTCAGTGCCACAGACACTCTATTATGTCACATGACATGGGCATTTTAATCCTTTGGGCAATTGTTAATTGTAAACCAGACTTGAAATTAGCTTTAATAAATAGAAAGTGTCTTAAATTAACTGTACTTATGTTGGTTTTGCCTCACATTTTGATTTCAGATGCATAGCCAAGCAGGATGACTTGTGGTCATTATCTTAATTATAAGGGTCTCTTGGACCTAGTCAGAATGTGCCAGACACCAGTGGCCATTCCTTGGCATTCTTCACAAGGAGTGTATAATGATGTCATGCAAATAGATGCTGAGAACAACCAAAGAAAATTCTATAGAAACTCCAGGATACTGGATATTTAAGATGTAACTGTTGGTTAAATTCTATCAATAAATAATTTGAAGACATACTTAGGGTCTCTAAGAAAATCTAAGAAATTGAATAAAATTTATTATATATTCGTTCAATGCTAAGCAGCAGGTACAAAAATCTACTTCAGATATATTGCTTCTGCAGGAAGCTTCTTGCTGCCAACTCAATAGGAGAGTAATTTTTTATTATTTGTTCATCCTCTTGGAAAATAGTATAGAGACAAGTCTTTTCCATTAACTAGTCTCTCTTTTAGCTTCAGTCTCTCTCATTCTCTCATTAATTTCTTATTTTCTTTGTCTCTTGTATTTTCATTGTTTCCCTTTCTCTTACATTCTTAGCAGATGGTATATCCTTAATAATGATTTTTTAATTTCAGAATGAAATCATCATCAGGCAAGTCAAATATTATATACTTTATTGATTCTTTCAATAAATATTCATTAAGCAACAACTATGTGCCAGGTGCTGCTCTGGACCAGTGCTGAGGAACCACAATTAACAAAACCAATGACATTTCTTCTGTTGGGGAGCTGACATCTCCATCTAATTCTCACCCATTAAAAAGCAAACAATCAATGAAATAAATCATAATCATATTTAGCACAGGGAAATACTGTAACTTAGAGATATTAACTACCTTGATTAATGTTATATATCAAAGCCTTGTATTTTTCTATTATACACACTGCCTTAGTTGAATCAATAATACAAAATAGCTGTGGTAGAAAATGAAGGTGGTAAGCAAATCTTATGAAGATAGTCTTCAAAATATTCAGAGTAAAGACATGTATAAACCTGTGGTTTGAGACCCTAAAATAGATATTTTTATAATTAAATTATCTAAAAAGGACAAGTTACAACTGACACCACAGAAATACAAAGGACCATATGAGACTAATATGAACAGTTATATACCAATAAAACAGACAACCTAGGAAAAATGACTGATTCCTAGATATGTACAATCTCTTAAGACTGAATCAGGAAGAAATAAAAAATATGAACAGACCGATTACCAGTAATGAAATTGAATATATATATATATATATATATATTTGTGTGTGTGTGTGTGTGTGGTACACGGGCATCTCACTGCTGTGGCCTCTCCCATTGTGGAGCACAGGCTCTGGACACGCAGGCCCAGCGGCCATGGCTCACAGGCCCAGCCGCTCCACGGCATGTGGGATCCTCCCGGACTGGGGCACGAACCCGCGTACCCTGCATCGGCAGGCAGACTCCCAACCACTGCACCACCAGGGAAGCCTGACTCAATAATTTTTAAAACTCCCAACAAACAGAAGTCCAGGACCAGACAGTTTCACAGGTGAATTCTACCAAATATTTAGAGAAGAGTTAAAATCTATCCTTCTCAAACTGTACCAAAAAATTGAAGAGGAAGGAACACTTCCTAATTCATTCTACAAGACCAGCATCACCCTGATACCCAAATCAGACAAAGATATTACAAAAAAAGAAAATTATAGGCCAACATCACTGATGAACATAGATGCAAAAATCCTCAAGAAAACATTAGCAGACCGAATTCAGCAATACATTAAAAGGATCATACACCATAAACAAGTGGTATTTATCCCAGGGATGCAAGGATGGTTCAATATCTGCAAATCAATTAATGTGATACACCTCATTAAAAAAGTGAAGAATAAAAATTATATGAGTATCTCAATAAATTTGGAAAAAGCTTTTGACAAAATTCAACATCTATTTGTGATAAAAACTCTCAACTAAATGGGTATAGAGGGAACATAAGTCAACATAATAAAGGCCATATATGACAGACCCACAGTTAACATCATACTCAATGGCAAAACGCTGAAAGAATTTCCTTTAAGATCAGGAACAAGACAAGGATGCCTACTCTTGCCACTTTTATTTAACAAAGTATTGGAAGACCTAGCAACAACAAGCAGACAAAGAAAATAAATAAAAGTGTCAACTACAAATTGGCACTTGCCATCTACCATCTAAAGATCAAATCACAAGCTGCTGTGACCACTGGCCTTCAACACACCCTGAAAGGAGTCCAGGGTGGAGATCAGGAATGAGGCACTCTGTGCTCTGAAAAAAACTAGCAGAACAGGCCTTCAGATAGTTAGATATTTTTAGGAGAAGATTTTATGAGCCCAATTCTTGCATATTCTCATATCTAGAAAAGAACTAAAAACTTTCATGGTGACATCTGCTCTTTGTGACTAGCAGTAACCTTCACAAGACTAGCAGAAACCTTCTGCAAAAAGTATGTGCCTGATGGCATGTACTCCCCCTTCACCAAAATCACATATATACTGATCTTCCCGCCTCCCTCTTTGGAGCAGTCTCTCAGAGCTATCTGGAATGCTGTGTCCTGGGTTATAGTCCTCATTTTGCCCCAAATAAAATTTAACTCACAACTATTATCTTGTGCATTTTTTTTCAGTCAACAAAAGAAATCCAAATTGGAAAGGAAGAAGTAAAACTGTCATTGTTTGCAGGTGATATGATACTTTATATAGAAAATCCTAATGAAGCTGTCAAAAACTGTTAGAACTCATCAATGAATTCAGAAAAAGTTGCAGGATGCAAAATTTATATACATAAATCTGTTGCATTTCTATACACTGGCAACAAAAAGAAAGAGAAATTAAGAAAATAATTCTATTTACAATGCATTAAAAAGAATAAAATACACAGGAATAAATCGAACTGAGGAGGAGGAGACATGTATTTGGAAAACTATTAAGACACTGATGAAAGATGTTGAAGATGACACAAACAAATAGAACAATATACCCTGCTCATGAATTGGAAGAATTAATGTTTGAATGACCATATTCCCCAAGGCAATCTACAGATTCAAATGACCATATTCCCCAAGGCAATCTACAGAGTCAATGTAATCTCTATCAAAATACCAAGGGCATTTTCCACAGAACTTGAACAAATAATTCTAAAACTTGTATGGAAACACA
The DNA here is from genome assembly GCF_949752795.1 of Hyperoodon ampullatus. Classification (NCBI taxonomy): domain Eukaryota; kingdom Metazoa; phylum Chordata; class Mammalia; order Artiodactyla; family Ziphiidae; genus Hyperoodon; species Hyperoodon ampullatus. The sequence goes on from NC_136930.1 coordinate 36,229,911, forward strand.
AAAGACCCTCAACAGCCAAAACAATCTTTAGTAAGAAGGATAAAGCTGGATGTATCATGTGCCCTGATTTCAAACTATACTACAAAGCTACAGTAGTCAAAACATTATGGCACTAGCACAAAAATAGACAGATCAATGGAACAGAATAGAGAGCCCAGAAGAAAATCTAAAATTTTATGGTCAATTAACCTACAACAAAGGAGGCAAAAATATACACTGGGGAGAAGACAGTCCCTTCAATAAATGGTGTTGGGAAAACTGGACAGCTACATGCAAAAGAATCAAACTGGATTACTTTTTCACACCATGTACAAAAATAAAATCAAAGTGGATGAAAAACTCAAATGTAAGTCCTGAAACCTTAAAACTCCTAGAAGAAAACACAGGCCGTATGCTCTTTGACATTTCTTCAGCAATATTATTTTTGTATCTGTCTCCTCAGTCAAGAGAAATAAAAGCAAAAATAAACAAATGAGACTACATCAAACTAAAAATATTCTGAAGAACAAAGGAAACTACTGACAAAACCAAAAGGCCATCTACTGAATGGGGAAATATATACGTAAATGATTTATCTGATAAAGGGTTAATATCCAGTTATACAAAGCATGTGTACAATTCAATATCAAACAAACAACCTGATTAAAAAGTGGGCAGAGGGCCTGAATAGACATCTTCCCTGAAGACATACAGATGGCCAACAGGCACAGGAAAAGATGCTCAACATCGCAAATCAAAACCACCATAAGATATCACCTCACACCTATCAGAAGGGCTATTATCAAAAAGACAATAAATAGCAATTGTTGGTGAGGATGTGAAGAAAAGGGGACACTGGTGCACTCTTGGTGGGTATAAAAACTGGTGCAGCCACTATGGAAAACACTATGGAGATTCCTCAGAAAATTAAAAATAGAACTACTATATGATTCATCAATTCTACTCCTGGGCATTTATCTGAATAAAACAAAAACACTAATTTGAAAAGATACATGCACCCCTATGTTTATAGTAGCACTATTTACAATAGCCAAGATATGGAAGCAACCAAACTGCCAATCGATAGATAAATGGTTAAAGAAGATGTGGCATATATATATATATATATATATATATACACAGAGAGACACAATGGAATATTGCTCAGGCATAAAAAAATAATGAAATCTTGCTATTTGTGACAACATGCATAGACCTAGAGGATGTTATGCTAAGTAAAGTAAGTCACACAGAGAAAGACAAATACTGAATAATTTCACTTATATGTGGGATCTAAAAAATAAAACAAATGAACAAACCCCAGGATACAGAGAACAGGTGGTTGCCAGGTGGGGAGGGGCTGAAGGAGATGAGAGAAATAGGTGAGGGAGATTAAGAGGTACAAACTTCCAGTTACAAAATAAATAAGTCAGGGGTAGGAAATATACAGTGTGGGAAATATAGCCAATAATAAAGTAATATCTTTGTATGGTAACAGATGGTAACTAGACTTAACATGGTTATCATTTGTAGTGTATAGAAATATTGAATCACTATGTTATGTACCAGGAACTAACATAGTGTTGTAGGCCAATTATATTTCAAAATCAAACAAACTCTTATAAAAAAAAAGATCAGATTTGGGGTACCTGGAGGTGGGGTGGGGGAAGGGGGAATTGGAATAAGATGGTCAAAAGGTACAAACTTCTAGTTATAAGATAAATAAGTACTAGAGGTGTAATGTACAACATGATTAATATAATTAACACTGCTGTATTTATATGTGAAAGTTGTTAAGAGAGAAAACCCTGGGTTCTCATCACGAGAAAAATTTTTTTTTCTTTTTCTTTAATTTTGTATCTATCTGGGATGATAGGTGTTCACTAAACTTACTGTGATAATTATTTCATGATGTATGTAAGTTAAATCATTATGCTATCCACCTTAAACTTATACAGTGCTGTATGTCAATTAGAAGGAAAAAAGTGAAAAAAGAAATAAATTAAATTATTTATATTAAAATTTTAATTGCCTCAATACAACTGTGATAATACTAATGAAGGTAAGAATGAGAAAGTCTTTAATAATGGTGCTTCTAATCAGAATTTTTTCTATAAGGGTCCATGGATGAAAGCCATTGGTTTACAAATTCCCTGAACTTATAAGAAATTTGAATCTGTAGGTGCATTATTCAGGGGAGGGGTGCCCCGAGCTTTCATCAGATTCCCAAAGTTTGTTCAGTCAAATTGTCTAGAACCATCAACTTTAGAAGTTACATATACCCCTAAAGGGAGCTTTCTAATGGATTTCAATGTAGAAAAGGTGTATTAAAGAAGAACAAATATCAAAAATGTAGCAGAGATTTTAAAGAATTCCATCAGGAAGTCTTAGCCCCTAAATGAATTGAAGTGAGAGAAAACTGATAAGGACAAATACAAAAAAAGTTTCACTTACTTATATTCCAAATAAGGGCAGGGAAGGTCCAGGTTGCCTACTGCTTAGGTCTAATTGTATAGTACTGACAGATGACAAGTAGAGAAAAGATCTGGTAAGGGCTGATGATTTTTCTGCCTTGGTTGTCAAAGGAGAGTGATCCTCAGATAGGAAAGCTAGGACAAATGCTGGTAAGAGGAAATTGAAGCCTGAAATCCATAAGAAGACTAGAAGAATTTCTGTCTCAACTACATTTGTCTCTTAGCTTTCAAACATCACTTATTTAGAACATTAAGGAAACAGTATCATTTCATCAATCTAATTGGATGTCCTAGGGAATCATGAAGATTTGAAATTTTGGGAGGCCGGAGTGGGTAAACTTAGCTCTGCTCTTCCAAAGCAGGTCAGAGAACTTGACTCTAGTCAAGAGTCTAGAATGGGTTGTTTAAAAATACATTTTATGAGCACTTAAAATGAAGCCAACATTGTACAATAAGAACCTATTTCAGGTTCATTTTCTTTTAAGTTAATGTTTCTCAAAAAAATATGGAAATGCAGTAACCATACTTCATACCATAATGTGTTTAATAAGTTCCCTATCTGGGAACATTTGGTTTTTCCCAGAGCAAAGTACAGCATGACCTTACAGATGTTGAATATGAAAACTGGCAAACTCAGTAGAAGTGGTATTGTTTATAAAAATATATGTCTTACTGAGAGCAAATAGATTTAGAAGCTAAATAAACTTGGGTTAAAGACTGGCTCTTAAATCAGACATTTTTATTATGAAAACTTAGATCCATTACTTCCAGATTATGACCTAGAAAAAGTCACTTCACTTTCCTAAGCTTCAGTTTCGATGTAAAATGGGGATAACAATACGGTTTCCCTCCTGAGGTTCCGTAAGTATCAAAGATAATGATGCACATAAAGGCTTACCAGTAGGCCTACACTGGCACAGTGCTCAGTAAATGGTAGCTTTTGTTGCTATTATTATTACTGGCTAATAAAATGTCATAGTTCTGGTAGTTGTAAGTCCACGCAATGCTTAAGGAAAAGGGGCCAATATAATGACATGACAAATTTTAAAACTGTTAAAGAAATTATCATATGAGGAATATTAATAAGTGTAATAAGCCCTAATCTTTGTACTTGTTAATATAATGCCCCATTAAATTGTTATTAATAATCATTAATGTTAATTTTATTTCAGAGTGAGCTCTGCCAAGGTACTCAGAGAACTGTGAAGTCATACATAATAAATGTCTAAAACATTATAAAAACGTGAAATAACAGTATTGATGTACATATAAATGATTCACTGGAAGTAGCTGAAGAAAAGATAACCACTGTAATTTTCATATTTGTAAATGTGTTTCTATATTTTAATGTCCAGTTATTCAGAACTATGAAAAAGTTATCTACTTCTCAGTGAATCTCTGCCAAACCCACCGTTCATTGAGATGCTTTGTCAAGCACAGTATTTTCAACAGGACAGGAATTAGTTTGTTCACTTCTTAATTCAGAGTGCGCTAGGTAATTCAGGAAGTTGCTAACTAAATGGCCCTTTTCTAGATACCATTATCATGTCATTGTAATATCAGCCCATTTATTGAGTTTCAGCTGTCTAAGGCCAATGTAGGAAAGGATGAAATAGACATGTGGCCAGCCTGCAGGGGGATGATAGGATACATGAATAATGCTAATGCTTGATGGGCTGTGGAACGCACCTTATTAAAGGTACAGCTGAGGTGCTCTGGGGAGGAAAGGACAAGGCTATTTCAGTTGAGTCGTGAAAGACTAGTACTACAGATCTGATAGTGGATTGATGGTGAAAGTAGGAAGGAGAATCTAGAAAGTAGGGACAGTGTGAACAAAGAGCAGAGAAGAAAAACGTAGGTGAGCATTGGGGAATGAATGAATTTAGTTCAATTTAATTAGATCGGAACAAGGGACTCATGTAGATTAAAGACAGAGGTGTGCTGAGAGGACCACAGATTGACCTCTGAGGAACACTGACATTTTAAGGCTAGAGAGAGAAAAGGGAGGCTGCAGAGGAGGCTGCAAAGAATCAGGAGAAGTGAAAAAGTAGGATATAATGTGGTATGACAGAAGCCATGAGAAGAAAAGGTGTCAAGTTGAAGAAAGCTTCCAACAATGTCCAGTGCCACAAATAGGCAAAGTAAGAACTGAAAATGTCCACTTAAGTGGATAGTTAGGTGGTTATTAGTAATCCTAGCTGAAGCAGATGTGACAGAGATGTGAGAACAGTACAGTTAAAATACAGTAGATGAGGAATGAAAGGGGGTGACAAGGGGAGTTAGTGAATGCAGATGAACCTTAAGAGAGATAGCTTTGAGCTTCCCTGGTGGCGCAGTGGTTGGGAGTCCGCCTGCCGATGCAGGGGATGCGGGTTCGTGCCCCGGTCCGGGAAGATCCCACGTGCCGCGGAGCGGCTGGGCCCGTGAACCATGGCTGCTGAGCCTGCGCATCCAGAGCCTGTGCTCCACAACGGGAGAGGCCACAGCAGTGAAAGGCCTGCGTACCGCTAAAAAAAAAAAAAAAAAAAAAGAGAGAGAGACAGCTTTGATGACCCTTGGTTATGAAGTTATGAAGAGAAGACAGACACTGTAGTATTAAGGGCCTGAAAGAAGACGCCCTTAGTAAGGAAGGAGCAAACAGGATGCAGTGAGAGCAACAGAGGCAACATAGGCAGGATACAAAACCAACACAGCTGGTCCCTTGGCTGGAAGGGAGGGAAGAGGAATCATATAGAATAGTGAAGCTTTTACAGAAAGATGTGCCACATATGGGAGAAGAAATCATTAGAGGAGGAAGGTAATTGAGAAAGCAGGTGATGAGTCTCATTTGAATAAGCTCAACCTTAGGTCCCTTGGAGTCTTATTTTGCAGATGAATGGATTTCTAAAGGGAAGCCTGTGCATCTTAAGAGGTTCAGGATACTTGCTGTTCATTTACTGGGCCACCCTGCAGTTTATGTGCACGTGTTGCCAGCAGCTAATTTTATAAAAACTAGAATATTTATAATACTTTGTAATGAAATTGGAGTGACAAAAAATTGTTTTTACTACTCAGAAATACAGAGCTTATCTTGCAGTGTAGTAGTTAAAAGAGTGGTAAAAATTAAGATATGTTGCATATTTATCTTTAACAAAAAGATAAATATTCTAAATTTGTTGACCTTTTCTTTATTGAAGCATTTTCTTCCCTCATATGACAGGAGGCCAAGCACAATTGGTTTTCCCCCTGCTTTACTACCCTCTTTTCTCAGCCTTCCTCCCTGGAGTGCCCCCATCTTGTTGATTCCTTAACATTTCTAAGGGCCTCTTCTCTGTTGTTACTTATTCCCTAGGAGGTCTCATCCAATTTTATGACTTAAAATGTCACCTTATATGACTCCCAAATTTGTATTTCTAGCCGGGATTTCCCTCCCCAGACATGAGTCTTAGATATTCAACTGCTTATTCAACATCTCCACTTTAATCATCCAACAAATATTTTTTGAATATTTATTTTGTACCAGATGCTAGTTTCAGCACTTGGAATACATTAGTGATCAGGCAAAAATCTCTGCTCTTATGGACCTTCCATTCCAGTGGAGAGAGACTGAAAATAGACAATATGCATAATAACTAAGTAACCCATGCAGAATGTTCAAAAGTGATGTCTTAGGTAGTGACAAAATACGATGATGGCTTAGGAGTGCTGGTAGGGCAGATGGCATCAGGTTGCAATTTTAAGTAGACTAGATAGGGTTGGCCTCATTGAGAAGGTGTCATTTGAGCAAAGATTAGAAAGAGTGAGTCCAATAGAAGAAACAGTCAGTGCAAAGGCCCTCAGGTCAAACCATGTCTGGTCAAATCAAGAACAGTCTGGGACTTCCCTGGTGGCACAGTGGTTAAGAATCCGCCTGCCAATGCAGGAGACACAGGTTCAAGCCCTGGTCCATGAAGATCCCACGTGGGGAGCAACTAAGCCTGAGTGCCACAACTACTGAGCCCGTGTGCCACAATTACTGAAGCCCAGGCACCTAGAGCCCGTGCTCTGTAACAAGAGACCCACACACCACAATGAAGAGTATCCCCCACTCACCACAATTAGAGAAAGTCCATGTGCAGTAACGAAGACCCAACACAGCCATTAATTAATTAATTAATTAATTTTAAAAAATAGTCTGACTTGTCTGGTAGAGCAAGTGGGGTGAAGAGACATTCATTTTCCACCTCCCTTACCTTCTTTTTCTCCATAGCACTTCTCATCACCTGGCATATTATGTTTATATATTTGTATGTATTTTTTCATTTGTTTATTTTATATCTCTGCTCACCTATTCTGGAAGAATACGAGCTCTGTGTGGACAGATTTCATTATTTTTGGTTCACTGCTATATTTCTTGTTGCTAAAAAGTGCCTTGCTTCTAGCGGAAATGCAGTAAATATTTGTTGAGTGATTAAATAAATAAGAATATGACAATATGGTAAGCCTATATATGCCTACATTTGTGCATTTTGTGATTAAAGACAGCAAAAATTTGGGTATTACCGTAGTCACAGGCTATTGAGGCCTGGGAACAAATAAATTGCATATTTTTATAATAACATGAAAGTATAAAGTTTAGGAGGCTAAAAGTAAAATAATTAATGTATAAATATTATTAAGGAATATTTCTGGATAAAATGATTTTGGTTATTTTAAATTCATTTTTGTTTTTTTCTATAATTTTTTTCTCTATATATATATATCCTAAAGCTGTGGTATTTGCTGAATTAACTTGAACTTTTGAAATAGAGAGAGGAGGTCTGTGTATATTAAAGCTTCACTTTGGGATCTTATTATAATTTTTGGTTCAATGGACTATAATTGTAGTATAACTCCAAAAGCTACAATTTAATGAACCTGGAGCTTCATTTCTAGGACCAAAGAGAATTGGGAAACCTGGAGCTCGATAATGCTGCTTTGTTTCATTAAATGTTCTCACTGTCTGTGTGGAAATAAATGTGACTTGTCCCTGACAGATGATAAAAGGCAGCAGGCATCATTAGTGTCCATCATATGACTCCTGACACCTTCTGGAGAGAGGGCTTCTGTTCGTTCATGATCAGAGGTAAAATCTTTCTACAGATTGATTTGAAATTACTTCTTAACTTTGGTGTTCAGATCTAGCCATGAAGCCAAGAGTAGCTTCCTATTCCAACCTTAGAAACCTTCTTCTGAGGTTTTAAATCATTTTAGCTCTGTATTTCAGGATGTTTCAAGGGGCAACCCTGCTCACAAAGGATGAGGGCTCTGTGGAATGCTTTATTAGAATTTCAAAAAAGTGCCATCTCTTGAACTGCTCATTACTAGGAACAACCTGGTACCAAGCAATTTATGATTAAAACATACAATTTGCATTTAAATTAAATGAATTAATAAATAGCAGAGATTACAATAATGTGTTATATTTTCTTATTGTTTGCTGATTTAATTTTTATACATGTTAAAATGAACAAAGTTTATGGGTTTCCTTTTTTTTTTTTTTTGCAGAGAAATTATTGAGAAAAATATGAATTGGAGAAACTACTTAGTCTATTATTTCCAGTTTTATCATGAGAACATGTTCTCATATTGGTGCTTCTCTTAAAACGTGGATTCTTTTTAAGAAACTGAACTACATTTTAATGGTTTTAGGAGATATTTCTCAATATTTATCTAAGTATGAAATCTTTTTTAAAAGATATATAAAGAACCCAAATATTTTGCTTACAATTTCTTATATAAAAAGTTTTAATAACTAAATAATTAATATGTATTGAGAAACTATTCTGTGTATGTTAGTATACCAGGTACTATGGTGAATATCAAAATTACAAGATCTCTCCCCTCAAAGTGTGGAGTCCATTTAGGGATATACAGGTTAAAGACACAAAAACATTTTAAATTTCAAAATATAATAAGGTCTATAGAAGACAAATCCAAAGCAGCTTTATACATTTAACCTAGAAAATAAGCAATTTCAAAATCTATTTAAAAATTGTGGGACTGGAGGTAATGATATCCTCCTGAACTTGAATCTCTCAAGTCCTCCACCCAATGATAATATCAAAATAAGAATGCAAATATAATCACAAATGGCTCAAGTGTTTAGCCTTATTAGGAAGTAGAAAACACCAAAATCAAGTTACTGTAAATAGAGATATAAACACCACATTTCAACAAACATCTTAAGCCTGTAGGTGCCAAAATTAGGAAAGGGGACACTTCAGACACACCATTAAAAGATGGAACACATCAACAAGTCAAAGACCCCAGAAAAAGGAAGTACAATACTAAGTGGCAAAATTTGAGGTCTGGTATTTGGCACTTCACAGTACCAGCTATAGGAAAAATGTTTGAAAATGATTAATACTGAGGAAGTCAGCAGCCTCAAAGAGCATTGCTTCTTAGTGAGAATCATAAAAGTAGAGAAAAGATTATGTTCTTGAGAGTGTAGCAGAAATGAGAAAAAAAGGTAAGGGAAAAACTGAGGATCTTTCAGAAATGAAAGAGACAAGGCATGCAATATTTTTTGTCTCCCCTACCACTGAAAGCATTCATTAAATTAACTGGCTTCACTAGGCTGTTATAAGGAAGTAATCCTGAACTAGAGACTCAACCCCCAAAATGATTAAGAATAGAAAAAAAATGAAATCAACTACATACAAAGTTAATGGAAGAAGAAAACAGAAAATTCAAATCAAAATACTTCAGCTGATGAAATGGTCTGTACCAAAAAGCTACAACAAAAACAAACAGGGCTTCCCTGGTGGCGCAGTGGTTGAGAGTCCGCCTGCCGACGCAGGGGACGCGGGTTCGTGCCCCCGTCCGGGAAGATCCCACTATGCCGCGAAGCGGCTGGGCCCGTGAGCTATGGCCGCCGAGCCTGCGCATCCGGAGCCTGTGCTCTGCAACGGGAGAGGCCACGGCAGTGAGAGGCCCGCATACCGCAGAAAAAAAAAAAAAAAAAAAAAAACCACAAACCAGAAGAATATGCTTACACAATTTTTAACTGAATTAAAAATCCTCAAATGAGCATTTGAAAATTAGATATAGATATGTAGAGACACAGATATGGATACAGATATAAACTAGAAACAGAAAATTTTAAATGAAGGCCACAATGGGAAAATAAAAGGGGAGTGATGGAGTAAGAGTTGATTGATCTCAGCAAAGAAACTGTAGAAAAAAACTAGCCCATCTCAGAAATAAAGAATAAATTGAGAGGTACCCAAGGTATAATAGATTCTAGTGAAATTTACTAAGGAACTTTGAAGAAAATCAGGATAAAAGGATAAAATGAGATAAGCTATTAAGTAAAAGGGTCAGAGAAAATGGTTGAAATTGAAGACATGAAAAGAAAATCCAAAATACATATAATTGAAGTCTCTGAAGAAGGAAAACAAAACGTGCTATCACTGATATGTAAATGTATAATCAAAGAAAACTTTTCAGAAGTAAGAAAAACCTTTTTTTACATATTGAAAGGGCCCACTGTGTTCCTAGAAAACTCAAAAATAATCAACTCAGAAGCATGTTCTAGAAAAACAATTAGAATTCAGGGTATACCGGCAATAACATCAAGTTGCTTATGCATAGAGGGGGTCTAGGAAAGACTGGCATCAAGATTTTCAAAGGCAACACACAAACAAAAAAAGCAATGGTGGAACAACATTTTGAAGAAATTTGAGGAAAAAACAATTGCAAGCCAAGTGTTCTGTAATCACCCAACTGTCCCTCAAGTGTCAAGACAATAGAAAAACTATTTTAAAGGTTCATGAATCAAGGGAATAGTTTACACATGAGCCCTTCCTAGGTTGGATGACCTTCATTCAACTAGGAGATAACCTGGAAAATTTTGGCAAAATAAATGATGATAAGCATTTTATATATTTTAAATTTTTGAGTTAAATTTAAGTTTAATTTTTGAGTATTTTAAGAGTTAAATACCTAAAAGAAGGGTAATGGCATAAGTAGAAGAATATACTCTAGAAAAGTAGAAAGAAAACAACTAGAAATGGAAGAAGGGAAAGACAAAGGAGAAAGCAGACTAAGATTATTGACTGTTTTATAGGTAATAGATGAAAGTCAAGGATATCATGTAAGACTGACAGTCTACTGAATAAAAGGTTATTTAAGAAAAGGTATATCAAGTGCACAAAAAAGGTATAAATATAAGTGAAATCTCTAAATAAAAATACCAATGTTCAAAAATACCAAAATAATTTTTTTAGAAGCAAAGCCACATTAGAGAAACATAGTATATATAACTAAATATATTTAGTGACTGTAAAATAAAATTATAAAATTATATGCAGAGTTGATACCAATATATCAGCCACATTGGAAAATGTGAATGGGCTTAACTCATCTATTACCAAAAAAATCCAAATTGGCTCATAAAGCAAATCTGAACTCTGTGATTCTAGGTAAGGGACACACCTAACATACAGTGTTTCAAAATGTTGAAATCATAGGTATGGGAAAGGACATATCAAAAAAGTGAAACTATAAGACAACAGGAATTGTGATATTGATATAAAAAAGGTAGAATCCAGTCCTAAAAGCATCAAGGGCACTCTATAATGCTAAAATCCAAAACTTATAATCAGGATATAATAACTATGAATATCAATACATCAAATAACAAGATACCAGATAACAAAGCAGCCATGTTCAAAATGCAAAAACCACAGAAGATATGAGAAAAAAAATTACTAGTACAAGACTTTAACACACCAATCTCAGTAAAAGGCAAGTCAAATGAATGAAAAATTAGAAAGTAAGAGATGAGTACATCTCTGCACCTGCTGTCAGAATCATAACATTTATATAGAGTCCTTAACAGTCACGTGCACAGTCCAAATGATTTCCACAACACATTGCCCTCCAAAGGTTGTGTCCTTGAAAATGGTTCTCACTGTGGAAACAGTGGGAAAAATATACATCCCAGGGAAGGGGCAAGGAACCTCCCATTGCCCTGGTCCAACTCATGGGTCAACCAGTTTTCACATCCTCTTGATGACATCCTCCAACAATAACTGGGGCAGGAGGAGGTTCTACTGGCATCTAGTTGCATACTAGCATCTAAGTATGCTGCTAAGCATCCTCCAATGCACAGGACAGGGACCCACAACAGAATTATCTAGTCCAAGATGTCAATAGTGACAATGTTGAGAAACCCTGTTCTAGGGAATGAGGTGTAGTATTTATTCACTCAAAATATTTACTGTGGCAAATGCCATGGGTCTAGAGGAGTGCTTGACATTTGAGATACAGCAATGAAACCCAGAGTTCCTTCCTGAAGGACCTCAGAGTCCAGTTGAAGAATTATATAAATGAATAATTGTCATGGAATAAATTCTAGCCTTGGGTTGGAGGTGTTGGTGGCTGGAGCGGGGGAAGTCCAGGAAAATCTGGGAACAGATGGGTCTTAAAGGATAGATATGTAGGCATTTTCCAGATTAAATATAAGGAAATGATTTTAGGCAAAGGAAATAAAGGTGACAATAAGTACAAAGGGACATTAACAAACAACCTTCTCACTCCACTTTACCACATACACTCTGTGTTCCAGCCACTCTTGGCTGCAACAGGCCAAGCACTCAAGCACTAATATGTATTTGTACTCTTTTATTGGTTTTCTCTCACTTCAGAATACCCTTTTCACGCTTTCTTTCTGTTTGATGAAACCATCACCATCTCCATCTCTCAAGATCATATGTCATGAGAGCAAGAGTATTGTTTTTTTGTTTGTTTGTTTTTTAATGTTTATGGATATGTTGCAAGCACAAAAATAGTTCTGGCATGTAGCAAATGTTCAATTAAGTTATTTTTGAATGAACAAATAAATAAACCCAAATACTGTTACTGAGTCTAAGCTCGTACCACTCGCCACGTGACAGGCCAATAATCGAGAGACGAGTTGTTGGCACAAGGAATAATGACTTTATTTAGAAAGCCGGCAAACCAAGAAGATGGTGGGCATGCCCCAAAGAACCATATTGCCTGGGTAAGAATTCAGGCTTCTTTTATACTAAAAGGGGAGGGAGTAAAGTCAAGCATTTTCTGATTCCCATCAGCCTCCAGAGGGGATGTATTAATTTCTTCCTCCCCGCAGTCATTCACAGGTGGGCCTGGTCAGGATGTTTCCTGTGAGCTAAACAATGCTCATTACCTGGGAGGCAGGGTTCCCAGAGATGAGCCATTATGTATAATTTAAGCTCATAGGCAACATGCCTTGAGTTATTAGCTTGTAATAGGATACAAAACTTCTTCCCTATTACAATATCAATTCTTTTCTGAAGCATTCTTAAATTTCTCACTGTAAAACAAACAAAAAACCCAGAACTGCCTTTTCCCATACTTCTTACATTGCATATAGATGGGTAAATGCAAAAGATGACTTATTATAATACCTAATAGGAGCTTAATGTTGATTAAATGAATGAAAAATAGAAGAACATAATGGGAAAAAAAAAAAAAAAACAAAACAGATACATCTGCCAGGTGTCTGGACCCATGATGTAGCTCAGTAAAACATTTCCCTTCTAGTCTTTCCTAAAGAGCAGAGACTGAAGAATTCTCTCAATATAGAGAAGTAAAAATCACTTATAACTTAATATCCAAAGATAAATACTCTTTAATTCTTGCTAAATATTCTTCCAACAGACTCATATAAACACACACATATACAACACACAGACGTGTATATACATTTGAACAAAAGAGAACTGTATTACATGTAATACTTTATGACTGCTTTTTCACCTCTCTCCATGTCAGTTAAGTATAAATATGTTATTTTGATAAATACATCACATTTTATGTTATAGATGTAACATGACTCATTTAAAAAGACTCCTATATTGGGCATTTACATTGCTTTCATTTTGTTTGCTTGCTTGTTTGTTTTGATGTTACGGAGAATGCTGTGATTAACTTTGTGTATTTACACACTATAGGCATTATTATCTTGAGATAAATTTCTAAAGTACATAAGAAATTTAAGACTTTTAAAGTACACTGCAAAAGTCCCTTCCACAAAGTGTGTAAGATTACCATTCCCCCAAGCAGTATATGAAAGAGACTGTTTTCTCACATCTTTAATTAACACTGGGTACCGGGTTATGTGTTAGATTTTAATTTAATGTGTTATAAACCAACAGTATTTCCTTTATGGTTTCTGACTCATGAATCAATGCCTAGAAATAATTTCCCTACTATAATTTTCTTAAAATGTCTACAATTTCTTCTAATACTTTTTATGGTTTCATTTATTTTCATACAGAAATCAAATTCCATCAGAAATTAATCTTGTTTTACATCATGATAGGCATCTTTTAATTTCAAAATGGACACTCAGTTGTTTCAATACATTTAATAAATAACCTATCTTTCCATCTTCATGACTTACAGTATACATTAAATGAATATCTACATTTGAATATATTTCTGGACATTGCACTTTTTCTATTTGTTTGTCTACTTTTCCTTGACAATGATATTATTTTATGTATTATAACTTTATAATACACTTTAATATCTGATAAAGGTTCTCTTTTCTATTTCCAGATTAGAAGAAAATTTATATTTGTACAATACTGAATGATCTCATTCAGGGAAATAGTTGGTCCCTTTTTATCAAAGTTTTATTATGTTCCCCTGTAAAGTTATTTTTCCAATGAAGACTCTTCATATTTCTTGATGATTTTTTTCTAGATAATTCTATAGTTTTGATTGTAATTGTAAAAATATTTTTGTTATGATATTTAGCTAATTATTGTATAGGTAGATAGATAATGATTTTCACAGATATTTTTCTAAAAGAGCATTTTATATAAAACTTACTATTTTCTTAGTTTTCTAGTCAATCATATAATATGAAAATAGTATACTTTTTCCCATATTTACTACTTATTCCTGTTGTTTTTAAAATCTGATTGGACTGGCTGTCACTTTCGGAATAACTTAAAATAGTGTAAAAGCATAAAACTTTCATGATTTTAAAAATGTAAAGCATGATAATGGAATTCTCCTTTCAGTACTGAAAAGAACAAAGATTACAAAGGATTGAGCCACACCACATAGGTAAAATCTATGCCTTTATAATGATAATAAAAGAAACAACAGGAACAACAATGACACATCTTCATTGGCCACAGTTAGAGAGTGCTAAGCCATTACTCTGAAATTTGGATTTCAAGTATTTATGCTTCCTTCTTGTTATGAGCTGTGTAAGCTAACCAAATAGTTGATAAAATTGTTTTTAATAATTTCACTTAACATATGGTAAAGGAATGATGGGAAATCACCAGTTTGAAATGCCTAATGAGATAATGAACTGAGGAATCAATTATGAATGGATGCTAAAAGCTTTAGGTAAAATGTTGATGTAAAACCTCATTTTGGAGGGAATCATGTTACTAGCACATGAATCCACTGTTAAATTTCAGCATCACCATAAGTGAGACAACCAGATATCCTGTGTCTCACTATGAAATACTCTTGCCTTAAAAACAAACAAATGACAACAACAAAACTGTCTGCATCTAATCTAACTTAAAAGTTAACTCCTAGTTTACAGAAAATAGGAAAATTAGAGGAATAAAATGAATAACAAAATGAAAAAGCCAAATCTAGAATGTTGAACATCCAAAAGGACAAATAACTTGGTTTCTTCAACAATCAATGGCATGAAAGCAAAAGGTTTGTTGCAGAATACAGTTGACTCCTGAACAACATGGGTTTGAACTGCATGGGTCCACTTATACGTGGATATTTTTCCATAGTAAATACTACAGTACTACTACATGATCGTGGTTGGTCGCATCTGTGGATGTGGAGCGACCAGGGATATGGAGGGCTGACTGAGTTATAAGGAGATTAATTCCCACATTGTTCAAGGGTCAACTTTAAAAGAAATTTAAGAGACATACAACCAAATGCAGTACAGATCTTGATTCAAAACTTATCTTAAATAGGTATCTTGGAGGCAATTAAGGACATCTGAATATTGACTTGGTATTAAGTGATAACAGGAAATAACTAATTCTATTAGCTGTAATAGTAGCTTCTTAGTAACTCAAAAAATAATACCTAACAAATAACAAACAAACAAATATGAAAGTTCCTTCAGGGATGCAAAATGAGATATTTACAGGTAAAATGTAAGCATATTTGAGTTTTGCTTTAAAATACCTCAGTTTACAGAAAATGCATGGAGTATATAAAGCAGTGGCAGAATATGGGTAATTGTTGAAACTAGGTGATGGGTAGATTGAGGTTCATTGTACTATTCTCTTTAGTTTTGCGTAATGCCTGTGGTTAGTGACAGATTAAAAAGAAAGCAGGTAAGAAGTAAGAGACAGTAGAAAAAATAGGTGAGGATCAATGATGATTCTAAGTAAAACAGTAGATAGAGGCAGTTAATATAGTAAGCACAAAGTTAAGTATTATAAAGTACAAGTGAGGTTCACACAAACAGAGAAGGAATGTTCGAGATTGCTGAGAATTTAGAATTGAGGCACATAGGTGAAGAGTAGGAGAAGTGAGCAAGAGAACTCAAATAAGATGCCTAGAAGGGCACTCACTATCTGCATCACAAATGTTTAGGAACTAGTGTAATAAATGAGTTTTTAATGTCTGGATTATTTCTCTTTGGTCCCCCAACTTCTCCCACACTCTTGTTTTATGTAAAGCATACTAATAAGGGCTAAGACTATGACCTCCATCTCATGGTCATTATAGCAAGAGTTATATTTGGCCATGTTTATTTATAAAATCTTCTTTTAAAAAACTGCAATTTAAGAGACTTTTAAAAATGTTTTTAACCTCACTTTATAAATATGAGAACAACAACAACAAAAAACCTCTGAATTTTGTATTATCCTAGGATGTACAGAGAAGGCAATCCAATAAGACCTGCCTTGTCACATTCAATAGAGCAACTGCAGAAGCAATTTGTTACAAGCAGATGGATAGTTGAACACTGAAAAGGATGATAAACTAGAACAAAATTAGATATTGAAATCAATTTCTTTTAGGCTCACCATGAAACTTCAGATTTACACAAACAATTGTATTTGAAGAAGTCAGAAAAAAATGCCATACTAAGATGGGTGCCCGTGAAAACAGAACTTTACACATGCTATAGCCTTTATAGCCATCATTTACTTGGTTGGTCCAAATATTTATAGTTCATTGTTATGACTGCCAAAACTGGCAACCACAAGGATTGTTGTCTCAATTAGGACAGTAAACAGATTGTCTCTTTTTTTAATGAAAAAATCTAAAATGTAATACTTCACAGTTTAACATGTTTATTCATCTAAACGAGCTAAAAAATAATGGTGCGACATCTGTTCGAGAGGCATTGGTACCTCAAATTTTGGCTGCCTCCCCACCATTTTGGTTGTTGTTTTAAAAAATGAAGAATAGGAGGGGGTACTGTCATCAAAAATCTTCTGGCATGTAAAGTATCTTATTTTTCTTGAAATAAGGATCTCATGTCTGTTGCTAGGGCTAAAAAAAAAATTGTTTAACAAAGAGGCACAATGCTGAATGCGACAGCAGTTCAATTGTTTTAAATACATTTACTGATCCACTATAGATATTTCCACACTGATATAGGTCTTGAAGTGACTCTCCCAGTTCCCTCTATACTTACCTGTATAGCTAAAACCTATACAAAATAGTAAAGTGTTTCTGTAGGCACTGAATTCATCTGCTATAATTTTTACTGTAGGTTGCACTGATTTTAGATATGGTGTCAGTGGAACAAAATCTAGAAAACATTCTATCCAGGCTGCATTGGAGCAATTCTAATAAAAGAAGGCAGTGCTGTTAAGGGAAAAGTGGTGAGAATCTCCCCAGAGAAGCCTCAGGTAAGTGTAAAGAAACCTAATTGTTGGCAAGAAAAAAATAAAAGTTTATCTTAGATAGTCTCTGGCTCAATAACTTTATGTTATGGATGAAATACATTAAAATTTAAGTTTAATTTCTAGAAGTTTATTTCTGAAGCTTATCTAAAGCATAACTTATCTACTGAATTATCAATGACCATATAATTTTAGAATCTGGAAAATATAACACTTTAGTTTTCACATAAATATAAGCATCATAATGAAAATTTAGTTTTATTTTTAATGGGAGTGAAGATTTAGACTAAGTTAAATTTAAAACAATGAGTATGATTTTTAACAATACTAAGGTGAAAATAGCATATTTGATTTCCTAGGAAAGAGCAACGTTTCTGTTCTGTAGCAAATTTAATGCTAGTTGTCTTGATCTTAAAGAGAACCAGGATTAAATGTATATGTGTCCCAATACAACCAAAGACCATAAATGCTAAATGCTGAGTTGATCAATATTGTGATTTTTAAGTTTTATTTATTAAATGCAAATAATTTTTGATCATCTGTTACATGCAAGAACTGTGCCAGGCTCTGAGAGGACTGAAAGACATTAACTTAAATTCTAACATGCATTTATTAAAAATGTGCAGACCACTACACTACTGGAATTACAGAAATGAGTAAGAACATATTCTCAGGATTTTGTAATCCTTGGTTGGAGTGGGAGTATTTCACTTACATTTACAAAAAATTGAAAAAGATTGGAAAATCTTCAAGTATTTTGTCACCTTAAAACAACAACAAACCTCAATCTGGTACTAAAATAGGCTTTTAGCACATTTGTTTTAAAAGAAATTCTAGATGAGGTTATATTTCTACAACATCGCCTCTCAAATGAATTATTCTGTATTTTTCATGCAATATAAGAAACAGCAACCATTCAAGCTTCATTCAAAGTGTTCTATAGGCTGTACGTTAAGTCCACCTGCATTAGTTGAAATTTCTTCTGCAGAAAGAGTATGTTAACAGATAGATTCTAACATTCTGAAAAGTCATTAATTTTTTTTGATTTTGTCTTCTGAATTACTCTGAGCAGTGAATTATTGGAGGGGAAAAACCCATGCCTAAAATTTGTATGGTGCCAGTCTCAGATTTATGCAAAATACCACTCACTATTTAAAAGTGTAGTCCCCTGAAACTGCAGGCCAGATATCACCTCTCTGTCTTCAAAGATTCAAACCAGACTTCAACTTGGGATTTCTCTACAGAGGATTGGCTGCTTCCCAGTTAATGTGAGTTTGAAAAATGTGCATTTCACGAAAACATTATTTTGTAAACATATATTGTCTCACTTTACCTGCTATTTATTAAAAACAGAGTTTAGCCTTTGGGACTTACCATAAATTAATCAGTTAAGTTAGTTATGCTGTGTTTAGATTAATATTCATTATTATCAGAAACAACATTTTTCCTCCAAAGAATACCTCAAGAGTAGAACAGGATAGTAAAGTTGTTTTTTTCTTTTTTTTCAGGGTAATGAATTTTCAAACATTTCCAAGAGTATAATCATCTTTTTTAAATACTGTAAATTCTGTTATATCTCACTTGGATAGGTATCTAATAGACAATTATTACATATCCTTGCATTTAAATTACCACTGAAATTAGAAATAATCTTTATTTTATATGACTGTATTTAACACCAGATGGGAGGGGAAATAAGTAAATGAAGATTGTTCACATAAATGTGATAGGAGTGGGGGAAAGCAGTATTTCTTGACATGTGGCATGTCACTCAGGAAAGTAAAAGACCCATCATATCCAAAATGCCAGCTTGGATATTCTCTTGCCACCCACTTCACAAACAGACATACCACATGGCATTAAATGCTGCAACCTTTCCTAAAAATGCCACTTGGATTTGTCCACTGTGGTGAGTGTATAGGAACTCTTGGTCTGTCTCTTAAGTTTGTGATTTCAAGGGGAAGAATCCAGGAAATAGCACTGGCTAAATTTTGCCCTCAGATGTTTGGCATAAATGATCTGTGAGGTTACTGGAACTTTTG
The DNA here is from genome assembly GCF_949752795.1 of Hyperoodon ampullatus. Lineage (NCBI taxonomy): Eukaryota > Metazoa > Chordata > Mammalia > Artiodactyla > Ziphiidae > Hyperoodon > Hyperoodon ampullatus. Next base: position 36,249,279 of record NC_136930.1, read on the forward strand.
GCTGTTTTCACACTGATGAAATAAGTTATGCTACTTGAAAAAATTCTACAGAACATAATGCTACACAACCACATTCAACTATCTGCAAAAGTCTCAAAGACTATCTAGGATATTTATCAATACTTTCTTCTCTTGGAGAGTATGGAAACAATCTTAACATTTTATTTACTCTTTATAAATACAACATATTTACTATGAAACACCTTATGCATATGTTGCAAGCTATTCATTTTCTATACATATTTATGTAAGGTAGTAACTAACAACTCTGCTGTGGACACATATTTTTCCATTTTCTAATCTTTATGTATTCATGTGTTATAAAATTATTTAAAAATTCCATACCAGTAAAAAATACTGAATACATTAGTCATTATACTCCAACAAATGTAAAATACCTTGAAAAATCATATAAACAAAAAACTCCATATGTGAGTAATATAAGACATATATTTTCTTCTATTATTTTCATGAAAGGGTTCTAATTGATTTAATTCCCAAGAGACAAAATACAATTTTGTAAAACAGTTTGTATTGTTCAGATATAAGAGACAACCCAAGAAAATGACTCTGAGTAGGTAGGACTTCTGTTATTACCGTTGTGTGAAAAAGACTGCACAATTAGACAACAGGTTGCTACATATCTCCTTAACAAGAGGGGCAAACTGATACTGCAAGCAGCCAGGACAACATAATTAAAATAGAATTCCAAGCTTATATTAATAGAGTAATAAGTTAATTAAAATCAAGATCAACTGAACTTTCTATTTACACCAGTTCAGACAGCCCAAGAGGAAAGCAACTCTATTTTAGAGACATATGTGACTCTTTGAGCTTCTGTCATCCAGGTGCCATTTCTGATGGAGCACATGTGCACTGAACAGTTGGCAAAGAAGGAAAAAGATTACTGTAGATGTATGTGCAGATTGTCTCTCTAATGATATAAACTACGTCTGGAAAGAAAGCAGGGCTTCTCTGTAAAATGAAAAATTGCCCATGACTTTTCATTCCTTCTTAGGCTCTGAATGTGACTAGAGAATGTTTCTGTAAATGAGGATATATACTTTTACTTAGAATGTATATGGAACAAAAATAGATTTAGTAATCTGTAAGTGATGCAGTTATACACATAAATTGCCTAAGACATCTGAAGAATTTAGGATCTGTTTTTCACTTTATCTAAATGCACCATGAATAGGTTGCCTGTCAAAGTAGAAAGATTTATAAAAGTATCTGGTAGCACACATACTACATTACTAGGTAAGGTTCTTTTCTTGATATCCTATGCAACATTTTAAAAGATATTTCTGCAAACTGAAAATACCAGCAGAAAAAATTCAAGATCTTGCTGTCTCAGTACTTCAGAAAGTATTGGTCCCTAGAGGTGCTTTTATAAAATTATATCCTTTTCATGCATCGATTGCTGCTCGACTAATCTTCATCTGGTTCCAGATCAGGGTCAACATCTGTGGACAGTCTGAGATAAAAGAAAGCATAGAAAGCCAGTAGGAGGGCCAATATAGCTGCAAGTAGAAGGCCAACTTCCTGAGGAAGGAAAAAAAAAGTAGACTTGAAATTCATGAAATGAGGGTGGTTAACGTTATCAGCTTCACGAGATAAAAAAAACACAGTCTAGAATTAATAATCACATTCTTTTTGTTTAACACTTTCTGTCATTAAGCAAAGAAACTTTTGTGCTTGACAATTCCTAACATAATGGCAGGTACATCAGTGGGTTTAATGATAGACGTGTATTATTATTTTTATTTAAATTTGTATTTTTCTAATAGTAAAATTAGCATTTATAATTTTAATATATTTTCGTAGTTTGGATATCAAACTGTTGGATGTAAGCAATGTAGCTTGTGCCTACACAGTTTATCTTTCTCTGTTTGAGAAAGAAACAACATTTGAGAAAGAAATAACATTATTTCTTGCTTCAATACGTTTATTATTAGCTACAGCATTTGGACACAGATTCTTTTTTAAATTACCATTCCTTTTCTAATAGGAAGAAACTATTATAACCATTTTCTGATTATGTCTCTGTAAACATCCTTATTAAATATTATTTTTTAAAACTCATTTTTAAATTCTAAATTCTATAGTTTACAATGTGGCAGAACAAAACTAAGTACTCTTGGCTCATGAAGCATGACATGATATAATTAACACAACTATGAAGGATGGTCCTGGATACTTCATTTGATGATTTGATATGGATTATATTAATCAATTATGTTGAAATAATAGCCAAAAAATTACCACATATACAATGGCAAAAATCATATTATTTTTCAAAAAGTCTATAAACTTATATATATATATATATATATATATATATATATATATATATACACACACACACACAAACACACACACACACACACACCATGAAGGAATTTTCTCAATATTAACATATCATTTGGCTAAACAGAAAGAAGAATAAATAATGCCAGTACAGTACCCTAAAGGGCTTAAATATTCCCTTGTAATTCTCACTTGCATATCACACCCCTTCCTGACATTATTTTATGGAGAAGCAATTTATTTGCACTTACACAAATGTAGTTTACATTTCAAAAGAATGCAAAATTAATAATTCAACCTATGCCACCTAATAAACTTTAAAAACATTAAAATAAGTTTGTTTTATAATCAACATGTAATTTTTACCTGGATGTTGTAATAACAAATGGACATTTTATACAGATTTTTAGCTTTATAATTATATATTTTTAGATTTGCAAACTATAAAAATAAATATTAATAAAAAACATGGGGTTGAAAGATTTAGTGTCAACTATTTTTGTAAGATTTGATTTCTCAATCTACTCTATCAATATAATGTCAAATTAAAGTGAATTTTTCTCTGTTGCAGTTGGAATACTTTGGCATCTCAAAAGGGCATGGCAGCATCAGACAGGTTTCATTTATTTTCTTGTATCCACAGCTGTGCTCCCAGACCCATCTGGTTACACAGCTACTAATTTTAAGAGGATGTAATAAACAAGTGACACACAACTGCAAACTCCATCTGTTCTGTACAGTGGACAAAAAACTGTTCAACAGCAGTCACCATTCCCATAAGCTTAACACAAGACTAAAGTTTTTACTCTTGATTAGAGTCTGTGATTCTCATCTCATTGATAATCACCTCTAATTGCTGTTTTTCAACTCCTTCTTATCCTTTCAAACAGCTCTGTATCATGTTAATTGTACATTTTCAGAATATCCAGAGGCATGAAAAAGGGGTTTAAGGGTAGGAAGCAGAGAACATTCATAGAATACAACTTCAGAAGATACATTAATTCAATTAAGTCTATTCAACATACTATGGTGTGGGAGGTGAGGCTTCCGAAGTATTGGACGAGGAGGTACAGCAAATCATTTGTTTCAGAATGTCCCTATTCTGTTAAGGAGATAAGTATTGTGGGGACTGCATGCTTGGAGGGTTAAAACTATGGTAAAATTTGAAAATACTGCTTTCAGAATTCTGGTCACACTAACCATAACTTAGAGACCTACAGGCATTTATGACTCTCCCCACTCTTGGCCATTTTTAGTTTTAGATCAGGAATAACAAAGAGAACAAAAATAATGCTTCCAGCTGGCTCATCCCAAGGGGTCTTTAGCAGGATCTGGTTGCCATTTGAATATTTTATTTATGTAACAGATAAATCAAATTTCTGATCCTTATTTTTTATTATAATTACTTGTTTCAAATAAACTACTTAATAAACAAATATAGATTATCTTTTTCCTTCTAAATACTAGGAAACACAGGTTATTTGCATTCTAAAAAATTTTCCCCTGATGTTACAACTCTTGAAAAATAATCTTCAAATTGAACAGCAACCAAATAGCAAATATTAGTTGTGCAAATATTTTTTAGGTGGTACTCATTACTGGGTCATAAATTATGACATTTTGTTTATATTGGTAAAAGACACAAACTAAAAGTAGCTTTTCAATAGAAATAATTCCACATTTTGAAGAAGTGATATTCATATCTTATTCTTAATCATTACTGTTCCCTGAAATTTTCTATCACTAAACATACATTTATAAAAAAGCACTAGAAGTCCCTGAAGGTAAGTACCCTATTGTGTAATTTTTATATCTCTAATCCATGATTTCTCAATCATGTGATTTCTCGTAGCAATTCCTCCAAGACAATTGTGTCTTATTCATCTTTTTTTCCACAGGTTCTACGACATTGTAATGCTCATAGCAATTTCTAAATAAATGAAGGATTGAGTCAGATTTATATAATTCATGTACAGGTATATTAAAATTATGTAATGTTTTGAAAACTTTACAGAAATAATATCCATAATACTATCTTCAGAGCAAAACTAAAAACATTTTGTAATATGTAGTATAGTAACACAAAACAGACTTAGTTGAAGTAGGGGATCTTTAGGCCAATGACAAACATCCAAGGACAGTCTTATTTATGCAAACCAGTAATAGCTAATTCAAAGAAATATTTATGTTAAGTGTATTATTTAACTCTTCTGACTATACTGTGAGGTAAATGGCATAAAATCCATTTTACAAATGTGCCAGTTTAGACTCAGCTAGATCGCTGTAACAGTAAGAGGAGTCATGTGATTCTAGGCCTCTTTCGTGTTCAGTTTTATCATTGCTGTTATTTTTCTATTCCTTGCAGTTGTTCATATTTTCTGTAGATTTAAATTATTTAAAAAGCATAGCAATGATTCATTCTAAAAAAGAAGTAGTAAAGTGATAAAATATTACAACATTATGGTCATCCTGTATTAACTGGATAAGAGTCAAACATGTTTGATGTTCATTAATCCTTAGTTGCTTCTCTGACATTATCAACATGGATAAAATCACTCACTGGGGAAATTAAATAGCATTAAATGGCAATTGCTGAAAGAAACTTCGTTATTTAAAATACTATGCTAAAATGACAAGGCAATCAAAGTTTGACAGGGCAAACTAATTAGTATGCCAGATTTGAAATGTAAAACACCTCCATGGTTCTGATTCTAAAAAGTTTCCTATTATTTTAATGGGCTCTTTACATAAATTTTCAAGCAAAGTAAACAGTGTTTAAAGATAAGGTTTTTGTCTTTCACAAACAAAATGGTTTACAAATCAAAATGATATGCTAGTTTATTAAAAAGGAGCTGTTTTTGATGTCAGAAACTTTTCTGTACATACTTTAAATCACAAATGAAATCTAAGAACAATTTTTTCTCATAAAAGGTAAACAAATTCTATATTGTTTTTAAAAAGACATTAGATTGCACTATAAAGTAGACTTATACTAGGAATATGGTTATTTCCTCAAGTTAAAACCATAGCAAAATGATAAGAGCAAACGAAATAGAGGATATATACAGGGAAGTGGTATATATCAATAAATGCATGGCTGCACTATTTTTCAAATTCTAATTTGCAGCTGCTCATTATACTGTGCCACAAGTGGATTGTACTACCCCAATATTCTTCTAACAAGACAAAAACAAAGCCCTGTATTGTTAAAGATAAAAATAAGTGACATATTGCTTTCCTGGAAAGTGACAGACAGTGCTCTCATTACAAGAGACAATCATCAGGTAACTAACTGCAAAATAAGAAACTAACCACTGGTTTTAGAAAGTTTGTGTCATGGAAATAATTTTAAAGATGAATGAAATTTCACATGAAATTAGAAGAAAACTTCAAAAGATTAATCATCTCTCTTTCAAACAAAAAGGCAATTCACTTTTTTTTTTTTCCGTTAAAAACTGACACACAGAACTAACTGAGGAGATTGTGCTGTGAAAACATACCGCAGCACACAGCAATGCTTGATCAAAATCAGTAATCAGGAGTAAAAAGAAGGCAGTGTTTCGTGATCATAATAGCAAATTCTGGAAGACAACCAAATATATCATCTGGCAGTTCAACAGCTGTTACAGCTTGGTAGTAATACCTTGGCATTTGCTGTAAGCTATAACTTAGAAAAATTGATTTTTCATCTGCCAGATAAAACCCAAACTCTCCTTTTAACATTTTAATATTAAAATAAAATATATGTACTAGTCACTTTACTTTTGCACATTTGACAGTAGAGCCGTCAAATTAATTTTTCTATTTATAGTTTAATTTTACTCTAAACACTTGGCAGAGTTGACATGGGTAATAATGTAAATGTAATTTTGTTGAACTTCATTGTGTTAGCACATTGGATTAACATCTGCTAACATCATTGTCAGTTGCTTTTATCCCTCTTAAGCAGTTAGAACACTGGTTTTCTAAAAGAACAAGTTTGGGAACATTATTAGAATTTCACCATAGAGAGTACTGACAACAAAAATAATACATGTGTAAAGTTACATATATTAACGATCTAAGTATATACAATTATAATTAAAAGTTAAACAACCATAAAATGAAACTTATTGCAAGTGAGAAAAGTTTTTGATCCAGGCCACATATATCGTTGAAGTGTTTGAACAATAAATACAGTAGCTAGAGAAAAAGTAAATTGCAACTTTAAGTGTAACTGTTTCTCTTAAGTGACATTAGGTCTTATTCTAAGACCTAATAAAATCTTAGAATGGGAAGGATGTTTCTCATTAAGTAAATTGTCTTTTAAAAGCCGTTAATCCTGGCATTTGACTTAGATTTTGAAATGTCATAAAACATTTAGAATTCAACATTTATGCAATCCAGTTTTAGAAAATGAGATGGCATGCAATATATTAAATTTTAAAGTTATCAAATACAGGTACCTTTATGCCTATTGCTGTTTTCTTTGCTTCTGCTTTTAATTTGGTTGCTCGTAAAATAGGTTTGGTTTTTTTATAATCCTGTTTACCTAGAAAGAAATAATTTCAGAGAATGAGCTATAATTTAAGTTTAACAGCCAACTGAAATGTCAAAGAACCTTTAAATAGAGTAAAACTGGGAGACAAAGTCGCAAAATAATTCCCAGTTATGGAAACCATACACTGGTCACCCTAAGGTCAATTTTTCCTTCTCTCTTACTTTTTCAGGAAGAAGATTTGACAGACATCTTTGATTTGGTGTGCAGTGAATATCAACAAAGATAAAAAAATGTTTTAGAGAATAAGATGTTTAAAGCAAAGAGAGTAAACCTTTAGAAGCATTTGGAGACAAATGTGGAAATAAATGAAATTACATAAGATCCCATTAAACAGGTAAGGTTAACTCTATCTTCATAATTGAAGAATAACAGTTCATTAAAAATTTATTTTATTATTGATATATTAAGTATTCAATAATCAATCTGAGAAGTATCCTCAAAGTAAGACACTAAAGACTGATCTGTAAATAATTAACTTTCAGTTGCTGAATTCTTTAGAAAAAAGTATTTAACTTTTGTTTGCTCTCTGTGGAGGACAGAATAAATATGGCTAGATAAATGATGAAGGATAGCTATATTTAGACATTAGTTTCAATGTTCTTTACCGTACTTAACAACCAAAAATGAACAAAACTGGGTTAGTATCACTAAATTTGCTTTTTTTGTGTATACCACATGGTGACCCCACTAATGGGTAACAAAAGAGCTATTACACACCCTGTGAGGAAAACAGATTTAACAATAACAACAACAAAATCATTGACTAGAATAATATACTCTTTTTGTTAACCAAACTGTTAGGTAAGAATTGGGTCAAGTGAGTCTCAAATATAATCATATGTCATTCTGAGTGGGAGTTAACATTTGACCATATAATCTCTTCAACTATTTTATATTCTCCTATTTGGCCTTATTGTTTCCATTTTATTCGCTTTCCTTTCAAAGATCAATTACTTTCCAAAACTTACCCCTGTAGTCTATCAAAATAATACAAATGTGAACTTTAATTTCCACATCTTCCTCACACTGAAGTAAATCTGAAAGCAGTTTATCTAAAGTATACCATCAAAATTTAATGTGCAATATATTTTTTAATGTTTGCTAATGATTCAAAAGTAGCTTTAAAATTCTATATAGATTTTTAGAATTAGAAATGCCAGGGAGAAGTGAGACAAATGGATGGGAGGATGAAGAAATGTTATATCTGTGTTCATTAGACACATAAAAGTATTTATTTGGCTGAAGAGCTTTTTTTTTTTTTTTTAAGAAGTGTGTATGCTATTTCCTTAACTGCAATGGTATAGCAATCATTCTGGATCTATGAGCATGCAGCAGCTTAATAAATATTATTTGATGATGGGGTTTAATGATCCAGAAATGAGCAATTGTAAAAATGTGTATCAAATGATCTAAATTTAAATTATGGAATGAACAAATACAGAAAAATATTACTATGACCCATTTTAAATTAGCAACATTTAATTTTTCTGAAAAAATCTTGACAAGTGTTCACTCAGTTTCACATCTCAACAGCCAAACTATTCATGTCATTATTCCTGCTCAGATATAAACAGTTCAGAGCAATGAAACTGGTGACACATCAAATGTCTCCCCTTACGGTTACAAAGCAAATTTCTAAAGAGAACCTAAAAAGAAATTTCAATATTATAGATTTGAAGCCAAGAAGTCATTTCTTATGTTATATATGCCCTATAATAAACTCTGGGTGCAACAGGGACAAAATAAACAAACAAAAAAAGATTATCTTAACCAATCTGCTTTTTGTAGACATATGCAATATTCTGGATGATGTGTCTGTCATAAAGCAGACTCAAATATGCTTAAAAGAGTCAATGTTAAAGTGAGATTTTATCATTCTACTTCACCTGCCATTGGTTAAATGATGTGTTCTATTTCAATTCAAGTCCTATAATCTCTTAAAGAATAATACTTCTACATTTATATTAAAGTTGATATGAACATTTGAAGCAGTATTTATAATAAATAGACAGTTTTAAAAATTATTACACACCTCATACTTCTCCAAAAAGTGCATCTGTCATTAAGGTAGCATTCTCCTTGCTGACTATGCTATCCAAAATTATATATTGCAAAACGTGGTTTCAGTCTACTAAGTGAAAACGTTTACAGGGGCATTTGTTAAGTTCTTTACAACTAAAACCAGATCTCTCCATTATACCCAAAAAGATTTTTAACATTTTAATTTTTTATGGCTTCATGAAAAATACCTATGCCCACATGATTGTAAAAAAAATATAAAATAAGAAGCTCCTGCCTTCTGAGTACTTACACCCAGGAAAAAACACATTTATGTAATCTAGATTTTATATGCAGACAGCTTTTTAAATACAATAGGATCTGATTTTGGTTATATCAATAATACAATAACAAAAGTAGCAATTTAGAAATTTGCTCATTGCATTTTATATGAGAGAAGTTCAAGCCTACAAGGCCAATATGGGACCTCAATCATCTCGTTTCTCTCTTCTCAATTACACCATTCAACACAGTTCTGTATTTTAATTTCCTATGACATAGTTTAAGTAACAAAAGCTTTCTCCCCCATCTCCACACTTTCTGATGGACTGATTTATGCTTCCTCACTCCAATATGATCCTATTATATTAGTTCATTATATTTTATTTTTTACTTATCATACAGTGAATATAACTTTTTTTTCCTTTTGGTATACAGTTCTATGGCTTTTAATGCTTATGTATAGATCATGTAATTACTACTATAATCAGGATATAGAAAAGTTATATCATTTCAAAAAACTCCCTGGCACTAAGTTTCTAAACTCACCCTCCTTCCACCATAATTCCTGGCAACCACTGATATACTGTCCATTTCTATAGCTTTGTCTTTTCAATAATGCAGCAATAATGTGACAAGGGCTTCTTTTATTCAGCATAAGGCCTTTAAATTTCACCCAAGTTGTATGTATCAGCATTTTATTCTTCTCTATTGCTGGTTAGTATTCCATTATAGGAAGGTACCAGAACTTGTTTATCCATTCACTCATTGAAGTACATTTGGGTTATGTCCAGTGTTTGGCAAGTATGACAAGAGCTACTATAAACACAGGTATGCAGGTTTTTATGTGAACATAAGTTTTCATTTATCTAGGGTAAGATTGCTGAGTCATATGGTAAGTATATATTTAACTTTGTAAGAAATTGCCAAACCATTTTTCAGAGTGTTTGCATTCTCACCAGCAATGAATAAGAGTTCTGAAAGCTTTGCATCATCACTAGCACTTGGTATTATTGTATCTAGGTTATCTAATTTTTTAGTGTACAATTGTTCATAGTATTCTCTTATAATCCATGTTATATGTGTAAGGTTGATAGTAGTGTACACTGTTTTATTACCGGTATTAATAATTTGTTCTTTTTTTTTCCCTTAGTCTTAACTACAGGTTTTTTTCAATTTCATTGATCTTTCTAAATAACAAATTTGGGGTTTTGTCGATTTTTTTCTACTATTTTTCTGTTTTGTATTTTGTTTATTTCCACTCTAATCTTTCTTATTTCCTTCCCTCAGATAGCTTTGAGTTTAGTTTGCACTTTTTTTTCTAATTTTTTAGATAGAAATTTAGGTTATTGATTTGAAACCTTTCTCCTTTATTAATATAGTCATTAACAAGCATAAATCTCCATCTAAGTACTGCTTTATCATCATTTCATAAGTCAGCAGGGAGAAGAAGAAAGTTATACACAAAAACACTTGTAGATATATTTACCTATGCAGTTACTTTTACTGGTGTTAACTTATTTTTTCTGTTTGTGGATTCTAGTAACTGCCTTATGTACTTTCATTTTAGCCTGGAGGACTTCTTTTAGTGTTTCTTATAGGGCAGGTGTACTACTGACAAATTTTCTGGTTTTATTTATCCAAGAACATCTTGATTTCTCGCTTTTTTGAAGGACAGTTGTGCTACATGTAGAATTTTTGGTTGACACTTTTTTGCTTTCATCACATCATATATAATGAATTACTTTTTACTTTCTGCTTTCAAGATTTACTCTTTATGTTTGACTTTCAGCAGTTTGACTATGATGTGGCCAGGTGTGGATCTCTGAGTTTATCCTTCTCAAAATTTTGTGAGGTTATTGGATATACAAATTAAAGGTTTTCATCATATTTCAAGAAGGTTTTTATATTTTAAATATTCTTTTTGACACTCTCTCTTCCTCTTCTCATTCTGGAACTATTACTATGCATAGACTGGTATGCTAGATAGAGTCCTATAGGTATCTATGGCTCCGTTCATTTTTTGTCATATCTCAATCATTATTTTTTATTCATGTTCCTCAGACTGAATAATCTCAGTTAACCTCTCTTCATGTTCCCTGTTTCTCCTATAAGTTGAAATCTACTGTGAAGCCCCTCTAGTGAAATTTTAATATTGGTTATTATATTTTTTCAAGTCCAGAATTTCTGTTTTTTATATACATAATTTACATTTATATAATAATATTTTCTATTTGTTGGTACATCATTCTCATACTTTAATTCTTTTGACATGCTTTTCTTTATTTTTTGAACATATTTTAAATGGCTGATTTAAAGTCTTTGTCTAGTAAGTCCAAGGTCTGAACTTGTCTAGAGATGTTTTCTATTCTTTTTCTGTGTATGGACCATAATTTGCTGATTTTTTTGTGTTTCATAATTTTTGTAGAAAACAGTTTTCTACAAAATAATGTTATGTAGCAACAGTTAAATAACGTAATGTGGCAACTCTGACAAACAGATCTCTCAGGATTTATTGTTGCTGCTCTTTGTTCTTCTTTTGTTGGTGTTACTGTTTGTTTGTTTAGTGACTTTTATGGTCTAATTCTGTAGAGTCTGTATTCTTTGTTATATGGAGTCACTTAGCTTAATGTTCATCTAATAACTGGACAGGTCTTTTCTTAAATGTCTTTAACCAACAAATCTTCCAGATTTGTTGAACAGGTGTTCCATACTTTGACAGGACTTTATAGTTCTGCGTTAGCCTTCACTTCCTGCTAGCTTCCTCAAGGTCAGCAAAAAGTGAGAGCTTATGGCCTTTCCAGGTCTTTACTGGACATGGCATAGTCCTGCACAGGTTCATGACTTTCTAGATTCCCAAGAATCTATGTCAGGGATTTAAAAAGACACTATGAACATATCATTGCCCAGTTTTAAAAACAATTTTAGGTCAGCCTTATGCTAGCCCCAACTAGTAATGCTGCCTCAGGTAGTTGTGATGTTAAATGCTTGCCACTGATTGTTTTTGCCTAATGCCATCAGGAAAGGACTCTTCACACAGAATGAGCTCTAAGTCAGGTCAAATAAAGACAACTTCTGAGAATGGGGATTTTCAGTGAGCTCCCAGACACGTCAAATAGTGATAGTTCTCAGAGGATGGGATTTGGGGTAGCTCCAAACACATTCTGCCTCTCTAGTGACTGCAGGCTGCTGTTTTTCATGACTACTATTGTTGCAAAGCTGAGGAGAGGAAGATGGGATTAAGGCAAGTTGAACAAAACAAAGCTTGAGGTTCTTACTCAGAGTTAGCTGTTTTTCTCAAATAAACACTCTTTGCACTGTTTTAATTTTTTTGAAAATTTGTAGATTTCTGAAAAAGTTGATTTTGACAATTTTTGTCATTGTTCTTGCTTTTATAGAAGAGCAGACTTTTGAGGTCCTTACTTTCCATTCAAGAAGTGCTTCTCTTCCATCCTTTTACATTTAATCTCATTATATTTGAAGTTAATTTCTTATCCACAGCCTATATTTACATCAGTTTATAAAATTTCAACCTGAAAATCCTCTGTCCTTTCATTGGTATGTTTAAACATATATATTTAATGAAACTATTAATGTATTTTTATTTAGGTCTACCACTTTAACTTTGTTTTCTTTTTGTTTCCTTTGATTTGTTTCTGTTTCACTTTTCATGCCTTTTTAAGTTATTTGAACATTTTTTAATATTTTGTTTAAATCATATATTGTATTTTGATATATCTCTTAGAATAATGTTTCAATCATTTCCCAAGAGATTACAAAATATACATTTAACTTTTAAGAGTCTAATTCAAATCAATATTTTATTCAATTTCCTATTTTTAAAGATATTCTACATTTTAAAAAAGTTTAACATGCACAATCCAGTACATTTCACATTCTAATATAATGGAAACAAGCAGTACATTGCTTTGCAGTGCTAGTTTTACTAGTTCTTGTTTATCTCTTTTGACTTTGCTGTACTTATATTTGATCTTCTTGGACATGTGTCATAGGTTAGGAAAGTTGTTTCTATACAGTTGACTTTTAATAATTCCGGACTTTAAATGTCCACAGACAAAGAATTATACAAGTGAATATACTATTGTAGCACAGATGCATTTTCCTTAAAAATGATAGACAGGACACTGGTGTTCCTATTTGATGCATGTTCTTATTATAGCCTAACTGTTTTGCAATAAAAAGTGAAAGGCACATGCATAGTTAGAAGGACTATTATACTTTGGTTACTGAAACTTTATATTCATGATAAAAACTGCAGGTTGTCCTTAGATAATACCTGTGTTTTAGTTCTGAAATAAAATTTCTAACTACTCTTCTCTAGAGTTTTGTGTTCAGTTTAGTTGAAGAGTAACCTTAAATTACTATATCTGTACTATTAAAAAGTTACATTAATATTTTAACTATTTATTTGTATTAATATTAAAATTTTCTTGATACTGTAAAACCAAAACAAAGTACAGGAATAAAACAAAGTTCAGGTTGATAAATGATGACAAATGTCACTCTTAATCCTCAATCTCAATTACCTTCATCAAAACAGCCATACGATTCTGTTTGATTTTCTCTAACATAACTACATATTATATCTTAAACTTATGAGACATATTTATAATAATGAAATGTCACCTTTTGTATGTTTAAAATAAAGTTGCAAAATGAATATTCTAGTAAAAATTTCATGATATGGAAAACTGTTTTTATGGCTTAGTAAGAATATAGATTCTATTATCCATTAGGTATAGATCTTAATAATAAATATATATTTAGATGACTGCATGATTAATATTGCCAATACAAATAGAAAATTTCTCTGAAATCATGACATTGAAAGTTAAAATTCCTTCAATACAATCTGAGATTCTTAATAGAGACTGTGTGTTTCTGTCAATATCTCATTATAAAGCTCCTCCCTTTGCATGTAAAATCCAATATCATTTTGGGGAAGAAATATAAACGGCCTTCCCCAAATATGCTAATGATACAGCTAAGTAATGCACTTGGAACAATAAAACATATTAACTTTTGTGTTAATGCCTGGACTTACCATAACTTATATAAGGGAAAAATACACTTAGAATGTGTGAACTTTGCTATTTATTCTATAATAGAATTTAGTAATTTTTTTTTCAAAATTAATCTGGACTTAATGCTGAAAACTGGGCATTTCAAAATAAGAAACATTACAACTTGCATTTCCACACAGGAAATCTGTACTATAAAATTGCTCTTTGACCAAATATTAGCAACTGATTATCAAACCTCTATGAGTATATACACATAGTTATTGAGTACATTGTGAAATCTCTGACATAAGGTTACTTTGGCTAGCAAGTAACAAAATATTGTTATCCATAGGGAAACAAAAAAGTTATACCTATGTGTTTATACATCTTTATATATAGATATATTATTACTACTATTATTATTATTATTTTCACCTGTATCCAAGCTTTTAATTGCATGAGGCATTATTTTTTATGGTTAGCAGATAAAGTGGCTAGAATCTCTGAGAATAGTATTGTAAATAGTGTAACATCAGGACATATCACCAATTATAATTTTTCTTAGTTAAACTTGTGCTTAAGCATAACTGAAAATGTTCACTTATGGTCATAAGAATTCTTATATCTTATTTTATTAAACAGTGCTTTCATTCATTCATTAAAAAATATTGAGCATGTATACTATATAGAAACAGTGTTCAAGGTACTGAAAATAAAATAGTTTGGCAAAACAGACCAAATGCCTATTATCTTTAACCTTGTAAAAAGATGGATAATAAGCAAACAAAAATAATGGTTCAGTTTGCTAGGTAATGAAAAGCACTAAAAAGAAGAATACATTTGGCAAGCAGCAGAAAACAAAGGAGGGAGATGTATTGCTTCAGATAGAGCGGTTAGGGAAGGCCTTCTTGGTAATATCACTTGACATTATCATTTGATGTCACTTAACCAGATACTTGAATGACGCCAGGGAGGAAGTCATGTGGATAACTGGTGGAAGCAATTCCAAATACTGGGAACATATTAAGTATAAAGATTCAGAAAACACTAACTTCTGGAGGAGGCTAAAATGTCACTGAAGTCTCCCAAGTCAGAAAGAGAGCTTAATAGGCAATAAAAGTAAAAAGTTCAATTTCTGATGTCAGGTTCAGTGGTCCAGAACCAACTGTCAATATCTGAGTATATAGGCTCAAATGATAACCTTGGAAATAGGCAGGATCTTCAGCTTGGTTCCCTGATATGTGATGTGAGAGCTTTTGAAAGTAAGAGTGAAGTAGAAATATTAATCCCCTTGCTTACTAAAATGGTAAATCAAAGGGAATGCATATTCCTGGAGAAGTCTCAGAAACTGAGTAAATCATCAAAAACAAAATATGCAGGCTTCCCTGGTGGCACAGTGGTTGAGAATCTGCCTGCTAATGCAGGGGACATGGGTTCGAGCCCTGGTCTGGGAAGATCCCACATGCCGTGGAGCAACTAGGCCCATGAGCCACAACTACTGAGCCTGCGCGTCTGGAGCCTGTGCTCCACAACAAGAGAGGCTGCGATAGTGAAGAGGCCCACGCACCGTAATGAAGAGTGGCCCCCACTTGCCGCAATTAGAGAAACCCCTCACACAGAAATGAAGACCCAAAACAGACAAAAATAAATATAAAAATAAATAAATAAAAGATTACTATAAAAAACAAGAAAACAAAATATGCAGTTACACTGATTATTTTCGCAGATCTATTTATTTCCTCACTGTGGCTAATTGGTCTTGGAGACTGAGTATAATTAAATATAAACTTATGGTAGAATTTTTTTACTGCAGAATATAAATGTCCTTTGCACATGGTCACAACTAGCTAATTAATCTAGACAATGCATTTTTCTAAACTCTGATCACAGATACCACAAGAGACTTTCTGCCTTTACTGGAAGGGACAGCAGTAAACTTAGAAACCTGCTTTTAAACTATATCTACTCTCCATCTAATGCTATAATCTGATTCCATTAGACTAACTGCCTCACCAACCTGAAATATATCACAAGGACAATAAGACATAAGCCCTGGAGAAGATATGAAAACTTCCTGAGATGCCTCATTCATATCTATATCTATATCTATATCTATCTATATCTATATCTATCTATATCTATATCTGGTAGAAGAAAGAACATTCTGTCAAAAATACAGAGACTTATCAACTAAATCTGATTCATGGAAGTCCACTGATTTAGAGCATGTCAAGATTATCTCCAAGAAGAAAAGGTCAACTTGCTGCGCTTTGTGCTCTATCTACCATTAAGAAGGGAACATAAGTACAACTTCTTAAGAAATTGGCATTACTTGATAATGTCACATATCCATACCTATAATCCAACATTTTTCTACTGGGTATATATTGTAGAGAAAAACTCTTTCACATGTGAACCAAAGAACAGACATGTCTGAAAATATTTATAGAATCCTCATAATAGCATTCATAGGAAAAAAAACTGAGAATCATGCAATTGTCAAAATGAGTAGGATAGAAAAATATTGGTATAGTCATATAATGGAATGCTATAATGCATAGAAAATGAATGAACTATATCAACATTCATCAATAAGAATAAAACTCAAAAATATGTTCAATAAGAGCAAGTTACATAACAATATATACAGCATGATTTCATTTATATAAAATTCATAAACTAAAAAATATATTGTTTAACACATATATAGGTAGAAAATTCATAAATGGAATTAATACAAAATCAAGATAGTGGTTATCTCTCACAGGTATAGAGGCATAGAGGGTGTAATAATTGGGAAGGTACATAAAGAGGCATCTAAGCTACTGGTATATGTCTAATATTTAACCTAGATGATGGATACATGGTTGCTCATGTTGTTAATTTTCTTAATCTACCTGCATATTTTATATATGTAAAGAACCTGAAAAGCTGCTAAGACATGTTACAATAAAAGGTTCTCCAGTAGATTGCTGTACACGCTCTTTTAATTCTTAGAACTTATGACATGGCATAGTCAATGGAGCCTGAAGTGCTTTAACCTAACTGAGACATAGAAACAAGTCTTTAGCAGGTCCCAATTAAAAAGAAGTGGCAGTCTCTAGGGTTTTGGAACAATGCCATACATCCTTCAACAGGTAACAGCTGCTAAGAAACAACTCCTGGATTGCTACCAAGCTCTGACGAAGACTGACTACCTGGTCATGAGACTCAGGGACCATCTGGCCTGAGCTACCAGTCATGAATTGGGGGTTATCTAATTCAACAAACCATAAAATTGTGTGTACTGTTTTAGTAGTTAAAAAATAATGTATGTGGATGGTTCATTATAATATGCTGCACCAGATGGAAGTATACTGATATCTTTGGAGGTGGTCCTAAAACACAATTTATAAGGGAAATCCTCCCACTGCCCAAAGTTTAAGTAGTACATTTTATTGTGTACTTTACCTAGAAAGAGAGGTAACCTAAAAAAATACAGAATATTCGCTTTCCTGAGTTGGAGGCTGAGTCTGCTACCCAGTCAGTTTGGATTATTCATGCCTAAGAGTAAACAGTAAAATGGGGACTCACAGTGTTGGCTGAGATAATTGATGCTGGCTATCAAGGAGAAAATTTTTTTTTAATACATAGTGAGGGCCAAAAGGAATACAGAAAGATGTGAAGGAACTCCTTCGTTAATCCCATGTACTGCCATGACCAATGGTAGAATTTAATGAAATTTATATACAGTCAACTGTAATATAGAAATGATTTAAAGTATACAGGAAGATGTGCATAGGTTATACACAAATATAGTTGACCCTTGAAAAATGCAGGGGTTGGGGCACTGACCCTCTGCACAGTCAAAAATCTAGTACAAATTTATAGTCAGCCTGCTATATTTCCAGTTCCACATCCATGGATTCAGCTAACCCAGGATCTTGTAGTACTCTAGTATATATTTATTGGGAAAAAAAAGTGTGTGTATAAGTGGGCCCAAGCAGTTCAAACTCATGTTGTTCAAGTGTCAACTGTATTTCACCATTTTACTTATATAAGGGACTTGAGTATCAGGATTTTTGTATCCATGGGGGTCCTGGAACCAATCTCCCATGGATACAAAGGGTCAACTGTGCGGTATGTAAATATACATCTAGAAGAAGCCCCATTTGGAAGATGGCGGAAGAATAAGACATGGAGATCACCTTCTTCCCCACACATACATCAGAAATACATCTACATGTGGAACAACTCCTACAGAACACCTACTGAAGGCCGGCAGAAGACCTCAGATGTCCCAAAAGGCAAGAAACTCCCCATGTATCTGAGTAGGGCAAAAGAAAAAAGAAAAAACAGAGACAAAAGAACAGGGAAGGGACAAGCACCAGTGGGAGGGAGCTGTGAAGGAGGAAAGGTTTCCACACACTAGGAAGGCCCTTCACGGGCAGAGACTACAGGTGGCGGAGGGGGGATGCTTCGGAGCCATGGAGGAGAGCGCAGCAACACGGGTGCAGAGGACGAAGCAGAGAGATTCCCGCACAGAGGATTGGTGCCGACCAGCACTCACCAGCCTGAGAGGCTTGTCTGCTCACCCGCTGGGACGGGTGGGGGCTGGGAGCTGAGTCTCCAGCTTTGGTCGAATCCCAGGGAGAGGACTGGGGTTGGCTGCATGAACACAGCCTGAAGGGGGCTAGTGTCCCACGGCTAGCTGGGAGGGAGTCTGGGAAAAGGTCTGGATCTGCTGAAGAGGCAAGAGACTTCTTCTTGCATCTTTGTTTCTTGGTGCACAAGTAGAGGGGATTAAGAGCGCTGCTTAAAAGAGCTCCAGAGACGGGTGTGAGCCGCGGCTATCAACGTGGACCCCAGAGACAGGCATGAGACGCTAAAGCTGCTGCTGCAGCCACCAAAAAGCCTGTGTGCAGGCACAGGTCACTATCCACACCTCCCCATCTGGGAGCCTGTGCAGCCCGCCACTACCAGGGTCCTGTGATCCAAGGACAACTTCCCCAGGAGAACACACAGCATGCCTCAGGTTGGTGCAACGTCATGCTGGCCTCTGCCACTGCAGACTCACCCCAAACTTGGTACCCCTGCCTCACCCCAGACACTGGCCTCAGTGAGCCTGAGCCCATGAAACAGCTGCTCCTTTAACCCCGTCCTGTCTGAGTGAAGAGCAGACACCCTCAGGCAACCTACACACAGAGGCAGGGCCAAATGCGAAGCTGAATCCCAGGAGCTGTGTGAACAAAGAAGAGAAAGGGAAATATTTCCCAGCAGCCTCATTAAATACCAGCAGCAGATTAAATAACCACACTCAACTTGATGTTCCCTGTATCTGAGGAATATCTGAATACACAACAAATCATCCCAAATTGAGGAGGTGGACTTTGGGAGCAACGAAATATAAATATATTTTTCCCATTTTATCATTTTGTGAGTATGTAGGCAAATGCTTCTGTGTGTGATTTTCTCTGTACAGCTTTGCTCTACCATTTGTCCTGGATTCTGTCCGTCCATTTATTTTTGTTTGTTTGTTTGTTTTTTTTTTTAGTATAGTTTTCAGTGCTTGTTATCATTGGTGGATTTGTTTTTTGGTTTGGTTCTTTCTTTCTTTCTTTTTAAATACTTAAAACATTTAATAATTAATTTTTGTTTTTATTTTAATAACATTTTAATTTATTTTACTCTATTTCATATTATTTTATTTTATCTTATTTTATTTATTTTATTTTATCTTTTTCTTACTTTCTTTCTTTTTTTCTCCCTTTTATTCTGAGCCATGTGGAGGACAGGCTCTTGGTGCTCCAGCCAGGTGTCAGGGCTGTGCCTCTGAGGTGGGAGAGCCAAGCTCAGGACATTGGTCCACCAGAGACCTCCCAGCTCCACGTAATATCAAACGGTGAAAATTTCCCAGAGATCTCCATCTCAACGTCAAGACCCAGCTCCACTCTATGAACAGGAACTTACAGTGCTGGACACCCTATGCCAAACAACTAGTAAGACAGGAACACAACCCCACCCACTAGCAGAAAGGCTGCCTAAAATCATAATAAGGTCACAGACAGCCCAAAACACACCACCAGACGTGGACCTGCCCTCCAGAAAGACAAGATCCAGCCTCATCGACCACAATATATGCACTACACCCCTCCACGAGGAAGCCTACACAAACCACTGTACCAACCGTAGCCACTGGGGGTAGACATCAAAAACAAAGATAAATATGAACATGCAGCCTGCGAAGGGGAGACCCCAAACACAGTAAGTGAAGCAAAATATGAAGACAGAAAAACACAGCAGATGAAGGAGCAAGGTAAATACCCACCAGACCAAACAAATGAAGAGGAAATAGGCAGTCTACCTGAAAAAGAATTTAGAATAATGATAGTGAAGATGATCCAAAATCTTGGAAGTAGAATGGAGAAAATATATAAAACATTTAACAATGACTTAGAAGAACTAAACAGCAAAGACACATTCATAAACAACACAGTAAATGAAATAAAAAATTCTCTAGAAGGGATAAATAGCAGAATAACAGAGGCAGAAGAACGGATAAGTGACCTGAAAGATAAAATAGTGGAAATAACTACTGCAGAGCAGAATAAAGAAAAAAGAAAGAAAAGAATTGAGGATAGTCTCACAGACCTCTGGGACAATATTAAATGCACCAACATTCGAATTAGGGGTCCCAGAAGGAGAAGAGAAAAAAAAAAGGGACTGAGAAATATTTAAAGAAATTATAGTTGAAAACTTTCCTAATGTGAGTAAGGAAATAGTTAAACAAGTCCAGGAAGCACGGAGAGTCCTATACAGGATAAATCCAAGGAGAAACACGACAAGACACATATTAATCAAACTATCAAAAATTAAATACAAAGAACAAATATTAAAAACAGCAAGGGAAAAACAACAAATAACATACAAAGGAATCCCCATAAGTTTAACAGCTGATCTTTCAGCAGAAACTCTGCAAGCCAGAAGGGAGTGGCAGAACATATTTAAAGTCATGAACGGGAAAAACCTACAACCAAGATTACTCTATCCAGCAAGGATCTCATTAAGATTTGATGGAGAAATTAAAAACTTTCAGACAAGCAAAAGCTAAGAGAATTCAGCACAACAAAACCAGCTTAACAACAAATGCTAAAGGAACTTCAATAGGCAGGAAACACAAGAGAAGAAAAAGAACTACAATAACAAACCCAAAACAACATACATATCGTTAGTTACCTTAACTGTAAATGGATTAAATTCTCCAACCAAAAGACACAGAGTGGCTGAATGGATACAAAAACAAGACCCATATATATGCTATCTACAAGAGACACACATCACACCTAGGGACACATACAGACTGAAAGTGAGGGGATGTGAAAAGATACTCAATGCAAATGGTAATCAACAGAAAGCTGGACTAGCAATTCCCATATGAGACAAAATAGACTTTAAAATAAAGACTATTACAAGAGACAAAGAAGAACACTACATAATGATCAAGGTATCAATCCAAGCAGAAGATATAACAACTGTAAATATTTATGGACCCAACATAGAAGCACCTCAATACATAAGGAAAATACTAACAGCCATGAAAGAGAAAATTGTCAATAACACAATCATAGTAGGGGACTTGAACACCCCATTTTCACAAATGGAGAGATCATGCAAAATGAAAATGAATAAGGAAACATAAGCTTTAAGTGATACATTAAACAAGATGGACTTAATTGATATTTATAGGACATTCCATCCAAAAACAACAGAATACACTTTCTTCTCAAGTGCTCATGGAACATTGTCCAGGATAGATCATATCTTGGGTCACAAGACAAGCTTTGGTAAATTTAAGAAAATTGAAATCATATCAAGTATCTTTTCTGACCAAAATGCTATAAGGCTAGATATCAATTACAGGAAAACATCTGTACAAAATACAAACACATGGAGGCAAAACAATACACTAGTTAATAACCAAGAGATCGCTGAAGATACCAAAGAGGAAATCAAAAAATACTTAAAAACAAATGACAATGAAAACACAAAGACCCAAAACCTATGGGATGCAGCAAAAGCAGTTCTAAGAGGGAAGTTTATAGCAATACAATCCTACATTAAGAAACAAGAAATGTCTCAAATAAACAACCTAACCTTACACCTAAAACAATTAGAAAAAGAAGAACAAGAAAACCCCAAAGTTAGCAGAAGGAAAGAAATCATAAAGATCAGATCAGAAATGAATGAAAAAGAAATGAAGGGAACAATAACAAAGATCAATAAAACTAAAAGCTTGTTTTTTGAGAAGATAAACAGAATTGATAAACAAGTAGCCAGACACATTAAGAAAAAGAGAGAGAAGACTAAATATTATTAGAAATGAAAAAGGGGAAGGAACAACTGTCACTGCAGAAATACAAAGGATCATGAGAGATTACTGAAAGCAACTATAGGCCAATAAAATGGACAACCTGGAAGAAATGGACAAATTCTTAGAAATACACAACCTGCCAAGACTGAATCAGGAAGAAATAGAAAATATGAACAGACCAATCACAAGCACTGAAATTGAAACTGTGATAAAAAGTCTTCCAACAAACAAAAGCCCAGGACCAGATGGCTTCACAAGCGAAAGCTATCAAACATTTAGAGAAGAGCTAACACCTATCCTTCTCAAACTCTTCCAAAATATAGCAGAGGGAGGAACACTCCCAAACTCATTCTACGAGGCCACCATCACCTTGATACCAAAACCAGACAAGGATGTCACAAAGAAAGAAAACTACAGGCCAATATCACTGATGAACATACATGCAAAAATCCTCAACAAAATACTAGTAAACAGAATCCAACAGCACATAAAAAGGATTATACACCATGATCAAGAGTGGTTTATCCTGGGATGCAAGGATTCTTCAATATATGCAAATCAATCAATGTGATATGCCATATTAACAAATTGAAGGAGAAAAAACATATGATCATCTCAATACATGCAGAGTAAGTTTTCAACAAAGTTCAACTTCCATTTATGATAAAAACCCTGCAGAAAGTAGGCATAGAGGGAACTTACCTCAACATAATAAAGGCCATATATGACAAACCCACAGCCAACATCATCCTCAATGGTGAAAAACTGAAACTATTTCCACTAAGATCAGCAACAAGACAAGGTTGCCCACTCTCACCACTATTATTCAACATAGTTTAGGAAGTCTTAGCCACAGCAATGAGAGAAGAAAAAGAAATAAAAGGAATCCAAATCAGAAAAGAAGAAGTAAAGCTCTCACAGTTTGCAGATGACATGATACGATACACAGAGAATCCTAAAGATGCTACCAGAAAAGTACTAGAGCTCATCAATGAATTTGGTAAAGTAGCAGGATACAAAATTAATTCAGAGAAATCTCTTGCATTCCTCTACACTAAGATGAAAAATCTGAAAGTGAAATTAAGAAAACACTCCCATTTACCATTGCAACAAAAAGAATAAAATACCTAGGAATTAACCTACCCAAGGAGACAAAAGACCTGTATGCAGAAAACTATAAGACACTGATGAAAGAAATTAAAGATGATATATAAAGATGGAGAGATATACCATGTCCTTGGATTGGAAGAATCAACATTGTGAAAATGACTATACTACCCAAAGCAGTCTACAGATTCAATGCAATCCCTATCAAAATACCACAGGCATTTTTCACAGAACTATAACAAAAAAATTCACAATTTGTATAGAAACACAAAAGGCCCCGAATAGCCAAAGCAATCTTGAGAAAGAAAAACGGAGCTGGAGGAATCAGGCTCCCAGACTTCAGAATATATCACAAAGCTACAGTAATCAAGAAAGTGTGGTACTGGCACAAAAACAGAAATATAGATCAATGGAACAGGATAGAAAGTCCAGAGATAAACACATGTGCATACGTTCACCTTATCTTTGATAAAGGAGGCAAGAATATACAATGGAGAAAAGCAGCCTCTTCAATAAGTGGTGCTGGGAAAACCAGACAGCTACATGTAAAAGAATGAAATTAGAACACTCTCTAACACCATACACAAAAATAATCTCAAAATGGATTAAAAACCTAAATATAAGGTCAGACACTATCAAACTCTTAGAGGAAAACCTAGGCAGAAGACTCTATGACATAAATCACAGCAAGAACCATTGTGACCCACCTCCTAGAGAAATGGAAATAAAAAGAAAAATAAACAAATGGGACCTAATGAAACTTCAAAGCTTTTGCACAGCAATGGAAACCATAAACAAGACAAAAAGACAACCCTTAGAATGGGAGAAAATATTTTCAAATGAAGCAACTTACAAAGGATTTATCTCCAATGTATACAAGCAACTCATGCAGCTCAATATCAAAAAAACAAACAACCCAATCTAAAAATGGGCAGAAGACCTAAATAGACATTTTTCCAAAGAAGGTATACAGATTGCCAACAAACACATGAAAGAATGTTCAACATCATTAATCATTAGAGAAATGCCAATCAAAACTACAATGTGATATCATCTCACACCGGTCAGAATGGCCATCATCAAAAAATCTACAAACAATAAATGTTGGAGAGGGTGTTGAGAAAAGGGAACCCTCATACACTGTTGGTGGGAATGTAAATTGATACAGCCACTATGGGGAACACTATAGAGGTTCCTTAAAAAACTAAAAATAGAACTACCATATGACCCAGCAATCCCACTACTGGGTATACACCCTGAGAAAACCATAATTCAAAAAGAGTCATGTACCACAGTGTTCATTGCAGCTCTGTTTACAATAGCCAGGACATAGAAGCAACCTAAGTGTCCATCGACAAATGAATGGATAAAAAAGGTGTGGCACATATATACAATGGAATATTACTAGCCATAAAAATAAATGAAATTGAGTTATTTATTGTGAGGTGGATGGACCTAGAGCTTGTCATACAGAGTGAAGTAAGTTAGAAGGAGAAAGAACAAATACTGTATGCTAACACATATATATGGAATCTAAAAAAAAAAAAACAAAGTCATGAAGAACCTAGGGGCAAGACGGGTATATAGACACAGACCTACTAGCCTCGAGGGCACGGGGATGGGGAAGGGTAAGCTGGGACAAAGTAAGAGAGTGGTAGTGTATATATGGATATATATACACTACCAAATGTAAAATAGATAGCTAGTGGGAAGCAGTTGCATAGCACAGGGAGATCAGCTCGTTGCTTTGTGATCAGCTAGAAGGGTGGGATAGGGAGTTTAGGAGGGAGGGAGATGCAAGAGGGAAGAGATATGGGGGTATATGTATATGTATAACTGATTCACTTTGTTATAAAGCAGAAACTAACACACCATTGTAAAGTAATTAGACTCCAATAAAAATGTTAAAATAAATAAATATACATATATATCTATAAAAAAAAAGGGTCAACTCTGTGACTTTATAACAAGAAGAATCACTTAGATCCTTCAGGAACGAAGATTTGTGTTACCCACTAATGGCAAAGGGCTCATCAAACTAAGATTCTTGCTAGAGATAAGCAGATCTGGAATGAATATTGGAGAAGGAAGGTCATAAATTATAACTACTATGACCAGCTAGAATACTGACAATGATAACCTGAACCTATAGTTCTTCACTTGCTCCTAGAGTGTACTGCCCATCCTCTCTACACAACCAATTTCTCCTTAAAAGAGCATTATAAAAATTTAAATACTTCTTTCTCATCTTTTAGGCTGGATCACAATAGAAAAAAGAAGAAAGAATAAAAAGACTAAATATTACTTAAGATCCTAGACTTGGAGAGTAACAGTCCCTGGCTTGGTTGGAAAATATCTGGGTAGTTGTTGAGGATCTTCTTAGATACTCTTCAGGATTGTTTTCATGATAAAGGACAGAAAGCCAACTTGAAATAACATGAAAATGAGAGAGAGAGGTTAATTGATTACTTCTTTATTCCAGGAGATAAGAGAAGAATAAGAGTTTATTTCTTGTTTCACTCAGGATTCACGGCTATTTCCAGCCCTAGCTCACACTTTATAAAACTAAGAGCAAAGTGGAATGGATACTTTTCTTTGGGATCATTTTAATCATACTTATGCCCCAGAAGATTATCTCTCATGTTACGTCTAATGACAGAAAACTAAGATTCACCTAATAATATGTGTGTAGTTCCCAATTCAAGCAACTTTAACAAAACAAACTAGTCTGTCTCTGATTTCTCCTGTTAAATATAAATTGAAAACATATACTTGACAACTCATTGTACATAATCACCAGAATTTCCTGTTTCAAGTCTTAAACAGGGATTATAAATATCAACTAAGAGCAAAATAATAACTAAAAAGAAAACATTGATGCAAAAGAATTTTTGAATTATGCCTGAATTTTTTGATAGCAAAGATAATACCTACATTCTCATCATTTTTATTTATATATACTTTGCAAACAATCTGTGTAGTGTCTGCTTTTTTAAACAGAATACTTTAAAAAGTCATTGTCATTTATAATTTCTAATCAGTAGATATTATATATGTTAAAAATTCCTTTCTTATTCAGTATAATTAAAATATATTTAACTTTAGCATTGGCACTGTTTCTATAAAGAATCATGGGTAGATATAAGAACATATGTTTAATAAAGATCATATTTTGGTACCTCAATATTATCATTTTCCATTCTTCATATTACATTAATTTAGGAAATAATAATTTATATGCTCTATTTAATTTGACATAAAAACCTACATTTATGCCATGAATTTTTTTTTTTTTCTTTTTTTTTTTTCTTTTTTTTTTTTTTTTTTTCTGTACGCGGGCCTCTCACCGCTGCGGCCTCTCCCTTTGTGGAGCACAGGCTCCGGACGCGCAGGCTCAGTGGCCATGGCTCACGGGCCCAGCTGCTCCGCGGCACATGGGATCCTCCTGGACTGGGGCACGAACCCGCGTCCCCTGCATCGGCAGGCGGACTCTCAACCACTGCGCCACCAGGGAAGCCCCTGCCATGAATTATTTTATATTTAAAGTAATAGTCTGTGTTAACTGTGCCACAGTTTTATTGACAGTTTCCTTAGTTTAATAAAAGAATAGATTACTTAACTGCTTTTTGCTTTTTAATTCCTTAGCTTTGCCCAGAAACAAGACTGAATCTTTGCCCTTTGTTGATATTGTGGCCTAAGCTCATTATCATGTGAATATCTGGTTATTGTTTTATAAATGTTCATTTTTCAGAAGCTCACTTTTTTATTTCTTTCTTAGAACAGTAGACTTTACAGTAGCCACACTCATTATCATCATGTGGCAGTACTGCTCTTCCTCTGCCTTTGCTGCTTTAAAAATTAATGCACTGTTATTTTCTGAATACTGCATAAGCTGCTTATGAGTACATTATGCTATCAAGCAAGCACATGCAGAAAAGCTGCCTCAACTGTTATTCTTTCAATGAAAATACAGCTGGTTCTGCTTCAAAGGCACATCTTTTCACCTGCAAATGGACTTGCTCCTACACTTATTTCTCAATTCATTGTCTTTTATTTGTGTCTGGAAATCTTTAATTGCCTCTAATTAGAAAAAAGTAAATTCAGTGCTTTAATCTTGCATACACATTCAATCATAATTCTGTCTGGGATGAATACCAAGTTCTATTCACTGTCTGATCTCTATAACAAAGATATATAATTTATTGTCCATTTATATAGACCACACCAATTAAGATACAATAGAAAAGTGAAGAGATAAGAGTCAAAATATTTGAAAAGAAAAATTTGCAATCTAAATTTAATTACTCAAATGAATTATTGGAAGATGAGTTATTTACAGCATGTCAAAAATACTGACAAATAATAAAATTTGCTAATCAACAATAACGACTTTTATATTTCCTACAACATCTTTAGAATAATTTCTCAACTGCTTCAAATCCCTCCTCCATTCCTTAAAAAGCAAAATGCTATTTGAAATCTTACTTTTCTCATATTACCATAATTACACATAAAAGAACAATACTATTTGGCCTATAAAGTAATTTTCCAACTACTATGTGACAAAATTTTTAGTTACTAAATTACAAACTACAAATAACTATAGAAAACACTTTGCAAAAGCAAGGATCAATAGTCTTTCTTATGGAACTCTATAGCAAGCTCCAGTAGCTATGCCAGTAAACAAAAAGTCTGCATTCTGATAGCTGCAAGATGAACAAAATCACAAATTGTGTGGTCACAGGCAAAATATAATTAAAAATTTAATCTATCAAGTTGATAAAAAGAAAATTATTACAAAAACAGAAACACAATAAAAAATACAGATCTAATGGATTCTCATCAGCATTGTACATTTTTATACTTAGTTAGTCATACAAAATGATGCCACATATTTACTTTAAAAAGGAGGTATCTATAAAAGTAAATTTGAAAAAAAGTATTTTTCTTAAAATTATTGAGGGATATCTGGGCTATAGAGAGGAAGCTTGTAAATTAATCCTCAGAAACAAAAATCTCACACAAACTTTTAAAATTATGTTATAGAGGCAACTCAAACAATGATAATTTTTCAATGCTTGCACAGAACAACTTAACATTAATCATACATTGCAAAGGACACATCACCATTTAACAGCACATTAAGTCATTAAGTACTAAGAAACAAGCACTTTACTTTGGGTTGCTAAAAAGATAATGCAACAAGTTGCTTATGAGATATAAATTAACTTCCCAGAAAAATACATTAAAAATGCTGACCAAGCAACAATTTTATATATGGAGAGCAACTTATACATATAGGGGAGCAAAATTTGCCACCCCAAAATGTCTCTTTGGCATGCAGATTATTTTGAGCTTAAAACAATCAAGGCCCAAAAAGACTCAGGAAGAAACTTTGACCTTCTCCTGTTTAAAAAATTTAAGTAGAGAGCTTGTTCTAAAAATTGAGCTATCACAAGAGATATCTGCAAGAATAGGGGCTGGGTGTGGTGGGGGAAACTCAGCAGTGCCTACAGATCAGAGTGAACTCTGTGTTTAATTATCTCTGCAGGGCCCAGCAAACATTTGCTTACCAAAAGTTTGCTTTCCATCTGCATGTGAATTACCTTCCTTTCCTTTAAAATTCCAAACTACTACTCCCAAGTCCTCCTTTATTTTTAGCTGAAGATGGTATTTAAGGGGAGGGTTTCAGCCATTTTGGTGAGTTAATCAGTTTTTCCTGGGTCTCTCCTATGTATACATGTTATTTAAACTTTTGTTTGATTTTTCTCCTATTAATCTGTCTCATATCAATTTAATTCTTAGACCAGCCAGAAGAACCTAGAAGGATAGAGGAAAGTTTCTTCCTCCCCAACAGAGGGAAATGTAGTTAATTAAAAGGTATTATAAAGTATCTCAATCTTTAGTTTTTATTTAAACACCACTCCGCCCCCCCCACCCCAAAAAAATCAACAAACTTTTTTAAGTAGCTGCTATGTGTAAAGTGCCCTTGGGGATACAGAGATAAAATTAAAGGAAAACAACAAAAAGTATCACACAGAAGATAAGAAACAAACTCCAGCAAAATTAAATAACAGCATATATCAATAAGTTTTCAAGTTAGTTAAAGATACTGCTTATTATTTCAAGAGAAATTACAAAACAATAAATAATATAAACAGTAGGTTAAACAAAGGGCATATAGTATTTTAATTACCTAAGAATTAGGGAGATTGTTTTATTGATTATTTTAACAAATAATTATTAAGTACCTTCTATCATTAGGGATGGTCATTAAGGATACAAAAGTTAGATAGAGCTTCTGCCTGCAAAATGTTTAAGTACTAGTAGGTACAAATAAAAATATAAATACTTAAACAAGGTAGAAAGGAAGTGGTATGTGCAAACAGCAAAATGAAATGTTAAAAGGACTTCCAGTTCTGAAAACATGGTAGAGTGGGCTGAGATGGACCCTTCTCTGATGTAAGTACATAGAAACAGTAGGAAACAAACAGACAAACATTCTATAAAGCTCTTAATATTAGATGTACACATATTGACATATACACATACATACATATATTTATAATAAAATAAAGGAAATAGAGAAAATGTTCAAATGCCAGAAACAAGGAAAAAACTCAAAGCAAGACAGCTAGTTCCAGCTGATGTCCTAGTGGCCCTGGTTGCAGAAGTCGGGGTGGTCATATTAGTGCCTGTATTAGACGTCAAGAGGCTTGCACATTAGATTTTAAAGGCCCAGGCCTGTATAGTGCCACTGTGAGATATATGGATAAAGTTGAGGTTCTCAAAGCATACAAAACATACAAAAAATAATTCTGTGCTTGTTCGGAGAAATAGCAAGGAATCTTTCTGCTTCCTCTAAGCTCTGGGTGTGGAAGATAGATGTGTCTCCGGTGAGAAATACAAATCTTAATACCGTTAGACCCAAAACAAGGTATGAGGTCCAAATTGTGGGAATCCTAGGCCAAGAAATAAGTCCAAAATCTATAAAATCCCCATTGTCAATAAATAAATAGAACACTGTTCCATAAGAATATTTCATAATTCAGAGTTCTGGGACTCTCACAGAGGGAGAAAACAGAAACAAAAACAAACCTCTGTTGAAGCTGAATACATACACACAAACTCAGAACCATAAAGCACAGAGAGATCAAAAAAAAAAGAAAGAAGAAGAAGAAAACAGCATGACCTAGAATAAATAAGCCAATACAACAAATGGGAAAGTTGGTACCATAAGAAGAAGGAATAATTTAAAAAACCCTGAAAGAATATATAAAATTGCTATTTAAAATAATTAAAGAGGAAAAAATTAAGGAACAGAATAAAAACAGAATGAGTTTTTAAATAATTAAATAGACCTTTTACCCAGGACAAAAATAGGTCACTGAAATGATACATCTATGGGTGCAAGTTAAACGTAGTAAGAAATAAATGAGAGAGAAAAAGAAGGAATTTGTGAATGCTAGTCAAAGGGAAGGTAGATCTGAGAAGTAACCCACAGTAGGACAGAGATATAAAATATAAAAGTGATTTTAAGAGATATGGATGTTATAATGTGAAGACTGAACTTATATATAATAGGAATTCCAGAAGGAGTGATTAGAGAGGAGGAAAGTCATTATTAAAAAAAAAAAAAATCAGAGATTGAAATCCTTCTGAAACTTAAGGAAGACGAGAATCCCCAGGATGAAGAATCACAGCAATTCTGAAGCCCACCCCCTTTTTTTCTTTTTACCAATAAAAATAAATATTTGCATTAAATTAAAGTTGAAAAATATGTTAAAAACATTCTTAATGACAGGAAAAAACATACACCAAAAAGAAATGACAATTAGACTAATGGATGAGTTCTCATCAGAAACACCTGAGACAATAATGCAAGTGTGAGTACAATGTAACAACAATATTGTCTTCTAAGCAGAGACAGGAATTTTTCCTAATAGATATTTGCATTCAGGCAAAAGGAACAAGGAATATTCACCAGGAGGAAGATGTAAAATATAAGAGGTAGTGGTTAGTAAAGAGAGCAAACACAAAGTTAGATCCAAGTAATTATTGGTGATTAAAAAGTTAAAAATAATAATTATTATCCTGTTAAAAACAAGAGAGAAAGTAATACACACAACAACAGGAAAATGTAATCAGATATAAAGAGTTAAAAATCTTTATATTGTTTAGGATAAATAAAAGTATTGATACACTTTACTTTTCACTAAGTCAAATATACCAGATAACATTTGATGGAAGACAAAATAAAACAAGCAAACAAACAAAAAAGAAAATAGAGAAAGAAATGGAAAGTAAAACGTTAAAATTTGAATGAAAAAAGAAAAAAAGACAATCCAATTTTTTTTGGAAAGAAGATTAGGGTAGAGATTAGCAAGTAAAAACCACCACAGATAAAAACTACAAAATAAAATTGTGGAAATATATTTAGAATTTTTTATTCACAGTAAATAATATAAAAACAAAATAAAATAAAAACAAAGATTCTTAGGCTGTATGAAAATCATAAAATATAACATTAAAGTCCAGATGAAAGTAAAATAAAAGGGTAGGAACAAAAATGTCAATCAGAATAGTAAACAAAAGAAAGGTCATTACCAACATTAATTTAAGACAAAAAAAAAGATTCTCTGAAAAAAAATAATAGCACTTCAAAAGGCCAGCATTTAATAGAAAAGGGGGAATAATTATCTGAAATATATACCAATTTAGAAATGCTATGCAACAAAAACATTACGTCAAAATATACACAGTAAAAAATGACAGAATTACAAGAATTGACAGCTTCATGGAATTAGTGAGAATATTTTAATTATTCTTTCTCACAGAATGACAGCTCATACATTCATATTAAGTACAATATAGATTTGAACACCACAATTAATATAAGCAGTACTGCATCCCAATATTAGAGGATACCTATCCCTTGCAAGCACAGAGAGAATGTTAACAAAACTGACCATATATATAGTAAGCAATAGAGAAGAGCTTAATATCAAAAACTAACATTATTCTAAAAACATTTTCTGAACAGAAAACAATAAGGTTAAAATCAATTTGAAATGCAGATATATACACACAGTTGACCCTTGAACATGGGTTTGAATCATGCAGGTCCACTTTTAGAAATATTTTTTTCCAGTAAATACAAACAGTACCACACAATTCAAGGTCGGTTGAATCCATAGATGCAGAGCCATTAATACAAAGGTCAATTATGGGACTTGAACATCCATGGATTTTGGTACCTTCAGAGGGTCCTGGAACCAATCCCTGGCAGATACTGAGGGATAACTGTATAGAAATCAAGAAAGCTCTAAAATAATATAACAGAGCCAATAATGTAGTGAAAAAAACTGATCCATTAAATGAATACATTAGTAAAAAAATGTTTGTAAAGCAAATAGCAAAGAATTAAACTCAAATAATTATAAAAGAAAGAGACAAGTTAAAGAATTACAATGAAGGAAATCAGAGACAACAGTAGAATTATGGAAAAGGAAATAATAAAATCTAGTAACAAAAGCTAATTCTTTAAGATGTCTAAAAAATTTAAACAAATCTTGAGTGATGATGAAAAAAGAGATAGAGTAAAATTAAATAACATCAATTAAAAATAGAAATTACAGTTATAATTTTAAAATATTAAGAGAATTTTATGCATAATTGCTTATGAATATATTTGATATTTTCCATTCAACTTTATCATTGAATATGTTACCCAAATTGGCGGAAGAAAATATAGATCTATTCTAGATAGAATATCTCTCCCAGCAGCTCAGAAGCAGCGGATTAAAGCTCCACAATCAACTTGATGTACCCTGCATCTGTGGAATACATAAATAGACAATGAATCATCCCAAAATTGAGGAGCCGTGTGGATGAAAGGTTCTTGGTGCTGCAGCCAGGAGTCAGGGCTGTGCCTCTGAGGTGGGAGAGTCAACTTCAGGACACGGGTCCACAAGAGACCTCCCAGCTCCACATAATATCAAATGGCGAAAATCTTCCAGAGATCTCCAACTCAACACCAGCACCCAGCTTCACTCAACGACCAGCAAGCTACAGTGTTGGACACCCTATGCCAAACAACTAGCAAGACAGGAACACAATACCACCCATTAGCACAGAGGCTGCCTAAAATCATAAAAAGTCCACAGACAACACAAAACACAGCACCAAATGTGGACCTGACCACCAGAAAGACAACATCCAGCTTCATCCACCAGAACACAGGCACTAGTCCCCTCCAGAAGGAACCCTAGACAACCCACTGAAACAATCTTAGCCACTGAGGACAGACACCAAAAACAATGGGAACGACGAACCTGCAGCCTGAAAAAAGGAGACTCCAAACACAGTAAGATAAGCAAAATGAGAAGACAGAAAAACACACAGCAGGAGAAGGAGCAAGAGAAAAACTCACCAGACCTAACAAATGAAGAGGAAATAGGCAGTCCACATGAAAAAGAATTCAGAATAATGATAGTAAAGATGATCCAAAATATGGAAATAGAAGAGACAAAATTCAAGAAACAGTTAACAAGGACCTAGAAGAACTAAAGATGAAACAAGCAACAATGAACAACACAATTAATGAAATTAAAAATACTCTACATGGGATCAATAGCAGAATAACTGAGGCAGAAGAACGGATAAGTGAGGTGGAAGATAAAATAGAGGAAATGACTACCGCACAGCAGAAGAAAGAAAAAAGAATGAAAAGAACTGAGGACAGTCTCAGAGACATCTGGGACAACATTAAATGCACCAACATTTGAATTACAGCGGTTCCAGAAGAAGAAGAGAAAAAGACAGGGATTGAGAAAATATTTGAAGAGATTATATTTGAAAACTTCCCTAATATGGGAAAGGAAATAGTTAATCAAGTCCAGCAGGCACAGAGAGTCCCATACAGGATAAACCCAAGGAGAAATATGCCAAGACACATATTAATCACTGTCAAAAATTAAATGCAAAGAAAACATATTAAAAGCAGCAAGGCAAAAACAACAAATAAAACACAAGGGAATCCCCATCAGGTTAACAGCTGATCTTTCAGCAAAAATTCTGCAAGCCAGAAGGGACAGGCAGGACATATTTAAAGTGATGAAGGAGAAAAACCTGCAACCAAGATTACTCTACCCAGCAAGGATCTCATTCAGACTTCATGGAGAAATTAAAACGTTTACAGACAAGCAAAAGCTGAGAGAGTTCAGCACCACAAAACCAGCTTTACAACAAATGCTAAAGGAACTTCTCTAGGCAAGAAACACAACAGAAGGAAAAGACCTACAATAATGAACCCAAAACAATTAAGGAAATGGGAATAGGAACATACATATCAATAATTACCTTAAATGTAAATGGATTAAATGCTCCCACCAAAAGATGCAGATTGGCTGAATGGATACAAAAACAAGACCCATATATATGCTGTCTACAAGAGACCCACTTCAGATCTAGAGACACATACAGACTGAAGGTAAGGGGATGGAAAAAGATATTCCATGAAAATGGAAATCAAAAGAAAGCTGGAGTAGCAATTCTCATATCAGACAAAATAGACTTTAAAATAAAGACTACTAGAAGAGACAAAGAAGGACACTACATAATGATTAAGAGATAGATCCAAGAAGAAGATATAACAATTGGAAATATTTATACACCCAACATAGGAGCACCTCAATACATAAGGCATATACTAACAACCATGAAAGGGAAAATCGACAGTAATACATTCAGAGTAGGGGATTTTAACACCCCACTTCCACGAATGGACAAATCATCCAAAATGAAAATAAATAAGGAAACACAAGCTTTAAATGATACATTAAACAAAATGGACTTAATTGATATTTATACGACATTCCAACCAAAAACAAGAGAATGCACGTTTTTCTCAAGTGCTCATGGAACATTCTCCAGGATAGATCATATCTTGGGTCACAAGACAAGCTTTGGTAAATTTAAGAAAATTGAAATTGTATCAAGTATCTTTTCCGACCACAATGCTATGAGACTAGATATCAATTACAGGAAAAGATCTGTAAAAAATACAAACACATGGAGGCTAAACAATACACTACTTAATAACGAAGTGTTCACTGAAGAAATCAAAGAGGAAATAAAAAATACCTAGAAACAAATGACAATGGAGACACAACAATCCAAAACCTATGGGATGCAGCAAAATCTGTTCTAAGGGGGAAGTTTATAGCAATACAATCCCACCTTAAGAAACAGGAAACATCTCAAATAAACAACCTAACTGTGCACCTAAAGCAATTAGAGAAAGAAGAACAAAAACACCTCAAAGTGAGCAGAAGGAAAGAAATCATAAAAATGAGATCAGAAATAAATGATAAAGAAATGAAGGAAACGATAGCAAAGGTCAATAAAACTAAAAGCTGGTTCTTTGAGAAGATAAACACAATTGAAAAACCATTAGCCAGACTCATCAAGAAAAAAAGGGAGAAGACTCAAGTCAATAGAATTAGAAATGAAAAAGAAGTAACAACTGACACTACAGAAATATAAGAGATCATGAGAGATTACTACAAGAAACTCTACACCAATAAAATGGACAACCTGGAAGAAATGGACAAATTCTCAGAATTGCACAACCTGCCAAGAGTGAATCAGGAAGAAATAGAAAATATGAACAGACCAATCACAAGCACTGCAATTGAAACTGTGATAAAAATTCTTCCAACAAACAAAAGTCCAGGACCAGATGGCTTCACAGGCAAATTCTATCAAACATTTAGAGAAGAGCTAACACCTATCCTTCTCAAACTCTTCCAAAATATCGCAGAGGGAGGAACACTCCCAAACTCATTCTATGAGGCCACAATCACCTTGATACCAAAACCAGGCAAGGATGTCACAAAAAAAAAAACTACAGGCCAATAACACTGATGAACATAGATGCAAAAATCCTCAACAAAATACTCACAAACAGAATCCAACAGCACATTAAAAGGATCATACACCATGATCAAGTGGGGTTTATTCCAGGAATGCAAGGATTCTTCAATATACGCAAATCAATCAACGTGATACACCATATTAACAAATTCAAGGAGAAAAACCATATGATCATCTCAATAGATGCAGAGAAAGCTTTTGACAAAATTCAACACCCATTTATGATAAAAACCCTGCATAAAGTAGGCATAGAAGGAACTTTCCTCAACATGATAAAGGCCATATATGACAAACCCACAGCCAACATCATCCTCAATGGTGAAAAACTGAAACCATTTCCACTAAGATCAGGAACAAGACAAGGCTGCCCACTCTCACCACTCTTATTCAATATAGATTTGGAAGTTTTAGCCACAGAAATCAGAGAAGAAGAGGAAATAAAGGAATCCAAATGGAAAAGAAGAAGTAAAGCTGTCACTGTTTGCAGATGACATGATACTATACATACAGAATCCTAAAGATGTTACCAGAAAACTACTAGAGCCAATCAATGAATTTGGTAAAGTAGCAGGATACAAAATTAATGCACAGGTATCTATGGCATTCCTATATACTAAAGATGGAAAGTCTGAAAGTGAAATCAAGAAAACACTCCCATTTACCATTGAAACAAAAAGAATAAAATATCTAGGAATAAACCTACCTAAGGAGACAAAAGACCTATATGCAGAAATTTATAAGACACTGATGAAAGAAATTAAAGATGATACAAATAGATGGAGAGATATACCATGTTCTTGGATTGGAAGAATCACCATTGTGAAAATGACTCTATTACCCTAAGCAATCTACAGGTTCAATGCAATCCCTATCAAACTACCACTGGCAGTTTTCACAGAACTAGAACAAAAAATTTCACAATTTGTATGGCAACACAAAAGACTCCGAATAGCCAAAGCAATCTTGAGAACGAAAAATGGAGCTGGAGGAATCAGGCTCCCTGACTTCAGACTATACTACAAAGCTACAGTAATCAAGACAGTATGGTACTGGTACAAAAAAAGAAAGATAGATCAATGGAACAGGATAGAAAGCCCAGAGATAAACCCACGCACATATGGTCACCTTATCTTTGATAAAGGAGGCAGGAATGTACAGTGGAGAAAGGACAGCCTCAACAATAGGTGGTGCTGGGAAAACTGAACAGGGACATGTAAAAGTATGAGATTAGATCACTCCCTAACACCATACACAAAAATAAGCTCAAAATGGATTAAAGACCTAAATGTAAGGCCAGAAACTATCAAACTCTTAGAGGAAAACATAGGCAGATCACTCTATGACATAAATCACAGCAAGATCCTTTTGAACCCACCTCCTAGAGAAATGGAAATAAAGACAAAAATAAACACATGGAACCTAATGAAACTTAAAAGCTTTTGCACAGCAAAGGAAAACATAAACAAGACCAAAAGACAAGCCTCAGGATGGGAGAAAATATTTGCAAATGAAGCAACTGACAAAGGATTAATCTCCAAAATTTATAAGCAGCTCATGCAGCTCAATAGCAAAAAAACAAACAACCCAATCCAAAAATGGGCAGAAGACCTAAATAGTCATTTCTCCACAGAAGATATACAGACTGCCAACAAACACATGAAAGAATGCTCAACATCATTAATCATTAGAGAAATGCAAATCAAAACTACAATGAGATATCATCTCACACCAGTCAGAATGGCCATCATCAAGAAATCTAGAAACAATAAATGCTGGAGAGGGTGTGGAGAAAAGGGAACACTCTTGCACTGCTGGTGGGAATGTGAATTGGTATAGCCACTATGGAGAACAGTATGGAGGTTCCTTAAAAAACTACAAATAGAACTACCATATGACCCAGCAATCCCACTACTAGGCATATACCCTGAGAAAACCATAATTCAAAAAGAGACATGTACCAAAATGTTCATTGCAGCTCTATTCACAATAGCCCAGAGCTGGAAACAACCTAAGTGTCCATCATCAGATGAATGGATAAAGAAGATGTGGCATATATATACAATGGAATATTACTCAGCCATAAAAAGAAACGAAACTGAGCTATTTGTAATGAGGCGGATAGACTTAGAGCCTGTCATACAGAGTGAAGTAAGTCAGAAAGAGAAAGACAAATACCGTATGCTAACACATATATCTGGAATTTAAGAAGAAAAAAATATGTCATGAAGAACCTAGGGGTAAGACAGGAATAAAGACACAGACCTACTAGAGAATGGACTTGAGGATATGGGGAGGGGGATGGGTAAGCTGTGCCAAAGTGAAAGTGAGGCATGGACATATATACACTACCAAACGTAAGGTAGATAGCTAGTGGGAAGCAGCCGCATAGCACAGGGAGATCAATTCGGTTCTTTGTGACCGCCCGGAGGGGTGGGATTGAGAGAGTGGGAGGGAGGCGGAAGAGGGAAGGGATATGGGAACATATGTATATGTATATCATTTTGTTATAAAGCAGAAACACCATTGTTAAGCAATTATACTCCAATAAAGATGTAAAAAAAAAAAAAGTATATAGATCTATTAACTGATGGGAGAAAAAGGTAGTTAAAAATCTACTCACCTAAAAAGCTTCAGACAGGGGTTTTGCTACGGAGTATTATAAACATTCCAGAAAGTCATATTTCCAAATTTATATAACCTATCCTGGAGCATATTAAAAAGATATTTCTCCAATTCATTATAGAAATCTTATATGACTCTGAAACTAAAACTGAGCAAAGATGGTAAGAGAATGGAAAGTTATGTGCCGATTTCACACATGAAGAAGGATGTTAAAAAAAATCTTAAATTATTAGTAAGCTAAATTCAGCTGTGTATTAAAAAATATCAAGACAAAGTAGGATATATATCAGTAATGCAAGGATAGTTTAACATTTGAAAATCTATAAATGCAATTTGCCAAAATAACAAAAATATCCTTCCAACAGATACAGAAAAAAATTCCATAAAATTCAACATAGTTTACTGTTTTACAAAAGAAAAACAAACTGTTAGCAAACTAAGAACAAAGGGGAATTTCCTTAGTCCAACAAGTATGTACCAAAACCCTAGAGCTGTATTATACATAATGGCAAAACGATTGAAGTGTTTTTTTAAAAGTTAGTAATTTATACCAATACTTGAAAAACACAACATAACAAGATATGAAAGATATAATACAAAGGTTAAAAAAATTTAATTATGCTTATTATAAAATCGAGAGAAATTACAAATTATTATTACTACTAATAAAATGCAGTCAGGTTGCTTAGTACAAGATTAATAATTAAAATTCATTACCATGTTTATATAGCAGCAAGAACCAATTACAAAATATAATTTTATACTAGCAAAAAAATAATGCAATAATAGGAAATAAATTATGTATCACTTCTGTTTAGCTAAAAAATACTCAATATCTTTATATAGAAAATAATAAAAATGTATTGAGTTTACCATCCATATGATCATTTCAAAAGATAAAATTGATATGAATTTTCACATATAAAGACATAAATTCTACACAAAGTAATCTACAAACCCCATGGAATTCAAATTTGACTACCAGTGGCCTTTTTCATGACTATTTAAAGTTAATTTTAAAATTCACATGAGCAGATAGTGGACAAAGAGTAGTTGATATGTTTTAAAAACAACAAATAAGGGTGAGTATTTGTTCTACCATTTTAAAGAATATAAAAAAAGTATAAAAGTATAAAAGCTATAGTAACTAAACAAGTAAGGTATTTCCAAAGCAAGAAGCAAATTGGATAATGGAATAAAGTAACAGAGAATTATTATCAGTATAAATAAAGAAATGGGGGGGGGAACAGGAAGATGGCGGAAGAGTAAGACGCGGAGATCACCTTCCTCCCCACAGATACATCAGAAATTCATCTACACGTGGAACAACTCCAACAGAACACCTACTGAACGCTGACAGAAGACCTCAGACCCCCCAAAAGGCAAGAAACTCCCCACATACCTGGGTAGGTCAAAAGAAAAAAAGAATAAACAGAGACAATAGGATATGGACGGGACCTGCACCAGTGGGAGGGAGCCGTGAAGGAGGGAAGGTTTCTACACACTACAAGCCCCTTCGAGGGCGGAGACTGCAGGTGGCGGAGGGGGAAAGCTTCGGGAAAGCTTCAGAGTAGCGGAGGAGAGCACAGCAACAGGGGTGTGGAGGGCAAAGCGGAGAGATTCCTGCACAGAGGATCGGTGCCCTCAGGCACACGCCAGCCCGAGAGGCTTGTCTGCTCGGCCGCCGGGGCGGGCGGGCCTGGGAGCTGAGGCTCGGGTATCGGGTTTCAGTCGGAGCGCAGGGAGAGGACTGGGGCTGGCGGCAGAAAGAGAGCCTGAAGGGGTTAGTGCACCACGGCTAGCCCGGAGGGAGTCCGGGAAAAGGGTCTGGAGCTGCCGAAGAGGCAAGAGACTTTTTCTTCCCCTTTGTTTCCTGGTGCGCGAGGAGAGGGCATTAAGAGTGATGCTTAAAGAAGCTCCAGAGACGGGCGCGAGCCGCGGCTAAAGGCGCGGACCCCGGACACGGGCGTGGGACGCTGGGGCTGCTGCTGCCGCCGCCACAAGGCCTGTGTGTGACCGCAGGTCACTGTCCAACCCCCCTTCCGGGGAGCCTGTACAGCCCGTCACTGCCCGGGTCATGGAACCCAGGGACCGCTTCCCTGGGAAAGCGCATGGAGCACCTCGGCCTGGTGCAACGTCACGCTGACCTATGCCGCCGCAGGCCCGCCCCGCACTGCGTGCCCCTCCCTCCCCTCGGCCTGAGTGAGCCAGAGCCCCTGAATCAGCAGCTCCTTTAAACCCGTCCTGTCTGAGCAAAGAACGGATGCCCTCCGGCGACCGAGGTGTAGAGGCGGGGCCAGGTCCAAGGCTGAGACCCGGGAGCTGTGAGAGCAGAGAAGAGACAGGGAAATCTCTCTGTGCAGCCTCAGAGGCAGCGGATTAAAGCTCCACAGCCCGCTTGATGTGCCCTGCGTCTGTGGAGTGCATGAATGGACAGCGAATCATCCCAAATTGAGGAGGTGGACTTTGAGGACAAGCTTTAAGATTCTTCCCCTTTTCCTCTTTTTACAACGAATTATCCCAAATTGAGGAGGTGGACTTTGAGAGCAAGATTTTCGATTTTTTACCCCCTGTTCTCTTTTTGTGAATGTGTATGTGTATGCTTCTGTGTGAGATTTTCTCTGTATAGATTTGCTTCCACCATATGTCCCAGGGTTCTATCTGTCCATTTTTTTTCAATAATTACTTTTTAATTTTAATAACACTACTATACTTTATACTTTATTCTATTTTACTTTATCTGCTCTCTTTCTTTTTATCCTACCTTCCCTTCCTCCCTCCCTCCTGCCGCCCCTCCTTTCTTTCTTTCTCTCTTTCTTTCCTTCCTCCCTCCCTCCCTTCTTCCTTTCACTCTTTCTTTTTCTTTCCTTCCTCCCTCCCTCCCTCCCTTCTTCCTTTCACTCCTTCTTTTTCTTTCCTTCCTCCCTCCCTCCCTCCTTTCTTTTTTTTTTTTTTTTTTTTTTGCTGTACACGGGCCTCTAACTGTTGTGGCCTCTCCCGTTGCGGAGCACAGGCTCCGGACGCGCAGGCTCAGCGGCCATGGCTCACGGGTCCAGCCGCTCCGCGGCATGTGGGATCTTCCCAGACCGGGGCACGAACGCGTGTCCCCTGTCCCCTGCATCGGCAGGCGGACTCTCAACCACTGCGCCACCAGGGAAGCCCCCTCCCTCCTTTCTTTCTTTCTTTCTGTCCTCCCTCCCTCCCTCCTTTCTTTCTTCCTTCCTTCGTTCCTTCCTTTCCTTCTTCCTTTCTTTCTCTCTTTCTTTCTTCTACTAATTCTTTCTTTCTACTTTTTCTCCCTTTTATTCTGAGCCGGGTAGATGAAAGGCTCTTGGTCCTGCAGCCAGGAGTCAGTGCTGTGCCTCTGAAGTGGGAGAGCCAACTTCAGGACACGGGTCCACAAGAGACCTCCCAGCTCCACATAATATCAAGTGGTGAAAATCTCCCAGAGAACTCCATCTCAACACCAGCACCCAGCTTCAGTCAACGACCAGCAAGCTACAGTGCAGGTCACCCTATGCCAAGCAATGAGCAAGACAGGAACACAACTCCACCGATTAGCAGAGAGGCTACCTAAAAACATAATAAGGCCACAGGAACCCCAAAACACACCACCAGACCTGTCCACCAGAAAGACAAGATCGAGCCTCAACCACCAGAACACAGCTACTAGTCCCCCCCACCAGGAAGCCTACACAACATACTGAAACAACCTTAGCCACTGGGGACAGACACCAAAAACAACAAGAAATACGAATCTGCAGCCTGCAAAAAGGAGACCCCAAACACAGTAACATAAGCAAAATGAGAAGACAGAAAAACACACAGCAGGTGAAGGAGCAAGATAAAAACCTGCCAGACCTAACAAATGAAGAGGTAATAGGCAGTCTACCTGAAAAAGAATTCAGCATAATGATAGTAAAGATGATCCAAGATTCTATTTCCAAGATCCAAAATCTTGGAAATAGAATGGACAAAATGCAAGAAACAGTTACCAAGGACCTAGAAGAACTAAAGATGAATCAAGCATCGATTAAAAACATAATAAATGAAATGAAAAATACTCTAGATGGGATCAATAGCAGAATAACTGAGGCAGAAGAACAGATAAGTGAGGTTGAAGATAAAATAGTGGAAATAACTGATGCAGAGCAAAATAAAGAAAAAAGAATGAAAAGAACAGAGGACAGTCTCAGAGACTTCTGGACAACATTAAACGCACCAACATTCGAATTATAGGGGTTCCATAAGAAGAAGAGAAAAAGAAAGGGACTGAGAAAATATTTGAAGAGATTATAGTTGAAAACTTCCCTAATATGGGAAAGGGAAAAGTTAATCAAGTCCAGGAGGCACAGAGAGTCCCATACAGAATAAATCCAAGGAGAAATATGCCAAGACACATATTCATCAAACTGTCAAAAATTAAACACAAAGAAATCATATTAAAAGCAGCAAGGGAAAAACAACATAACACACAAGGGAATCCCCATCAGGTTAACAGCTGATCTCTCAGCAGAAACTCTACAAGCCAGAAGGGAGTGGCAGGACATAATTAAAGTGATGAAGGACAAAAACCTTAAACAAGATTACTCTACCCAGCAAGGATCTCATTCAGAGTTGATGGAGAAATTAAAACCTTTACAGACAAGCAAAAGCTGAGAGAATTCAGCACCACAAAACCAGCTTTACAACAAATGCTAAAGGAACTTCTCTAGGCAAGAAACACAACAGAAGGAAAATACCTACAATAATGAACCCAAAACAATTAAGGAAATGGGAATAGGAACATACATATCAATAATTACCTTAAATGTAAATGGACTTAATGCTCCCACCAAAAGACACAGATTGGCTGAATGGATACAAAAACAAGACCCATATATATGCTGTCTACAAGAGACCCACTTCAGATCTAGAGACACATACAGACTGAAAGTAAGGGGATGGAAAAAGATATTCCATGCAAATGGAAATCAAAAGAAAGCTGGAGTAGCAATTCTCATATCAGACAAAATAGACTTTAAAATAAAGACTATTAGAAGAGACAAAGAAGGACACTACATAATGATAAAGGGATAGATCCAAGAAGAAGATATGACAATTGTAAATATTTATGCACCCAACATAGGAGCACCTCAATACATAAGGCATATACTAACAGCCATAAAAGGGGAAATCGACAGTAATACATTCAGACTAGGGGACTTTAACACCCCACTTTCACCAATGGACAGATCATCCAAAATGAAAATAAA
Source organism: Hyperoodon ampullatus (assembly GCF_949752795.1). Lineage (NCBI taxonomy): Eukaryota > Metazoa > Chordata > Mammalia > Artiodactyla > Ziphiidae > Hyperoodon > Hyperoodon ampullatus. The sequence goes on from NC_136930.1 coordinate 36,293,700, forward strand.
TAAGGAAACACAAGCTTTAAATGATACATTAAACAAGTTGGACTTAATTGATATTTATAGGACATTCCATCCAAAAACAACAGAATACACATTTTTCTCAAATGTTCATGGAATATTCTCCAGGATAGATCATATCTTGGGTTACAAATCAAGCCTCGGTAAATTTAAGAAAATTAAAATTGTATCAAGTATCTTTTCCAACTACAATGCTATGAGACTAGACATCAATTACAGGAAAAGATCTGTAAAAAATACAAACACATGGAGGCTAAACAATACACTACTCAATAACGAAGTGATCACTGAAGAAATCAAAGAGGAAATAAAAAAAATACCTAGAAACAAAAGACAATGGAGACACGACGATGCAAAACCTATGGGACGCAGCAAAAGCAGTTATAAGGGGGAAGTTTATAGCAATACAATCCCATCTTAAGAAACAGGAAACATCTCAAGTAAACAACCTGACCCTGCACCTAAAGCAATTAGAGAAAGAAGAACAAAAAACCCCCAAAGTGAGCAGAAGGAAAGAAATCATAAAGATCAGATCAGAAATAAATGAAAAAGAAATGAAGGAAATGATAGCAATGATTAATAAAACTAAAAGCTGGTTCTTTGAGAAGATAAACAAAATTGAAAAACCATTAGCCAGACTCATCAAGAAAAAAAGGGAGAAGACTCAAATCAATAGAATTAGAAATGAAAAAGGAGAAGTAACAACTGACACTGAAGAAATACAAAAGATCATGAGAGATTACTACAAGAAACTCTATGCCAATAAAATGGACAATCTGGAAGAAATGGACAAATTTCTAGAAATGCACAACCTGCCAAGACTGAATCAGGAAGAAAGAGAAAATATGAATAGATCAATCACAAGCACTGAAATTGAAACTGTGATTAAAAATCTTCCAAAAAACAAAAGCCCAGGACCAAATGGCTTCAGAGGCGAATTCTATCAAACATTTAGAGAAGAGCTAACACCTATCCTTCTCAAACTCTTCCAAAATATAGCAGAGGGAGGAACACTCCCAAACTCATTCTACGAGGCCACCATCACCTTGATACCAAAACCAGGCAAGGATGTCACAAAGAAAGAAAACTAGAGGAAAATATCACTGATGAACATATATGCAAAAATCCTCAACACAATACTAGCAAACAGAATCCAACAGCACATTAAAAGGATCATACACCATGATCAAGTGGGGTTTATTCCAGGAATGCAAGGATTCTTCAATATACGCAAATCAATCAATGTGATACACCATATTAACAAATTGAAGAAGAAAAACCATATGATCATCTCAATAGATGCGGAGAAAGCTTTTGACAAAATTCAACATCCATTTATGATAAAAACCCTGCAGAAAGTAGGCATAGAGGGAACTTTCCTCAACATAATAAAGGCCATATATGACAAACCCACAGCCAACATTGTCCTCAATGGTGAAAAAGTGAAACCATTTCCACTAAGATCAGGAACAAGACAAGGCTGCCCACTCTCACCACTCTTATTCAACTTAGTTTTGGAAGTTTTAGCCACAGCAATCAGAGAAGAAAAGGAAATAAAAGGAATCCAAATAGGAAAAGAAGAAGTAAAGCTGTCACTGTTTGCAGATGACATGATACTCTACATAGAGAATCCTAAAGATACTACCAGAAAACTACTAGAGCTAATTAATGAATTTGGTAAAGTGGCAGGATACAAAATTAATGCACAGAAATCTCTGGCATTCCTGTACACTAATGATGAAAAATCTGAAAATGAAATCAAGAAAACACTCCCATTTACCATTGTAACAAAAAGAATAAAATATCTAGGAATAAGCCTACCTAAGGAGACAAAAGAGCTGTATGCAGAAAATTATAAGACACTGATGAAAGAAATTAAAGATGATACAAATAGATGGAGAGATATACCATGTTCTTGGATTGGAAGAATCAACATTGTGAAAATGACTCCACTACCCAAAGCAATCTACAGATTCAATGAAATCCCTATCAATCTACCACTGGCAGTTTTCACAGAACTAGAACAAAAAATTTCAAAATTTGTTTGGAGAAACAAAAGACCCCGAATAGCCAAAGCAATCTTGAGAATGAAAAACGGAGCTGCAGGAATCAGGCTCCCTGACTTCAGACTATACTACAAAGCTACAGTAATCAAGAGAGTGTGGTACTGGCACAAAAACGGAAAGATAGATCAATGGAACAGGTTAGAAAGCCCAGAGATAAACCCACACACATATGGCCAACTTATCTTTGATAAAGGAGGCAGGAATGTACAGTGGAGAAAGGACAGCCTCTTCAATAAGTTGTGCTGGGAAAACTGGACAGGTACATGTAAAAGTATGAGATGAGATCATTCCCTAACACCATACACAAAAATAAGCTCAAAATGGATTAAAGACCTAAATGTAAGGCCAGAAACTATCAAACTCTTAGAGGAAAACATAGGCAGATCACTCTATGACATAAATCACAGCAAGATCCTTTTGGACCCACCTCCTAGAGAAATGGAAATAAAAACAAAGATAAACAAATGGGACCTAATGAAACTTCAAAGCTTTTGCACAGCAAAGGAAACCATAAGGAAGACCAAATGACAACCCTCAGAATGGGAGAAAATATTTGCAAATGAAGCAACTGACAAAGGATTAATCTCCAAAATTTATAAGCAGTTCATGCAGCTCAATAGCAAAAAACCAAACAACCTAATCCTAAAATGGGCAGAAGACCTAAATAGACATTTCTCCAAAGAAGATATACAGACTGCCAACAAACACATGAAAGAATGCTCAACATCATTAATCATTAGAGAAATGCAAATCAAAACTACAATGAGATATCATCTCACACCAGTCAGAATGGCCATCATCAAGAAATCTAGAAACAATAAATGCTGGAGAGGGTGTGGAGAAAAGGGAACACTCTTGCACTGCTGGTGGGAATGTGAATTGGTACAGCCACTATGGAGAACAGTATGGAGGTTCCTTAAAAAATTACAAATAGAACTACCATATGACCCAGCAATCCCACTACTAGGCATATACCCTGAGAAAACCATAATTCAAAAAGAGACATGTACCAAAATGTTCATTGCAGCTCTATTCACAATAGCCCGGAGCTGGAAACAACCTAAGTGTCCATCATCGGATGAATAGATAAAGAAGATGTGGCACATATATACAATGGAATATTACTCAGCCATAAAAAGAAACGAAACTGAGCTATTTGTAATGAGGTGGATAGACCTAGAGCCTGTCATACAGAGTGAAGTAAGTCAGAAAGAGAAAGACAAATACCGTATGCTAACACATATATATGGAATTAAAAAAAAATGTAATGAAGAACCTAGGGGTAAAACAGGAATAAAGACATAGACCTACTTGAGAATGGACTTGAGGATATGGGGAGGGGGAAGGGTAAGCTGTGACAAAGCGAAAGAGAGGCATGGACATATATACAGTACCAAACGTAAGGTAGATAGATAGTGGGAAGCAGCTGCATAGCACAGGGAGATCAGCTCGGTGCTTTGTGACTGCCTGGAGGGGTGGGATGGGGAGGGTGGGAGGGAGGGAGACACAAGAGGGAAGGGATGTGGGAACAGATGTATATGTATGACTGATTCACTTTGTTATAAAGCAGAATCTAATAAAGAAATTTTTTAAAAAATTTAAAAAAATAAAGAAATGAAACAATGCAATGAGAGAAAAGCAACTCAGTAGATTTCATTCAGCTTCATCCCAGGATGTTACACAAATTGGTTCAAGAAAATATAGATCTATTAACAGATGAAAAAAGAATGAAAGAAAAGAATAGTAGTTAAAAGTGTACTCACACACAAAAATAGAAAAAGAAAAATGGCAGCAATAGATTTGTGAAAGAGAGAAATCAAAAGATCAATAAACATATTAGATGATTAATCTTAGTAAGTAATAAAATGAAAACTAAAATAAGAATGAATAGTTTCATTTTTATGAGATGGGCAAAAATTTTAAGTCTGAAAATAACAAAGAATATGGAGAAATAGACAACATTTTACATCATTTCTGTGACTGTAAAATAGTGAGTGCATCCACTTTAGAGAGTAATTTACCAGCATTTAGTAAAGCTGAAAATGCACCTTTCTATTGTACAGCAATAGAATATCTGGTATTTGCCAAAAATTAGAGAAAAAGAATGAAACTGGGGTAATATTTTCAGGAAACAATGGATAAGAATTTTCAAGAACATATTTAAGAAAATGAATCTACAGCAATAGGAAGCCCAGTAAACCCCAAATAGAATAAATGAAGTCAAACCTATACTTGGACTCATCTTACTGAAACTGCAGAAATCCAAAGACACAGAAAATCTTAAAAGGAGGTTAAAAAAATTGATTATTTTTAAAGAAGTAACATTTAGATTGAGTTCCTAGGAGTAAAAACAATAGACAAAATGAAAAGGAGTGATATTTTAATATATTGAAAGAACACACAATGAAATAAAAACAAAACCATCCAAATACAAATTCAATAGTGAGAGATAACATATTTCAGAAATAATGGCATATCAGTATCAGTTTTTAAAAAAAGAAACTGAGAAATTGCCACAAGTAGGCATATATTCTAGGAAATTCTAAAAAATTATGTCTACCAGGCACAAAAGAAAATGATTTTAGATAGAAGGTCTGGGACATAAAACAGAATTAGGAATAGAGGAAATAGTAAATACGTACAACGTTATATATGAATTTTTAGTAAATAAACCACAATAATAACATTAGGACTTTTAAAAATATAGAGAGAATTAAGAAATACCAGAATTTATTTTGGACATTGTATTTCTAAATTATGAGCAGAGTTTCCTCAGACAGTCATAATAGCCATAGTGCTATTATACTGCTAATTCCATGAACTCAGATCTTATGACTTAATTATTTTTGCATCTGCCAGTACCTAATATAGTCTTTGGCCCCAGGGAAGCAGTATAGTGAAGGGATTCTGTGGTCAGTTTCTTGGAATGGAATCCTGGCTCTGCCTCTTACCAAATGTAGCACCTTGAGAAAGTTCTTTAACCCATCTGTGCTGTATTTTCCTGATCTGTAAACAATGAAGCTCCTATAGGACTACTATGAGGATGAAATAAGATGTGCGTGGCACAAGATGCCTATAATACTTCTGTTATATAAGAAAATAGGAATTTATAAGTAAATTAGATATAATTTTTGTATGATTTACCTAGCGCATGTATTATTTGGCCTCATATATTTAATAATATGTATTTATAAAATATCTTAATTATGTTAGAAGTTTTAAAAATTCTATTCTTTTCCAATTTTGAAATAATTTATCTCTAGAATAATACATGTAATATTAGCCAGTCTCACACTCTCTATTTTTAAAACATTATTTCTGAAGAAATGTAAGGCCCAAACCAATTTATTTCCCCTTGCAGTCAGCAATATTTCAGAATATTCAATTTTTCTTAGTATACTGCCTTGAAAGTGAGAAGGGTATTCCATCTCAGTTCACTACACATTTCAAATAATGATACAGTAATTAATGTAGTGTCCATTTAATGTGAAATTCTCTATCTACGAGGTGTTTCCAGTCACAGTGTCAGCTCATTTGATTCTTACCTGAGCAAAGACTATTGTAAGAAAGGCTTTTTGTGAAAGCCATTAATCACTGTCATTTACTACATAATTTAAAAGGCAAAACTTTTAGTGGAAGACAAATATTAACCAGTGATATTGAAATCATCATTCAAAAATGGCACTGGTTTTGCCATGTACAGTTACTGACTGACCATACAAAAATTACATAAATAAATGAGATTTAGTAACAAGTGAACACTGCACACATACAACACCTCTATTTATTGTGAAACTTTATTAGCAATCTAAATTAGCTTACTAACAGCTTGAATATTAAAAAAAAAACACTGTGATACTCAGTTTATATGCTATTTGTACTTTGTTTTTTACCACCAATACTGAAATATCTTCTTAAAATAATTCTAGCTGCTTTATTCCCTCCTCACATTTTGGATCATATCTGGGAAAACGTCTACATAGAACTCCATGTAAGGAAGACAATGTCGGTGATAGATCATCTATCATCATTAGTATGAGTTGAGGCTTCTGGTACTTTCTAACTCTGACACATTAAGTGAGAAAAAAAATATTTTCTTCAGAAAATTCTCAAATTAGTTAATATCCTAATTAATTAACTAATTAATATATTTTCTATTTCGCTTTTTTCTCTGTCTTTACAAAATCTTACATATTATTATTATTACTTATATAATATTACTATATTATTCTATATTATATACATGAAAATCTAAACACTGCAGTACATTATCCTTAAAAAGAGTAAACAAAAGTATACTCTCGCTATTTTAATTTTAATATATTTTGTTTGATCATGATTACTGTATTTGCAAAGTTTACCCAGGATAACTCATGTCCATGCAACACTCTACTTTATAAACTGCTCTAACACTTTTTATGGATCTCACAAGCATTCTCTGAGAAGGGTATATCTTGTGCCTGCTTATATTTTCAAGAGGAAGTGAAACAGGAAAGAGAACTCTATATGGGAACATAATGCATAACACAGAATCCTCAGAACAATTTAGTATAAGAAGAGGCCTGAGGGCTTCCCTGGTGGCGCAGTGGTTGGGAGTCCGCCTGCCGATGCAGGGGATGTGGGTTCGTGCCCCGGTCTGGGAAGATCCCACATGCCGCAGAGCGGCTGGGCCCGTGAGCCATGGCCGCTGAGCCTGCACGTCCGGAGCCTGTGCTCCGCAACGGGAGAGGCCACAACAGTGAGAGGCCCAAGTACAGCCAAAAAAAAAAAAAAAAAGAAGAGGGCTGAGACTTTACAATTATATTACTTTCTCTGTCTTATTCTTTCTTGGCTCTTATATATATGAATGGAACTAAATCAAAGGAAAGATATGCAATGTTTATAGAACAGAATACTTTAGATTTTTAGGGTGTCTATTCTCAAAAATTGATCATTAGATACAATTCAATTTCAATAAAAATCTTAGCTGATGCTTTATTTTATTTTTCTGTCATCAGTGATGATAGAAATCAGAACAGTGGTTGCATATGGGGGGTGTGGGTAAGGACTGACTAGAACTATCTGAGAAGATGGAAGTGTTCTATATTTTGATTGGCATATGTGGTTACATGAATATATACACTTGTCAAAATTCTAAGAATTGTTTATTTAAGAGTTGGATGTGGATTGATCCCCAATATGGTTATTCTTTATGTGGTTTAGCACATCCCATTTGATCAAACTTCAATCTGGTAAGTCAGTCCTTCTGTTTAAACACATAAATAATATAACAACCCACACTATTTACTCATGCTGCATCCTATAAGTGGAGGAAGATATATACAAAAGAAATATCATAAACCTTCTCCTAAGAAATAATACAGTCAGAAATAGTTTTTAAATTTGCATTATCCATCAGTTAGGTGAGTTAAATCGTTCATAAGATTCTTTTGATTGCATTTTTTATTGTAATAGTTGTTTGGTTTTATTTGTGTATTTTGATTTCCTCTTTTATGAATTGTCTGCTCATATTTTTTGCCCATTTTACTATTAGACTTCCAGATTATTTTATTTATAGTAGGGCTTTATTTTTCTACATGTAAATTTTTAATTGGTTACATATTTTAAATACTTTTCACTTTGTTTTCATCTCCTGTGTTTTGCACAAACATCTTTTCCCTTATGGAGTGTACCTTATGTATCATATTCATAAAACAGGTATATACTCTATTGTTATCAATTACTTCTACCTATTTTCTGACTTGTATTGTAACCTCTTTGTTTATCTGTCAGTTATTTAGAAGAGGTTTTATAATTAAGATTATTATTATGATTATTATTTTAACTTCCAAAAGAATGGGAACAGGTGGCAACAGGAAGGAACATGTAAGAAGAGAGGGTAGGGGATGGGGAAGGGGAAATTAATGTTTTGGCTTCCAACTGATTTCTAATTTACTATACTTTGTTCAAAGTTGTGGTTGCAGGATACTTATTCTTTAATATTGAAGGGACTTGGTTTGTGACGTAGTATGGAGGTAATTTTTTGTAAATACTCCATGCCTCCTTGAAAAGATTGGGTAGGAAATCCTGTACCTAGAGCATAGTCTAATACAGGGAAGCTTCTGGTATCTTCCCTTGCTGTTGACTGGACTTCTCTCTAGTCCACCATTTTACAAAGTTAAAATTTTAATGGAGAATCTTGAGGTTATCACATTATTGCCACTAAGAGTCAAAAGAATTGAAATATTTATAAGGATAAAAATAAATAATTAAACAGATGTTAATATTAAAAATACTGATTATACACAAGCATCTTGCCTTAAGAATAACAATAAAAGTATTTTTGCTTTACCAAATTAATAAAATCTAAAAGAGCCTTGAAAAATCATAAGTACAAACAAGGTATTTCTTCAGAGGTAAACAGGGCTGCACTGATTTTTGTTCCTTAAAAATTCTGTGCAGTCCTTTGTTATTCATATTCTGTGCATCATATGTATTAGGGAAAAGTTATTTTCTTAATATCACACATAATTGCTTTTTTTCTTCATCTGAATTCACAAGAACGTATCAAAGGGAATTCATTGCTTACCAATTTGCTTTCTGTACTGATCAACAGGAAGTTTTATAGTGGAGGCATCTTTTCTCCCCATCTTTGATCTCCAAAATGCCTGCTGCAAAGAAAGAAAATAATTATGATGAAGTCAAAAAAAATCAAAAGAACTATCTACAAACCTCAGAAATAATTTACTTCACAAAATCTATTTTTAAAGCAACAGGTAAAAATGCATTTGACTTCTTCCCATTAGATATTGGTAAAGAATATGAAATTCGAGACACCTTCAAGATGGCAGAGGAGTAAGACGTGGAGATCACCTTCCTCCCAACAAATACATCAGAAATACATCTACATGTGGAACAACTCCTACAGAACACTACTGAATGCCGGCAGAAGACCTCAGACGTCCCAAAAGGCAAGAAACTCCTCACGTACCTGAGTAGGGCAAAAGAAAAAAGAAAAAACAGAGACAAAAGAATAGGGATGGGACCTGCACCAGTGGGAGGGAGCTGTGAAGGAGGAAAGGTTTCCACACATTAGGAAGCCCCTTCACGGGCGGAGACTGCGGGTGGTGGAGTGGGGGAGCTTCAGAGCCGTGGAGGAGAGCGCAGCAACATGGGTGCAGAGGACAAAGCAGAGAGATTCCCGCACAGAGGATTGGTGTCGACCAGCACTCACCAGCCCCAGAGGCTTGTCTGCTCACCCACAGGGGCAGGTGGCAGAAACCATTTCCTCTAAGATCTGGAACAAGACAAGGGTGTCCACTCTCACCACTACTATTCAACATAGTTTTGGAAGTTTTAGCCACAGCAATCAGAGAAGAAAAAGAAATAAAAGGAATGCAAATCAGAAAAGAAGTAAAGCTGTCTCTGTTTGCAGATGACATGATACTATGCATAGAGAATCCTAAAGATGCTCCCAGAAAACTACTAGAGATAATCAATGAATTTGGTAAAGTAGTAGGATACAAAATTAATGCACAGAAATCTCTTGTTTCCTATACACTAATGATGAAAAATCTGAATGAGAAATTAAGGAAACACTCACATTTACCACTGCAACAAAAAGAATAAATTACCTAGGAATAAACCCACCTAAGGAGGCAAGAGACCTGTATGCAGAAATTATAAGACACTGATGAAAGAAATTAAAGATGATACAAACAGATCGAGCGATATACCATGTTTTTTGATTGGAGGAATCAACATAGTGAGAATGACTATACTACCCAAAATAATCTACAGATTCAATGCAATCCTTATCAAACTACCAATGGCATTTTTCACAGAACTAGAACAAAAACTTTCACAATTTGTATGGAATCACTGAAGACCCTGAAGAGCCAAAGCAATCTTGAGAAAGAAATACAGAGCTGGAGGAATCAGGGTCCCTGACGTCAGCCTATATTACAAAGCTCAGTAATCAAGAGAGCATGGTACTGGCACAAAAACTGAAATATAGATGAATCGAACAGGATAGAAAGCCCAGAGATAAACCCATGCACCTATGGTCAACTAACCTATGACAAAGGAGGCAAGGATATACTATGGAGAAAAGGCAGCCTCTTCAGTAAGTGGTGCTGGGAAAAATGAACAGCTACATGTAAAAGAATGAAATTAGAACATTCCCTAACATCATACACAAAAATAAACTCAAAATGGATTAAAGACCTAAATGTAAGGCCAGACACTACAAAACCCTTAGAGGAAAACATAGGCAGAACACTCTATGACATAAATCACAGCAAGATCCTTTTTGACCCACCTCCTAGAGAAATGGAAATACAAATAAACAAATGGGACCTATTGAAATTTAAAACCTTTTGCATAGCAAAGAAAACCATAAAGAAGATGAAAAGACAACCCTCAGGATGGGAGAAAAATTTTGCAAATGAAGCAATTGACAAAGGATTAATCTCCAAAATTTATAAGCAGCTCATGCAGCTCAATATCAAATAAACAAACAACCCAAACCAAAAATGGGCAGAAGACCTAAAGAGACATTTTTCCAAAGAAGATATACAGATTGCCAACAAACTCATGAAAGGATGTCAACATCACTAATCATTAGAGAAATGCAAATCAAAACTACAATGAGGTATCACCTCACACCAATCAGAATGGCCATCATCCAAAAATCAACCAACAATAAATGCTGGAGAGGGTGTGGAGAAAACAGAACCCTCTTGCACTGTTGGTGGGAATGTAAATTGATAGAGCCACTATGGAGAACAGTATGGAGGTTCCTTAAAAAACTAAATATAGAGCTACCATATGACCCAGCAATCCCACTACTGGGCATATACCCTGAGAGAACCATAATTCAAAAAGAGTCATGTATTACAATGTTCACTGCAGCTCTATTTGCAATAGCCAGGACATGGAAGCAACCTAAGTGTCCATCAACACATGAATGCATAAAGAAGCTATTATATAAAGTAATATTCCACACAATGTAATATTACTCAGCCATAAAAAGAAATGAAATTGAGTTATTTGTAGTGAGGTGGATGGACTTAGAGTCTGTCATACAGAGTGAAGTAATTCAGAAAGAGAAAAACAAATACCATATGCCAGCACATATATATGGAATCAAAAAAAAAAATAGTTCTGAAGAACCGAAGCGTATGACAGGAATAAAGATGCAGACATAGATAATGGACTTGAGGACAAGGAAAGGGGGTAGGGTAAGCTGGGACAAAGTGAGAGAGTGGTATGGACATATATACACTACCAAATGTAAAATACATAGCCAGTCGGAAGCCGCCACATAGCACAGGGAGATCAGCTCAGTGCTTTGTGACCACCTAGAGGGGTGGGATAAAGACCATGGGAGGGAGACACAAGAGGGAGGAGATATGGGGATATATGTATATGTATAGCTGATTCACTTTGTTAGAAAGCAGAAACTAACACACCATTATAAATCAATTATACTCCAATAAAGATGTAAAGAAAAAAAAAGAATATAAAATTCTTTCAAATAAATTATCAAGGATACAATTGGTGCAAATAAATACAATTAAATACAATTAAATTTCCCAATTATTCATTCTTGGTAACATTCATTTTATCAAGTACTATTAATGCTCAATGAAACCACACTGTTACAGAGCTGGAGATCAGGGTATTTAAGGTGAGGGTTTCAGCCATTTTGATGAGTCTGTTTTCCTGGGTCTCTCCCATGTATGCATGTTATTAAAGTTCTGTTTGATTTTCTCCTGTTAATCTGTCTCATGTCAATTTAATTCTTAGACCAGCCAGGAGAACCTAGAAGGGTAGAAGAAAATTTCTTCTCCCCCATACACTACATTATATGCACTGTTTGTTTTAATCCACAACATATCTTTCAAACCCTATTCTTTTTACTGAATTTAGATATTGTAGTGGACACTGCAACCTACTAACCAAAATCCATATTGTCCTTTTCTTCCTGGCACTATTATTCCTAGCCTGAAATCAAACATTTAATTGAATTCTTGTCAACAGAATATGAATGGAAGTCATGTGTGCCACTTCCAGACCTGAACACTAAAAATCTCCCTTGTTGAATCCTGTGTTCTTTTTCCCCTTCCAATTGGCTAGAATGGAAATAATCTCCAGAGAAACCATAAGGGTATCTTTGTAAGAACACAGAATCTTGATCAGCCTGGGGTGGAGGAGGGTATTCTGTAACTTATTTACTATTGTCAACTGAAAAAACTGCACAACGTACAAGTTGAGAGTTATGTTTTATTCAGCAAATATTCTTAGGACTTCAAGCCTGGGAGGAAGCATCTCAGATGACTCTCAGAGACTGCTCAAGGAGGCAAGGGGGGAAGCCAGGATATACAGGAGTTTCTGCAACAAAGACCAGGTAGTTGGAACATCAAAAGATTACTATTAATTAAAGAAAACCAGATAGCTCAGATTAAGGAATTTAGCTCTTTTCTATGTATGGGAAGATGCAAGAGTCTGGGCTCACTAAAATCATTCCTTTGATATGCCCTTCAGCTACCTGGGGCCAGTATCTTGTGTTTTTTCATCCTGAGTTTCCTCTGGTGTACTATCACAAGTGGCTACAGTGGCTGACTGCTAGATGGGCTTGGCAGTGGGCAGCCTGTTTCTCTCCATCCTGAGCTCCCTCAAGGCTCACCATCCAGTGGCTGTAATGTGATGGCTTGATGGCTGCCACATCCTTTGTTTACTGACATGGCAGGCAATATTTTAGTTCAAACTATCATTGTACTCTACTGAAAAAGAAATGAAATTCTACTGTGATTGAATCATATATGTTGGTGGGGTCTATTACAGGCCTAAGTGTTCCCCAGAGGGTGCCTGGAAGCATTCCTCAATGCTTCAAGGAAGGAGCTACAAGATAAAGATGAAGTCAGGCAAGAACTGGCCAGTTCACAAACAAAACTATGAGGGAATAGAGAGCCCAGTAATTTGGGAACAAGATTGGAAAAGCCAACTTCTAAATGCCAAAAAGCAGTAAATAAAAGTTAAAGAGAAGCATTAAATCTATAGATTGCTTTGGGTAGTATAGTCATTTTCACAATATTGATTTTTCCAGTCCAAGAACATGGTATATCTCTCCATCTGTGTGTGTCTTCTTTGATTTCTTTCATCAGTATCTTATAGTTTTCTGCATACAGGTATTTTGCCTCTTTAGGTAGGTTTATTCCTAGATATTTTATTATTTTTGTTGCAGTAGTGAATGGGATTGTTTCCTTAATTTCTCTTTCTGATCTTTCATTGTTAGTGTATGGAAATGCAAGATATTTCTGTGTATTAATTTTGTATCCTGCAACTTTACTAAATTCATTGATTAGCTCTTGTAGTTTTCTGGTAGCATCTTTAGGATTTTCTACATATAGTACCATGTCATCTGCAAACAGTGACAATTTTACTTCATCTTTGCCAATTTGGATTCTTTTTATTTCTTTTTCTTCTCTGATCACCATGGCTAGGACTTCCATATCTTTGTTGAATAATAGTAGCGAGAGTGGGCACCCTTGCTTTGTTCCTGATTTTAGAGGAAATGCCTTCCAGTTTTCCACCATTGAGAATAATGTTTGCTGTGGGTTTGTCATATATGGCCTTTTTTATGTTGAGGTAGGTTCCCTCTATGCCCACTTTCAATAAAAAATATTATTTAAAAAAATGCAATGAGGTACCACCTCACACCAGTCAGAATGGCCATCATTAAAAAGTCTACAAATAACAGATGTTGGAGAGGATGCGGAGTAAAAGGAAACCTCCTATATGTTGGTGGGAGTGTAAGTTGGTACAGACACTTTGCAAAACGGTATGGAGCTTCCTCAGAAAACTAAAAATAGAATTACCATATGATCCAGCAATCCCACTCCTGGGCATATACCCAGATAAAACTATAATTCAAAAAGATACATGTGCGCCTCCCTGGTGGCGCAGTGGTTGAGAGTCCGCCTGCCGATGCAGGGGATACGGTTTCGTGTCCCGGTCTGGGAGGATCCCATATGCCGCGGAGTGGCTGGGCCCGTGAGCCATGGCCGCTGGGCCTGTGCGTCCGGAGCCTATGCTCCACAACGGGAGAGGCCACAGCAGTGAGAGGCCCGCGTACCGCAAAAAAAAAAAAAAAAAAAAAAGATACATGCACCCCTATGTTCATAGCAACACTATTCACAATAGTCAAGACATGTTAACTACCTAAATGTCCATTGATAGATGAATGGATAAAGAAGATGATGAGATATCTATCTATCTATCTATCTATCTATGTATCTATCTATACACACACACAAAGTGGAACATTACCCACCCATAAAAGAAAAATGAAATAATACCATTTGCAGTAACATGGATGCAACTAGAGATAATCACATTAAGGGAAGTCAGAAAGAGAAAGACAAATACCATATGATATCACTTACATGTTGAATCTAGAATATGACACAAATGAACCTATCTGCGAAACAGAAACAGACTCAGAGGGGGTTGGGGGAGGGATGGAGTGGGAGGTTGGGGTTAGCAGATGTAAACTATTATATATAGAATGGCTAAAACAACAAGGTCCTACTGTAGAGTACAGAGAATTATATTCAATATCCTATGATAAACGATAATGGAAAAAATATTTTTAAAAAAGAATGTATATATATGTATAACAGAATCACTTTGCTGTACAGCAGAAATTAACACAGCATTGTAAATCAACTATACTTCAATAAAACTTTTTAAAAATTTCTGAAAACAGTTAAACAGATTTTGAAGAACAAATGCTCATTAAGACATCTCAGTTAAAAAGGGGGGGGGGGGCGAAGAGCAGATCAAGGATGTTCCTTTCTCACCTGAACGTAGTAATGTTCCAGATCACCTAGAGGCATCCACTATAGAAAGAGAGGCATGGGAGATCTGATATTTATAAAGAAAGCAGACTTGAGAACCATGTCTAGGAAAGAAATTGCAGTGTGATTACTGGCACATGGAACTAACTAGAAATGGTAAAAAGGTTACTAAAATATGAGGGAACTATATTTACAGGGAAAACAGAAATTTTGTTTAAAAAATTCTGTGAATGAAAACCAATCCTTGGGCCTCTAAGCTTAAACCAGCAGAGTGTTGCCCCCAAAGAAGGCAAACTTTGTGGATTTGTAACACTCACTTCATATGTGACCAGGAAGGAGAACCATCCAGAAGGCAGAGCCATGACAAGGGAATTTCTCTAAAAAAGACCATAACTAGGGTCTAAGCAAGAAACTTCTACTGTCAGTATAATGGGCCTTCTCAGCGGTATCCTGCACAGCATGGATCAATGACCCCTTTGTGTTTCCCATTCTTCCCTTTCTAAATGGGAGTGATTATTGGAGCTATGAAGCAGTGGTGAGGCTGGGAAACAGTAGGTAAACTTCACAGTCTGTAAACCTCAAGGAACCACAGACTGTGCACTGGCTTGAGATCCTTGACTTTGTGCGGGATTCAGTAAGTGGGGAACTTTAGGATCTCCCTACTGGGGAGGCAGGAAAAAGGATGTGCATGGCTATATCATGACCAGAAAGGTGGAATGTAGGAAAAGCTGTTTCCTAAATTACATGCTCTCCTTTTTTTTTCCTGATCACACTCAATTACATTTTCCAGCCTCCTTTGCTGTTAGTTGTGGGAATGTGACTGAGTTTCAATTAATGAAATATGAATAAATTAATGTTTGCTACTTCTATAACTAACCTATAAAAACTTTTCATATGTACTCATTCATCTGGCTGAAATGGAGATAACTTCCAGAATGACCCTGTTAATAATGTGATGAAGATGGCAGAGCCCATGTCATCCTGGATCCTGAATGACTGTATGGAGGACAGCTATTCAACCAACTTGTTTTCCCTTTCATACTGCTATGAGCACAAGAAATAAACTTGTAGCATTTGAGCCTCTATACATTTTGCATCTATGTGTCACAATAGGTAGTATCACCCTGACTAAAACAAATAGATGTATAGATGTCTCCATATAAACTGATGCAATTATCAAACTGTAAATGAGCATTATTAACAATGCCAAATGCCAAACACATTTGAAATCTGTTCAGACCAAACTGTATTGTTTATTTATATTTATGGTCACACAGATAGAGCAATGAAAACAATGATCCCACTTTATACAGTAAAAGGAATTTCCAAAGTAATAATTTCTACTTATATATAGGAAAATTATAAATTCAGCTAAAAAATTATTTTTATATTCATAATAATCTTCAGATTTAATATTATGGTAATATCTAGGAATGTACAAAGACAAAAAGTCAAATAAATTGTCTTAATCTCTCATAAACCATGTAGTCATTACATCTAAGATAACACATGCTTAAAATTTCAGAATTGAAACCAAGACATCACCTAATCCTATATTCTCACTTGTTGTAGTTCAGAATATCAAAAATAATTCTGATAAAGAAGTACCATAAATAATGTCAACAGATATATTATAATTTATTCATATAGCAATCCATTTGCATACTGTTTTGCATTTGTTAATTGTAGAGAGGAGTCAAGTTATTTTAATCTTGATTGTGTGGGACTAGAGAAGATATCACTACATTTTAGGAGAGAAGTTAGTTTAAATGAATAAATACACAAGATATTATTCTCTCTTCAATTTAGTTTTGTTTATTTTTTGCCTTTATGGAATAGCTTAAATGTTTAAAAAGCAAGTTACTAAGGCGACCTACCAAAACAGTCACTAACTATGTTTCCCCCAATTCCTTCCTGGTCATTTAAACAAACATCCAAACAGAGATAACACTTTAGAGGCCAGTATTCTATTCATTCATTATCTGTAGTAAGTAAAAAAGTCAGGAACTCATAGAGAATCTTTTCAGCAAAGTAAACTGGACTTTATTTACTTTAAAATGTACTTTAAATACACAAAACTATATCAAAAAAAAAAGTTAAAGAACCTAAAGGTTTATAAGGGCCTACACTCTATAAATGACACATTTTATGTGTATAATAACCTGTGAATATAAAAACTTTAAGAGAATTTCAACCTAGGAGATACATTAAAGAGGAACTAGTTTTAAATGTTTGTTCCTAATTATTTTGGTGATTGATAACCCTTATGCAAAATTTCAAAAATTTAAATTTTATTCTTGTCTTTGAAATTATTATATTCTATTTTTTAAGCAATGTTACATTTTAACAAATGTTGAAACAAACAAAAAAATGCCTAGAGAACACACACATGCACAAATGACTCACATTTTATTAGTTGCAACAAACACAAGAAGGTGGAAAATATTTTACTTTCCTAATAAGCACATTGGGGCTATTTTAAATGATCTAAAGAGAAACCCATTCATGTGTATGGTGCAAACTGTCAATGCCTCAGACATCTAGAACCCCTAAAATGCTCTGACTTTTCTTTGTTCTTCAAAGCCTTGCAGTAATCATCATTCATTTCTATTGCTTTGATGGTTAGATAGCAACCCCCCAAGAAATCCAGGGAGACATTAGCACATACAGCCAAAATTTCTAATAAGACAGCTATTTGCATACAAGATCAGCCACAATTTAAAGTGTGTTGTGATAGATGCAGAAAGGGAATAACAGATTTATATTAGCATGTACAATACCAAGATTGTTTTCACAATTTAATTCCTTGGAGATTACATCTCATCACCTTCTTTTATAAAGAAGACTACATTCCCTGAGGAACTAACTTGCTCTGAGACCCAGCTAAACTAAAATATGGATTAATAAGATATTTATTATTTATGAATTTTGCTGTAAGAATTATTTCAGATTAAATCATCAAAGAAGTTTTTAACATTCTTGAAGCTTGATAACACATTTTTAAGGAAGAAAAAAAGTTAATTTTATTTAATACCTAAATTGCATATTAAAATAATTCATAATTAATTTTTACTACATTAAAACTGTACACTCTCTTTAGGACTTTTAAAATTAAAGAGAATACTTTTGTTTTTAATATCCTTTCTTAACCTGAATTTTGCACAACAATTTGCCATACATATTTTTAAGCATAATATGTGACCTTTAAAAAAAAACAAAGGTAGTGTTATATTTAATCACATTCCAACCAACTTATTTTATTGCTCATTTATACCTTTTTTATGAAATCCAGAAAGAACATGTAAAGAATAAGAAACCTGAAGCCTTCACATATGTCTCTGCTTCCAGAAAAAGCATTCAATCCAGACTGTGACATTTAAATACAGATCGAAACACAGGTTATTAAAAAAAATTCAACCCATGACCACAAAAAATTAACCATCTCAGTTTTTAAGGCTACAAGATAGACCCTCACTTAAAAACAAACAACAACAACAACAAAAAAAACCCTCTTACCTAAGTATTAATTTATAAACAGGCAAAAAAGATGTTTGGCTATGGCTTGATCAGAATTGAGAACCAATCACGAAAATACAATCTTATGCTAGAAGCTGAATTGAAGAAAGTAGTAAATAAAGAAGATAAGGGTCCCTGATCTAACATACCAGAGTAATGTTTTACAAATTCAAAGCTGATCATGTAATTAACATACTTAAGTCATCCAAATGATGGCCTTTTTCCTATATAAAGCAAAATTCCTTGGTATAAAGAAGCATTAATGATCCAAGTTTGTCATTTGTTCCCTACTCATGTTCCAGTGCACTATCAAATTCAGCTTTTAGATCCATGATTTTGAAACTCTACAACAATTTACTTTAAATGACACTTCTGTATCCCACCCCCCTACTCATGGAATCTATATTTTAATATTTCAAGCAAGGGTACATGATTCAGACCTCCAGAGGTAATTCTCCACACTTGAGGAAATGAAAAATAGGTAATTAAAAGACTATCAAAATGTGACACAGCATCCAAGTAGACAATGTATACCTTGACATAAGTGTAATAGTGAGATAAGTCTGTAATAGGAACAAATTCCTATTGTATAAAACTGGAGAGCTGAACAGTGGTCTTCCTTATATTTTCAAGGATCAAAGTGACCATTTCATCTTTACTTTGACAAATTAATTTCCTTTGTAGATGCAGAAAGAGTATGTAAAAACTCGAATGTGTGATAATGTGATTTCCAAAATCCTGATCACTTGCCAACATTGATACAAAAATTCATTAGAAAAGTAACTACAAGACAGTAATCTGTATGACTCCAAAAAGTCATTTTCCAAAAGAGGAATCTTAGTGATTGGGACTACCCTTCATCTATACTTAGAACTAAAGTAATTACAGTATCAACAAATAGTACTGGAACAACTGTATGTCCTTATGGGGGAAAAAAACAAACAAACAGACCCCTATCTCATACCACACACAAAACTCAATTGAGGATAGACCATAGACCTAAACAAAAGAGAAAAACAATAAAACAATGAAGCTGCTAGGAAAAAAGAAGATTATTTTCATGACCTTGGGGTAGGCAAATAACACTTAGAGAGAACACAGATGGTACGCACCATAAAAGCAAAAAGAAAAGCATGTACTGAACTTTATCAAGTAAGAAAATAAGTAAGTGAGTTACCTATAGGAAGTAAATATTCATAATCCTGTATCTGACAAAAAGAACTTGCATCCAGAATGTATAAAGAACTACTCAATAATATAAGACATACAACTCAACAAAAAATGGGTAAAAGACTTGAACAGAAACTTCACCAAAGAAGATATGCAAATAACAAACAAGCACACGAAAAAGTTCTCAACACCATTAGTAATCAGCAAAATGCAAATTAAAATTAGAATTGAAATATCACTATACACCCACTAGAATGATTCAAATAAAGATTTACTCTACAAAATATTGGGAGGGGCTTCCTTGGTGGTGCAGTTGTTGAGAGTTCGCCTGCCGATGCAGGGGACACGGGTTCGTGCCCCAGTCCGGGAAGATCCCACATGCCGCAGAGTGGCTGGGCCCATGAGCCATGGCCACTGAGCCTGCGTGTCCGGAGCCTGTGCTCCTCAACGGGAGAGGCCACAACAGTGAGAGGCCCGCATACGAAAAAAAAAAATATATATATATATATATATATTGGGAGGATGTGGAGCAACTGAAACTCTCATGTATGTAAGTTGTAAAATCATACAACCACTTTGGAAAATTGTTTAGCAATTTCTTACAAAATTAACTACCAACAATTCTACTCCTATGTATTTACCTAAGAGAGATAAATACATATGCCTACAAAAAAAGCTTTGTACAAGGATATTCACAGCATTTTTATTCATAGTAGCCAAAAAGTGGAAACAGCTCCAATGTTGATCAATAGAAAAACTGATAAACTGTGGTTTATTCATATAATGAGATATTACCCAGCAAAAAACTACTGATAGTATGCAACAATGGAAATAAATCTCAAAAACAGTATGCTGAGCAAAAGAAGCAATGGCTCCTTTGGACCTAAATTGAATGGGCATTCATCAGTTTCATTATAAGTGGCCTTATGATATGACTTAACAATGGTCATCCCTGCTTCTTCCCTGACACATACACTGAAACACTTACTTCCTATGGTCTAAGGAATATGTACAAGGTGAGAAAGCAGAGATGGAAAGCCTAGACAAATCTGTTACAAAATAAGTAAAAGGAAGGAGAGATATAGCATAGTAAGTAGAGAGGAACTGAGGTTGAGGGAGAATTTTTTGTTATGCTTTGCTTTGTTTTACTCTTGAGGGCATGTTTGTTTTTGAATACAGATGGAAATTTGAGTTGGTCTAAATAGTAAGTAGAAGGAACCAGCACAAAGTGAGGAGGTAAAGACACAGGAAAGAAAAAAAACAGAAAATGATTGAGATTTCCAAGTAGATAGCAAGGGACAGAATTCAGTGTACACTTGAAGGAATAAACAGAGCAGACTACCTATTTCACTTCAGCAGGAAAGAGGAAAAACGATGAGTAAAAATATATGTAAGTTTTGAGGTTTGGCTGCCGAAAGCAGAGGGAGCTCTAAGTGGTAGCTCTCCTTTCACTATGAATTAGGAAGCAAGGTTATCTCCTAAGAGTGAAATGGAAGGTGGGAAGTTTGGAGATTTGAGAGTGCAGAGGCTGGAATTTCTGTTGTGGAGAAACGGAAAGAGGTGTCTAGGGAAAACCGGATTAATGAGAAACACTAAGAGACCACATTAATTTGGTAACCATGAATCCACGGTAGCAGCAATCTACATGACTGCAAATAATGTATTTCTGAGTGTTCAGCTGTGTATTGCTGGTCTAGGGAAAGGGTAGAGAGCTGGATTAAGCAGTTTCGTTTTTCCCAGACAGGCGTAACAGAAGGGCAGTAGGGCAAAAAGATTAGGGTACTATAAAAAGTGGGTGAAATGATGTACCATGGAGTTTAAAGATAGAGAAAGAAGTGGAGACAGTGGGGATTTAAGAGTTAAGCAGAAAATAGATTGATTTTTGGACTTAAAGATTTGTATGAGGTCCAATAACCAAAGTCTTCTTTTACTCTAGAAGAACTAGAGGTTATTAATAGAAAGTGTGAGGTGATTGATGTTATTATCGGGATGAAGCACGTTAATCACCCATCATGGAGGGTGACTAAAATGATAGGAAAACAATATGGCAGATAAGGAAATGAGAGGCCAGAATAATATATACTTCATACATATGAATAGTGAAGGCACTCAGGAGGGTGGAAAGATTTGGGGTAGGATGGAAAGAAAACTCTAAGTTAGGGAGACTCTGTGACCTGAATGTCCACAGATAACAGCAAAGAAGAGAGGTAAAGGGCACTACAGTCTAATGGAATGAACCACAAAGGAGCTGTTTTTTTGTTTGTTTCATTTGTCATTCTTTTTTTTTTTTTTTTTTTTTTTTGCAGTACGCGGGCCTCTCACTGTTGTGGCCTCTCCCGTTGCGGAGCACAGGCTCCGGATGCGCAGGCTCAGCGGCCATGGGTCACGGGCCCAGCCGCTCCGCGGCATGTGGGATCTTCCCGGACCGGGGCACGAACCCGTGTCCCCTGCATCGGCAGGCGGACTCTCAACCACTGCGCCACCAGGGAAGCCCCATTTGTCATTCTATATGCATGGAAAAAGAAATGATCTGGAAGTGGTAATAAGGAAATGAAAAGATAACAACCAAAATCTTAATCCATGCATATGTGGAGGGTTAAAGAAAGAATAGTTTCTCCTGAAGAAAGCTTCAGGGAAATGGTGTCTCTGAGAAGAATACGGTTTCAATTAATGTCAAGAGGCAAAAGTAATAATCAATTGCTTGAAAATGGATGGGGTTCAAGAGGGACATAAAGAAAAATATAGGAACATAAGGGAACAGCAAAAGATTGGTCCATGAAAAACAAAACCAAAAAACCCCACAAAATAATGGGGAGCATAAGTGTTAAGGGGAGGAAAAATGGCCAAATAGGTCATCTTAAAAAGTGAATGAATATAACATGAATGTGTAATATCTCGAACCAGCTTAACTCATAACTGCATGGAGTACTCAGGCCTCCCTCTCAGGAGGCAGCTGTGGCCTGGGTAAAATGGGGAGATCCCAGTCCCTGTGGAAAGGGTCAGCTGCCCAGAACTGAGCATCTCAGTTCCAGAGGAAAAGGCTCGGGTTTCCTGTTTTCAACAGGAAACCATAAAAGGGTATTGCGCAGTGAGGTAACCAAATCAGACACTTTCTAATGATATTAGAAAGACTGGAAGGATTGAACATAATTAATAAGTTAAAAAATATTAGTTATGTTCAAAGGCAATCCACTAAGGGATGAATGCAGCAAGTAGAAAGGAAGTGACGTTTTTGTGTTTAACTTTTAGAATTTGGGAACATGCTGGATGGGGGTATGAGGCAAAGGAAGAGCTGAAGATGACTATGCTTTTAAACTGAGTCATAACTAAAATACAAAGTCCCAGGTCTTACTCTTCAGAGACACCCGGTCAGCAATGTCAGGGTGGGTCCAAGGAAGCTGCATTTTAAACAAGCACCAGCTCCCTGGCGCAGTTTTCAAACTCAGGTGGTTCATGGCCTATACTTGCAAAATACTGGGTTAGCGAGATGGTAATGTCATTAACAGAAATAGGTAATATAGCGGGAGAAGAAGGTATGGGCTAGGCTATGAGGATAGAGTAGTAGTATAAATCCACACCATAAAATGTTTAAAATTGCTGTAAGAAAACAATGCACTTGTTTTTCCTGAAACCTAATAGAATTAGTTAATCCAAACATAATTGTATCACAATTCCCAGGTCTTCATAAAAAAAACCTACAAATATTTTACTTACTTTTATTTTAATGCCTTTTTAATTCACAGACGGTTGTGGCATCTGGACACATGGCATACTTGAAAACAACACATTAAATTTATACTGCCCAGAATAGACAAAAAGCTGCCTGCATGTACCATCAGCAACGCTCATCATTTGGGGGTGGGGGAGTTACATTAGCTGGGTCCCATGGAATTATTTTTTTTTAATTCTGACCTTCGCATAAATATCAAAGGAATAGGCACTTCAAATCTGACAGGGAGAGGATTTCTCTCTGGACCATGTTTTTAAGCAGAAAAATGATCATTATGATTTGCAGGGTTTAAATTCAGCAAAACTGGAAATCCACTTCAGTTAATTTCTCGTATTACATTTGTAAAAGAAGATAGGTTAATTAAGCTAGGATTGGCCTATGATATAACTTTTAATAGTTAATTAAAAAGCCATAAACTACACTCTTTCAAATAAGTTTTTTTTCTTTTATTGTAAACTGTACTTTCAAAAAGTTTTTATAGGTTACAATAATATGGTACCAAATAAATAAAACTCTAGATCCTGTTTTTACTATTACAAAATGCTGATAAAAGAAGAAACACATATCCAACCATGTAAAAAGAGCAAAGACACCTACAGTTGTAGTATAAAATCAGTAAGTCAGGCAACGTGTACACTGCATGCTAAAAGCTACTAACAGTCAAGGAGAATGAGAGGAATCAAGGCTATGTTTGGCTTCAGGGACTCAAGCAGAGAAAAGGCAGCTCCATATCTTTGACCTTTGATCAACACACCTTCAGACCGTTTTTCCTGAAGAGACAAAGAGTAATTAAAAATAGGGTTCTAGCTCTAAAGGTCACAAACTTTGACTTTTCAATACTTATAATCCCTTTAAACGAGGGATTATTTTAAGGGAATTTTATGAAACCCAAGATTGTTTCAATTATCATATCAATAACAAAAACTTTATTCTAACCAGATGCTACCAAAAACTGGTAGCTAAAAGATGAGGGAAAACAATAAGCTCTAAATGCAAACATCTCAGATGGCATCTATTCTTATCTCTGAAATTCCTAAGTAAACAGATGTATATCTATTTTATCATAATTCCTCAATATGAACTCCCTTGCCTTGGTTCTGAAGTAATATTAGAAAATTCTTATTCAGAGCTTTCAATAAGTTACCTGAGACAAAGGTTTACTAGCAAAAAGTATGTTTTTTATGTTTAGCCCAAAATAATATATATCTGTGTAGTGAAGTGTTCTGATTCACTCTTAATCTATCAAAATCACTATTTATAACCAAGTTTGGCTTATTTCAAAGTTAAAATTTTTATTTTTCTTAATTTACATGTATTTTACATTGAAGTAAATGTGAACCAAGTTCCCAAAATGTGGTAGTTTTAGGACAAGTTTTCTGCAAAGCTTTACTGAATCTCCATATGTGTCTTGTCAATCTCTGAGAGGACTTGAAACTATGTTTCCAATGTTACTTGTCCAACTTTTCAAATTTTGCACATTATCATCCCATAAAACCTCTGTTTCATGTAAAGTTTGTTGAATTAAAGGGATTATTGGAAAGCTGATTTAGAAGGATTATAAGGGAAGGGAATAAGCATCTGGTTAATGAATAAAAGATATCAAGAACTGGTTAAGAGACATGTTTATCAATCAGCTCCCCAGCTTCAGATGTGAAAGGAATATTCGAGGAAAAGAAAATCCTTAACAAGCTAGATCAGATATATAATAAGCTATTTTGAAAAATACAAATACGTACTATAAGGACATTATGAGAGTGAAAAATCATAAGCCAATCACAATTATGAAGAGAGATATAAAAATCCTAAATATAATATTATAAACTAAACCCAGTACATATAATCATAATAACAAAATTCACCATGAAGAAGCTGGGCCAGTAACAAAAATGGAAGGATAGTTTAATATTAGATAACACATTAATAATATTCTGCATGTAACTGTTTAAAGAAGAGAAAAAAATGAAAGTCCTCATTCAATAGATGCAAAAATAAAAGTTACATCTACTACCCATTGATTCTTAAAGAGAGAGAGAGAAAATAAAGAAGAGTTGGGTGGGAGCATGGGCGAAAGGGATGGAGGAAACAGGAATAGAAAAGAACTTTCTCACTCTGCTTATAAATAGGCAAACAGATAAAGATTATCCTTAATAGTGAAAATCATAAACAAGACAAATATAGTCATTGTACTGAGAAATCCAGGTAATATAGTGAGACAAGGGGAGAAAGGATACAGGGTTTGGAAAGAAAAAAAAACTTATTATTCACAAATAATATGACTGGGGAGAGAGAAAGGAAACTACAGGCAAATTATTAGAATGTGTACAACATTCTTTACAAGGGCTCAGCAAGGCTACTGTATATTAAATCTAGGTACAAAGATCATAATTACTATAACAGTAAAATCTATAAATACTATGAATACCTCTAAAATGCATGCAAGATCACTTACGGAACTTTTTAAAGAGAATAGATTACTGTAATAAAATAAGAGCAGTAACTAATGAGTATTTTGGGGAGTGATGCAGCAATATGTAGTAAAATTTAAGATATGCATTCACCAGAATCATCAATTCCTCTGCTAGTTATACGAATTAGAAAAACAATTCTATATTTACATACACAAAAACACTAGAAAGAATGTTCAGTGCAACATTTTTAATAACAGCAAAAAAAGAAAAAAAGCCCTGCGTACATCGTAAATTATTCATCAATGAAATATAAGGCAGTAAAACATATGGACAAAATACATGTGTTTATACATTTATATAACATTTTAAGACATTCATATCAATAGCTAATATTATTTAGGTAAAATACATACAATATTATATATATATATATATATATGTATATTCATGCTTCCTAATAATAAACACCAAAACACCAAATTCTTTTTTTTTTTTTTTTTTTTTGGCGGTACACGGGCCTCTCACTGTTGTGGCCTCTCCTGCTGCGGAGCACAGGCTCCAGACGCGCAGGCTCAGCGGCCATGGCTCACGGGCCCAGCCGCTCTGCGGCATGTGAGATCTTCCCGGACCGGGGCACGAACCCGTGTCCCCTGCATCGGCAGGTGGACTCTCAACCACTGCGACACCAGGGAAGCCCCATCTATTTGTTCTTAACCTTTATACCTTGGACAGTCCAACAAGCCTTATCAGAGAACCTGGGTTCAATCCTACCCTGATCCTAATAATAATAACAAAAAATAAATAATAACAAAATCTTTGTATAAGAAGACCATGTAAATGTTAATCTGAATTCTGCTGTTACAGTAATGGTGTGAAAATTAGACAATTGGCTTTTGTAAAGAATATTGACCTGGTTGAATACTCATATTTGAAAGGTAACACATCCAAAAGATCAATGCCTTTTGGTATAACTCTAGGATTCAATTAACAATGGATATCCAAAGGAATGATATCTATTGCTTCTCACATTAATTATGCTTGATTATTTCCACATTAATTATGCTTGATTATTTCCCCATCTATTAAAAAATAAACTATCTAAATTTTGAAAAGACTATCTGATGACCAAGGAGATGATGTTATCTAAAAATTAAACTTCATAAACATTTAGTGAGTTTTAACTGCGACATAGGTATTATCAAAGGCACATTTACATATTATAAGGGATCTTTAAAGGAATTGACCAGATGCAATCACTACATGTCATTCTATGTTAGACCCAATTTATGTACTTCCGCAGATTCACTGCCTCCTGGATCTTCAGTCACTTGCCCAATAGCACCAGCCATTAACCTAAATTAATCTTCTAATTCCACTGGTTGACTTGGCTTCCTCTGGGGGTGAAGGTGATGGTACAGCTTCCAACACTACCTCCACAGCTAAAGCAATACCTACACCTAGACCCATAGGAAGCTTGGCTCCTCCTGCCACTTCCAAATCCCAAGCCCCATAGCACAACAATCTGAAAAGTACAGGGATAGTAACAAACCATGAGGTGAGCTTTGACCAATGAAAAATAAGAGATAGGAAGTGCTGGCAGATAAATTACTTTCTTCTGCTCAACCCAACTAATTGGTTCTACACAGCTGACCTGGAGAAGTCCCACATGACTACACAAAAGTCTACATTTTCTCTTGCACCTATGGCCAGGTTAGTAACCACCTTGTATTTGTTTTTCCTCCTTATCTAAAGTTTTTCTTTATTCCATTTTTCACTCACTCTTCTCCCTCTAGTATTGCACTCAAGGTTAAGCTGTGCCTCAGAATCTGTTGTCTGGGGAACCTGTGATAATATATATAATTCATTACTCTATTTCTGCCCCATCAATTCCTAAATACATTACAGCTTTTTGCAGTTGACTGTGTTTTCTCAAAACAGTTTTGAATGTCCAAAAGAGACCCAGAGTAACTCTCCCTAGGAATTCATTAGCTGCTTTTTAAAAGTAGAAATCTCAATGTGTGGTCCTATGTCTCACCTGTTCTAAACACAGATAAGAAAACTATGATAATGCAGCAGAGATGTAGGAAGTAAAATGTTAGATGTAAATACAAAAATTTTAAGTGAGCAGAGCATGAAAGGCTTGGTATTAGCTACAAAAATAATGAGGTAATCCTAGAGCACACTGTCGATTAAAAGCTATCCATACACACATATTGATAAGTAATGACTACGTCAAATGTGATTGCTAGAATTCTAAGATGACTTCCAATATGGTCTTCTTTGCAAATCTCTTCCCCTCCTGAAGTGTGGGTGGAATCTGTGAATATGATAAAATATAACTCCTGTGATTATGTTACATTAACAGCAAAGGGGTTTCACATATGAGCATTTTAAATCTTGGTCTAGAGGTCAAAGCCAGAGAAGTCAGAGAAATTCAAAGTCAAAGGAATTCTGTGTATAAGAATTTCTCCATTGATGGAAGGGGCTATGTGGCAAAACATAAGGCTGACCTGAAATAGATCAGTTAGCTGAGAAGGAAATGAGGACTTCAGTCCTACAACCAGAAGAAACTAAATCCTGCCAAGAACATATAAGAGGTTAGAAGTGGATTCTTTCACAGAGCCTTGAACAGCCTGGTTGGCATTTGATTTCAGGTTTGTAAGACCCTGAGCAAAAAATCCATTCAGGCCATGCTGGACTTCTGACCCACAAAATTATGAGCTAATAAATGGTTGTTGTTGCAAGCCACTAAGTTTATGGTAATTTGTTATGCATCAATAGAAAACTAATACATACCTGGAAATTAATTATCTAATATCTAGTTTATTGAATCAGTTAAACATAGCCATGTTGGTTATTATTAGTAATTATTATTTTATTTATTGTTTGTTTTTTGTTTTTATGGCTGTGCCACACAGCTTACAGGATCTTAGTTCCCCAACTGGTGGTCGAACCTGGTCCCCACAGTAAAAATGCCAAGTCCTAACCATTGGACCACCAGGGAATTCCCAGTAATTATTTTTAAAGATAAAAGAATGTGTAACTCTTGTTAGATCCTTCCTAAACT
This sequence comes from Hyperoodon ampullatus, assembly GCF_949752795.1. NCBI lineage: Eukaryota > Metazoa > Chordata > Mammalia > Artiodactyla > Ziphiidae > Hyperoodon > Hyperoodon ampullatus. Next base: position 36,322,514 of record NC_136930.1, read on the forward strand.
ACATTCTTATTAAGAAATTAAAGTGTCATTATATTTAGAATCAATTTTTATTCACTATAAAATGGCATTACTACTCTACAAGTTTTCTCTCTCTCCCACTGGTCAATTTTCAAGTGTTAATTAAATCCTTCTTCACATAAGCTAACATTTTACCTTGGAATCAGGTCCTCTAGAAGGATATTTCAAAAAAAGAGGGTGATTATTGTGAGCAGTTTGCTATTTTCCCCATGAACTAACAGAATAATGATCACTGATGTTCAAAATGAAAGGCTGCAAGCCTGGGAAACACATAATTCCTTTCTGAATTAAAATTTCAATTATTTTAATATAGTTTATAAATATATTTTATTTCACTTTTTTAATACACTATTACTTCTAAATGACTAAACACAATGTCTCCTTCAGCCATATCATATAATAAAAGAATGTATTTTATTTCTGCCCTAGCTCTTTGTATGTGAACTTATGTGAGATTTAGATGTATAAGGTACTGATTGAAAGAACACCCTTTTATCTTTATTATTTTTATTATTTTCAAAGAATTTGAGAAATACATACTTTGGATCTCCTGGCTAAAGAAGTAGAAAATGAATATAGACAACCCCAGGTCACAGGATCCTTAAATGCTCACTCATACAGTATCCATTGGGAACATGCAGCAATAATAATAAAACCAGGAATAGTAAGGTGAAAGACTTTTGTTTGCAGTTTCATACCTTTTGTAGAATCACTTGCTTTGTTACATGGTGAGAGTATAGAATAATAGAATGCTGGCAGCTTTCACTAAGTGTTTCAAGTCAATTTGTTTATTTTGAGAATTCCATTTAAATTTTTACTAAACCCACATTAGGTAAACACTCATGCAAGGAAAAAATGGCATTTGTACAATGAACTAACATACTAGAGTGAAAAGCATTCCTTACAAAAAGATAGGAAGAGAGGTGACACACCAACAAAGAGTTCACATATTCTTCACTTAACATTTTTAACTGTGATTATCATTATAAAGAATAAACGGAGGTGTGGAATAAACTGAACTGATAAAATCTACTAAAGTTATTCATGTTCTATGTGATTAAAGAGAGAGATTATTTTATGAATCAAAGATTGAAGTTTAAAGGGTTTATTCAGAAAACAGCTAGAAACTCTCTGGAAATAAACTGTTTACTACTAATAATGGTTGGGGTTTTGTAAATTTAAGCAATATGCTGGTTTTCATGATATTAAATTAAATAGTTTAATTGTGAGTGCTGATAAACACTAAAAACTTTTAAATAAAAGTTTCAGCTTTAATTATTAAAAAGGAAAAATATATGCCTGACATAATCATAATTTGCATAATATTTCATATTCAAGAAGGTAATCTTTATGAAAATAGTGGGGTTTGCTTTAACTTGACAAGCAAGCTGTGTAAGTTATGTCCACTTAAATCAATAATCATATTTATTCACAATAAATCAATATATCTATTGATAAAATATCCTTCTTTATGGAAAATTTTGTACATGTGGGTACATAATAAGAACACATATGAACAAAGATTATGTGTGTTTATAAGCTTAGATATTCATTCTAGTGTCATCATATGCCCAAAAAGATAGTTCCATGTATTAAGTATAGAGTATAAAATATAATTAATTTTCTATTAAATTATAAAAGAAAGTTTCTAAAATATGTTCAGAGAAAAATAGCAGCATTTATCATTGAAAATAGAAACAAAGAATAGAAAATAAGAAAGAAAAACATATCTTACAAAAAATAATATAACTAAAAAAAGAACAGAAAAAGTTGATTTCCCAGTGAAAGATATACTCACTGTGGGCAGAAAAAAAATGACTAACATATCAAAATGGACAGTTAGAAAATAGTTTGTTTAATAATAAAGGCTAACTCAGCGAAAATCTACTACACTTCCTAGAATACTTTGATGATAGGAAAAATTTGAGTAAATTATTTCTCAAGTGTGATGTATCTAGGAAATAGATCAGTGAAACAAAAAGAGTAATATCATCACAGCATACAAACAGAAAATTCACATATAGAAGCAAAAAATCACAGTTTACATTGCATTCATGTTTAAAATCAAACATCACTTTTTCACATTCTGAAGATTCCCCCCCCCAAAAAAAATATGGAAAGAAAAACAAGCCAGGGCTTTAATATAATATGTTTTTCAACCTGGAACAGCTGCAAAAAACAAATCTTGCTGGAGATAAGCTTGGTTATAAATATCAACATTCCCTTTAAATAAGGGAGTCCAGTTTTCATACCATCTGCCTCTTTCTAAAAGGGAAAAAGATATGAAAATCATAAACCAGGGCATTCTCTTTCAAATAAGGCATTTAGAAATGAATGTAGTGAAAAGACTGTGAACTGTTCTGAGCCCCTGCCTTTAAACTTGCCTTGTTTAGCTCAGATCAGAAAATGGAATTTTATGAAAGTAAACAACTCTTAGTGCATGAATAAACTGATGAAGCAATTAATAAAGAAAAATATATTGTTTTCCAAATTTTTCACATTATTGGCCATAATCATAATCTCTGGTTGGTCCAAAATTCTCCCTAATGAATCATATTCCTTACTGCTTATTTTTTAACTACATTTTTGTCACTTTTGTTACCTTTACTTTTTCCAAAACTTTTTTACAGCCTGTTCCAAAGACTTTCATGTTATCTCATTCAGTACAAAAGTCTAGTTCCTAACAGAACTGGACTCTTAATACAGATTATATCCTCTGCAAAAATCTTTCCTATGCTTCTCTCAACACAGTGGTCTTTTCATACTTGAGTTTTGATTTTATCTTAAAACCTTTTTTCATCTTTTGCCCTTAATTATTTTTCATTCTTTGTTAATGACCTTGTGATAGAACATTTTAATTTTTCACTGTACCACATCATTATTACTTTAATAATGAAGTTCATAACTATATCCATTTTTTAACTCCTTAAAGCATACACAAGAAAGAATAGATGTAAGGTGGTCTACCAAGTAGTTACAGAGTGGTATACTAGAGACAGCTACATAAAAGAATATCCAGTACAGTAATACTGAGACCACTTGAGAGAAAATAGAAGAAACATAGAACAGAGTAAATGGCATCCTTTACTTTAACAATATATGTAAATGTTTAGTCAACTCCCTGAATTATAGATGTAGAATTCTGAGAAGCTACTAAAACAAAAGCACCTAGGGAGCTTTGGCATTATTCATTCTCATTCTCATGTTTATTCTTTCCCTTCCCCTTTTTCTCATACACACATAAACATACCCCTATATATTGCAAACAAAAAGACGACGACTGAACCTTTAATCATGAGCATCTGCAGTTATTTTGGTGCTAAAATGCACTTAAATGTGTCCTTCATAGGAAAAATATGTCCTAAGACTTTTCACTTTCATTCTGTTTAAGCCATGGAGCACTTAGTTCTGTAATTATATAAAATAAAGTTATTTTACAAATGACATTTAATTGTTTTCTTGGAATGCTGCATCTTAAGTGTGTAAGGAGGGAGGAAAGGGAGAGATTTCTTCAAAGTAATGGTCAATAATATTTAAATAAATAACCATATTATAGCAATCAATATTTCACCTTTTTCATGATTTGATGTAGGCATATAAAATAGGAACAATTAGATGATCAGTGTTGCAACAGAAAAGTTATTTTTACCTTAGACCTATCAACTATTACTTTTAAAGTGTTAAAAAGCTCTTTTCATATTATATTTAGTCTATTGCTTATTTTCTCACTTCCCTCCACTAGAATGTAGTACCAAAATTGTTTGTACACTAAATAATCTCAAACAATTAGAACACTGTGGACATAGTAGACACTCAGTATATTTTTGAGTAGATATTTTTCAGAAGACTGTTACGTTAACTTAAAACATCCACATTTTATGCTTAATTATTATAAACTTAATTTAAAAATGCTTTGAGCTTTAAAATATTACTATAAGTTCTCTATCTTTTATAAGATTATGAGCCTGATAAAGTATGGGTTAACTCTTCCCTGCTTTAACTCGTTTCCTTTCTGGTTCTGTTACTTTTTAGTTGTTTACGAAGCTAAGCTCATTTATCATTTTTTTAAATCAGTACAGTAAGAATCCCTATCCCATGTGGCAGCTGTAAGCATTAAATTAAATAGCTAGTTCATTTAAAGTACTTAACATTGTGCTTCTCACATAGTAAGTGCTCAATAAATGTTGTTAGCATCATTACATCATTCTGGCTTAATCAGTTACTCACTGTTGAGGCACCATACAGTCCAAATAGGTTTTTTTAGACAAAATAATAATAATAATAACCTGAACTTGATGACCTCACATTCATTTAAAAAGTCAATGAGATACAAAAATAAAAGAATGGTCTCATAATATGTATCTTATGTGTAACTTAATTACATATAAATTGTACCCTTTCTGCTATTATTTGGTCTCCTAACCATCTTCTATCATCAGCTAAGTGGTTTCAGCAAAAGTATCTCTGGATAACTTTTAAAATGCCAAATTACATATGCTGTCTTCTTGTTAGTGTGTTGAAAACTTTGAATAAATAGATTATCACTTATATGTTTAGAGTATATGTACATAATCAGTATGCAAAAATACTTTCTAAAATGGAAGGCTTCTGAACAACAACAAACATCTTAAACATTAGCCCCCATTTTTTAAACTAACAAATGAATCTCTTATCTTTGTCAGAAATCTCCAATTATTCTCCAGTCTAAGAAAAGAATCTTCTCAGTTCAACACTTCCACGACTTCTTTGATATTCTCTTATCAGGAGTTCAGGAGTTGTAAACTTTTGATGTTATTTCTAAGTCGATATGACACAATTTCTCTCATATATCCACCACGTGAATTGGGCAGGTTGGTATGGTTCTTTCTACTAGAGCAGTAGTCTGACATTAGATAAAACTGGTTCTGTCAATGACCAAACTTGAATTTGCAGTAATAAAGTTAGCAGCCCAAATATTTAAAATGACCATGGGTCTAACATACAATGGCAAACAAGAAATACAATTTCAGAATATCTTTAAATTATAGTACATTCCAATGACTTCCAAAAAACTTTTTTTTTTTTTTAATTTTTTTTTTTATTAGTTTCTGCTTTATAACAAAGTGAATCAGTCATACATATACATCTGTTCCCACATCCCCTCCCTCATGCATCTCCCTCCCTCCCACCCTCCCCATCCCACCCCTCCAGGCGGTCACAAAGCACCGAGCTGATCTCCCTGTGCTATGCGGCTGCTTCCCACTATCTATCTACCTTACGTTTGGTAGTGTATATATGTCCATGCCTCTCTTTCCCTTTGTCACAGCTTACCCTTCCCCTTCCCCATATCCTCAAGTCCATTCTCAAGTAGGTCTGTGTCTTTATTCCCGTTTTACCCCTAGGTTCTTCATGACATTTTTTTTTTTTTTAAATTCCATATATATGTGTTAGCATACGGTATTTGTCTTTCTCTTTCTGACTTACTTCACTCTGTATGACAGACTCTAGGTCTATCCACCTCATTACAAATAGCTCAGTTTCGTTTCTTTTTATGGCTGAGTAATATTCCATTGTATATATGTGCCACATCTTCTTTATCCATTCATCCGATGATGGACACTTAGGTTGTTTCCAGCTCCGGGCTATTGTGAATAGAGCTGCAATGAACATTTTGGTACATGTCTCTTTTTGAATTATGGTTTTCTCAGGGTATATGCCTAGTAGTGGGATTGCTGGGTCATATGGTAGTTCTATTTTTAGTTTTTTAAGGAACCTCCATACTGTTCTCCATAGTGGCTGTACCAATTCACATTCCCACCAGCAGTGCAAGAGTGTTCCCTTTTCTCCACACCCTCTCCAGCATTTATTGTTTCTAGATTTCTTGATGATGGCCATTCTGACTGGTGTGAGATGATATCTCATTGTAGTTTTGATTTGCATTTCTCTAATGATTAATGATGTTGAGCATTCTTTCATGTGTTTGTTGGCAGTCTGTATATCTTCTGTGGAGAAATGCCTATTTAAGTCTTCTGCCCATTTTTGGATTGGGTTGTTTATTTTTTTGCTATTGAGCTGCATGAGCTGTTTATAAATTTTGGAGATTAATCCTTTGTCAGTTGCTTCATTTGCAAATATTTTCTCCCATTCTGAGGGTTGTCTTTTGGTCTTGTTTATGGTTTCCTTTGCTGTGCAAAAGCTTTGAAGTTTCATTTGGTCCCATTTGTTTATCTTTGTTTTTATTTCCATTTCTCTAGGAGGTGGGTCCAAAAGGATCTTGCTGTGATTTATGTCATAGAGTGTTCTACCTATGTTTTCCTCTAAGAGTTTGATAGTTTCTGGCCTTACATTTAGGTCTTTAATCCATTTTGAGCTTATTTTTGTGTATGGTGTTAGGGAATGATCTAATCTCATACTTTTACATGTCCCTGTCCAGTTTTCCCAGCACCACTTATTGAAGAGGCTGTCCTTTCTCCACTGTACATTCCTGCCGCCTTTATCAAAGATAAGTTGGCCATATGTGCGTGGGTTTATCTCTGGGCTTTCTATCCTGATCCACTGATCTATCTTTCTGTTTTTATGCCAGTACCACACTGTCTTAATTACTGTAGCTTTGTAGTATAGTCTGAAGTCAGGCAGCCTGATTCCTCCAGCTCCGTTTTTCGTTCTCAAGATTGCTTTGGCTATTCGGGGTCTTTTGTTTTTCCAAACAAATTGTGAAATTTTTTGTTCTACTTCTGTGAAAAATGCCAGTGGTAGTTTGATAGGGATTGCATTGAATCTGTAGATTGCTTTGGGTAGTAGAGTCATTTTCACAATATTGATTCTTCCAATCCAGGAGCATGGTATATCTCTCCATCTATTTAAATCATCTTTAATTTCTTTCATCAGTGTCTTATAATTTTCTGCATACAGGTCTTTTGTCTCCTTAGGTAGGTTTATTCCTAGATATTTTATTCTTTTTGTTGCAATGGTAAATGGGAGTGTTTTCTTGATTTCATTTTCAGATTTTTCATCATTAGTGTACAGGAATGCCAGAGATTTCTGTGCATTAATTTTGTATCCTGCTACTTTACCAAATTCATTGATTAGCTCTAGTAGTTTTTCGGTAGCATCTTTAGGATTCTCTATGTATAATATCATGTCATCTGCAAACAGTGACAGCTTTACTTCTTCTTTTCCAATTTGGATTCCTTTTATTTCCTTTTCTTCTCTGATTGCTGTGGCTAAAACTTCCAAAACTAGGTTGAATAAGAGTGGTGAGAGTGGGCAGCCTTGTCTTGTTCCTGATCTTAGTGGAAATGGTTTCAGTTTTTCACCATTGAGGACAATGTTGGCTGTGGGTTTGTCATATATGGCCTTTATTATGTTGAGGAAAGTTCCCTCTATGCCTACTTTCTGCAGGGTTTTTATCATAAATGGGTGTTGAATTTTGTCGAAAGCTTTCTCTGCATCTATTGAGATGATCATATGGTTTTTCTCCTTCAACTTGTTAATATGGTGTATCACATTGATTGATTTGCATATATTGAAGAATCCTTGCATTCCTGGAATAAACCCCACTTGATCATGGTGTATGATCCTTTTAATGTGCTGTTGGATTCTGTTTGCTAGTATTTTGTTGAGGATTTTTGCATCTATGTTCATCAGTGATATTGGCCTGTAGTTTTCTTTCTTTGTGACATCCTTGCCTGGTTTTGGTATCAAGGTGATGGTGGCCTCGTAGAATGAGTTTGGGAGTGTTCCTTCCTCTGATATTGTTTGGAAGAGTTTGAGAAGGATGGGTGTTAGCTCTTCTCTAAATGTTTGATAGAATTCGCCTGTGAAGCCATCTGGTCCTGGGCTTTTGTTTGATGGAAGATTTTTAATCACAGTTTCAATTTCAGTGCTTGTGATTGGTCTATTCATATTTTCTATTTCTTCCTGAGTCAGTCTTGGTAGGTTGTGCATTTCTAAGAATTTGTCCATTTCTTCCAGGTTGTCCATTTTATTGGCATAGAGTTGCTTATAGTAATCTCTCATAATCTTTTGTATTTCTGCAGTGTCAGTTGTTACTTCTCCTTTTTCATTTCTAATTCTACTGATTTGAGTCTTCTCCCTTCTTTTCTTGATGAGTCTGGCTAATGGTTTGTCAATTTTGTTTATCTTCTCAAAGAACCAGCTTTTAGTTTGGTTGATCTTTGCTATCGTTTCCTTCATTTCTTTTTCATTTATTTCTGATCTGATCTTTATGATTTCTTTCCTTCTGCTAACTTTGGGGTTTTTTTGTTCTTCTTTCTCTAATTGCTTTAGGTGCAGGGTCAGGTTGTTTACTCGAAATGTTTCCTGTTTCTTAAGGTGGGATTGTATTGCTATAAACTTCCCCCTTAGAACTGCTTTTGCTGCGTCCCATAGGTTTTGGGTCGTCGTGTCTCCATTGTCATTTGTTTCTAAGTATTTCTTAATTTCCTCTTTGATTTCTTCAGTGATCACTTCATTATTGAGTAGTGTATTGTTTAGCCTCCATGTGTTTGTATTTTTTACAGATCTTTTCCTGTAATTGATGTCTAGTCTCATAGCATTGTGGTCGGAAAAGATACTTGATACAATTTCAATTTTCTTAAATTTACCAAGGCTTGATTTGTGACCCAAGATATGATCTATCCTGGAGAATGTTCCATGAGCACTTGAGAAAAATGTGTATTCTGTTGTTTTTGGGTGGAATGTCCTATAAATATCAATTAAGTCCATCTTGTTTAATGTATCATTTAAAGCTTGTGTTTCCTTATTTATTTTCATTTTGGATGATCTGTCCATTGGTGAAAGTGGGGTGTTAAAGTCCCCTACTATGATTGTGTTACTGTCGATTTCCCCTTTTATGGCTGTTAGTATTTGCCTTATGTATTGAGGTGCTCCTATGTTGGGTGCATAAATATTTACAATTGTTATATCTTCTTCTTGGATCGATCCCTTTATCGTTATGCAGTGTCCTTCTTTGTCTCTTCTAATAGTCTTTATTTTAAAGTCTATTTTGTCTGATATAAGAATTGCTACTCCAGCTTTCTTTTGATTTCCATTTGCATGGAATATCTTTTTCCATCCCCTTACTTTCAATCTGTATGTGTCTCTAGGTCTGAAGTGGGTCTCTTGTAGACAGCATATATATGGGTCTTGTTTTTGTATCCATTCAGCCACTCTGTGTCTTTTGGTGGGAGCATTTAGTCCATTTACATTTAAGGTAATTATTGATATGTATGTTCCTATTCCCATTTCCTTAATGGCTTTGGGTTCGTTATTGTAGGTATAGTCCTTCTGTTGTGTTTCTTGCCTAGAGAAGTTCCTTTAGCATTTGTTGTAAAGCTGGTTTGGTGGTGCTGAACTCTCTCAGCTTTTGCTTGTCTGTAAACGTTTTAATTTCTCCATCAAATCTGAATGAGATCCTTGCTGGGTAGAGTAATCTTGGTTGCAGGTTTCTCTCCTTCATCACTTTAATTATGTCCTGCCACTCCCTTCTGGCTTGTAGAGTTTCTGCTGAGAGATCAGCTGTTAACCTGATGGGGATTCCCTTGTGTGTTATTTGTTGTTTTTCCCTTGCTGCTTTTAATATGATTTCTTTGTGTTTAATTTTTGACAGTTTGATTAATATGTGTCTTGGCGTATTTCTTCTTGGATTTATTCTGTATGGGACTCTCTGTGCCTCCTGGACTTGATTAACTATTTCCTTTCCCATATTAGGGAAGTTTTCAACTATAATCTCTTCAAATATTTTCTCAGTCCCTTTCTTTTTCTCTTCTTCTTCTGGAACCCCTATAATTCGAATGTTGGTGCGTTTCATGTTGTCCCAGAGGTCTCTGAGACTGTCCTCTGTTCTTTTCATTCTTTTTTCTTTATTTTTCTCTGCATCAGTTATTTCCACTATTTTATCTTCCACCTCACTTATCCGTTCTTCTGCCTCAGTTATTCTGCTATTGATCCCATCTAGAGTATTTTTCATTTCATTTATTGTGTTTTTAATCGATGCTTGATTCATCTTTAGTTCTTCTAGGTCCTTGTTAACTGTTTCTTGCATATTGTCTATTCTATTTCCAAGATTTTTGATCTGGGAAATAGAATCTTGGATCAGCTTTACTATCATTATTCTGAATTCTTTTTCAGGTAGACTGCCTATTACCTCTTCATTTGTTAGGTCTGGTGGGTTTTTATCTTGCTCCTTCACCTGCTGTGTGTTTTTCTGCTTTCTCATTTTGCTTATGTTACTGTGTTTGGGGTCTCCTTTTTGCAGGTTGCAGATTCGTAGTTCCCGTTGTTTTTGGTGTCTGTCCCCCGTGGCTAAGGTTGTTTCAGTAGGTTGTGTAGGCTTCCTGGTGGGGGGGACTAATGCCTGTGTTCTGGTGGTTGAAGCTCGATCTTGTCTTTCTGGTGGACAGGTCCACGTCTGGTGGTGTGTTTTGGGGTGCCTGTGGCCTTATTATGTTTTTAGGTATCCTCTCTGCTAATGGGTGGGGTTGTGTTCCTGCCTTGCTAGTTGCTTGGCATAGGGTGACCAGCACTGTAGCTTGCTGGTCGTTGACTGAAGCTGGGTGCTGGTGTTGAGATGGAGATCCCTGGGAGATTTTCGCTGCTTGATATTATGTGGAGCTGGGAGGTCTCTTGTGGACCCGTGTCCTGAAGTTGGCTCTCCCACTTCAGAGGCACAGCACTAACTCCTGGCTGCAGCACCAAGAGCCTTTCATCCACCCGGCTCAGAATAACAGTGAGAAAAAGTAGAAAGAAATAATTAGTAGAAGAAAGAAAGAGAGATTGAAAGAAAGGAAGAAGGGAAGTAAGGAAGGAAGGAAGGAAGAAAGAAAGAAAGGAGGGAGGGAGGAAGGATGGAAAGAAAGGAAAGAAAGGAGGGAGGGAGGGAGGAATGAAAGCAAAAGGAAGAGTGAATGGAAGAAGAGAGGGAGGGAGGGAGGAAGGAAAGAAAGAAAGAAAGACAGGAGGGAGGGAGGGAGGGAGGAAGGAAAGAAAAAGAAAGTGGAAAGAAGAAGGGTGGGAGGGAGGGAGGGATGGAGGAAAGAAAAAGAAAGAAGGAAAGGAGGAGCGGAGGGAGGGAGGGAGGAAGGGAAGGGAGGAAAAAAAGAAAGAGCAGGTAAAGTAAAATAGAATAAAGTATGAAATATAGTAGCGTTATTAAAATTAAAAAGTAATTATTGAAAAAAAACACGGACCGAAAGAACCCTGGGACATATGGTGGAAGCAAAGCTATACAGAGAGAATCTTACACAGAAGATTACACATACACATTCACAAAAAGAGAGCAGGGGGAAAAATCAAAAATCTTGCTCTCCAAGTCCACCTCCTCGATTTGGGATAATTCGTTGTAAAAAGAGGAAAAGGGCGAAAAGTCTGAAATCTTGCTAAGTCCACCTCCTTAATTTGAGATAATTCGTTGTAAAAAGAGGAAAAAAAAGGGGGGGAAAGTCTTAAATCTTGTCCTCAAGGTCCACTTCCTCAATTTGGGATGATTCGCTGTCCATTCATGCACTCCACAGACGCAGGGCACATCAAATGGACCGTGGAGCTTTAATCCGCTGCCTCGGAGGCTGCACAGAGAGATTTCCCTGTCTCTGCTCTCACAACTCCCGGGTCTCAGCCTTGGACCTGGCCCCGCCTCTGCGCGTAGGTCGCCGGAGGGCGTCCGTTCTTCGCTCAGACAGGACGGGTTTAAAGGAGCCGCTGATTCGGGGGCTCTGGCTCACTCAGGCAGAGGGGAGGGAGGGGAATGCCCTCTCCTCGCGCACCAGGCAACAAAAGGGAAAAAAGTCTCTTGCCTCTCCGGTAGCTCCAGACCCTTTCCCCGGACTCCCTCCGGGCTAGCACTAACCCCTTCAGGCTCTCTTCCTGCCGCCAGCCCCAGACCTCTCCCTGCGCTCCGACTGAAAGCCGATACCCGAGCCTCAGCTCCCAGCCCCGCCCTCTCTGGCGGCCGAGCAGACAAGTCTCTCGGGCTGGTGTGTGCCTGAGGGCACCGATCCTCTGTGCCAAAATCTCTCTGCTTTGCCCTCCTCACCCCTGTTGCTGTGCTCTCCTCCGCTACTCCGAAGCTTTCCCCCTCCGCCACCTGCAGTCTCCGCCCTCGAAGGGGCTTGTAGTGTGTAGAAACCTTCCCTCCTTCACGGCTCCCTCCCACTGGTGCAGGTCCCGTCCATATCCTATTGTCTCTGTTTATTCTTTTTTTCTTTTGACCTACCCAGGTATGTGGGGAGTTTCTTGCCTTTTGGGGGGTCTGAGGTCTTCTGTCAGCGTTCAGTAGGTGTTCTGTTGGAGTTGTTCCACGTGTAGATGAATTTCTGATGTATCTGTGGGGAGGAAGGTGATCTCCGCGTCTTACTCTTCCGCCATCTTCCTCCGGCTCTCACCATTTGAATCTTGTAAAGTCAATCATTAAGGTTCACAGTGCTTATGAATAGAAGGGCATTACACTTTATTCCTCATTAGTCTTCTGCATTACTGCTTAACTGATGCTCGAATGCCATTTCCAGATGAACTACTCGTCCCAAAAAACTTTAAGAAAAATATAAGTATTCTAATCACTTCTTTACTTTCTTTTTGAAAATTAAACTTCACTATAACATTATAGTATTTTATTTAAGTCTATCTTAAAAAATGATTTTATAAAAGCACTGGATAACTACCTCACTAATTTTAGAAAAGTTTCCTCTATTATAAAATGATTGGGTCTTCATTAACACATTAACCACAATTTGGGAGCAGGGGATAGGTTATATATCATGGGCCCCTCTAATGGAAATAGCATACACAAATTAATTTAAAATGTTTATTTTCAAATTATTGCTGAACTCTAAACAACTTAAAGAAAAAAGCCACTGAACTTCTCAAAGCAATTTTTGCTGTAAAATGTGTAATCTGATATTTTACAAGTACAGAACACTACCCAGTAACTTCTCAGCCCCAAGGTGATCCCATCTCCCATTTGACTCAGTAGCCATTCCAGCTTGCAGGGCTCTCCTGAAACCCATCTTCCTTTCAGTCTGGGCACATGAGCTTGTTTACCAAATCACAAAGAAAACATAGATCTTCAGGTAACGCCAACTGACTTTGCAAGCTTACTCTCACTCTCTCACACACACCAACATACACATTTACACACACACTAAACAAAAATCCACATACACATGCTCAGGCGCAAACACTGCCAGTGTAAGAAGTATCCTACTTCCTCTGTGTCCTGGAGTCCACCCCATAAACACTTTCCTGCCTTTTTACCTTTTGTTCCCCTCCTTTTCATCTCCTCTGTCATTGTCTTTATCCAGGGTCTCACCAGCATTACTGCATTAGTATCATAACTGGTCTTACTGTCTCCAGTTTTTCCTCCCCTCAAAGCCATCCCCCACACTGATTCCAGAATAATATCTCACATGAAAACTCTAATTCAAAAAGATACCTGCACCCCAATGTTCATAGCAGCACTATTTACAATAGCCAAGACATGGAAGCAACCTAAATGTCCATCGACACATGAATAGATAAAGAAGATGTAGTATACATATACAATGGAATAATACTTAGACATAAAAAGAATGAAATAATGTCATTTGTAGCAACATGGATGGAACTAGAGATTACCATACTAAGCGAAGCAAGTCAGACAGAGAAAGACAAATAACATATGATATCACTTACATGTGGAATCTAATAAAAATGATACAAATATGGGATTAACATATATTATACTACTACATATATATACTACTATATATAAAATAAACAACAAGGACCTACTGTATAGCACAGGGAACTATATTAATATCTTGTTATAATCTTTAATGGAAAAAATCTATATATATATATACACACACACACATATATATATGTATATATACATATATATATAATCACTTTGCTGTACACCTGAAACTAACACATTGTAAATCAACTATACTTCAATAAAAAAAATAGGAATAATCTCTCACAAATTAAATTTAATCAAGAAATTCTTCTGAGGTATATTATATCATTCAATGCTCCCTAAGTCCTTTTGGATAGAATTCTAATTCCATAGTGTGTTATAATCTAAACCCTGTTTTCCCACTAATCTCTTTATCTGTCTTTATTCCATGCATGCACTATGCCCCAACTACTTTTAACTACATGTAGTTTTCTGAAATGATCATAATATGTAACAGCTTGCTGGCTTTGCCCATGCCCTTCTTTTCTCTGAAAATGCTTTCAAATACTTCTTTACTTGGGTATCTTATACTCCTTTAAAACAGTAGAAAGGCATGGTAGTCATTAATTCTGTTCACATATCTTCCAATTTTCCTTTCCCTTTGTGTAGAGGCCAGTATTGTACTTCACAGTCCCCCATTTGATATAAAGCAATTTGCTTTGACCAGTGAAACTCTATATGCCAGTGCATAACTAGCCACTCTTTCTTCTCACTTCTGCAGTGATCATGGAAGTACATTCAGATGAAGTCTTCAATGTCTTTCGTGAGTCCCTACCAATCTAATTTGGATATGTAGTCTGTGTGAGAAATAAATATTTATTGTGTTTAGATTGGGAGAGGGGCTTCCCTGGTGGCGCAGTGGTTGAGAGTCCGCCTGCCAATGCAGGGGACACGGGTTCCTGCCCCGGTCCGGGAAGATCCCACATGCCGCGGAGCAGCTAGGCCCATGAGCCATGGCCGCTGAGCCTGCACGTCCGGAGCCTGTGCTCCACAATGGAAGAGGCCACAACAGTGAGAGGCCAACGCACAGCAAAAAAAAAAAAGAAAAAAAAAAGATTGGGAGAATAGGATTGACATGTACACTGCTATAGTAAAAATAGATAACCAACAAGGACCTACTGTATAGTGGAAGGGAACTCTGCTCAGTATTCTGTAATAACCTAAATGGGAAAAGAATTTGAAAAAGAATAGATACATGTACATGTATAACTGAAGCACTTTGCTGTACACCTGAAACTAACACAACATTATTAATCAACTATGCTCCAATAGAAAATAAAAATTAAAAAACGAAAGATACTGAGCTTTGGGCTTCTTTGTTCCTACAGCATAACCTAGGCTATTTGAGTGATTCAAAGGGTTACATTTTTCAGGATGACTTTCATGAGCCCAACACAGTCTGATTAAATGTTGCTTCCCCAATAATGATAATGTTCTGTTCATACTGCTGCAATTTCTACCTCCCTTCAAAGTGTACTTCTGAGGGCAGGAACTGTGTATTTCATTCCTTATCCTCACCAACTAGCACTGTTCATGGTAAGTCCTTAAAAAATATTTGCTAAATTAAGCATTCATTCATTCACTCATCAAAGGCCAGGGACTACTCTGGTGACTAGAATAAAACCAGAGCAAACAAAACCCCTTGCCCTCATAGGAATAACTAATATTCTTGCAAATGATAATGACAGTAAGCAAGACAAATAAGTATAAAATACATAGTTTATTAGATAAGATAAATGCTAAGTAGAAAACACAGAGCAGGGATATTTTGGATGGTGACCACGTAAGACCTCATTTAGAAAGTGACCTTTTAATAACAACCCAAAAGAAAGTAAATAAATGGGTCATGCAGATATCAGGAAGAAAGCAATTCAGTAGAGAAAATAATGGAAAAACCCTGAGATGGGAACACGCCTGTCATGTTCAAATAACAACAAGGGAGACAGTATGGCTGAGCAAGTGAGTAGTTAGGGATGAGATTAGAGAGGTAACAAGGAGCCAGGTCTTGCAGAGACATACAGGCCAGTTTCAAAGCTTTAGCTTTTGTCTTGAATGACATAGGCAGCTATTAAAGAGTTCTAATTAGAATGAGGGGTGGAAGAAGAGAGTAGAAGATAGGGTCACAGATATAATGGGGGCCCATTTTCTTCCATTTTATAACATATTTCCTCTCTCCACAAAACATGTGAGATATAGATGTACCAATTAATCAAGAAAGATTTAAAATAATGTTGACTAATAGATATTTTATGATGATCTTAATTTGTTCATTACTTACTATGCAGGGACATTGATTTTAACCAATATATAATTATCAACATATAGTTATGTATCAAAGTATCATAGTGTATCAAACATCAAGAGAGATCAAATATTTAATGTGGCAACAAATTCTCATAGACAATTAATAATACTAAATGATTTAACAAATTAATCAGATAAAAATTTATAGTTTTATGGATCTTGCTTCATTTTCTTGGATTTACCCAAAATCATAAAATAAATCCAAGTAAAAACATTTCCCCATTGTAATCCTGCCTCCCATAAAAAAGAACTAATTCCAAACTCAAGTTCATTGCCAAAAACAAACAAACCAAAACAAGAAAAACAAAGTGAAAGAAAACAAATCACAAGTCAAAACACCTTTTGCCAAATGTTAAATCAAATAAACACACCTTGTGTTGTGTCCTTGAGGCTGCCAAGTCTTAACTCTGGAGAGATGTCAAGGGGTAAGATGTTTCCAAAGGCAAGATCTTTATT
Source organism: Hyperoodon ampullatus (assembly GCF_949752795.1). Lineage (NCBI taxonomy): Eukaryota > Metazoa > Chordata > Mammalia > Artiodactyla > Ziphiidae > Hyperoodon > Hyperoodon ampullatus. The sequence goes on from NC_136930.1 coordinate 36,338,982, forward strand.
GAGGAAGCTGTGCTCGCATTCCTGGCAAATTCAACTCCAGATACCAATAATAATACTCTTGGTTGCTTTTTCTTACTGGAATTCAAAACAGAGTATATGGAAATATTAAATGGATGATGTCCAGTTCCTTAACATCCACAAAATAAAATCACTGTGGTAGCATTTTCCAAGTTGTGGTTTGTGGTTTGCTAACTGTGTTATATGTTCATTCAAATTAAGTTTCTATGGCCAGGTATACTTGAAAAACATTGCATACTATTTCACACTTTTATAAAAAAGCTCTGAGAAGCCCTGTAATAGGAAAGCCTATTTAAATTTACTTGACCCAATGTGTCCAAATTTATTTAAGTAAAGACCCCCTTCCACTGTAATAAACAGTAACATTATTTCTGCAGATCACACTTGAAGAATGATTCATTGTACCGTGATTATCTGAAAAGTAGTAAGAGATGTTTCCACTATATTTTAGACTTAAATATGAATGTAGAGACTAATTTGAATTTATTTTCTGTTATTGCAATTTGTAGAGTTGACCTATAAATATATTTATTCAACCATAATTGTTAAGTACATGTTACTTTCTAAACCAAATGCCAATTAAAAAGCAACAAGGAAAATATTCAAATAATGTATGGTTTATTCATTTTTGTTCAATGAATATTTATTAAATACTTATTATGTGCCAGGCACTGAACTTATCTCTAGCTTTATGCCACAATTGCTCTCACATAGATAAGAGTATCAAATTTAAGTGGTTCCAAACTGCTGTCTAACAATAATAATCAACACAAAATTTAACTCAAAGTATTTGAGAATACAAGTTTTACTAATTGTAATTATATCTTTAAAAATAGCTTGAAGAGGTGGCCAAGATGGTGGAGTAGGAAGACCATGAACTCACCTGGAGTTCAACGGACACACCAAAATTACAACTACTTACAGAGCAATTCTCCGTTAGAACAACATGAAGACTAGCATATAGGATTTTTCACAACTAAACATATAAAGAAGGGACCACAAGAAGGTGAATAGGAGAGGCAGAGATGTGGTATAGTCAGAGCACACTGCCTCAGGTTGTCAAACCATAAATGAAAAGAATATCAAAATCTTAGAGCTCCTCCCCAAGGAATAAGAGGCCTGAGCCCCACACTAAGCTCCCCAGCCTAGGGGTCCTGCACCAGGAAGACAAATCCTCAGAATGCCTGGCTTTGAAAACCAGCAAGTCCTATGTTTGGGAGAGCCAGACAGCTATAGGAAACAAATTCTCTGCTCTCAAAGGGCATGTACAAAACTTCACATGTTCTGAATCCCATCACAGAAGCAGTAGTCTGAGAGGAACCTGAGTCAGACCCACTTGCTGATCTTGGAGAGCCTCCCAGAGAGGCAGGAGGTAACTGGGACTCCCCATGGGGATGGAGAAGTTGGCAACAACCATTTCTGGGAGCTCATTCTACAGAAATACCACCAGCATTGTCAATCCCCATTTTGGAATCCTCCCTCAAGCCATCAGTGGGATAGCAACAGACCCATGCCTCCCTAGACTGTGTGGACAGGCGCCCAGAGACTTGGCCATGCTCTCTAGCAGGCCAGTGCCAGCTCAGTGCCCACCTGGACCAGGCAAACAGCCATGCTAGGACTCAGCCCCACACACCAGCAGGCAAGCAGCAGTCCTATTTCCCCCAGGCTGTACAACCAACTGCATGGGGAGCTCATTCCATCCCCTAGCAGGCCTGCAGCTACCACACAACATGTGGCTTCACAGCCAACCGGGTTGGGGCCAGCCTCACCTACCAGCATGACCATGGTAGTCAGCCCTGCCACAACAGAGGGCACATGCAGCCCATGTATGGGACACCCCTAAGACATGTAGTTCTGTTGACCAGAAGGGAACATGATGCTGGGCTACATAGGATATCTCTTACATAAGGCCACTTCTCGGAGAAGAAGAAACATAATTGACTGATCTAACATGTAGAAATAAACACAGAGAACTGGGAAAAATGAGGCAACAGAGAAATATGTCCCAAATGAAGGAACAAGTCAAATCTCAGAAAAAGACCTAAACAAGGGGGAAAAAAGTAATCTACCCAATAAAGAGTTCAAGGTAATGATTATAAAGATGCTCACCAAATGCAGGAGAATGGATGAACACAGTGAGAAGTTCAACAAAGAGCTCGAAAATATAAAGAAGAAACAAAGAGAGCAAAGATTACAATAACTGCAATAAAAAAATTACTAGAAGAAATCAATAGTAGATTAGATACAGAGGAACAGATCAGCAATCTGGAAGATGGACTACTGGAAATTACCCAAGCTGAACAGAAAAAAAAAAAAAAAAAGAATTTTTTAAAATTAGGATAGTCTAACGGATCTCTTGGACAACATCAAGCAAACTGACATTCACATTATAGGAGTCACAGAATAAAGAGAAGAAAGAGCAGATAACTTATTTAAAGAAATAATAGCTGAAAAGTCCCTAACTTGGGGAAGGAAGCAGACGTCCAAGTCCAGGAAGCACAGAGATTCCAAAACAAGATGAACACAAGAACGTTCATGCCAAGACACTTTATAAATAAAATAGCAAAAATTAATGATAACAGAGGATATTAAAAGCAGCAAGTTAAAAGCAGCAAGTTATGTATAAGGGAACTCCCATAAGGCTATCAGCTGACTTTTAGCAGAAACTCTAAAGGCAAGAAGGTACTGGCACAATATATTTAAAATGATGAAAGGGAAAAACCTACAACCAAAAATACTCTACCTGGCATGGCTTTCATTTGGATTTCATAGAGAGATAAAAAGTTTTACAGACAAGCAAAAGCTAAAAGACTTCAGCACCAGCAAACCAGGTCTAAAAGATATATTAAAGGGACTCCTTTAATCAGAAAAGAAAAGGCCACAACTAGAAATATGAAACTTATGAAAGGAAAAAAAATCTCACTGATAAAGGCAAACATACAGTAAATCAACCACTTATAAAGTAGGAAGATTAAAAGACAATAGTAGTAAAATCATCTATATCCACAATAAATAGTTAAGGGACACAAAAACAAAAATATAATATCAAAAACATTAAACGTGGTGGTGGGGGAGTAAAAATATAAGGAGGTTAGAATGCCTTCAAACTTAAGAGATCATCAACTTAAAATAATCACACACATACACACACATACACAATACATATGTGTGTGTATATATATATATGTATATAGGTTGTTATATATGAACCACAGGGTAACCACAAATCAAAAACCTAAAATAGATACAGACACAAAAAAAGAGAAAGGAATCTAAACATAACACTAAGATAGCCATCAAATCAACAGGGAAGCAAAAGAAGAAAGGAGAAAAAAAAAAAAAACTATAGAAACCCAAAAACAATTAACAAAATGACAATAAGTACATGCATATCAAGAATTACTTTAAATTTAAATGGACTTAATGCTCCAATCAAAAGACACAGAGTGGCTGAATGGATTAAAAAATTAAGATTCATACATATGCTTTCTATGAGAGTCCTTACAGTTCTAAAGACACACAAAGACTGAAAGTAAGGAAATGAAAAAAAGTACTCTATGAAAATTGAAACAAAAAAGACTGAGGTAGCACTGACAGATAAAATATATTTTAAAACAAAAACTGTAATAAGAAACAAAGTATGATATGACATAATGATAATGGGATCAACCCAACAAGAAGATATAACAATTGTAAATATAAATGCACCAAATATGGGAGCACCTAAATAAATAAAGCAAATATTAACCACTATGAATGGTGAAACAGTAATACAGTAGTAGAAGACTTTAACACCCCACTTATATCAAAGGACAGATCATTCAGACAGAAAATTAGTAAAAAAAAACACTGGCCTTAAATGACACATTAGAGCAGATGAAATTAATAGATACATATAAAATATTCCATCCCCAAACAGCAGAATACACATTTTTTTTCAAGTGCACTTGGGTCATTCTCCATAATAGATCACATCCTAGGCCACAAAATAAGTCTTCATAAATTTAAGAAGATTAAAATCATACCAAGCATCTTTTTTCCATCAAAACGCTATGAGACTAGAAATAAATTACAAGAAAAAAAAATACTACAGAAAACACAAACATGGTGGAAGCTAAACAATACGCTACTTAAAAGACCAATCAGTAATAGAGGAAATCAAATGAAGTAAAAAAAATACTTGAAGACAAACGAAAATGGAAACATAGCAATCCAAAATCTGTGGGATGCAGAAAAAGTAGTTCTAAGATGGAAGTTGACAGTGATGCAAGCCTACCTCAGGAAACAAAAAAAAATCTGAAAGAAACCATCTGGTCTTGCACCTAAAGTGACAGAAAATAAAGAACTAACAAAATCCAAAGTTAGTAGAAGGAAAGAAATAACAAAGATCAGAGCAGACATAAATAAAACAGAGACTTAAAAAAAAAAAGAGGGAGATAGAGAAAAGCTCAATAAAACTAAGAGTTGATTTTTTGAAAAGATAAATGAAATGGATGAACCATTAGATAGACTCATCAAGGAAAACAGAGAGGGCCCAAATAAATAAAATGAAAAAGGAGATGTTACAACTGACACCACAGAAATACAAAGGCTCATAAGAGATTACTACAACCAATTATGGGCCAACCTAGAAGAAATGAATAAATTTCTAGAAATGTACAATCTCCCAAGACTTGATCAGGAAGAATTTAGAAAATACTGGGTTGGCCAAAAAGTTCATTTGGGTTTTTCTGTAAGACGTATGGGAAAACATACATCTTTTTCTGCAAGATGTAATGGAAAAACCCGAATGAACTTTTTGGCCAACCGAATATAAAGAGCTCAATTACAAGTAATGAAATTTAGTCATTAATAAATAAATTAATATTAATTTACTCAATCATTAATTAACAAATTCAATCAGTAATAAAAAAAATATTCTTAACAAAGTCCAGGCCCAGATGGCTTCATAGATGAATTCTACCAAATATTTAAAGAGTTAACATCGATCCTTCTCAAACTATTTGGAAAATTGAAGAGGAAGGAACACTTCCAAACTCATCTTACATGGCTAACATCACCCTGAATACCAAAACCAGAAAAAGAGACCACAAAAAATGAAAACTACAGGCCAACACCACTGATAAACATATATGCAAAAATCCTCAACAAAATATTAACAAATCAAAAAATACATTAAAAGAATCATACACCATGATCAAGTGGGATTTATCGCAGTGACACAAGATGATTCAATACTCACAAATCAATCAGTGTGATACATTATCAAATTTAAAAAAAGATCATCTCAATAGATGTAGAAGAAGCTTTTGACAAAATTCAACATCTGTTTGTGATAAAAACTCTCAACAAAATGGGTATAGAGGGAATGTACCTCAACATAATAAAGGCTATGTATAACAAACCTATAGCCAATATTATACTCAATGGTGAAAAGCTGAAAGCACTTACTCTGAGACCAGGAACAAGATAAAGATGCCCACTCTTGCCACTTTTATTCAACCTCGTATCATAAGTCATAGCCACAGCAATGAGACAAGAAAAAGAAATAAAAGAAATCCAAATTGGAAAGGAGGGAGTAAAACTGTCCCTGTTTACAGATGACATGAATATATATATAAAAATATATATATACATATATATAAAATATGTATATACTATATAATTTATATACATATATAAATACATAGAAAATCCTAAAGACACCACCACAAAACTATTAGAACTCACCAATGAATTCAATAAAGTTAATATACAAAAACTGTTGCATAGCTATACAGTAACAATGAACTATCAAAAAGAGAAATTAAGAAAACAATCCCATTTATAATTGCATTTAAAAGAATAAAATACCTAGAAATAAATCTAACCAAGGTGGTAAAAGTCCTGTACTCAGAAAACTATAAGACATTGATGAAAGAAATTGAAGCCACACAAACAATTGAAAAAATATACTGTGCTCATGGATTGAAATAATTAATATTGTTGAAATGACCATACTACTCAAGGCAATCAACAGAGTCAATGCAATTCCTATCAAATCCCAAAGGATTCTTTACCAAATGAGAACAAGCAATTCTAAAATTTGTATGGAAACACAAAAAGACCCAGAATAGTCAAAGCAATCTTGAGAAAGAAGAACAAGCCTGGAGATATCACCCTCCCTAATTTCAAACTATACTACAAAGCTACAGTAATCAAAACAGTATGATACTGGCACAAAAAAAACACACAGATCAATGGAACAGAACAGAGTCCAGAAAGAAATGCACACTTATACAATCAATAAATCTATGACAAAAGAGGTAAAAGAGGTAAGAATATGTAATGGAGAAAAGACAGCCTCTTCAATAAATGGTGTTGGGGAAACTGGATAGCTACATGCAAAAGAATCAAGAGGGTATTATGCTAAGTTAAATAAATCAGGTGTAGAAAAAGACCAGTACTGCATGATCTCACTTACATGTAGAATCTAAGAAAACAAACAAAACAAAAAGAAAAGAGACTCATAGATGCAAAGAACAAATGGGTGGTTACTAGAAGGGAGAGAGGTGGGGAGGTGGGTGAAATAGGTGAAGGGTATTAAGAGATACAAACTCCAGTTATACAATAAATAATTTACAGCATAAGGAATACAGTCAATAATATTTTTGTATGGGGACAGATGGTTACTAGACTTATTGTGGTGATCATTTCATAATGTATGCAAATGTCAAATCACTATACAGTACACCTGAAACTAATATAATATTGTAGGCCAACTGTATTTCAATAAAAAAATAGCTTGCAATTTTTAGACTATTTGAAAATAATGAGGATAATTCAGGTCAAGAGTCACAATATGAAAGCATAGTCTTTTAAAAAAATGATGCTGCAAAAGAATAAAGTTGAACTCCTACTTTATACCATACACAAAAATTAACTCAAACCAAGTCATAGACCTAAATGCAAAGGCTGAAATTATAAAATGCTTGGAAGAAAACACAGAAGTAAAACTTCATGACCTTGTGTTAGGCAATAGTTTCTTAGAAACAACATGAAAAGCACAAGCAACAAAATAAAAGATAGGTAAATTGGACTTCATCAGAATAATACAACTTTTGTATTCCAAAAGACATGATCAAGAAAATGAAAAGACAACCCACAGAATGGAAGAAAATATTTGCAAATTGTATAACTGATAAGGGTCATATACAGAGAATATATGAAGAATGCTTACAACAGTAAAAACACAAATAACAATTTTAAAATGTGCAAGGGATTTGAATAGATATTTCCTCAAAGAATAAATACAAATTGCCAATAAGCACATGAAAAGATACCCAGTATCATCAGTTATTAGGGAAATTCAAATCAAAATCACAATTCAAATCATACCCACTAGGATGGCTATACCAAAGACAGATAATAAGAAGTGTTGCTGTGGATGTGGAGAAACTAGAACCTTCATACATTGTTTGTGGGAAAGCAAAATGGTACAGCCATTTTGGAAAACAGTTTGGTTGTTCCTCAAAAAACTAAACAGAATGGCCATGTGACCCAGTAATTCCACTCCCAGGTATATATGTGAGAGAAATGAAAGTGTATGTTCACATTAAAATGTGTACACAAATGTAAATAGCAGCATTATCCTTATAGCCAGAAAGTAAAAACAATCCATGATAAATAGATAAACAAAATGTGGTATAAGCATACAATTGAATATTATTTCAACATAAAAAGTAATGAAATATTGATACATGGTACAACATGGATGAACTTTGAAAACATTATGCTAAGTGAAAGAAGCCATTCACAAAAGTCCAATTAATGCATCATTCCTATTGTTCTCTTTATATTAAATGTTCAGAATGAGAAAATCTATAGAGACAGAAAAAGTTTGATTAACAGTGAAGGTGAGAGCTGAACAGATGGGGAGTGACTGATAGTGGGTACTTTCTGAGGTGATGAAAATATTCTAAAATTAGATAGTAGTGATTGCACACCTCTGTGAATATGCTAAAACCCACTGAATTGTACACTTTAAAATGATAAATTTTATGATTGTGAATCATATCTCAATGAAGCTGTTATTAAAATAAAAGAATCACAACAATATAGATCTGTAGTCCTTATCTAAAATGTTTGAGGGACTTCCCTGGTGATCCAGTGGTTAAGACTTTGCCTTCCAATGCAGGGGGTGTGGGTTCGATCCCTGGTCAGGGAGCTAAGATCCCACATGCCTCGCAGCCAAAAAACCAAAACGTAAAACAGAAGCAATATTGTAACAAATTCAATAAAGACTTTAAGAATTGTCCAGATTTTTTAAAGAATTTTTAAAGTCTTTTTAAAAGACTTTAAAATGTTTTCTTAATTTTTTTTAATTCTAAAAAATAAATAAATAATAAAATAAAAATAAAATAAAATGGGAGAGATGTGTTTTGGAAACTACAGAAAGGTAATATGTCCCATATCTACCATAATTACATGACACTCTTAGAGGAGTATAGGGGCAGCACATCAATACTTCACAGCAAAATCTTATCAGTGTTGACACTGACTAGAAAAATAAATACTATATAAGTAGTACCTTGTCATTTCAAAGATGGTTTGCCTGAAATGAGTTTGTGAAAACTTGGAAAAAAATAATTTTTCAAAACTTTTGTGTTTTGAAAATGTGAATAATGGGTATTGAAGCCTTATAATGATGATGATTAATATTAGTAATAATATCAGCAGTTTCCATTTACTGTGTTAAGCATGTCACGTGCATTATCAGAAATTCTCATAATATTCCTGTGGGATAAGTACAATTAACCCCAACTGGGAAAACTTGGTTTTCTAATGATTAGGTGACTTTTCCAAGCATGCAGTTAACAAGGTAAGGGTAGAGATTTGAAATAAAATCTGTCTAATCACAGAGCACACTCACTTTCCTCTACAAGGAAGAGTGTGTTCTATTGTACACATTTCACACAGAAATGTACACACAGATCATTTATCTGAGATATAGACTTTACATCTGTAAAATAGAGAAAAGACATTGGGGGATTGTTTATATATACCCCTCAGAGGAAAAACTGTTATAAATATAACATAAATGGGTATATCCCAAGGCAACTTTTGCTTCATGAAGGTATAAGTCATAACATTAAAGAATTTTAGGGAGTGCTGTACTTGAAAATTTTAAGAACCATTATTCTAAATACTAATCTGATCATGTTGCTCTACAGTTCAAAAATCTGAAATGGATCCTCATTGCCCACAAGATGAGAATTGCTTTGCATGACATATAATAGCCTTCTTGGCCTGGGCTAGCAGGTCTTATTGCCTCAACAGTAGCCACTTTTTTTTTTTCCAAATTCTGTTCCAGCTACTGAATTTCTTACATTTCCCAATCACATGACCCTACTGACAGCTTACTGGCTTTACAAATCTTGTTCTCCATGTTACCTTAGCCCCAGCCTTAACCACCTTGAATTTACAAATATCCTTCAAAACCTTGTTTCAATGTCACTTCTTCTGAAATAATTCACCTATACTTGCTGAACAAATATTTGATTATTAAATGATTGACATACAACCTACTTATTAAATGTAGTACATGCTTATCTATCTCTATAAGCACATGGACATTTTGGCATACAATAGTAAAGTATTCATTTTTTCTTCTTACAGTATTGCAGTATTAACTGATTTTTGTCTTTGGAAGTGATATTCTAAAATCTTTACATGAGTTTTGTTTCTAAAGCACAGAGATGAAAAAGAGAAAATTTGGATTATTAAATATACAGAATAATAGATTCTTGGTTTTAACCCAAGTCCATATAAGACCAAAGAGTTGCTAGGGTAAGTCGAACATTGAAGGGCAATAACTGAGTAAATCTGGGTACCGTGAATTGAAAAGAAAGTTTCAGTCTTACACACTAAAGTCCATATATGTAGTTTAGGTTAGGAGTTGCAAAGTTTTTCTGTAGAGGGCCAGATCATAAATATTTTAGGCTCTGCAGGTCAAGAGACAAAATTAAGTTATAACTCAATTTTGTCACTGATTTGTAGTGCTCTGAGAAGCAATGCAAAGCTATGAGAGCACCACATTTACATCTCTGTTGCAATTACTCAACACTGCTGTTTTAAAACAAAAGCAGCTATAGGCAATATGTAAACAAATGAGTGTAGCTGTGTTCCAATAAAACTTTAATTATAAACAATAAAGTTGGAATTTCATATAATTTTCACATTGCAAAATATCATTGTTTTGATCTTTTTCAACCATTTATAAACATAAAAACTATTCTTGGCTCATGGGTCCTACAAAAACAAGCCAGATGTGGGTGGGCTCCAGGCCATAGTTTGCTGAGCTATGGTTTATTTTTTAATCTATTCATACTCTTGAATTACCAGGTTTCATCTCTGGCATAAAAAAATCAGAAAATCACAATGTTTTATTTAAATTTACATTGCTGTTCCTGAATTAATTTTTACATTATATATCTTCTCATGCAGTTTTTTTGTTAATTTGAATTTTTAACTAGACTTAATGTAATTATTAAAGCCACCTCTATATTCTAGGGCTCTGAGATATATCATGTTTTGTTTATTAATATACCATCGCTTTTGTATTCATATTGTATCAGCTTCTTATAAATTATTGTCCTTTTTCCCCCCAAAGCAAAAAGTATGTAGTTTAGAGTTCTTTATATACTTAAGAGTGGTTTTCTGTTGCTGTGTGTGAACAAGACAGATTGCATGGAATTTTGTTTTAAACTCTAAAAATGTTGCTCTGTTGTCATTTGGTATTTAATACTACAGAAAAGAAGTCTGAGACCAGCTTAATTTTTGTTTCCTGATAATAATATGCTGTTTTTTTCTCTCTCGTTCTATACATATGCAAAATTTTTTTCCTTTATCATTATAATTTGAAAAAAATCTTGATATTGTGTCTCTGAGTTGTTACATCTCATATAAGAAATATCCTTTCTGCATACATTGGTCATTTTTTAATTCATAAAACTTTTATTTCCTGTTATCCCTTTGTTTATTACTTTTTTTCAAATGTTCTGTTCTCTTGTTTAGGAACAAGTATCTATTTTCTAGTCTCTCTTTCAGAAATTCCAAATGTTCATATAATGGACTTCATCTTTCTCTCTTTTCATGCATTCAGTATTTCAGCTAGGACATTTTTTCAAGTCTATTCTCCACACATTAGATTTTCTACCATAACATCAGTTCTGCTCTTTACTGCCTCAAATATGAACTTTTAATATGTTATTGTGATAGGCAGAAATGTCCCTCCTCAAAGATGTCCAAGTCCTAATTCTTAGAACTTGTGAATATGTTACCTTACATTGCAAAAGGAACTTTGCAGATGTGATTAAATGAAGAATCTCCTGGATTATCCAGCTGAGTCTTTAAATGTTGTTAAGTTTTCCTAGTTGTGGTCATAATGTATTTGACTACAGAAGAATAGTCAGAGAGATGCAAAGTTGCTGGCTTCGAAGACGGAGGAAGGGAGCCATAAACCAAAGAATGTGGGCAGCCTCCAGAAGCTGGAAAAGGCAAGGAAAAAGTCTCTCCCAGAGCCCCCAGAAAGGAATGCATCCCTGCCAATACCTTGATTTCAGCCCAGTAAAACCTATATCAGACTTTGAAATACAGAAATTATACAGCATGAACATAAAACTAATACAGTCCTCACATTTTTCAGTTTCTTTGTCCTCTTTTTGTTTTATCTTATTCTCTTCCTAGTGTCACTTAATCGTTGCTCTTTTTATATGAAGTTCTCCTATCCATAGAGGTTATGCATTCTTGCATGTGTTAGATATCAAAAAATTCCCTCAAATATTCTTCCTTAGCTTAAAATTCTTCCCAGATTTTCACAGGTATGTCTATGAGTATTCTGCCAATTTCCTTTTCCCTGGTTTTGTGGGATTTTTTTGTTCCACTTTATTCATTTCAACTGCTGAATTTATCAAGAAAGTCCTGGCATTGAAAGAGCCTGTATAGATCATTTCTACATAGCCCAGTGTTTTCCAAGTGTGTGCATGTGTGGAGGGTGAGGGGGACATTGAGGGAAGGAGAAGAGACAGAGAATAGACCTCTATGAACAGACAAAATGAAATCAGGAACTGGGATATTCTTCTTAAAATTATACCTAAAAAATATCTAATACACTCCTGCCCAGAAAGATTCAGTGCTATAAACTGCTATAAGTGAATCACTGTGAATAATGAGAATTTTCATAATACTCAAGCATATTCTTCAGAAAAAAAAAAACAAAACTGGTAGAAAACAATAAATCTTCAACTCTTTCTATTCACAAATAAGGAACTTGATGCCTGGAGACATTATAAAACCCAACAAATGATGTATCTGCTGCTGGAGCCAGGTCTAAAACTTTCAGTCCAGTGCACTTTCTAGCTGGTGTAGGTTATAAACTGTAATCTACAATTAGGATATTGTCACAGGTATCCATATAATTTCTTATTCTATATCTTGCAATATTTGAATATTTTAAAATTCAAAGTATGTAAAAAATGCTTTTTGTATTAAACTATCTTCCCTTTGTCTTCCCCAAAATTTTAAGTTGTTCAATCTAATTGGTCTGCTGTTTTTTCACTTTGTCCTACATAATACTACTATAGAAGAACTAAGCTACTTTATTCCTGCTTCATTCTCCATGTTCAATGGCTTGAAAACCATGAAATTGAAAAGATCCTCTCATTTACAGAACTGTCTCCACCTTCTGATTCAACACAACAGTTTGTTAAACCACTGAGTACAGAGTATTTATCTTTCTATTGTTGTTAACATTTCAAAACTAAAAAGTAAGCTAAGAAGTCACCTTTTCTTTTTGATGAAAATATATACCTACTCACTCTATTGTTACAAAGATACTTAACATTTGTACCATATAAGAAAGAATTAAATGTACATAATAGGGGTGAAAAAAATTTAGCTCTAGGAGTCTATGATTCTTATATGTTCAGTAAGGATATATTCAGTGTTAAGGATATTAAATATGATGAACTATGTATCGCTTTTTTCCATTAATGTAATTTTAGTTATTCTGAGAGAATACCAAAAAATAACTACATTCTAAGCAGTGTTTTTATTAAGACCTTCACATTTAGAGTCAAATCTATTGATATCAAAAGCATGGTAGATACTCAATAGATGAATGGATAAAGAAGATGTGGTGTGTATATATACAATGGAATATTACTCAGCCATAAAAAGAATGAAATCTTTCCATTTGTGACAACATGAATGGGCCTAGAGGGTATTATGCTTAGTGAAATAAGTCAGACAGAGAAAGACAAATACTGTATATTATCACTTACACGTGGAGTCAAAAAATAAAACAAACAAATGAATATAATGAAACAGAAACAGATTCACAGAGAACAAACTAGTGGTTACCAGTGGGGAGGTTGGATGAGGTAGGGGCATGATAGGGATAGAGGACTAAGTGGCATAAACTACTATGAATAAAATAAATATGCCACAAGGATATATTGTACAGCACAGGAAATATAGCTAATATTTTATAATAACATTAAATGGAGTATAATGTATAAAAATTTTGAATCACTCTGTTGTAAACCTAAAACTAATACAATATTGTAAATCAACTACACTTCAACTAAAAAAAATAAAAAGAAGGAAAGAAAAAACATGGTACATATGAACAAAGACTAGGGGCAAATTTGGCCTAGTTTCATGTTTCTGTATGGAGGAACTTCCACTAGAATAGTCTGGAGATGATTTTGGCATTGGAGTAGGGGAAGGAAAGCTTTCATTGAGCTGGTGGACCTCTACATTATACAATATTCAGCATCCTTAAATGTCAGGGTCCTAAAAGCCAGTAGCTTTTAAAGATATCATAATAATTTAATAACGCCTCCACATATTTCAAATGGCCCAGAGGTACCATCCAGGATGAAAAACCAGAGCACTAGATTAACAGTTCTGGCCTCAGATCCCACTCTGTATTCACAGCTTCCCAACAGGGGAGTTACATGATCCGTAGCTGAAATCCTTTGGTCCATATTATCCCAATGGGTAGAGATAACCTGTTATAAACCTGTAAACACTAGGGGTTTATCTTCTTTTTCTTCCCTCTCTGCCTTGGATCATACAGAACAGCAATTCTGAGTAAGTGCATCTGTTCTTTAAACTGAAATTTTCTCTCATTGGACTAAAGCCTAGGTTCCGAGAAAGGGAGTGGAGCTAAAAAGGGGAAGGAAGTTCTAGTACTCATTTTTGGTCTCCCACTGAAAGCACTATGTCCAATCAGCTCTGTAGTAAGGAAGCAGACCTTGCCAACTCCACCTGTCTGTTTACAAATTCAAGAGAAGAGATATTATTTATTGAGGCCCTAAAACTTTAATTCCATTAGAATTCCTGCTGTAATCAGTTTGTCTTTATTCTAGTTTCTCCACTAGAAATGAAGTGAGTTGAGTAAACAAAGGAATAAATATTAAACAGTTCGAATAAAATTATAAGTGCTAAAGAAACAATCAGTGTTCCTAAATACACTTATGTTTATCACAAAATCTATATATTTTTCCTTTTCATTGTTTTCTCTATCTAATGATAGTATCTACTACTGATGCCCACTTTTACTGATAAAGCTAGATAAAGGTATGTTAACAAACAAAATATCTCTCTTTCTAGCCTTCCATTTAATACAGAAATCAGGAAAAGAGCCAAAGTGAAGTCAAACACAATATTTTTTAGACACGGGAAATTATAATCTTATAAAAGATCATTCATTTATATTAAATAATTCTAGTAGCATACACTGAAAGTAATCAGCTTTTCTTTGTCCAAAATGGACTTTGATAGAAGAGAGAATTACAAAAATACAATTTAACATTTTCCCAAAATATTTGACAATAATTTCTCTTTTACTTGCTTAAATATAAGAATATTCTTTAAGAGGATGATCAAAGGGCATTTGGAATAAAATATAATTTACATGTTTTTGAAAGACAGCAACAGTTTATTGATCATTGGTAGCCCATGTTTGTTAAACACTAAAAACAGAAAAGAAAAGAAAAGTAAAGAAAAGAAAAGAAAAGATAAGAAAAAGGATTCATTGAAGACCATGAACTAAGGTAAGCTACAGTGAGATGCATTGAGTAAGAAAGGAAAGAGACCCAATTCTGCTCCCAGCCAAGTAGTTTTGGATATAAATTACTCACTCTTTGGAGTGAGGTAAAGTGGGAGAGTAATTTCCTTAACCCTCAAGAAGTTGATCAAAAACAGATGTTCTTTATCCAAGGTCCACTTATGCTTGTAATTGTGTTTTTTTCTAAGGGGAGAGTCAATATCTTCCCTTGGCTTCTTACAATGGTATATGACACCAGAAAGGTCACTCATCGTTGAATTAGAAAGTACTCTTTACCAATTCTTTCAGGCTATGAATATACTTGAAAAAAATCTAGTGGCGTCAATGGAAAAAAAAATGTCATGCAAGACATTTCAGGTACTAACAAGAACTAATACAGAATCAACAACAGAGATCATAGAGACAAAAAGATAGATTAAAAATGTAATCAATAACAGTTTACATCCGTGTAGATCGTTACTTTAATAACACTTTCACAACCAATTATTCCTCCTTTTTAGAAATAAAGGGCACATAAGTATCTCCACTTTCCAGATGAGAAAACAGTTATGAGGGTTACTGACCAAGGGCAAATATTTCCAAACTCTGCTACATTCCTGACTTTTAGGCCAGTCTTCTTCCCAGTGGTAACAAGTAGTACAAGCTTCCTTCTTGGGGATTTATACAGTAAACCTAGCAGAAGGAAGTAAAAGCAGACTTTTAGCTCCTTTGTGTTTTCTCTCTGGAATGTCTGTTCTGCTGAATCATTTGGTGCCAGCTGATTGGGGCAAAGAAGAGATTTGAAATGGTTATCTATCGTTACCACCTCATAGTTAATCATTAAATATGGGACAGTGAAGCAAAAGAGGGCTTTATAGGCTTAGTACCACCCTTCTCCATAAAAGGGTCTGAAAGGGAGATCATATATTAGGGCACGTCCAATAATGAATTGCCTCAACTTCCTGAGAAGCTCATTGAGCTCAAACAGCAGCACCGATTAAAAAGAATTCCAGGTGGAAGAAATCAGATCTTCTATCTCCCTTTTCCTAGTCATCCACATGGACACCATGTGGGTTCAGGGATTCACCAAACACCAGGAAAAGACCCAATCCCGCCCCACCATCCTGGCAATAAAGCCACCTCAGGCTGCCTGAAGCCCTTCTCTGCACATGTTTTGGTCTGCAGATACTTGTTCATTTCAGAAGAGGAGGCGAGAAAAAATGTTGAGAAGAGTAACATGAGAGAGGGAGGCCGGAGCGGGAACTATAGACGCAGAGATCAGGACAGTGAAATTAACGGACGCGAATTAACTGACAGCACAGGGGAGCCAGCCCCTACCCTAGTGGAAGGGCTTAGGAGGTGGGTGGGGCTACGGTTTCTAGGTCCCAGCAGCCAGCGCCAGACACGCTGGCAGGGCGGGAACCGCGCGTTCCTTAGCAACCACGGCGGCCACGCCCACCCACTGCATGAATCCCGCGCCTGCCATCCCCACCCCCACCGCGATCTCCCTGCTCGCCGGGAAGGGTCCTTAAGTCATTACCGTACCTACTGGGTTTCCCGGGCTCTGGGTTCTTCCTCTTCCAGAGCCCCCCTCCGCCCAGCCCGCCCAAGTGCCTCTCCCAGGGGCGGATCGAACGTCTCCTAAACGCATTGGGGGCCCACTAAGGAGGTGCGCCTGCTTTCAGTCCCCGACCCCGAGCTTCCCGGGCAGGGCCTCCCCAATCCCCTCACCCTCGCGGGACACACACACCTCAGCTCAGCCAACGCAAGGGCCAACAAACTATGTGTCCGGCTGGAAATGTTGCTGTCCACGGTCCTGTCACTCAGAGGAGGGGGCGGGACGAGGCTGCTGCACACCCCTACTCCCAGAGGGCGGTACGGAAAAGAGGCGGGGCTCGACGGAAAGCGGCGGGAGTAGCCTAAACTTGCGCTCCGATTGGTCATTCTCTCTCCCGCCTCTGCGCGGATCCTGGAAGGAAATGCGCGGAACCTGTGGCATTTCCTTTTGACGCAATTCCCAAGCTCTGATACTTGTCTCACAAAGTGGCCGTGGAAACTGAAAATAAAGACTGCGACTTGTTTTTCAATATAAAGCACAGAAATACGTTCTTTTGATTATTGAACTTTTCTCACGTAACACACATACACACACACACACACACACACATCCCCATCCACACTCTCTGGGGGGGCGTCCCTGGATGGAAGAATGAACTGTCTGAAAACAATGTTGTTGGCAGATTCAAGCTTTTAACAGATTAATCAGGTTAGGAAAGGTGATTCCTGAAATCTGACCAACAACTAAGATTTGGAGATGTGTCCAGGTACCCAGCCTTCACACCTACAAAATTGAAATGAAATATTGTTATTAGTTATTATTTGCAAAGCATCTGACAATTGAATGATTTATATCTTATATAATCCTCAAAACACCCATTGCAAGATGTTATTATCCACAGCTTAAGAAGGAAGAAACTGAGGCTGTGAGTGACGTTTATTCAGTCGTTCAACACATGAAAAAGTGCCCGCAGTCATTATTTTTATACTGTGGTAAATTGAACTCAAATTTCTTAAAAAAAAAAAAAAAAAATGTGACTTCCAATTTAATTTTTCTCTTGCTGAAATATAAGTCACTTTTCTCTAGGACAGCCCATCAAATCTTTAAAAACAAACGAACAAACAAAAGAAAACCTTGAGAAAGGAAATAGCATACAAAAGAACTGGACAAGTATAAACAGACTACCTGGAAGATTCTCTGAAATCTCCCAAGATATAAGGGCCAGAAATTGAGTCTAAAAATGTACTTTTATTTTCTGTCCTTCTAAATCCTTTGTCTCTAGTTCCTCTTCCAGAAATAAAGGTAGAGTTAAATGAGATTATCTAATACTCTTGACCAGATTTGCATGTGTGCAGCTTTAAAATAATAAAATTCTTTTTCGCTCTATATTATACCAGTACCCAGAAGTGTTTGTCTTGTCAGATAAGGTAGTAAGAAAGAAAATAAAAACAAAGAAACAAAAACAATGCATCTGGATAAGTGCTTTGAGATTCAATTAAAATGGCCACTATACTATGATAAAATTGTTAGAATAAAAGAAACACATTCCAATTGCAAATGCTTTTATTCTCTTGTCCTGCTGAATTTCCAAATTCTTCTGAAAGTTTGCTAGCTATGAATACCTCTGTACAAAAAATTTCTTCATTTGTATGACTCATGATCCCGATTGTTACTTTAATCTTTTAAAAATATTTGGTTTTACACTAAAAAGTGCTCTGATTGTATATTAATAAGTACATTATACAAATAAATACTGTAAGATTTAAATTAAAATGGTGAATTATTTATTTGAATCCTTTTTCAATTGCATATTCAAATAAGTACAGCAAATGTGTTTGAAAATTCTCACATATATAAGAAATTATACATTTAAATAAATGTATTGTATGCATGTAAATGTGTAATCATTGAAATAAACACAGCTGTATACTCCCCATATGTATAACTCCAGATGTTTGAAGCATGTATTCAAATTTCTGGAACTCTACACCTTGGTATCTATTTAAACATCTCGTAGAAAATAGTGTGTTACACATACACAGGAATAAATTTTCAAACTGTATCCACAGTGAGGAAATAAGGTTAGAACAGTGAGTAGTGAGTCTCTGCCAATGAATTTCTTATCTTGAACATATCCTTATGAGATAGCTTTTCCTTGCAAATTGTCTGCAAGTAGTTTACTGATCTATAAGATGGGAACTAGTCAACTTATCTTCCATGAATATGGCTATTGCAAAGTAGTCTTGCAAGCATCTTTTAAATAAATTAAACTCCAAAAAATAATGTTTCAAATTAACTTTTAATACTTTACACTTTTGGTGTGGGAGAGTCTCATGTTATCCAGGCCTCAATTATTTATTTTTCAACTTATGCTTGTTCACCAATACTGGGCACATGTATAATTTAAAATTCCCTCCTAGGCACAAATATATATTAGAAGAAATTATGAGGAATACACTAACCAAATATCAAATAAAATATATGTAAGGACATTGAACAAGAAATAAATGGCTTTACATAAAATTAAATGCCCAGATATATGTTATGAATATGCCTATTTCTTTATTATATAGTGGCAGATATGTCATTTAGCTAAATTTGTGGTAAGTTGAATTGTAAACTAGAATCTAATAATTATATATGCCATCATCTTTCGTCTAGATAAAAGTGCATATAGATTGAAATTTGGGAGAATCATTTTGAATCAATTTGCAGAAATTATAATCCTGTCAAAATGTATGAAATTCATTGAATATATTAAAATAAGAAATATCATATCAAATTACTTAGTCTTGTTAAGCAGTCTTTTGCCTTAGATTTTAAAAGTTAAATTATCCAAATTTGCTTTCTCAGTAGCTGGAATCGGTTACTTACTAGGTCAAACACACATATTATTATTTCTGTGGGATTGTCCTAGAACAACATCAGGGAGGTGTTTAGGGTGAATTTTGTTTAAAAATTTAGACGAATGATTTTTCATGTAAGTTCATGTAAAAACTCTGTGATCCTCTAAGTCTGTACTTGAAAGTCGTGGTTTTAATCTATTGTACTATATTTAAATCACTTAACAAAACCTGGAAAATGGGTATGTTTTCTTAAAGAAAGCCTTCCTAGGGCTTCCCTGGTGGCGCAGTGGTTGAGAGTCCGCCTGCCGATGCAGGGGACATGGGTTCATGCCCCGGTCTGGGAAGATCCCAGATGCCGCGGAGCGGTTGGGCCCGTAAGCCATGACCGCTGAGCCTGCGCGTCCGGAGCCTGTGCTCCGCAACGGGAGAGGCCGCAATAGTGAGAGGCCCGCATACCGCAAAAAAAAAAAAAAAAAAAAAAAAAGCCTTCCTTTTCAAAACTCAGAAAATTAACAAACTTTAAAAAACATTTTATTGATTTCTATATTTGAAATTACAGTTATATAGCACATATATAGAATGAACTCCATGAAGATAACTGACATATTATTAAACATATATTTCAGTGTTTGTTTGCTTTTTGAATAATTGACTGCAATATTGTCTCTGAAATCTAGAAGAAAATTATCTCAAAAAAATTCTTCAGATGATTAATAGTGAGAACATATAGAGAGAATTATTTTATGTACACAGAAGAAATATGGACCATATATTACAAATATTTTGAGGATATAATTTCAAATGTAGAGTTGCCAACTATTTCTTTAATCATCAAATGACATACATAAAAAGCATAACTTGTAGGGGGCTGAAAATGTTCATATTTACTTCTTTTTTTCTGCTTATTGAGCATTTAACCCAAAATGTCAATGACATATTTCACAAACATTTCTCACATCATGATACAGCTCATAAATAATTCCCTGATAGCATTTTCCCCTTCTTAGTGGTACACATAATATTGATAATATGCTCCCCTTGTGTATTACCTCCTCAGTTTCTCCAACTCAGATTCAAGTGTCCCCTTACCATGCTTTACTGGTTCCTTTGTTAATAGTCATTCATCACTTTTTAGTATAATTTATACATAATTTACTTATATATTATGTAAATTGTTTATTATCTTTCTTCACCTCAGAATGTAAGTTGCTTGAGAGTAGAGTTCTATTCTGTCAGTTTTATTAATTGACGTATCCCAGGTGCCTAACACCTAATAGGTACACAAGAAAAGTTTTAATTAAATTAATTGCTGTAATCAATTTGTTTTAATTCCTTATACTATTCTAACTCATGAATATGCCACAATTCCTCTATCTATTGTCCTGTGATAGTGCTTTAGGGCTGTTTCTAGGTTTGCTCTATAACAGGGTGCTTATAAATATTTTTATATGATTTTCCTGGTGTAGATTCGCAAGAGTTTCTCTTTGGTTTATAACCTGGAGTAAAATAACAGATTTCTAGAGCATGTGCACATTCTAGATGAAAATATAACACCAAAGTGTTTTTTCAAGGTGCTGTACTATTTTGCCCTCCTAACAGAAGTACTTCTGAGATTCAAATGTATTTCTTTTCAGAAAGCCAAATTTTGTCTTTGTTAATTTTCTCTAATGTCTGTTTAATATTTCATTGATTTCTGCTCTTTGTTATTTCTTTTTCTCTATTTAATTTTCTTATTTGTCTATGTCTTTAAGGTGGAAACTAAAAAAAAATTGATTTAAACTTTTATTCTTTAATAATATAAGCATTTAAAACTAGAAAATTATCTCTAAGAACTGCTTTATTAATATCTCATAAATTTTGGTATGTTGGGTTTTAACTAGAAGTCATTTGGAATTATTTTTAAATTTCTCTTTCTGTGAGTTTTTCTTTTATCGCTGTTATTTGTTTAGAATTTTGTTGTTTAGTTTTCAAGTATTTGGGTGTCTTATAAATATCTTATTGTTACTGACTTTTCATTTCATTACAATTTGTTAGACAACATACTCCATAAGATTTCAAACTTTTGAAAATTATTGAGACTCATTTTATAGCCCAGCATATGGTTTATCTCAATGATTGCTCTCAGTGCACTAGAAAAGAATGTGTATTCTGCAACTGTTAGATGTAGTGTTCTACATTCTAGGATTAATAGTATGCATACTTAAATAATTGCTAAGATTCATCAATATTATATCCATTAATATTACATATTTAGGAGGGATCCCCCTATGCTCTTCTTTCATACTACCCTCAGTTTTCTCCCCAACTCCAGCATTCCAGAGCTGGAGTTCACGGTTTCACATTTCACACACAGAACTTCACACCTCCTGTTCATAAATGATACTTCACAAATGTATAAACCTTGTAAGAGTGTAATTCTATTTTTCACACTCCTGCCCTATCTTTTGTATTATTGTTGTCATGTATGTTTCTTTTAAATGCATTGTAAAACCTCAACTTAAAATTTTTACTCTAATATTTACCATTTCTGGTGTTTCGTTCTTTCCTACATCTCCAATGGAACCGATTCCCTTCATAATGCAGAATTAGCAACACCAAGTGTCTTGGTGATACTTTCTCTCAGCTTTATTTATCTGAAAAGGTCTTTCTTCCCTCTCTTTTTTGACGGTTATTTAGAATTTTGGATCTTCTTGCCTCCATGTTTCTGATGTGAGGTTTACCATTATTTACCTAACTAGTTAGTCCTCTGTTGCAATCTATCTTTTCTTTTTCCAACTCACACTGCTTTCCACATGTTACCTTTGGTTTTCAGCAGTGTGACTATCACGTATCTAGGTGTGTAGGTGTGCTTCTCTTTGTATTTACCTTACTTTGATTTTGTTGAACTTCTTGGATTTATAAGCCAATACTTTATATCACTTGGAAAGCTTTGGATATATTTTTTTAAAATAATTTTTCTGGCCCATCATAAATGTTCTTTCATTCTGGGATTCCAGTTCTATGGTGATAATTGTGTCACCCTAAATCCCTGAGGCTCTGTTAGTTTCCAAGCTTTTATCCTCTGTTCTTCAGATTGGATTCCCACTTCAACTGTCTTTATTCTACCCTGAAGCTTATTCAGTAATTTTTAAAAGTCATTTACTGTAGAATCACTAAATTTCCATTTAAGTGTTATATTTCTATTTCACTACTGAGATTCCTTAACTCTTCACTCATTATGGCCATTTTTCCCATTAAGTCCTTGAACATATTTATAATAGCTGTTTTAAACACTTCACCTTGAAATTAAACATTTCCGCCTCCTCAACAACTATTTCTATTGACTGCTATTTTTCCTTGTTGTTGGTCGTATTTTCCTGTTTCTTTGCAGATATGGTAACCTTTCATTGTGTACTGGATGCTGTGGGTGATATGCTGTAAGGACACTGACTTCTGTTATATTCCTCTGAAAAGTGTTGTTGTATTTTTTCTTGCAGTCAGTTCAATATATCCAGTCAACTTGTTTTTATGTAGGCTTGGCTCTATACTCTGTTACAGTGGATCAGTGAACATTCCAAAATGTTTTCCAAGACGCTCTACATTGGCTATCTTCAAATTCCCTCCTGTTCTTGTCCAGGCTTGATTTTGAACTTTGTTAGTATAGGTCTTCAGTAAGCCTTAGTGGTCATTGCACCTAAGCTATGGCCTTTCCAGTGTCTCAGTTTTATCCCTGAGTGTTTCTAAGTTTTCCTCACTCTACTTGGATGGGAATTTCATTTCCCATTTCTGGCCAACCTCTAATATCTTTATTACTCTCTCAATCTCACAACAACTAGTCTTTAGTAAGCCTTGTACAGTTTTTCATTGCATATGCACAGCCTAATCCTTTAATAAGGACTTATAGGGAACCCCCAAAGAGACTTTTAGTTCCTGTCTTATGTGTATCTTTCTTCTTTCCCACCTGCCCTGCAGATTCCAGCTAATTTGACAGCCCCAAATTCTGAAATCTGTCTCCACAGGCAAGTGGAACTGATGTGCTTTGCTTGTTTTCCAGCTTCATAAGCTGTGATCAGGAAATTGACCTCAGACAGAGAGCTGCAGTGAACATGGGACTTTATATCATGTTTTTTACTTCTCTCAGGGATGACAGCTATATGCTGACTATGTCCAAGGCCTGAAATCTTGCCTCACATATCTTATCCAGTTATTTAAGTAGAAAGGCTAGTCTGGTACTAACTATTCTGCCATGGTTTAAAGCATAAGTCTACACTGACATTTGTATTTTAATTCTGTATCTTGCAATTCTGCTAAATTTCTTTTTAAATTATCTGTATTATTTTTTTCTACATAATTATGCCACCAGTAAATAATGACTATTTTATTTTTCTTTTTTAAATAATTTTTATGTATTTTTCATGCTAAAATGTTGAATAGAAGTGATGATGGCAGGCATTCTTACATATTCTGTATTCTCAAAGGGAAAGCTTTAAATATTTTATCACTGAATGTTTGTTGGCTGTAAATTTTTTAATATTCTTTATTAGGTTAAGGAAGTTCCCTTTTATATATAGATTTCAAAGACTTTTTAAAAAAAATCACAAGTGGATATTAGTTTTATCAAATCTTTTTCTGTGCATTTTGAAATGATCATAAAGATTTTCAAATTTTCCTATTGGTGTTATGAGTTAAATTAATACTTTTTAATGTTGAATTTAACCCCAGTGGCTCTCCCACCATCCTACCAGGTATAGGTGAAACCCTGACTGGTGGTCCAGGTGAACAGCTGCGAAACACAGGGCTTCAGTGGGTCATTGGAAACCAGAAACTTTCTACATCTTTTGGCATCATGTTACATGGGATAACAAAACCAGGAGGGTGAAAACACTACCTCTGTACCTGGGCAAGGTATCAGGGAAGTGGACAGAAAAAGAGGCAATAAGGTCAATCCCACCAAGTGGAAGGCCAACCAGTGCTCAGCCCTTAACATAAACCAAGACTTTCACTCGATCTTTACTGGGTTCCAGGATGTATCGCTCAGGGCCAGATTTATGACATGAGAACTGTGCAGGCACACAGAACCTGCAGAAGGGCCTCCTATTTGGTTAATGCTGTCCTATTGCCTTCATGAAATTCTTAATTTTATCTTTGAACTTGTCCTTCGTTAAGGAAGTTGAATTGGATACAGGAACATGTGCATGAGCAGAGGAGATAAGCACAGTATGTTTGGCACCTTTCCTGGGCATCTCATGTGCATAAAGAGTTCTGGATGCCCCAGGAGCACAGAATTCTGGTGGATTCCAGATGTGTGGTAGTTCGGCAACACTAAAAATACAAGTAAGACAGACAGAAGGCACTGCTTCTTCCTACAGAAGCTGAGAGGGAAATAAAAAAGTCTTTGGTTTTGGGGTTCTATCCTCCTTTGAATCTACCTCTACTGGGCTATTACTAGCAAGCCTGACTCTTACAGACATCCACCCTCCATTGTATGTCCCCCTTCCCCAGTCAGCACCAGTGAGCATGAAAGGAACTCCCACAAAGAAGGATACCTGGTGTATAAGATGCGTCACCCAGGTGGCCTGCACCTATGGCCACCTCAGTTTCTGCTGGTAAGAAATGAACAATAACATATCATTTCACATACAGTAAAAGAGCCTTAAGACTCTGTACTTCCATTTATTCAGCCTTTGTGATACTGTTATCATGCATTTTATTTCTTCATTTGTTATGGCCTTGATAATATGTTATTATTTTTCCTTTAACAATTTAATTTTCCTTCAGAAAGGTTTTAAAAATAAGCAGAGGTTTTTTATATTCACCCACATATTTATCATTTGCAATGTTCTTTATTTCTTTGTGTAGATGCATGTTTCCATCTGGTATTATTTTCTTGCTGCTTGAAGGACTTCCCTGAACATAACTTATGGTGCTAATGATGAATTATTTTACCTTTTGTATGCCTGAATAAGTCTCTATTTTGCCTTAATTTTTGAAAGATATTGTTGCTGGGTTTAGAATTCCAGGTTGGCATTTTTCATTTCAGTATTTTATTTTATTTTATTTTATTTTGTTTTATTTTATTTATTTATTGTTTTGTTTTGTTTTGTTTTGTGGTACGTGGGCCTCTCACTGCTGTGGCCTCTCCCATTACGGAGCACAGGCTCTGGATGCGCAGGCTCAGCGGCCATGGCTCACGGGCCTAGCCGCTCCGTGGCATGTCGGATCCTCCTGGACTGGGGCACGAACCCGTGTCCCCTGCATCAGCAGGCGGACTCCCAAGCACTGCGCTACCAGGGAAGCCCTCAGTATTTTAAATGTTACGCCACATTCTTCTGCCTTGCACTGATTGCAAAAAGAAGTTTTCTATCTGCAATCATCTTATATTTGCTCTTCTTTAAGTAATGATTCTTTTTTCTTTGGCTGTTTTTTTAAAATTTCCCTTTAGCAGTTACTTTAAGAAATTTGATTGTATGTCATGGTATAGACTTCTTCATGTTTCTTCTGTCTGAAGTGTGTTGAGCTTCTTGGGTTCTTGGTTTTATAATTTTCATCAGATTTGTAAAATTATCAGTCACTATTGCTCCAAATATTTTTTATATTCCTCATTCTTCTGTCTCCTTCAAGTACTCCAGACACATACATTGGACTACTTGATCTGTTAGTATGTTTTAATATTTTTTTCTCTATATATATAATTTTTGATAGTTTTTATTGTTTTAGGATAGTTTTATTGTTTATTGCTTTATACTTCAAGTTCATTTATATCTTCTGCTGTTAATCCCACCCAGTGTATATTTTTAATATCAGACTTATTTATGTAACTAGAAATTCAATTTGATACTTTTTTGATATCATTCATCACTTTTATTAATATATTCACCCTTCCCTCTACCTTATTGCACATTTGGAAGATAATTATATTAACTGTTTTATTATCCTTGTCTACTAATTCTATCATCTGTCACTTCTGAGTCTGTTACTGTTGATTGAGTATTTTTTTCATTATATGGGTGATTTCTTTGTACATCTGGCAATTTTTTTATTGAATGCCAGATATTTTGAACTTTACCTTGTTGAATGCTAGATATTTTTATGTTCCTAAAATATACCTGAGGGTTTTTTTTGTGGAATGCAGATGTTACTAGAAACTATTGAATCCTTTTCAGGGTTGTTTTAAGTTTGGTAGGAAGAAGCAGAGGAGAATTTAGTCTAGTAATATTTCTCCACCACTCACCTAATACTCTTGTGTTTATTCTAACCCTTTGAATTATGATGTTACTACTATTGAATTACTACTTTGACTGGTAAGGACACGAACTTTTCCTGACCCTGTGTTAGCCCTGCAGATTTTTCTCTCTGTTTCTTCCAAATAGTACATTTTAAAAATTCAGGTTGTTTCCTGACACTGATTCACTGATTAGTATTCAGTTGAAATTCAAGAAGTAATTGCTGTATCTATGCAGAGCTCTCACTCTATAGGACTATCCTGTCTGGTATTCGACCCTGTGAACTGCAGCCGCCTTGGCCTCACCAGCTCTCAACTTCATTATCTCAACAGAGCAACACCACCAGGGTCCAACTAGGTGTCTTCTCCCTGAAATATGGGCTGGAAACTCTATCCAGGGTGTAAGTAGAGCAGTCATAGCCCTCAGTTAATTTTTTTTTTCTCCCTCAGAGATTACTGTCCTGCTGCATAATGCCTAGTGTTTAAAACCATTATTTGAGACCAGGAAGAAAGAGAAACATGAACAGACCAATCACAATCACTGAAATTGAAACTGTGATTAAAAATCTTCCAACAACCCAAAGCCCAGGACCAGATGGTTTCACAGGCAAAAGCTATCAAACATTCAGAGAAGAGCTAACACCTATCCTTCTCAAACTCTTCCAAAATATAGCAGAGGGAAGAGAACTCCCAAACTCATTCTATGAAGCCACCATCACCTTGATACCAAATCCAGACAAGGATGTCACAAGGCAAGAAAACTACAGGCCAATATCACTGATGAACATAGATGCAAAAATCCTCAACAAAATACTAGCAAACAGAATCCAACAGCACATTAAAAAGATCATAAACCATGATCAATTGAGGTTTATTCCAGGAATGCAAGGATTCTTCAATATACGCAAATCAATCAAGGTGACACACCATATTAACAATTTGAAGGAGAAAAACCACATGATCATCTCAATAGATGCAGAGAAAGCTTTCAGCAAAATTCAACACGCATTTATGATAAAAACCATGCAGAAAGTAGGCATAGAGGGAACTTTACTCAACATAATAAAGGCCATATATGACAAACCCACAGCCAACATCATCCTCAATGGTGAAAAAATGAAACCATGTCCACTAAGATCAGACACAATACAAGGTTGCCCACTCTCAACACTATTATTCAACATAGTTTTGGAAGTTTTAGCTACAGCAATCAGAGAAGAAAAAGAAATAAAAGGAATCCAAATAGGAAAAGAAGAAGTAAAGCTGTCACTGTTTGCAGATGACATGATACTATACATAGAGAATCCTAAAGAGGTTACCAGAAAGCTACTATAGTTAATCAATGAATTTGGTAAAGTAGCAGGATACAAAATTAATGCACAGAAATCTCTGGCATTCCTATACACTAATGATGAAAAATCTGAAAGTGAAATTAGGAAAACACACCCATTTACCATTGCAACAAAAATAATAAAATATCCAGGAATAAACCTACCTAAGGAGACAAAAGACCTGTATGCAGAAAATTATAAGACACTGATGAAAGAAATTAAATATGATACAAATAGATGGAGAGATATACCATGTTCTTAGATTGGAAGAATCAACATTGTGAAAATGACTCTACTACCCAAAACAATCTACAGGTTCAATGCAAGCCCTAACAAACTACCACTGGCATTTTTCACAGTACTAGAACAAAAAATTTCACAATTTGTATGGAAACACAAAAGACTCCGAATAGCCAAAACAATCTTGAGAATGAAAAATGGAGCTGGAGGAATCAGGCTCCCTGACTTCAGATTATACTACAAAGCTACAGTAATCAAGACAGCCTAGTACTGGCACAAAAACAGAAATATAGATCAATGGAACAGGATAAAAATCTCAGAGATAAGCCCATGCCCATATGGTCACCTTGTCTTTGATAAAGGAGGCAAGAATATGCAGTGGAGAAAAGACAACTTCTTCAATAAGTGGTGCTGAGAAAACTGGACAGGTACATGTAAAAGTATGAAATTAGAACACTCCCTAATACCATATATAAAAATAAACTCAAAATGGATTAAAGACCTAAATGTAAGGCCAGAAACTATCAAACTCTTAGAGGAAAACATAGGCAGAACACTCTATGACATAAATCACAGCAAGATCCTTTTTGACCTACGTCCTAGAGAAATGGAAATAGAAACAAAAATAAACAAATGGGACCTAATGAAACTTAAAAGCTTTTGCACAGCAAAGGAAACCATAAAGAAGACCAAAAGACAACCCTCAGAATGGGAGAACATATTTGTAAATGAAGCAACTGACAAAGGATTAATCTCCAAATTTACAAGCAGCTCATACAGCTCAATAAAAAAAAAAACCAAACAACCCAATCCAAAAATGGGCAGAAGAGCTAAATAGACATTTCTCCAAAGAAGATATACAGATTGCCAACAAACACATGAAAGAATGCTCAACATCATTAATCATTAGAGAAATGCAAGTCAAAACTACGATGAGATATCATCCTACACTGGTCAGAATGGCCACCATCAAAAAATCTAGAAGCAATACATGCTAGAGAGGGTGTGGAGAAAAGGGAACACTCTTGCACTGTTGGTGGGAATGTAAATTGATACAGCCACTATGAAGAACAGTATGGAGTTTCCTTAAAAAACTAAAAATAGAACTACCATATGACCCAGCAATCCCACTACTGGGCATATACCCTGAGAAAACCATAATTCAAAAAGAGTCATGTACAAAAATCTTCATTGCAGCTCTATTTACAATAGCCAGGACATGGAAGCAACCCAAGTGTCCATTATAGGATAAATGGATAAAGAAATTGTGGCCCATATATACAATGGAATATTACTCATCCATAAAAAGGAACAAAATTGAGTTATTTGTAGTGAGGTGGATGGGCCTAGAGTCTGTCATATAGAGTGAAGTAAGTCAGAAAGAAAAAAACAAATACCATTTGCTAACACATATATATGGAATCTAAGAATAAATGGTCATGAAGAACCTAGGGGCAAGACGGAAAAAAGACACAGACCTACTAGGGAATGGACTTGAAGATATGGGGAGGGGGAAGGGTAAACTGTGACAAAGTGAGAGAATGGCATGGACATATATACACTACTAAACGTAAAATAGATAGCTAGTGGGAAGCAGCTGCATAGCACAGGGAGATCAGCTCGGTGGTTTTTGACCACCTAGAGGGGTGGGTTAGGGAGGGTGGGAGGCAGGGAGATGCAAGAGGGAAGAGATATGGGAACATATGTATACGTATAACTGATTCACTTTGTTATAAAGCAGTAACTAACACACAATTGTAAAGCAATTATACTCCAATAAAGATGTTAAAAAAATAAAATTAAACCATTATTTGAGATGTCCAATTTTTGGTGAGAAAATGGCCATCTCCAGGAGAGCTCACATCTATGAGTACTCCCCAAAACTGCCACCACCAGTGTCTTTGTCCTCACAATGAGACACTGCTTCACCGCCCCCCCCGGCCACTGGAGACCCTCCAATACTAGCAGGTAGGTCTGACCCAGGATCTTATGAGGTCACCGCTTTTTCCCCTGGGTCCTGGTGTGCCTGAGACTTTGTATGCACCCTCCAAGAGTGGAGTCTCTGTTTCCCCCAGTCCTGTGGAATTCCTGCTATCAAACCACACTGGCCTTCAAAGCCAGATGGTCTGGGGACTCCTTCTCCCTATGCCAGACCCCCAGGCTGGGGAGTCTGACATGGGGCTCAGAACTTTCACTCTTGTAGGAGAACCTCTGTGATATAGTTATTTTCCAGTTTGTTGGTCACCCAACTGGCCGGTATAGAATTTGATTTTATCATGATTGCACTCCTCCTACCATTTCGTTGTGGCTTCTTCTTTGTCTTGGGATGTAGGATATCTTTTCTGGTAGGTTCCAGCATTTTTTTGTTGATGGTTGTTCAGCAGTTTGCTGTGATTTTGGTGTTTTTGTGAGGGGGGTAAGCTCAAGAGTTTCTACTCCACCAAGTTTGTAGTTGTTTTAGGTGAAGGTTAGATCTGACCTTTATTACTTAATCATAGCTGGGAACAGAAGTTTTGTGCTACTCTATTTTATTTGAAAATTAATTATCAGAATTTTTGGGTGTAGGAGGAAGGAGTATTATTCCAGAGAGGATTTGTATTACCACTGTAAGCACTTTAGGGCAGTAAGGATGTAGAATAATTTAAAACTTAATTGAAGCATAAGAGTCTCAACTTTTGTCTGCAAATATATTCAAAGTCCACCTTGTGGGTACAACTTCCCAGGGATTTTTTTTTTTCCTTTCTCTGCTGAGAGTCGGGACAACCATAGTCCTTTGATAACTGAGGCATGCGTATGTTTACTTTTGCTTCTTCCTTGCATCTACGTTCCCAACTCAGTGTTTGAGAGGTTTTTTTAATTAGATTTCCTACCTTGCGTGCTCCCTGACTCATGAAGGCTGTGAAAACCACTGAAGTTTCCAGCTTCTGCATACACATTCAGGGCAAAAGCAGTTTCTGTATTCCTGTTACTTGCTGAAATACAGCTGTTTCAATTAACTGTTATTATAAAACACACCACCAAAAATCTAGTGATATAAAACAAAAGTAATTTTATTATGATCAAAAATCCTATGGGTCAGGAATTTGGACAGGACTCAACAGGAAGCACTTGTCTGTTCCACAATGCCTGGGGTCTCAGCAGGGAAACCTAAACTCCTGGAGAATGACTCAAATGGCTGTCAATTGGAATCAATCATATTTAAGCTCCTCTACACAAATGTCTGCTACCTGGGTTAGGTTGTCTTGAAAACTGTATTGCACTTAGCTGGGACTATTGACAAGAGGACCTGTACATAGCATTTCAGTGGCTTGGAATTCTCACAGCAGTTTAAGGTCACCTTGCAGATCTGTGAGACGGAAAAAATTGTGCCCATCTTTGGAAAATACAACTTACTATATCCTCTATTATATCTGTGATTGAAAAATGTTTTTGTTTCATTAGGTCTTTGGAGATATGTCATATCTATATCTATATCTAGTCTTCAGCATTTTTATTTGTTTTCAGCATGAAGAATTCCAGAGGTCAATCTGGACATTTAGGTTCAATAAAATATCACTAGATATGGAACTCTCAAGTTTCATATATACTTGAGCATCATTTTTTCAAGTTCCACAAAAATATTATTGGTGTTTTGGTGGGTATTTCACTGATATTCATTACAGGCATATTTTGGATATACTGTGGGTTTGGTTCCAGAATGCCACAATATAGTGAGTATCACAGTAAAGTGAGTCACACAAATTTTTGGTTTCTCAGTGGATAAAAAAGTTACATTTATACTACAGTTTCTTAAGTGTGCAATAGCATTATGTCTAAAAAAACAATATGCATACCTTAATTTAAAAATACTTTATTTTTAAAAAATGCTAACCATCATGTGAGCCTTCAGTGAATCATATTATTTTTGTTGATGGAGGGTCTGCCTTGATGTTGATGGCTGCTGACTGATCAGGATGGTGGTTGCTGAAGGCTGGTGTGGCTCTAGAAATTTTTTTAAACAAGACAGTAATAAAGTTTCCTGCACTGATTGACTCTTCCTTTCATGGATGATTTCCCTGTAAGACGCAATGCTTTTTGATAATATTTTACCCACAGAAGAACCTCTTTCAAAACTGGAGTCTTAACCTCTTGAATCCTGCCCCTGCTTATCAATTAAGGTTATGTAATGTTCTAAATCCTTTGTTGTCATTTCAACAGTGTTCACATCTTCACCAAGAGTAGATTTCAGCCCAAGAAACCACTTTCTTTGCTCATCCATAAGAAGCAACTCCTCGTTCATTAAAGTTTTATCATGAGATTGCAGCATTTCAGTCACATCTTCAGGCTCCACTTCTAATTCTACTTCTCTTGCTATTTCCACCACATCTGCAGTTACATTAGTAACATCAAAGATCACTGATCACAGATCATCATAACAAATATAATAATAATATTAAAGTTTGAAATATTGCAAGAATTACCAATGTGACTCAGGGGCATGAGATGAGCAAATGCTGTTGAAAACATGGTGCCAGTAGACTTGCTCAATGCAGGGCTGCCACAAACCTTAAATTTATAAAAAACACAGTATCTGAAAAGTGCAATAAAATGAGGTATGCCTATATTGATTTTTAGATGCCTTTATAATACTGAGTGTTCTTATTCTTGAACATACATAGTATGTGTTTTTTTAGATCTCATTAACCGAAGTTGCATACTTTTTTCCATTCAGGTCATGCATATTTATTTTTAGATTTTTTTTGGAATATTGTATTTTTTGTGGTTTTATGAATTGCATTTATTACATGCACTATATTTTCTAATTGCTTACTACTGGTTTGTGGGAAACTATTGATTTTTGCAAACTGATCATGTATATAGCCATTCAACTTGGTTTAATTTCTTAGCTGATACAAAAGTTTGTCTGTTGATTCTCTTGAAATTTAGAATCATGTACAAATAATGATAAACTGTCTTGGAATTTGGAATCATGTATGACTGATAAGAGTTTTTTTCTCCTTTCCAATGTATATACCACTTTATTTTTATTATTCCCTTAGCTAGGACTTCCAAAATGATGTTGAAGAATAGCAACAATAAAGAGAATCTTCATCTTGGGTATCAACTCTAATTTGAAATATTTCTAATGTTTCAGCATTGTGACATGGCATTCACTTAAATCTCTGGTACTTTTTTAAGTATATTCTAGTCTAGATTTGTTTTGTTAAATATTTTTATTAGGAATGAATATTTGCTTCTATTTAATGTTTATCATTACCCATTGAAATAAACAACAGCATTTTACAGTTATTACATCAGTAGATATTCTAATGTGAGAATATATTTTCTCATGGAGAAACACTACTGAGCCATGCTTTTTTTTTCTTTTTACCATGCTGCCTAATTTGGCTGCTTAATACTTTATATGTTTTTTTGTACCTATTTAGGAAGTGTAATT
The DNA here is from genome assembly GCF_949752795.1 of Hyperoodon ampullatus. Classification (NCBI taxonomy): domain Eukaryota; kingdom Metazoa; phylum Chordata; class Mammalia; order Artiodactyla; family Ziphiidae; genus Hyperoodon; species Hyperoodon ampullatus. The sequence goes on from NC_136930.1 coordinate 36,372,707, forward strand.
GGCATATTGTGGGGCATGTATGTGTGTGTGGGTGTGTTTGCTATCACTTCCCAGTTTTGGTAACTGTTGAATATATTAGGTTAATAAAATGAGGTAGGTAGCTTCACCTTATTTTCTTTGCTATGGGAATCTTTCGCAGAAGTTGGAAAATTGTTTATTTAGTAAAGTCTTACCAGAACTCGCTATCTAGGGAAAAATCTTCTGGTATTGATACTGCTTCAGTTTACTCTGGGGTTAAAGGTTTAAATCAATTGTTCTACTTTCTCTTGAACACACTTAAAAATTCATTTTACCAAAAGCATATACATGTTATGTAGGCTTAAAAATTTATGGCCTAGAATTCTACATTCTCTTATAGTATCTTAAAAACTTGTAAAGTTATTTCAATAACTTTGTCAGTTTGAGTTTCTAATGTGTTCTCCCCTTTTTCATGACCATAATTTCCAGTTTTTTTTTTTAATTGGAGTATAATTGTTTTGCGATGCTGTGTTAGTTTCTGCTGTACAGAAACTAACAGAAAGTGAATCAGCTATACGTATACATATATCTTCATATCACCTCCCTCTTAAGCCTCTCTTCCAACTCCCATCCCACCCATCTAGGTCGTCACAAAACATCAAGCTGATCTCCCTGTGCTATGCAGCAGCTTCACACTAGCCGTCCATTTTACATTTCGTAGTGTGTATATGTCAATGCTACTCTCTCACTTCGTCCCAGCTTCCCCTTCCCCTACTGTGTGTTCAAGTCCTTTCTCTACAACTGCGTCTTTAATCCTGCCCTGTCACTAGGTTCATCAGTACTGTTTTTCTAGATTCCATGTATGTGTGTTAGCATATGGTATTTGTTTTTCTCTTTCTGACTTACTTCACTCTGTATGACAGACTCTAGGTCAGTCCAGATCATTACAAATAACTCAATTCCGTTCCTTTTTATGGCTAAGTAATATTACATTGTATATATGTGCCATATCTTCTTTATCCATTCCTCTGTCAATGGACGTTTAGGTTGCTTTCATGTCCTGGTTACTGTAAATAGTGCTGCAATGAACATCGTGCTACACGTATCTTTTTGAATTATGATTTTCTCAGGGTATATGCTAAGTAGTGGGACAACTGGGTCATATGGTAGTTCTATTTTCAGGGTTTTTTTTGGTTGCTGTTGTTGCAATATCTTCTATGTATTTATTTATTTTTAAACACTTTTATTGGAGTATAATTACTTTACAATGTTGTGTTAGTTTCTGCTGTATAACAAGTGAATCAGTTATATGTATACGTATATACCCATATGCGCTCCCTCTTGTGTCTCCCTCCGACTCTCACTATCCCACCCCTCTAGGTGGTCACAAAACATGGAGCTGATCTCCCTGTGCTATGCAGCTCCTTCTCACTAGTTGTCTACTTTACATTTGGTAGTGTATATATGTCAATGCTACTCTTTCACTTCGTCCCAGCTTACCCTTCTCCCACCCCGTGTTCTCAGGTCCATTTTCTACCTCTGCATCTTTATTCCTGTCCTGCCCCTAGATTCATCAGAACCTTTTTTTTTTTTTTTTAGATTCCATGAATAAGTATTAGCATATGGTATTTGTTTTTCTCTTTGTGACATACTTCACTCTGTATGACAGACTCTAGGTCCATCCACCTCACTACAAATAACTCAGTTTTGTTTCTTTTTATGGCTGAGCAATATTCCACTGTATATATGTACCACATCCTCTTTATCCATTCATCTGTCAATGGATACTTAGGTTGCATCCATGTCCTGGCTATTGTAAATAGTGCTGCAATGAACATAGTGGTACCTGTCTCTATTGAATTATGGTTTTCTCAGGGTATATGCCCAGTAGTGGGATTGCTGGGTCATATGGTAGTTCTATTTTTAGTTTTTGAAGGAACCTCCATGCTGTTCTCCATAGTGGCTGTATCAATATACATTCCCACGAACAGTGCATTTTCTCCACACCTTCTCCAGCATTTATTGTTTTTTAGATTTTTTGATAATGGCCATTCTGACCAGTGTGAGGTGTTACCTCATTGCAGTTTTGATTTGTATTTCTCTAATGATTGGTAATGTTCAGCATCTTTTCATGTGTATAATGGCAATCTGTATGTCTACTTTGGAGAAATGTGTACTTAGGTCTTCCACCCATTTTTGGATTTGGTTGCTTTTTTTGATATTGAGCTGCATAAGCTACTTGTTTATTTTGGAGATTAATCCTTTTTCTGTTGCTTCGTTTGCAAATATTTCCCTCATTCTGGGGGTTATCTTTCCATCTTGTTTATGGTTTCCTTTGCTGTGCAGAAATTTTAACTTTCATTAGGTCACATTTGTTTTTATCTTTCATTTCCATTACTCTACGAGGTGGATCAAAAAGGATCTTGCTGTGATTTTTTTTAAATTTATTTAATTTATTTATTTTATTTATTTTTATTTTTGGCTTCGTTGGGTCTTTGTTGCTTCACGTGGGATTTTCTCTAGTTGTGACGAGCAGAAGCTACTCTTCATTGCAGTGCGCAGGCTTCTCACTGGATGGCTTCTCTTGTTTCAGAGCACGGGCTCTAGGTGCACGTGCTTCAGTAGTTGTGGCACTTGGGCTCAGTAGTTGTGGCTCACAGGATCTAGAGCGCAGGCTCAGCAGTTGTGACTCATGTGCTTAGTTGCTCTGCAGCATGTGGGATCTTCCCAGACCAGGGCTTGAACCCATGTCCTTAACATTGGCAGGCAGATTCTTAACTGCTGTGCCACCAGGGAAACCCATTGTTGTGATTTTCATCATAGAGTGTTCTGCCTATGTTTTCCTCTAAGAGTTTTATAATGTCTCACCTTATATTTAGGTTTTTAATCCATTTTGAGTTTATTTTTGTGTATGGTGTTAGGAAGTGTTCTAATTTCATTCTTTTACATGTAGCTGTCCAGCTTTCTGAGCACCACTTATTGAAGAGCCTCTCTTTTCTCCATTGTATATTCTTGCCTCCTTTGTCAAACATAAAGTGACCATATGTGAGTGGCTTTATCTCTGGGCTTTGTATCCTGTTCCATTGATCTATATTTCTTTTTTTGTGCCACTACCATACTGTCTTGATTACTGTAGCTTTGTAGTATAGTCTGAAGTTGGGGAGCCTGATTCCTCCATCTCTGTTTTTCTTTCTCAAGATTGCTTTAGCTATTCTGGATCTTTTGTGTTTCCATACAAATTGTGAAATTTTTTGTTCTAGTTCTGTGAAAAATGCCATTGGTAATTTGATATGGATTGCATTGAATCTGAAGATTACTTTAGGTAGTGTAGTCATTTTCACAATGTTGATTCTTCCAATCCAAGAACAAGATATATCTTTCCATCTGTTTGTATTACCATTAATTTTTTTCATTAGTGTCTTATAGTTTTCTGCATACAAGTCTTTTGCCCCCTTAGGTAGGTTTATTCCTAGGTATTTTATTCTTTTTGTGGCAATGGTAAATGGGAGTGTTTGCTTAATTTCTCTTTCTGATTTTTCATCATTAGTGTATAGGAATGCAAGAGATTTCTCTGCATTAATTTTGTATCCTGCTACTTTATGAAATTCATTGATTAGCTCTAGTAGTTTTCTAGTGGCATCTTGAGGATTTTCTATGTATAATATCATGTCATCTTCAGACAGTGACAGTTTTAGTTCTTTTCCTATTTAGATTCTTTTTATTTCTTTTTCTTTGATTGCCATGGATAAACTTCCACAACTATGTTGAATAATAGTAGTGAGAGTGGGCACCCTTGTCTTGTTCCTGATCTTAAAGGAAATACTTTCAGTGTTCTACCATTGAGAATGACATTGGCTGTGCGTTTGCCATATTCGGCTTTTATTATGTTGAGGTAGGTTCCCTCTATGCTCACTTTCTAGAGAGTTTTTATCATAAATGGATGTTGAATTTTGTTGAAAGCTTTTTCTGCATCTATTGAGATGATCATATGTTTTTTTTTCCTTCAGTTTGTTGATAGGGTGTATCACATTGATTGATTTGCAGATATTATGGAATCTTTGCATTCCTGGGATAGACCCCACTTGATCATGGTGTATGATCCTTTTAATGTGCTGTTTGATTCTGTTTACTAGCATTTTGTTGAGGATTTTTGCATCTATATTCATCAGTGATATTGGTCTGTAATTTTCTTTTTTTGGACATCTTTGTCTGGATTTGGCATCAGGGTGATGGTGGACTCACAGAATGAGTTTGGGAGTGTTCCTCTCTCTTCTATATTTTGGAAGAGTTTAAGGAAGACAGGTGTTATCTCTTCTCTAAATGTTTGATAGAATTCACCTGTGAAGCCATCTGCACTGGGCTTTTGTTTGTTGGAAGATTTTTTTTTTTTTTTTTTTTTTTTTTTTTTTTTTTTTTGCGGTAGGCGGGCCTCTCACTGTTGTGGCCTCTCCCCCCGCGGAGCACAGGCTCCGGAGCACAGGCTCAGCGGCCATGGCTCACGGGCCCAGCCGCTCCTGCGGCATGTGGGATCCTCCCAGACCGGGGCACGAACCCGTGTCCCCTGCACCGGCAGGCGGACTCCCAACCACTGCGCCACCAGGGAAGCCCCTGTTGGAAGATTTTTAATCACAGTTTCAATTTCAGTGTTTGTGATTTGTTTGTTTATGTTTTCTATTTCTTCCTGGTTCAATCTTGGAAGGTTGCACTTTTCTAAGAATTTGTCAATGTCTTCCAGGTTGTCCATTTTATTGGCAGATAGTTGATTGTAGTAGACTCTCATGATCCTTTGTATTTCTGTGGTGTCAGTTGTTACTTCTCCTTTTTCATTTCTAATTCTATTAATTTGAGTCTTCCCTTCTTTTCCTGATGAGTCTGTCTAATGATTTATCATTATTTTTTATCTTCTCAAAGAACCACCTTTTAGTTTTATTGATCTTTGCTATTGTTTCCTTAATTGATATTTATAAGACATTCCATCCAAAAACAAGAGGGTCCACTTTCTTCTCAAGTGCACATGGAACATTCTCCAGGATAGATCATGTCTTGGATCACAAATCAAGCCTCAGTAAATTTAAGAAAATTGAAATTGCACCAAGTATCTTTTTTGACAACAATGTTATGAAACTAGATATCAATTACAGGAAAAAACTGTAAAAAATACAAACATGTGGAGGCTAAACAATACACTAGTAAACAACTAAGAGATCACTGAAGAAATCAAAGAGTAAATTAAAAAATACCTAGAAACAAAAGACAATGAAAATACGATCACCCAAAACCATGGAATTCAGCAAAAGCAGTTCTAACAGGGAAGTTTATAGCAATACCATCCTACCTCAAGAAACAAGAAAACTCTCAAATAAACAACCTAACCTTACACCTAAAGTAATTAGAGGTAGAATAACAAAAAGAAACAACAACAACTGCAAAAAAAAACAAAAATAAATTAGCAGAAGGAAAGAAATCATAAAGATCAGATCAGAAATATATTTTTTTAAATGCAATTTTTTAATATTCATCTCTCTAAAAATCTTGCTTTTATTTTCTGTTTATCAGCTTTAGAAATTATTTTTTTAATTTTATTAATATATATTTAATTCTATTGACTTTTTTTTTCTGTTTGCTGTTTTTATGTATTTTTAGTCTATTGTTTTCTAATAGTGCATTTGGTTCTATAAATTTTTCTCTGAGTCCTATCATGGACATAGAGTATACACTTTCATAAATAGTGCTTTTTATCCTTTAAAAGTTTATCATTAATATTTCTTTTCCTCTTAGAGTTATTTAGAAGCATTTTCTTTAATCAATAGGTTTGTATATTTGGAAGGAGCCTGAAGAAGTGTTAGGATTTTGTGATTGATTTCTTATTTTCTTGCAACATTCACAGTAAATATGGCCTCTATGATAACATTTTTTGGTAGCCTTTTTAGATTCCTTTTGTGATTAGTACATAGTCACTTGATTTCTGTTTTCTTTTGGTGTTCCATTTCTGTTTATATCCTTTGCTGAGTACAATCTTATATAAAATTCTACATATACCTACTACATCGTTAGTTAATTTTGTTATACAAGTATTTTATATCCTAGCCTATTTTCACATTGCCAGTTCAACAAATCAAAAATCTCTAAGGTTTGTCACTATGATTATGGATTTATTACTTTTTTGTGTGTATTTATCAGTGTCATTTTATATATTTTGTAGCTATGTTCATTGGTACATAAAGAACCATTACTACTATATACTGCTAAAATTCCTACATTATATTTAACCAGTATGAACTATCCCTTTCACCTCCTTTAATGCTGCTTACCTTAAATTGTATTTTGTCTAATATTAATGTTGCTATTCATTTTTTTCTTAACAAGTTTCTGGCTTATCATTTTCTCTTTATTTTTTAATTCCAATATTTCTGTGTCATTTTGTTCCAGGTGAGGTTTCCTACTTCCATTGAATTCAATCTTCTTTGAATATTTTAAATTTCCAATAGTTTCTAGACCAAAATGGGGTATCCTTTTTGTTTTCCAGTGCAATAATGAATATTTTAAATATAGTTTTAAACCAAATCCAATAAATTGAAACAGAGGGAGAGGATGTAACATTTACCTAGTGTGCTATTTTGATCTTAGTGCATTATAGTATATTTAAGTTCTGCAGCATTTCATGACATCTTAAGAGCATTATTTTTCCTTATGAAAATATAACTTTCATTGTACATTTCAGAACATACAATAAACCTTCATTTTCATGCTGTACAGAAAAGAGTAAATAAGGTTTTCTATTTTTGTAAGAACCTTAGAAAAAGGAATTAATAGAGACAAAACAGAAATACTTAAATTATCAATCACTAGTAAAAGACATTCTGTTTTGGAAATTTGGCTATTCTTTGGTCACCTTTTATTTTAAATCTGCCAAATTAGCAATTTCATAATTTGCAGTACTACCTTATTTTAATTTTTTTATGGAAAACATAATTTTGAGTTTCAATTAGACTTAACAAAGGAAAACATAGTTGGGTCCACATTAACTTCAGTCATGTACATTCCCTGTATGTTAATGGAAATAAAGATTTTATGTATGATATATGTGTTACGGAAAATTAAAACCTAGCATAGATTTAGCACTGTTCCACACAAAACATTGAAGGACCCAAATATGTAGCAAATTCCATGACAGTTTTAAAGTTGAACTGCTATAGTAAATAACTGGATGTTCTTGATATTGAACATGGAATATGTGCACAAAGAAAGGAAATAACTTTGCACTTTATAAGCAGTGTGTTGTAAGTGGAAAATGAAATGTCTTAAATAAAACTGTATTTTAAATAAATAAATAAATAATGTGTTTTTTTGTCAGTCAGCCAAATGCATAGATACTGGACAAAAAAAAAAAAAAAAAAAAGAATCACTGAACACTGAAAGTATTTCCTTTAAGATCAGGAACAAGATAAGGGTGCCCACTCTCACTACTATTATTCAACATAGTTGTGGAAGTTTAGCCATGGCAATCAAAGAAAAAGAAATAAAAAGAATCCAAATCGGAAAAGAAGAAGTAAAGCTGTCACTGTTTGCAGATGACATGATACTATACATAGAGAATCCTAAAGATGCTACCAGAAAACTACTAGAGCTAATCAATGAATTTGGTCAAGTTGCAGGATACAAAATTAATGCACAGAAATCTCTGGCATTCCTATATACTAATGATGAAAAATCTGAAAGTGAAATCAAGGAAACACTCCCATTTACCATTGCAACAAAAAGAATAAAATATCTAGGAATAAACCTACCTAAGGAGACAAAAGACCTGTATGCAGAAAATTATAAGACACTGATGAAAGAAATTAAAGATGATACAAATAGATGGAGAGATGTACCATGTTCTTGGATTGGAAGAATCAACATTGTGAAAATGACTCTACTACCCAAAGCAATCTACAGATTCAATGCAATCCCTATCAAACTACCACTGGCATTTTTCACAGAACTAGAACAAAAAATTTCACAATTTGTATGGAAACACAAAAGACTCCGAATAGCCAAAGCAATCTTGAGAACGAAAAATGGAGCTGGAGGAATCAGGCTGCCTGACTTCAGACTATACTACAAAGCTACAGTAATCAAGACAGTATGGTACTGGCACAAAAACAGAAAGATAGATCAATGGAACAGGATAGAAAGCCCAGAGATAAACCCACAGACATATGGTCACCTTATATTTGATAAAGGAGGCAGGAATGTACAGTGGAGAAAGGACAGTCTCTTCAATAAGTGGCGTTGGGAAAACTGGACAGGGACATGTAAAAGTATGAGATTCGATCACTCCCTAACACCATACACAAAAATAAGCTCAAAATGGATTAAAGACCTAAATGTAAGGCCAGACACTATCAAACTCTTAGAGGAAAACATAGGCAGAACACTTTATGACATAAATCACAGCAAGATCCTTTTTGACCCACCTCCTAGAGAAATGGAAATAAAGACAAAAATAAACACATGGGACCTAATGAAACTTAAAAGCTTTTGCACAGCAAAGGAAACCATAAACAAGACTAAAAGACAACCCTCAGAATGGGAGAAAATATTTGCAAATGAAGCAACTGACAAAGGATTAATCTCCAAAATTTATAAGCAGCTCATGCAGCTCAATAACAAGAAAATAAACAACCCAATCCAAAAATGGGCAGAAGACCTAAATAGACATTTCTCCACAGAAGATATACAGACTGCCAACAAACACATGAAAGGATGCTCAACATCTTTACTCATTAGAGAAATGCAAATCAAAACTACAATGAGATATCATCTCACACCAGTCAGAATGGCCATCATCAAAAAATGTAGAAACAATGAATGCTGGAGAGGGTGTGGAAAAAAGGGAACACTCTTGCACTGCCGGTGGGAATGTGAATTGGTACAGCCACTATGGAGAACGGTATGGAGGTTCCTTAAAAAACTACAAATAGAACTACCATATGACCCAGCAATCCCACTACTGGGCATATACCCTGAGAAAACCATAATTCAAAAAGAGACATGTACCAAAATGTTCATAGCAGCCCTATTTACAATAGCCCGGAGATGGAAACAACCTAAGTGTCCATCATCGGATGAATGGGTAAAGAAGATGTGGCACATATATACAATGGAATATTACTCAGCCATAAAAAGAAATGAAATTGAACTATTTGTAATGAGGTGGATGGACCTAGAGTCTGTCATACAGAGTGAAGTAAGTCAGAAAGAGAAAGACAAATACTGTATGCTGACACATATATATGGAATTTAAGGAAAAAAAATATCATGAAGAACATAGGGGTAAGACAGGAATAAAGACACAGACCTACTAGAGAATGGACTTGAGGATATGGGGAGGGGGAAGGGTAAGCTGTGACAAAGTGAAAGAGCGGCATGGACATATATACACTAGCAAACGTAAGGTAGATAGCTAGTGGGAAGCAGCCGCATAGCACAGGGAGATCAGCTCGGTGCTTTGTGACCGCCTGGAGGGGTGGGAGGGAGACGCAAAAGGGAGGGGATATGGGAACATATGTATATGTATAACTGATTAAATTTGTTATAAAGCAAAAAATAAAAAATAAAAAAAATAAAAAAAAAAGAAATGCTTAATTGCACCCATCACGCCAGACTATTCTGATGTAGCCCTTAAGAAAAAAAAAAAAAAAAAAAAAGAATCCTTTAGCAACCTGACATTCACTAAATTAACCATATATTCTTTACTAGTGGGGAATATCCAGGATGAGGGATAGATCATGACTGACTGCTTTCTAGGCAATTTTCTCATGCTGTAATGTCTACAAAAACTGATGCAAAAATCAGAGATAGGGCTTCCCTGGTGGCGCAGTGGTTGAGAGTCCACCTGCTGATGCAGGGGCCACGGGTTTGTGCCCTGGTCGGGGAAGATCCCATATGCCGTGGAGCAGCTAGGCCTGTGAGTCATGACCGCTGAGCCTGAGCATCCGGAGCCTGTGTTCAGAGATAAATAATTGTTTTTATTTTTCAAATAGTTGAGTAGATTAAAGATATGTTGTTCTTTTAGGTGTTCCTGTAGAATCAGATGCCCCAATATCAATGGGAACTATTATATTCTCTTTTTCATGTAGCCAGCTGTCTTCTGTTATGCTTCCTGAAGAAGGTCAGATTATAAGCCCAGAAGTAAGATGAAGTCGTGATGTGATATTGAAGTTCTTCTTCCTCCTCCTAGGTAGGGGTTGTGGTGCCTTAATACTAAAAGACATTTTAAGACAAAATTGAACCCTGCTGCAATCCATTTTGAAGAGCTTTGGGGCCTTTCAGAATTTAATTTAAATGCTAGGTCTATCTAATCTATATGTGACAGATTGCAAAAGTTATTTAATGTCTCTGTGCCTTATAGTTCTCATCCATTAAATTAGCCTAATAATATCCAGTTCACAGTGCTGCTGTAAAAATTATTATAAAATAGTGTTTGAAAGGTTATAAATACAATAAGGCCCAAGGTATGAATGATATGGTTTCCTAAATTTAACTTTACAATAAATTACTTTTATTTACCCTAGTAGTGCTGGACAAAGGAGAGGAACAGGGTTGCTACCTATCCCATCACACAGATACTAGTCCTATCAGAGAGCTCCCTTGGAAGCCACAGGAGACACACAGTAGAAGAAGACAGGGGATGAAAGATCTTAACTTCAGGTCAAATCAAGACAAAATATTTTGTGATTGTTTATAAGCACAGAGTAGATTAACTGATGAAAGAAACAAGTGCCAAATTCCAGTGGTTTAACACAGTAAATTTTATTTCTTGCTGACTTTGAAATTTCTTTGACTCCTATATAGGAAGACAGTGAGACCTCTGCTCCATGAAGTCACCCAGGGAATGAAGCTTCTTTTATCTAGAGGTTCCACTATTACTAGAGTCTTGAAGATCACATGTGAATCTATTGCATCTAGCCAGAAAGAGAAGTAAAAAAGAATAAGAATAGAGAATAACATGGGTGTATATTTAGGGAACATGAATAAAATTAGTATGTGTTATTTCCAAGTTTTTCTTGTTGCATTGGCTAGAACTTAAGTCATATGGTCCCATCAACTAGGTGAGGGGAGGTTTAGAGATATAATCTGTGTGTCCAAAGTCAGAAAGAAAATAGAGTTTGGTAAATACGTAGCATTGTTTCTGCCTGCCAGAGATGTCATTTGGTCAGATGCCAGAAAAAGGACAAGGAGTCAACTGAATTTTTCTTTTGAATTTCCTCACCTAAGTTTTTTTCACACTCCTTTCTTACAGTCTTAAGAGTAAACATCCAATTTTTTTATTAAACTTAAGAAGAAATGCAGGAATAGTTTATAATTTGCTAATCAGTTTAGCTCAGCAGATCTTGATTCAATGCTGGATTCTTATACCTAGCTCTTTGTAAATTTCAAGTCATTCAACCTCTTCCAGTTTTGGTTATCTGAAAAATGTCTATCTAAATTACAGAAATGGAAAGTTAAATTGAGATATACATAAAAATATGTTTATAAATAAGGAAGCATGAGGCATTATTTTTTACTAATTAAAAGATGGCTGAAAAATTACTATAATAATGACTTGGCATTCCATTCCACTCTGCCCTGTCTTCATCAAGTCTATTAGCAAATCTGTGCAAATCATGCTGTTTAAATGTCAGAAGTATATTTGAATTTCACCTGTATTATACAGCTGGAATCTATGTTTAGTTAACACTTTTTTATACTGACATGTTTCGAATAAACTATGATATAAAAAAAAATGAAGTCATCACAGAGAACATCATACCATTACATATGAGCCAAGGGTGTGGAAGACAACGATTCAGAAGGAGATAAGAAAGGAGTTTTTAAAGGTCAGGTTGGTCTGGGCTCTGAAAAGTGGAGAATTCAGTTGGTCATCAACATTATATTAGATATTGGAATAATAGAGAAACCTAAGTAGGGTTGGTTTTGTTTGTTGTTATTTTTTTAACCTCTTGAATTTATCCTCTAATTTTGTTTTATTTTTTTATTGAGGTAACATTGGTTTATAACATTATGTAAGTTCAATACATACTTTATATTTCTACTTCCATATACACTACAGCATGTTCACCACCAAAAATTTAGTTTCCACCTTAAGCTAATTCTTCATCAAAGAATTGAAAAGAGGAACTTAATTCTTTAGTTTCCCTTTTATTCTATTATAGGCATTAGTCTAACTTTCAAAACATATTTCCTTTCCAATAAGTTTTTGCTTATTTAACATTCACAACCCTGTCCTTAATCATCTAAATTGCAACTTAAGATTAAATTGTTTTTCATGCAAATTAGAAGGTATGCCAGTTCTATGAAGGCCCACATTATAATTTTTAGATAGACTAAAAAACAATTCTTTCTTTTCTCTTTCCTCTCTTACTTTCCATTTTGCCTTTCCCTCTCTTTTTCCTACATTTTGTTCATGATTTTGTATATTATATCTTTATAAAATCTGTAAATCATGAAAAGGATATTCAACAATTATGTATAATGCAGCCCTTGTTACCTCTAACTAAACTAAATTCCATGTAAGAATAAAATAGTCCTTCTGTCAGTTACCATGAAAAAGTTCTCTCAACCTATCATATGTCCAAATGTTAGTAAACACATTATCTTAATTTCTTTCCTAGACTCAAGTCAGATACTACTATATATTTGTTTCATTTAGTTTTCTTTTCCAAATTTGACTGACACTGTGATTGACTTTGGATGACCATTATTGATCTCCAAAATTGTATGATATCATTTCTTAAACACATAACATTTTTTACTAAAAAGTGAACTGAAATGTGCATGTGTATTTGTGTATGCAAAAGAGAGAGGGAATGTCTGTAGAGTAAATGCTCATTGAAAATTTTGCTAAGGACCATGAAATTTTCATTCCTTGTGACCACGCCATAGCTTCTAGACTCCATCCCCTATTTCTTCTTCCACTTTCTTTTTGATTTCCTAACAATTCCCATCGTATAATAAGTGGTAGGTGAAATCAATGGACCAATCTTTTCCTACAAGAAATGGGGGAATAGCTTAACTTAGAGATGTTAGAAGAGATTTGGCTTCACCCTACTTTCAGTTTCCATTTGCTGTGGGAAGCCAAAGGCTAATATTTAATTTCATATATTTATTTTTTTGTCCATGTCTGACATGTCTTAAAGCCTCCAAGTTTTCTTTTCATTCTTTATTCTATTTATTGTCACAAAAGGAAGGAGAGAGGAAGAAATGTGTGTTTGTATAAGTATGTGAGTTTTTAAATTCCATGCCACCTTTTCTGGCATTTAAATCAAAAAGGGCACTAGATTGATGGGGTATACTTATTTTTTACTTTCATGTCAGAAAACATAAAGTCAATTTTATTTTCAAACATTATATTTGTCTAGTAATTTAACTCTTCTAAAATTATTTTATTTCAGATTGTCTCTGTTCTACCTAATCTCCAACATTTACTTGAGTAAAATTTACCCTTAACAGATTGGTCATCTCAAACACCATCTGTCCCCAAAAGCTTTCCAAGATCCCCAGTTTGGCCAATATATCAGTTCTCTGTGTTCTCATTATACCAGAAGACTCTTTTCCAAACACTTAGCTAATTTTATTGACCATAAATTTCTGAAAATCGGGGATTATATCTCATTCAACTTCTTATAACTTTGGATGCTATATGATGAATGCAAATTGAAGTGAATATTATAAAAATTTCTACCCCTTTCCCCCAATTTGTAATATGAGTTCCACTCCAACAGCAGTGATTTATTCACTTTTCACAGTGGACATGCAAAAACTATTTTAAACTTTATCTGGAAAAGTAATGAATAAGAAGAGCTAAGAAAATTAGTGCATTACAGATGCAAAAATATGTGGACAAATCAGTAAAAAAGAACAGACAATCAATAAACAACATTTTTAGCCATGAGGATTTAATTTAACATGTTATAAATGTAATATTACATGTCAGGAATGAAAAGATTAGTAAGTAAAAGATGTTCCTATTTTAAAATAATAAATTTAGAGCTACAGTTCAACCAAAAAAATAAAAATAAATTCCAGGTGTATCAAAAGTTAAAACTAAAACATAGAAGAAATTATGACTAGAATAAAATATGGCATAATATCTGGATAATCAGAACCATTTAAGTATAAAAGTAAGTGAGCAAATGATCAAGGAATTTACAGAAACATTTGATTACATAAGAGTATTTTTTGAAAAAACTCGTTTGTCAAAAAAAATAATAAAATCAGGAAAACAAATAATGGGAAGATTGCCTCAAGTTTAATGACTTTCATATTTTAAAAAATACTAATACCTCAATAACTAAGGTCATTAAAAACAGATTAAAAATATAGTATTGGTATAACAATATTCAATACTGATCAGAATGTGGTAAGATTGAAACATAACACTGGAATCACCAAAGAAATTTTATATTATGCTCTTTACATTCCTTATTAAAACAATAAAATGAATAAATATATTTCATAAAGATTTTCTCAAGTGTTGGGAGCTTTTTTATTTGTCAATTAATAAGAAAACTAAATTAACCAGAACACCTGCTTCTCTAAGAATTTCAGTCAATTTGGTGTTAATATTGAGGCTATTTTTGTTGTGATGATCCTTCTGTTTTATTTTCTATGATTTCTCTTTGTGCTTTCTCTGTATTTGTTTTATTAGACTTGCCAAGGATCTGTTTATACTTTTGACCTTTAAATTAAAGAAAAAAATCAAGTTTTACCTATTGTACCAGGTAGTGAAACCAGGTAGGATAATTGATATCAAGTGACAAAAACTGACTGATTAACTTGAGCCAGAAAAAAGTAAATTTACTGCTGGGTCAGAGAATTGAGAACCATGAGTTAGAGGAGCTTCAGAGATGTCAGGAGCAAGGGCCCAGGAACTGTGTATTAGGATATAGTTAACAGAATGACTCAATTCCAGTAGTAGCTACCATGGTGAAGATTTAGGTACCAGTCCAGATTTAAATTACTGGAAGAAAGATTCCACCTCCTACCAAACAGTTCATTAGCTTTAGTAGCTATAAAAATTTTAATTTGTGTCCTTAGGCTTTCTTTATGTATGTAATTGTCAAAACAAAGAAGTAATTTTGTCTTTTTTAACACAATTTTCTTATCTTATTACATTAGTTATTACCTCAGAAGTAAAATGGAAAAAATTACTTATTTCTTATTTTTTTTAATTCTTCTTTTAACTAACTTCTTATGCCAGGCACTGTTCAAGGATCAGAGGATATAGCAGAGAAAAAAACAGACCAAAACTCTGTCCTCATGGACTTGATCAAGGTCAATATGACACAGACAATAAACCAGAAAAATAAGCCAAATATACAGTATGTTATACAGTTGACTTTTTAAATTTTTATTGGAGTATAGTTGATTTGCAAAGTTGTGTTAGATTGAGGTGTACAGTAAAGTGAATCAGTTATACATATACATATATCCACAAATATTTTTAAGATTATTTTTCCCATATAGGCCATTACAGAGTATAAAGTTCACTGTGCTATACAGTAGGTCCTTATTAGTTAACTATTTTATATATAGCAGTGTGAATATGTCAATCCCAATCTCCCAATTTATGTTCCCACCCTTCTTCCCTGGTAAACATAAATTTGTTTTCTTTTTTTTTCTTTTTAACATCTTTATTGGAGTATAATTGCTTTACAATGGTGTATTAGTTTCTGCTGTATAACAAAGTGAATCAGCGATACATATACATATATCACCATATCTCCTCCCTCTTGCATCTCCCTCCCACCCTCCCTATCCCACCCCTCTAGATGGTCAAAAAGCACAGAGCTGATCTCCTTGTGCTATGCAGCTGCTTCTCACTATCTACCTACTTTACATTTGGCAGTATATATAAGCCCATGCCACTCTCTCACTTTGTCCCAGCTTAAACTTCCCCCTCCTCGTGTCCTCAAGTTCATTCTCTACATCTGCATCTTTATTCCTGTCCTGCCCCTAGGTTCTTCAGAAACATTTTTTTTTTTAGATTCCATTTTTTTGTGTTAGCATACAGTATTTGTTTTTCTCTTTCTGACTTACTTCACTCTGTATGACAGACCCTAGGTCAATCCACCTCACTACAAATAACTCAATTTTGTTTCTTTTTATGGCTGAGTACTATTCCACTGTATATACGTGCCACATTTTCTTCTTCTTTTTTTTTTTTTTTTTTTTTTTCTGTACTCAGGCTTCTCACTGTTGCGGCCTCTCCTGTTGTGGAGCACAGGCTCCGGACGCGCAGGCTCAGCAGCAGTAGCTCACAGGCCCAGCTGCTCCATGGCATTTGGGATCTTACCGGACTGGGGCACGAACCCGTGTCCCCTGCATCGGCAGGCAGACTCTCAACCACTGCGCCACCAGGGAAGCCCACCACAACTTCTTTATCCATTCCTCTGCTGATGGACACTTAGGTTGCTTCCATGTCCTGGCTATTGTAAATAGAGCTGCAACGAACATTGTGGTACGTGACTCTTTTTGAATTATGGTTTTCTCAGGGTATATGCCCAGTGGTGGGATTGATGGGTCACATGGTAGCTCTATTTTTAGATTTTTAAGAAGCATCCATACTCTTCCGCATAGTGGCTGTATTAATTTACATTCCCACCAACAGTGCAAGAGGGTTCCCTTTTCTCCACACCCTCTCCAGCAATTATTATTTGTAGATTTTTTGATGATGATCATTCTGAACAGTGTGAGGTGATACCTCATTGTACATTTTTTTTTTTTTTGGCGGTACATGGGCCTCTCACTGTTTTGGCCTCTCCCATTTCAGAGCACAGGCTCCAGATGTGCCCGCTTAGTGGCCATGGCTCACAGGCCCAGCCACTCCGTGGCATGTGGGACCTTCCCGGACCAGGGCACGAACCCATGTCCTCTGCATCGGCAAGGGGACTCTCAACCACTGCGCCACCAGGGAAGTGCACCTCATTGTACTTTTGATTTGCATTTCTCTAATGATTAGTGATGTTGAGCATCCTTTCATGTGTTTGTTGACAATCTGTAGATTTGGAGAAATGTCCATTTAGGTCTTCTGTTTATTTTTGTATTGGTTTGTTTGTTTTTTTGATATTGAGCTGCATGAGCTGCTTGTAAATTTTGGAGATTAATCCTTTGTCAGTTTCTTCATTTGCAAATATTTTCTCCCATTCTGAAGGTTGCCTTTTTGTATTGTTTATGGTTTCATTTATTGTGCAGAAGCTTTTAAGTTTCATTATGTCCCATTTGTTTATTTTTGTTTTCATATCCATTTCTGTAGGAGTTGGGTCAAAAAGGATCTTGCTGTGATTTATGTCATAGAGTGTTCTGCATATGTTTTCCTCTAAGAGTTTTATAGTATCTGGCCTTACATTTAGGTCTTGAATCTATTTTAAGTTTATTTTTGTGTATAGTGTTAAGGAGTGTCCTAATTCCATTATTTTATATGTAGAAGTCCAGTTTTCCCAGCACCACTTATTGAAGGGGCCATCTTTTCTCCATTTTCTCCATTGTATATTCTTGCTTCCTTTATCAAAGATAAGGTGAATATATGCATGTGTGTTTATCTCCGGACTTTCTATCCTGTTCCGTTGATCTATATTTTTGGTTTTGTGCCAGTACCATACTGTCTTGATTACTGTAGCTTTGTAGTACAGTTTGAAGCCTGGGTGCCTGATTCCTCCAGCTCCGTTGTTCTTTCTCAAGATTGCTTTGGCTATTCGGGGTCTTTTGTGTTTTTATACAAATTGTAAAATTTTGTGTTCTATTTCTGTGAAAAATGCCATTGGTTGTTTGATAGGGATTGCATTGAATCTGTAGATTGCTTTGGATAGTATAGTCATTTTCACAGTGTTCATTCTTACAATCCAAGAACATGGTATATCTCTCCATCTGTTTGTATCATCTTTGATTTCTTTCAACAATGTCTTATAGTTTTTTGTATAGAGGTCTTTTGCCTCCTTAGGTAGGTTTATTCCTAGGTATTTTATTCTTTTTGTTGCAGTGGTAGATGGGAGTGTTTCCTTAATATCTCTTTCAGATTTTTCATCATTAGTGTATAGGAATGCAAGAGACTTCTATGCATTAATTTGGTATCCTTTTACTTTACCAAATTCATAGATTAGCTCCAATACTTTTCTGGTAACATCTTTAGGATTCTCTATGTATAGTATCATGTCATCTGCAAACAGTGACAGTTTTACATCTTATTTTCTTATCTGAATTCCTGTTATTTCTTTTTCATCTCTGATAGCTGTGGCTAAAACTCCCAAAAATATGTTGAACTATGTTAAGTGGACAACCTTGTCTTGCTCCTGATCTAAGTGGAAATGGCTTCAGTTTTTCACCATTGAGAATGATGTTTGCTGTGGGTTTGTCATATATGGCCTTTATTATGTTCAGGTAAGTTCCCTCTATGCCTAATTTCTGGACTTTTTTTTCATAAATAAGTGTGGAATTTTGTCAAAAGCTTTTTCTGTATCTATTGAGATGATCATCTAGGTTTTATCCTTCAATTTGTTAATATGGTTTATCACATTGATTGAATTGTGTATACTGAAGAATCCTTGCATTTCCGGGATTAACCCCACTTGTTCATTGTGTATGATCCTTTTAATGTGCTGTTGGATTCTGTTTGCTAATATTTTGTTGAGGATTTTTGCATCTATGTTCATCAGTGATATTGGCCTGTAGTTTTCTTTCTTTGTGACATCTTTGTTTGGTTTTTGGTATCAGGGTTATGGTGGCCTCGTAGAACAAGTTTGGGAGTGTTCCTCCATCTGCTATATTTTGGAAGAGTTTGAGAAGGATAGGTGTTAGCTCTTCTCTAAATGTTTGATAGAATTTACCTGTGAAACCATCTAGTCCTGGGCTTTTGTTTATTAGAAGATTTTTAATCAGAGTCTCAATTTCAGTGCTTTGATTGGTCTGTTTATATTTTCTATTTCTTCCTGGTTCAGTCTCAGAAGTCTGTGCTTTGCTAAGAATTTGTCCATGTCTTCTAGGTTGTCCATTTTATTGGCATATAGTTGCTTATCATAATCTCTCATGATCCTTTGTATTTCTGCAGTGTCAGTTGTTACTTCTCCTTTTTCATTTCTAATTCTATTGTTTTGAGTCTTCTCCCTTTTGTTTTCTTGATGAGTCTGGCTACTGGTTTATCAATTTTGTTTATCTTCTCAAAGAACAAGTTTTTACTTTTATTGATCTTTGCTATTTCTCCTTCAATTCTTTTTCACTTATTTCTGATCTGAACTGTATGATTTCTTTTCTTCTGCTAACTTTGAGGTTTTTTCTTCTTCTTTCTCTAATTGCTTTAGGTGTAATGTTATGTTGTTTATTTGAGATGTTTCTTGTTTCTTGAGGTAGGATTGTATTGCTATAAATTTCTATCTTAGAACTGCCTTTGTTGCATCCCAGAGGTTTTGGGTCATCATGTTTTCATTGTCAGTTGTTTCTAGGTATATTTTTGTTTCCCTCTTTGATTTCTTCAGGGGTCTCTTGGTTACTTAGTAGTGTATTGGTAGCCTCCATGTGTTTATATTGTTTACAAATTTTTTCCTGTAATTGATATCTAGTCTCAAAGCGTTGTGGTCAGAAAAGATACTTGATATGATTTCAATTTTCTTAAATTTACCAAAGCTTTATTTGTGACCCAAGCTATGATCTATCCTGGAGAATGTTCCATGAGCACTTGAGAAGTGTAATCAGTTGTTTTTGGATGGAATGTCTTATAAATATCAATTAAGTCCATCTTGTTTAATGTGTCATTTAAAGCTTGCATTTCTTTACTTATTTTCATTTTGGATGATCTGTCCATTGGTGAAAGTGGGGTGTTAAATCCCCTACTATGAATGTGTTACTGTCGATTTCCCTTTTAACGGCTGTTAGCATTTGCCTTATGTACTGAGGTGCTCCTGTGTTGGGTGCATAAATATTTACGATTGTTATGTCTTCTTCTTGGGTTGATCCCTTGATCATTATGTAGTGTCCTTCTTTGTCTCTTGTAATAGTCTTCATTTTAAAGTCTATTTTGCCTGATATGAGAATTGCTACTCCAGGTTTCTTTTGATTTCCATTTTCATGGAATATCTTTTTCCATCCCCCCCTCACTCTCAGTCTGTCCCTAAGTCTGAAGTTGGTGTCTTGTAGACAGCATATATATGGGTCTTAATTCTGTATCCATTCAGCCAGTCTATATCTTTTGGTTGGAGCATTTAATTCATTTAAATTTCAGGTAATTATCAATATGTATGTTCCTATTACCATGTTCTTAATTGTTTTGGGTTTATTATTGTAGGTCTTTTCCTTCTCTTGTGTTTCCTGACTAGAGAAGTTCCTTTAGCATTTGTTGTAAATCTGGTTTGGTGGTGCTGAATTCTCTTAGCTTTGCTTTTCTGTAAAGGTTTTAATTTCTCTGTTGAATCTGAATGAGATTCTTGTTGGGTTTATCTTTGTTGTAGGTTTTTCCCTTTCATCACTTTAAATATGTCCTGCCGCTCCCTTCTGGCTTTCAGAATTTCTGCTGAAAGATCAGCTGTTAACCTTGTGGGGATTTCCTTTTATGTTGTTTGTCCCTTTCTGCTTTTATTATTTTGTCTTTTATTTAATTTTTGATAGTTTTATTAATATGTGTCTTGGCAAATTTCTCCTTGGATTTATCCTGTATGGGACTCTCCATGCTTCCTGCATTTGATTGACTATTTCCTTCCCATGTTAGGGAAGTTTTCAACTATAATCTCTTTTTTTTTTTTTTATTAGTTTCTGCTTTATAACAAAGTGAATCAGTCATACATATACATCTGTTCCCACATCCCCTCCCTCATGCATCTCCCTCCCTCCCACCCTCCCCATCCCACCCCTCCAGGCGGTCACAAAGCACCGAGCTGATCTCCCTGTGCTCTGCGGCTGCTTCCCACTATCTATCTACCTTACGTTTGGTGGTGTATATATGTCCATGCCTCTCTTTCCCTTTGTCACAGCTTACCCTGGTAAGCTGCAACTATAATCTCTTGAAATATTTTCTCAGTCCCTTTTTTTTTCTCTTCTTCTTATGTGAACCCTATCTTTAGAATATTGGTGTGTTTAATGTTGTCCCAGACGTCTCTAAGACTGTTCTCAATCCTTTTCATTCTTTTTTCTTTATTCTGCTCCTCAGTAGTTATTTCCACTATTTTATCTTCCAAGTCACTTATCCGTTCTTCTGCCTCAGTTATTCTGCTATTGTTTCCTTCTAGAGAATTTTAAATTTTGCTTATTGTGTTGTTCATCGTTGTTTATTTGCTCTTAGTTATTTAGGTCCTTGTTAAATGTTTCTTGTATGTTCTCCATTCTATTTCCAAGATTTTGGATCATCTTTACTATCATTACTCTGAATTCTTTTTTGGGTAGACTGCCTATTTCTTCTTCATTTGTTTGATGCAGTGGGGTTTTACCTTGCTCCTTCATCTGCTGTGTGTTTCTCTGTCTTCTCATTTTGCTTCACTTACTGTGTTTGGGGTCTCAGTTTCGCAGGCTTCAGGATCATATTTCCCATTGTTTTTGGTGTCTGCCCCCAGTGGCTAAGTTGTTTCAGTGGGTTGGGTAGGCTTCCTGGTGGACGGAACTGATGTCTGTGTTTCGTGGATGAGGCTAGGTCTTGTATTTCTGGTGGGCAGAACCATGTCCGGTGTTCTGTTTTGGGGTGTCTGTGACCTTAGTATGATTTAAGGCAGCCTCTCTGCTAATGGGTGGGGTTGTGTTCCTGTTTTGCTTGTTGTTTTGTATAGAGTGTCCAACACTGTAGCTTGCTGGTAGTTGAGTGGAGCTAGGTCTTAGCATTGAGATGGAGATCTCTGGTAGAGCTTTTGCCTGTAGATATTATATGGAGCTGGGAGGTCTCTGGTGGGCCAACGTCCTGAACTCGACTCTCCCACCTCAGAGGTACAGGGCTTACACCTGGCAGGAGCATCAAGACCCTGTCAGCCCCACGGTCATGTACGTAGGGAGTTTCTTGCCTTTTGGGAAGTCTACAGTGTTCAGTAGGTGTTCTGTAGGAGTTCTTCCACATGTAGATGCATTTCTGATGTATTTTGGGGGAGGAAGTTGATCTCCACGTCTTGCTCCTCCACAATCTTGAAGGTCTCTAGAGGTATTCTTAAGAGATCTACCATCATCCAGTTTTGCAGGCCTGTATAATCCTGTCTCTCTCTTTTCTTTCAGAGCACACCCATGGTGTCACCAGCAAATCCCACTGGGGTCCCCGGAAAAAGTATGATGGAATCCAGGTGATAAGGTCTACCTTCATTTGTGCTTAGTCTATTTTCACTTGTCTATAGAAGCTGCGTGCAGAAGTCTTGCACCCAACACGTTGGATTAGTCTTCCCACCATAGAAACACTGTGCCGGACACTTTGGCAGCTGTGTGCAGAAGCCCATAAGTTTGTTTTCTACATCCTTGACTCTACTTCTGTTTTGTAAATAAGTTCATTTATATCCTTTTTTAGTTTCCACATATAAGTGATATCATATGATATTTGTCTTTCTGTGCCTGACTTACTTTACTTAGTATGCCAGTCCATCCATGTTGTTGCAAATGGCATTTTTTGGTTCTTTTATATGGCTGTGTAATATTCCATTGTATATACGTACCACATCTTTAGCCATTCCCCTGTTGATGGACATTTAGGTTGCTTCCATGTCCTAGCTATTGTAAATAGTGCTGCAATTAACATGATGGTACCTGTCTCAATTGAATTATGGTTTTCTCAGGGTATATGCCCAGGAGTGGGATTGCTGGGTCATATGGTAGCTCCATTTTTAGTTTTTTAAGGCACCCCCATACTGTTCTTGTTAGTAGCTATACCAATTTACATTCCCACCAACAGTGTAGAAGGGTTCCCTTTGCTCCACATGCTCCCTAGCATTTATTGTTTGTAGATATTTTATGATGGCCATTCTGACTTGTGTGAGGTGATACCTCATTGTAGTTTTTTTAATTTTTTTATTGTGGTACGCGGGCCTCTCACTGTTGTGGCATCTCCCGTTGCAGAGCACAGTCTCCGGATGCACAGGTTCAGCGGCCATTGTTCACGGGCCCAGCTGCTCCTCAGCATGTGGGATCTTCCCAGACCAGGGCACGAACCCGTGTCCCCTGCATCGGCAGGTGGACTCTCAACCACTGCGCCACCAGGGAAGCCCCCTCATTGTAGTTTTGATTTGCATTTCTCTAATAATTAGTGATGTTATGCGATTTTAAGTGTTGATGATTAAAATGAAACATGGAAGATCATGAACAATGTTGCAGGTGGGCTGAAAATAATGGCAAAAGGAAGTATCACTGTCTTTTATAATATAGAGTCTCATGGTTTAGAATAAATGTTATTTGTTGTTGTGAACTTATTCTTTTTTATATTTAATTAGTTTCTTTCAAATTCAGTTTTTAAAAATTTAGAATGGCAGCTAAATTTGATCACATTTTCTTAAACATTACTGATATATTCATAAGGATTTCCTCCCTTAATTCATTGGTGATATTAATTATATCTATGGATTTAAGATCTTCCTGGTCTTCCTAAAATAAATCACATTTTGTAATAATGTACAACTATTTTTAATATACTAGATTAAATTTTCTAATATTATACTTTTAGAGTTTTGCAGCTTTATTTATAAGTAAAATCTGTCTACAATTTTCTATTCTGTCTTATCATAATCAAATTTATGAATTATTTCCATGAAGAATTTTTCATCTTTTTTCTACAGGCTGAATCATTTAAATAGCAATACAAAAGCTAACATTTTTATGGAACAACATAATACAGACAATTTTAAGCACTGTATTTAGATAAACGTAGTTAATCATCCCAGCAACTCTATAACGTAGGCATTATTATCCATATTTTACAGATAGGAAAACCTAAGCACAGAGAGATTACACAGCATATCTAAGTTCATTTGGTGGTTATGCTTTTTTTAATGGTTGATATTCAATATACTTTCCAGTTTATTTTATGATCATTTGATCTATTCATGCTTTCTACTTCTTGGCTTGATTTTACTAACTTAAATTTTGCTAGAAAAACATCCATTTCCTTGAATTTTTCAAATTTGTTGTCAAACATTGCAATTTTTTCCTTTCAGAAATATTTTATTGTTAAGATATCTCTGATTATGTTTCTATCTTATTCAAATCATATGTATTTTTTTTTTGTCTCATAACTGTGTCTTCAATCAGGCTCTTTAGGGGATTTAACTATTTTATTGGTCTTTCCAAACACCTCACTTTTTAAAAAAATTTATTAATCTCAGCCTATATTTTTCTAATGCCATTTTCCTACTATTAAAAAAATTAATATACCAATATAAATGTTGTGTTCATTTATTTTTGTCTTTTTTAAATTGATATTAAAGAGTTTTTAAAGCAATAAGGTTTCTTTTTTTTTTTTTTCTTTCCCATCCTTTCACCTTCAACCTGTCTGTGTTTTGGATCTCAAGTGGATCTCTTGCAGCTGTGACTGCTCTCTTTTATCTACAGATCCCTGGAATATATTTGCTCACTCCTTTGTTTTTGTTTTTTTTTTCCTTTTTTTATCCCTTTGTTTCAATTGTGTTTTGTAAAAATTAATCACAAAACAGGTTTCCCCACCCCCCAGGCTGGCAACTGCTCTCTTCAAGAGGGAGAACTCATATTTAGAGGAACAACTGATATATTTACTTGTACTCTTTCCATTTTAATTTATCTTTACTCTTTATTTTATTTCGTTGCATCCCTCAATTCATCTACTAAGATTTGTTTAATTTCAAAATCATTTACATTTGTTGCAGAAAGTTATCTTTAAGTTATAATTTATTCTACTTAAAAGGACTTATTATCCTTTTGGTTGAAGTTGTTTAACATTGTTTGGTCTATATCTTGCAATTCTAGTTCATAGGGACCATCAATACTAAAGGTTCTTCTTGGTTCCTTTTGGAGAACCAGTATTTTCCTTCACTTACTCATGTCTTTAATCCTAGTGGCTAGGTCAGGTTTCCTGAATTATTTATGTGATGGAAAATCTAAGAGTAATAGAAGGTATATAGATTGGCTTCCTGTGAGCAGGTGATGTATGGCTTATCACCTGTCAAGTCTTTGTTGAGGCATCAGGAGGAGGCTTCACTGATCCATGTTCTCTTATGCATACCAAGTCTTAATGCATACTAGTCTCAGGCATAAGAATTATTCAAGTCTATCTCTGTGGATTCCCTGCAGTCCTTCTGGGTCCTGGAATATCCTGAATTTCAGTGCCCCCCACCCCCATGACTAGGATAATATATTCTCCTTTTTTTCTCTCCTTCAAATATTTTGGCAAACCCTTGAACACGTACAAATTGTTCCAGGTCTGTCAAGCTACCTGTCCTATTTCCTGCATTTCAGAGGAGATGTTGTTGATAGGAAATGGGGAACGTGGGTGTCCTGGGCTTGAGTTCAGAATGCCATTTTCCAAGAACCTCCTTGAGTGAGTTTATAACAATGTAAATCAGATCATATCATATCCCCTGATTAAAATACTTCAATGACTTTCCCTTGTACTTGAAATTAAATCTGAACTCCTTTTCATAGTCTACAAGGTTTGCATGATCTAGGTGTTGTCTATGTCCCCAGCTTCAGCATGCACCACACTAGACCTTGTCCTTCTCTTATGTTTTCTATTCTCCCCCAATTCTTTTAAATTTCTGGTCTATTGATTGTTTCCTTCATTATTTTATAAAGTTATCATGGCATTTTTATTATATATATATATATATATATATAGTTATTTCAACATATTTGAGAAGGTAAATTAATGTGTTTAGCCTACTGCCTTGAATCAGAAATCAAGACAAGCTTATAGGCTAAATTGTGTGTTGTGTCCCTTAGATGCTATAATGGTGATATGTAAGGAGTAGTATTGGGCATTAAAGAGCAAGTAACTATTTGTATATAGGGTGAATAGTTATAAGAAAATGGTTCACAAAGGAGGTGACATGAATACACACACTGTTATCACCTTGACATCAAGAACTGTGAATAATTCTTCTCTGAATCCTGTCAATACTGGTTATTTATTAGTATAAGATGGTAGTACATATTAAATAGTGAAATAAATAAGTCAAATCCTGACCCCTTCTAAATTCTTGGAAGCTTGTACTTTTTTTATTACTACGTTTACAAGGATTTGGACCTTGAATAGACTCCTTTTTTTTTTTTAAGTTTAGTAAGGCACCTTTTTGAATTTGTACAGATAGACCCAGAATTAAGACTGGAGTGGATATTGAGAGCTAAATTAATCTTCAAAATAAATTAATAAAAATCCTTAATGAGAAATAAGAAGAGTGTTAGTGGAAGAAATGGAGAAATTGGAAAATAGACTTTGATATATATTTGTTGAATGAATGAATGAATGAATCAATTAATCAATGCATGAATGAGTGATAGAATTAATGAACTAAGGAAAGAATGAAATGAGGAGTCAGGAAACTGAGTTTAGTACCGGTAATACCTTCAGGCTTCAGCTTTCTTATCCATAAATGTAGAGAATTTGAATTTGATCTCTGGGCATCTTTCTAGCTCTAACAGACCAAGAATGAGTATTAAAAGATTTCCAACAATAAGACAAAACTGACAAAAATAGAATAAAGTGAAGTCTAGAAATGTTATAATACTCATTAATCCCAACAAATTAATTGGTTACAGTATTAATTTTCTAAATAGTTAAATAAATCAGGTAAATTTGAAAAATAAATAAATAAGTAAAATTTAAAAATATATATCTATACACAGATATACACAATTATATATATGAAACAAGAGTAATTATCAATACAAATGAAAAAAGTATAAATGCTCAGTCAGTTGGCCCCAAAGCAAAAAGTTTTGTGCTAAAACTTCAATAAACAGTAAGTTTAATTTTTCATATTTTATATAAAGCCCCCAACACAGTGTTTTGCCCTAAATGATCCCTCAGTAAATGTTTGTAGGATAAATGAATGAATTATTAATGATTACATTATGTAATCAAATATTAAATATTTAGCCTACTTAATATCGATATATTTTAATTCTCTTTCCATATTCATTTTAATTCTTTCCATTTACAGTTATAATAAAAATGTGGAGAGAAAGGAAAATGAGTTTAAGCTTCAGTGTGAGGATTTATATTCAGTTTATGAAAGACAATTGGCAGAAATGATTGTTGGATATTAGAGCAGTTTACTAAAAGAGATCAGGAAATCTCTCAGGGATTAGTGTTAGCACAGTAAAAAGGCAGAAAACTAAGTTAAATCAATACTTTTAAGCCTCTGTATTTTATAGCTCATCAACAACACTGTCAAAAAATTTGAGAACTATCATGATAAAAACAAAACTTCCCCAATTTGTGAAAAGGACAAATATTTTATGTATAATATAAAGTGAGTTATAGGTAAGCATAAGATTACAATCGCACTTTTGGAAAAATTATTACTGATATCTTAAATAACGAGAAAGTAGTAATTTCATTAGTTTGTATTTATTTCAAAAGATAGTTATAGATGCCGTACTCTTTACTATTTTAAGCATAAAACTACAAAAATGAAAGGGCAACTTTAAGGTACTAATGCTTCAGTGGTAAAATCAGACAAATCAACATTTCCAAGAGAGCCTAATATGCTTTAATTGGTGAAGATCTAGGCGCACTGGGAGCATTGAAGAAAGAACATCTCAGAGTTTACGGAAAGATTTACAAAAATGTCTCTAGAGACCATTAGAAAAGCTGTAGGATAGGAAAGGAATGTTTTTGGCAGAGAGACATAGAATTGTAGGAGTATCAGATTCAAAATCATAAAGACATGAAAGAGCATGGTTCATCCAAGCACAAAAGAATATTTATTTAGTGCCTACTGTGTTCCATGTATCTGAGGTGCTAGATATACAATGAAGAACAAGTCTCTAGCTTCAGGGAGCTACAAGCTAGTATTTACAAAGAGTTTGGTAACACAATAAAATTCAAAGTTCTCTGTGTGTGTGTGTGTGTGTGTGTGTGTGAGAGAGAGAGAGAGAGAGAGAGAGAGAGAGGAGATGGATATGAGCTAGATCACATTCTTCTAAGGAAATGTTGAATAAATAAATATAATTTCCTAAACAGCATCTCCCTGCTGCATTCAAAAGTAGTCATACACTCAAATTAGTCTAAACCTAACGCGCATTCTCTTCCCACTATCCTTCTACTAGAAACTGCAAATATATTAAAACCAACTATATGCAAATGCTGAGAGCAGAAGATAGGAGTGGATGATGGAGAGTTGAGGGGAGAGAGAGGAAATATTTGTAAACTGGAGAAAAGTATCTCGAGTGGACATAAAGCAAATGTCTAGCATAGGACTATGAAGGCAAAACAGTGGGAAGCAGCCGCATAGCACAGGGAGATCAGCTCAGTGCTTTGCAACCACCTAGAGGGGTGGGATAGGGAGGGTGGGAGGGAGACGCAAGAGGGAGGAGATATGGGGATATATGTATATGTATATCTGATTCACATTGTTATACAGCAGAAACTAACACATCCTTGTAAAGCAATTATACTCCAATAAAGATGTTAAAAAAATGGATGGGAGGAAAGATGAGCTAATTTTGGACTCTTGAAATGGGATGAATCAATCATACTCCTGTAAGTCTTGAGCCCAGAATTTTGTTGAGAGAGTAAAATTTTTTTCCACTTTTTCTTTTACATTAAAATGATTACCATTCTGGTTTTACTTTGTACCAAGAAACATCCTAAATCCAGCCAAAGGCATAGTTTGAACTATGCTTGTTGGTGATCAGGTGAAACACAGAGTGTCCAAGATTCTGTCCACCTGCGAGAATTTCATGAATGTACAAACTGGAGGGAGAAGTTGTGGTTACAAGTAGACACAGTGGTTTCAGGAGAGCAAATTCTTGGTCATGGTTTTAAATATCCAACGCCTCATTTGTTTGCCCTCGGAAACGGTTAAGGAAAACTAAATTGGCAAATTATTGAAAAGTTTTTCTGGTCTTTAATTCTTTAACTTAAAACCAAAATTCAGATATATTTCATAGTTTGCCATTAATTGTACATTGTTACCAAGGCAGAGTATAAAATAGCATCTCTCTTTTTTTTTTTGCGGTACGCGGGCCTCTCACTGTTGTGGCCTCTCCCGTTGCGGAACACAGGCCCCGGACGCGCAGGCTCAGCGGCCATGGCTCACGGGCCCAGCCGCTCTGAGGCATGTGGGATCTTCCGGGACCGGGGCATGAACCTGTGTCCCCTGCATCGGCAGGCAGACTCTCAACCACTGCACCACCAGGGAAGCCCTGAAATCTCTTAACAAGGTGATGAACCTTAAATCTTGAATTCCAGTACCAATTTGTCAGGAAGTTTGATTTCTTTACCAAACCCTCTCAATTAGGAAAATGTTCGTAAATGATATAATGCAGCAGTTCTCAAAATCAAAACCAGATCAGCAGCATCAGTATCACTGGAGAACTTCTCATAACAGGCCTGGCTCTGGACCTATTGAACCAGAAACAATGGAGATTGGGGCTCAGAAGACGACATTTTCACAAGCCCTCAAGGTGATTCTGCTGCATGCTAAATTTGAAAATCACTGGTATAGTGGATCTTTCTGTGTGTGTGAGGGGAATGTGAAGAAAGGTGACATCATACACAAGAGGAACCATCCAAATTGTCTTTGCTAAAACTCTTAAGAATTGTCCGGGGTATACTAAGAGAAGATTTCTAAGACCTTTACATTACAAGAACTTTTGATCACTCAGTGGTGATTAGAGAGAAAGTCTCCCCAAGATCCCTTTCACAGAAAATCCTTAATTAAAAAGCATATGTTCTTATTCAATAAGGTTTTATTTAGAAACACTTTGACTATTTAGCTTGACTCTTATCCAACTTAAAAAAATAATTGTCATTGTCCATTTATATATCTCTCTTCCTTATTAGATGGTGAGCTTCTTGTGGTTAGGGACCACATCTCACTGACTTTTACACTGCCTTTGTCAGTGACAGAGACTGGAACACAGTAAGCTCTGATAATAATAAATAATAAATGCTATTGGAAGGAAAGAAGACAGTGGGAAGGGAGATTTGGAGGGAGGGAGAGAAAGAAGAACCAACTTGAATAAGATAAAGGAGTTAAAATATGGTTTTCAGACACACAAATTCAATAAAGATTTTACTACGGTGCATGAATTTGATTTTCAAATTGTGGTCCGTGAAATAGAAACATCTCTCAAATTACTCAACATATAATAAAACTACAGAATATAAATATGCGGTTAAACAGATGCTGTCAGTGTTTGTAGGTGCCAGTTTTTACATATCCTTGTGTAACATTATTCATGCAGTTTTCCTAAGTGTTTCCCCCCAACAAAACGATTCATTTTTCTTAAATAATAATAATTGCTAGCAACCCAACTATAATAAACAACCATACAATAATAAGTCAGTATGTGCCCATACAGAGGAAAGAGAAAAGATTACTTCAGAAAACAGATGTCAGCTTCAAGCTTCCTAGGATTTATTATAAACAGAAATGACTAAAGAACATGAAAAATACTTTGGCAGTGCTATTTGAATACAGAGCTAATGAAAGGCTAAATTCACCATCAAATGTATGCTAACAGCCAAATTGCCAGAAAATCTACTGTTTCAGGAGTAGTCTATGCCAAAACACAGACTACAATTATACATAAAAAATGGTTAAACAAAATGTGGAACAGCAGGATTAACTTTCTACTGGGAAATCTGTTTCAGTATAATTGTGCTGTGTTGTGACAAATAGGAAATATATGCAAATAATGAATTAGAAATCAATTATGGATAAATAAATAAAGGTTACAGAAAAAAAAGAAATTCTAAGAGCAAAATTTGTAAATTAGCCATATTGTGAAGCAATTTTTTTCTTTTTACTATACATTTCAATAGAGTAATGATACATATGTAAGCCCATTATAGCTAACCCTGAAAAATTCTTTTCACTTTTTTCATACAAATCATTTTGCTATATGAACAAAATACTAAGAAAAAGTTTTAACATTTTCATTGGAAAAATCCAATATTTTTTAGACACAAGCCTGTCTAGGAATTTTTTTAAATAAAATAAATATCTTATGTTTTGCAGTTTTGTTGATCTTACTTTTTGATTTTTGTTTGTTTGTTTGTAATTGTTGTTGCTGTTTCAAGCAACAATCAAGTGATACCATAAAAAGTAACTTTATAACTTTTAATCACATATATTTCAAATCTCAAATAGACTATGCAGAGAATACATTGCTTAGAAGACCCTGTTATACTACACACTAGTGTGGGGTGAGATGCTACATTTATTTTAAGAGAGGAGGAAAAAAAATCTGTATTTCATTTGTTACACTGCTAACTTCACTTTAGGTAATTGCATTCAGCTTTATTATTGCCCAGAGCAATAACTGATTGTTAGTTATTGAAGTCTGAAATGATTTTCTCATTTCCCAGGAGACTCTAGAGATTTACATGGTGCACAGCAGTAACTAATAGATATAATCTGGTCATAATGTAGCTATACAGTGTGTTATTTACTTGCAGAGAACATAGATGTTCAACATTTTAACATTTCCTCAAGAAGAATGGGATATTTCGCTCAGTATAAATATTAACTGTATACTGCTCTACCAGAAACTGACCAGAAATAATATTTTGTTAGGATTTATGAAATTATGCATATGTATGGACATGAAGTAATATACAAAGACTTCTTTTTCTTTTGTGATTTTTAAATTTTATTTATTTAGAGACTTTTCAAAAAGTATATTATTTTAAAACGCCTCTCCATAATTCCAGCATATTTCTAAAACTCCAGCTAAATTATAATATATAACATATAATCAAAGAGAGACAGTACTGCAAAATAAATTTAGTGTGAGGTTATTCTGCAAAAATATTTCTTTTATTTTTGAAATTGGCCATTTTTTCCCATTATAAATTTTTAGTTTTATAGGTTTACTCACCCTTCACTCAGAAAGTTAGATAAGGATAAGCTTTCTCAGCTTCTTTTTCATATTAATTTGAGGCCAAAAGCTTGAACAAAGATCTTGGAATACATACTAGGGATGGCATACACTAAATTCAGGACAGCAGAGAAACATGCAAGTTTTTACCAAAATCCTCACGTTCACTGTGCAGAAGGCTATCTTTATTTAACATGAGGGCACTGGCATGTTCTCATTCTTTACAAAATGTACATGTAATGCAAATTTATTACATATGATTCTTGAATAAATAAAATTTTAATGGCAGCATAGTGTAATAGGGGCAAATGTTTTATTAAAGGAGATTTTTCTTTTCTTTTTTTTTTCTTTCTATCCAACTGATATAAATGTTTTATGAAGGTTTCAGAGTATTCCTCCTGGAAACATTATGGGGCCTGTACTTCTCACAAAGCAGGAGAGATTTTTGCATCTTACTACCATTAACCCTAATGAGTGTTACCCACAAAACACCTTGTACATCAGTAACAAAAACATCTTTTTTCCCAAATAAAAATTAATAAAATAAAACAAAAAACTTCCCTGGGCTATGCACACAGATTTATATTCCTCAGAATTTAATTTATTATGTATACTATACCCTAAACACATACTAATTCTTTTACTAATTCTGGAAATCCTCACTGAAAACTAGTGATCTTCAAGACTTCTTAGCAAAGATTTAATAGCAAAGAGCTTTAGTGAGGACTCATATTACTCAGACTATAAAATATAGTATAAAGTATTATCATAAATAATTTAAACTAGAGAACAGCCATCACAATAAATGAACAAAGTACATTTTGCAAAGCAATGCCTCTTATTTAAAACAAAATGCTGCCCACTTGCTAACTCAAAAAAGACCAATTTTTTGCTTTTATGTTTGTCTTCTGGCGTTGATCTCACTGAGAGATTTTAAATCGGGGGTATTTTAAGATTCTAATTAGAAATTATTCAGTGTGATATGTAGAAAAGAGAGTATGAGATGCACATTTGGCTTCATTACCAACTAGTTTTTCTAAGCTAGTCTTGGAGAAACAGACTTACCAACAATGGAGCAAAGTGTACTTTTATTTTTAATTTTGCTGAGATGTCACACAGAGAATTTACAGAATGAACCTCACAGATACTTCATTTATATTGAGAACTCAATCCAGCTTAGAAAATACTTTCAAATTCAGACCTTATTTTTAAAATGTGGATCCCTATGATCTGGGCAAGGCAAGGCCTGATGCAGATTAGGGGAGACTTCATGAAAGAATAGATGTCTGAGCTGAGTCCTAAAAACTGGAGTTAGTCAATGGGCATAGGGCATGGGGATGGGGGATGGGCTGAGTAGGGGCAGGTATTCATGGCAGGTGCAAAGGCCAAGAGCTGAGTACACTGTGCATCAGGAGACCTGAAGTACAGCTAGAGCAAAGTCAGAAGGCTAGCTAAAGAAGTCCCATCACAGAGGGAATGGGTAAGAAATTTATGTTATGTTTATATGATGTAAAATTATACAATGATTATAGACAAACTAGCTATACACAGATTAGCATGAATAGAATTTAATAACAAAATTCAGTGGAAAAAAACAGGATACTGAATATATATCATGTAGAACACTTATGTAAAGTTTAAAAATACATAAACTAATACTGAATTTTTTATGGTTATACACAAATGTAGTCAAAAAACAAAACAAAACAAAACCACAGACCAGAAGAATATGAAGCAATATTAGAAAGTTATTGCTCTGGGGAGATTGGAACAGGAATATGATTCAGGGTCCTTGAGAGGTCTCGATAATTGACTCTCTCCTTTACTAACCTCAGGATTAATTAACAAACAAACAAAAAAAATTGGCAACTGAAGGACAAAATATTGCCTCTATTTTGATCAAGTCTAGGTTGAGGGCTGTAGTGTAGAAATACAGAAAAATAGATTCCTTAATATTGAAAGTAGACTTAGACAAAATTGTCTACATTGTCACTAGCAGCTCTGGACTTATATAGATCATTCCTGTAGGGTCATATCTTTCTCCCTGTAAAATTGATGTGTTTTTAGAGAGCAATACTGTGATTTTACTGTCTGAGGAGGAGGAGCTGAACACCCAGGCCCAGTTTTTTTCTCCCAGATTCACCAACAAGATAAGTGGCCCCTTCTCAGAAGAGAGGCAAGAGGTCAGCATTGCTGTGCTAATGACAGTTACCTCTATGTATAAGGAAACAGCACATGTGGGCAGTAAGATTTCCTCCTCTAGAAGATTTAAAAATAACTTATGAAGAATGCAAACTTCTCACTAGCAGCTATTAGGGTCTGTTTTGCTCCCTGATATATCCCAAACACCAAGAAGAACTGCTGCCTCACAGTAGGTGCTCAAAAATACTTGTTGAATAAATGAAGAACTTATTTTCTTAAAAAAATGTTCTGAAGAAAGCACCACTGAATGTTAACACTCATTTACTTTTGATGAAGGATACATGTGTATTATGATACTTGCTTGATTCTTCTATAAGTTTGGAATATTTCCATACACAAAGTATGAGGCTGGACATAATGTTAGCAGTAAAGGTAGACTAGGAACAGATCTTGAAGACACTCGAATGTCTTGTAGATGGGTTAGGTTCTAAGAACAACTGACAAAAATTTATTGAAGCCACACTGCTTCTGAACTTAATGAGCCTGAGGTCTATTTCCTGGGTTAAGGACCACTTTGAACAGAAATGAGGGGAAAGAAAAAGAAATCTGGTGAAGGAAAAAACTTGGCACAGATTATAGTACTATTTTTGCATCCTTCCAGTTCTGATTCTTGACATGTGTTTATGGAAAATCCCTCGTGATGGAAGCCATGAATGGAGAAAGATGTTGCCCCTCAGAGCATCTGATTTCATACAGGTATTGAGACAAAAATACTGTTAATGTAGCCAAAGTTCAGTTTGTATGTGGTTTAGTTTGGCTGCAGAGTTTCTTCCATATCTAATATTCTAGCAGTGGTAGGAGAAATAATGTGCTCATTAAAGAGAGTTATTTTACCCCAAAGACAAGAAAAGCAGGTTTTTACAGTTAAATAAGTTGAATAAAATGTATGGCTTTGACAGTTTCCTTTATCCTTGCCTTTCAAGTAAGCTTAAAGGTGCTTGAGTGAAGACTCATTGGTATTGTATTTAACAGGCAGTTTTCAGAGTCCCAATACTTCATAGAGATCCACCCCCCCAACACACACACACAATTACACGTATAGCCTTGCTCACTCCTGCTTTCCCCAATTGTGACACCTCAAAATGGACCTAGCATGAGTTTAACCAGAGTCAGCTTCCCTTCCACAAGTTGGGGAACACAAAATCTCATAGTACTAAGACCAGATGGGACAGAGGCATTGACATGTACAAAAGATGACTTTTTAACAATTAAAATTAGTGAATGCTTTGTTAATAACAAAAATAGTGGGGAAGTACTTTCGATAGTGTAATATGTTTAGAGCATGAAAACAAGGGAGAATC
Organism: Hyperoodon ampullatus; assembly: GCF_949752795.1. Classification (NCBI taxonomy): domain Eukaryota; kingdom Metazoa; phylum Chordata; class Mammalia; order Artiodactyla; family Ziphiidae; genus Hyperoodon; species Hyperoodon ampullatus. The sequence continues at coordinate 36,408,175 of NC_136930.1, forward strand.
TTAATATTGGCAGAACAATCCAATTTTTCTAAAAATTAATCATCAGGATCAACTTCCTTAAGTGTTTCCTGCCTTTTTTTTTCTTCTTCTTCCTGAACTTTTGATCTCCTAGATATTTAAAGGTTGAAAGAAAACTCTATTTCCTCAGCAGGGTCACACAAAGAAGCAAAACTTCCTCCAAAGTCAGGATAATCTATTCATTTAAACATTTCTCTTTAGGAGCTCATACAATGATGATGTAGAAAGTGGGTTTCTGGACCCAGTGTGCATGTCACAAAATCCTGGCCTCAATGCTCACTAGCTTTGAGTTGACCTTCAGCAAATAATTGAACCTCTCTATAATATAGTTTTCTGATCTGAAAATAGGGCAAATTAATATTTGCTAACTCACTGGGCTAGGATGTTAAATAAGTTAATATATCAAAATAGCAGAGTATATAACATAATAAGTAGTCAATAAATGTTGGCAAATGGGTTATTGAAATATTAAATTATTTATAACAATTTACATGACTTTGCCCTTTTGCAGCATGTGTATTCTAAGTGATAGGTGTATAACACCAAAACACAGAGGTAACAGTGAAAACATTGAATAACTAATACATTGATTTGAGTTCATGGTTCTTGACCACCTATTTTAGTTAATTCAGGGAGGCAACTGTTTCATTTTGTTTTGATAAATCTTTATCTGGTAAATCCCTAGAGACTTAAATCCTATTTTTATTTCTTCCACTTTATTTAATGCCAGATACTGACTACTATTTTTTTTTAAGTTGTTTGATACAAAAGATAAGGTACTTGCTTCTGGTTTCAATTTTGTCTACATGCTGCTCATGTTTCCTGAGAAAACTGAAGCTCCTGGAAAGTAATCCACTATTTTATTGCATAAAGAGTGCTCATGTCAGCATACAACAAAGAAGCTATGTCACACACTAAAAGTGTTAGAAGTAACTATTAGTAATTTAATAAGTCGCCTGAAGTGAGGACTCCAGGCAGCAGCTTTGTCATAGGTGGTCATGTTCTCTACCAACAGACCCTGCGATCTTGGCCACAGTGATTTATTACAATGGACATCTAACTTCATGGTGTCCAGGGGCTTTTGAGATGACATGAAGTGAGAGTGTTACTTCACAAGGACACTGATACTCAATCTTCTTCCTGGGTAGGATTGGTCTGGGAGACATGTAAAGATGTAGCTCATTGGTGGTGGAAATGGAAATGAAAACATACCAGAAGGAGCCCAGACAAGGCAGAAACTGGATGCTGACTGGGGGGGATGGGGCCCAGGCAGCTGAGAAAACAATGAGACAACTTGCATTGGTGCAAAGGCTGCATTCCAGTTACCACAAGGTCTAGTGTTCAGTGTTTCTTATTCTTGCTTAAAACGGCTTTTTTTCTGGCTTTCCTCGAAGATTGGCTAAGATTCCTCTTTACCTTATTTTTTGTAAGATTCCGTGTATGAGGTAACCTAAATGAATCTGTTTCTTGCAAACAAAAGAACCTATATAAAAATCAAAATAACACAAATAATGGTTATTTGTGTTATTTGGGACTTAAAATATGAACCATATTAATGCAGTTTATTAGTGTACATATGTTCAATAATGAAAAAAATTACATTTACAGGATTTTAATACTGGACAAATCTTTTACATTCTATAGCAAAATTTTTTGTTTGTTTTCCATCTCTAATCTATGGGGGGATGTATGAGTATATTTCCCTAAACAGTTCATATTTTGAGCATTTGTGTGGATATAATGCATTGGGGACTTAATGCTAATTTCATATAGCAATACTACGGTAATTATTATAGCCTTATTTTAAAATAATATCCTTATTTACATTGTTCATATTAGAAAACTTTAAGGATATAGAATTCTTTAAAAAATCCATTGTGCTTTAACTTATATATAAGAAAAATGATTAGTCTTTTCAGCTATTACAAAATATATATTTGATAAGTTGTATTGGACAGTAACAGTTTGAGTTTTTGTTCATTTACTTAAAATCATTCTCTAGATATTATTCTATTTGAATAGTTGATGTTTTTGTTTTCCTATATGGAGTGTATTTAAACATTTTATTTTTAAATAGCCAAAAAAACCCCACTATTAGAATAGGCTGTCCTCCTAAGTGCTCCCATACGCATTCTGTGAGTGTCTATCTTTTCAACTAATTTATTTGCCTGCTTGTCAGTGTCCCTCACTAACTTATAAACCTCTAGAAGAGGAAAACTATATCTCCTGTATCTTATATCCTCATCATCAGGAACACAGTAGGCATTCAATAAATATGTGTTAAATTACACAAGTGAAAAATAAACAAAGCCTATAAAACCACCTTTTAAAGTACTGTAAAAGATACATTAACTTATGTGCTTATGGCAAAAACTAAATGCTTCCATCCAATATCCACTTAAATTACTTTTAGACTTATAAGGTCATTATGCTCTGGAGATGATAAAAGCAGATGGGATAGTTCACTGCTTTACCCCAGGAAGGGGAAGGAAAGTGATGAAAATTTATCAGCGGAAGTATAAATCAATAAACATTTATTAAATGTTAAAACATTTGAAACTTAACACAGTATGCACTTCCTGTGACCATTAAGTAATTTAACTATTGATGATAATTTTGATATTAGCGACCTTTGATACTGAAGTATTGAAAGTATAGCAAAATCTGTCTTTTCCTGTCCTTTTTTTTGTGCATTTAAATGTGAAGCACTAAGGCTCATGCCACTTTATTCTGATGGAGGTGGAAGGGGAGATGGAGGTGGAAGCCTGCCACTGAATTTGAATTATGTAGGGAACATAGCCGTGTTGTACTCTCTTGTCAATATCTCCTTCCAGCTGGTGCTGACATAATTAGGCACATCAAGCACAGAAGAAGACATTTTAAATTCAAAGCACTGTTCCAAGTCCTGTGAGTAGCTATGAAAGGTGCCTGAAGTAATCAATAACACATGGTAAGGTGTGCAGTTGTAGTAGGTTATCCACCCACCTTGGGTCTATTATAAGACAAAAAGAAGTAGAAAAGCAAAGATTGTTAACTTTTTAAAAAGTAGCCTTGTTTAAAGTGTTGACTTATTCGTACTGAATTTTCTTTAAAAGACTACGAACTTAGAATTGAATCTTTCATCACCAACATAAAACAAACTGACATAAACTACCTGAGACAAGAAACTTTAACTTCCTTTGTTCTCCACTATACCCTCAGTATCTAACATGGTATGTGTCAATTGATATGTGATCAACAAGTATTTGTCTAACAGAATGAATATGTAAATGGGAAACCCCAGTCTTACTTATCCTTATTAGCCAAGTGGGAATATAGTGTACATTATGGGATTGTTATGTGGATTAGAAATAAATTAGATAAAGCCTCTAAGCATCTGTAGCAACAACTGCTGTTCCATAAAGTAGGAGATCCATATAAATATAATATATAATTGAAAATTTATTGGAGTATGGTATACATTTTGGCTTTTAAAAATATGTCCCTCACTGTCTTGCCTGACTTTCACTGCATCTTCTCTCACAGAATCCTTCTTCCTCATTCTTTTCTGGCCCTCTACATCCTAAACATTTGTTTAACAGAACAATTTAGTTATCACTTTAAAACCGATCTTCAAAGCTCATGACTTGAGGGTCTCAGCTGCTACTGTAAAAGACTTCTCAAAGTATTTTTCTAAACAAAGACATTTATCTCCCAAGAAAAATTTTAGTGGCAGCTGAGATTAATTTTTTCACCCACTTCATATATGTAATTTCTACTGTCATTCATAGAAAGTTCTGTCACAGTTGAAAAAAGACACCATATGGAACAAGGTCTGTAAATACCTTCTTACAGCATGTAGGGGTATAAATTTAGTTTGTGATCCCAAAGATTAAAATAATCTAAATGGTGATTTTCAACCACAAGGTGTAATTCTAAGGAGTCTCTGAGAGAAGAGAGGTTGAATATGGAGTCTCTCAGCTCTTAAATATAACACTTTCATTAACTTAATAGATAAATATTTCTTTGGAAAGCCATGCTTAAAGGAAAAAAGAGTGAAAGCTGGAGGAACAATCAGAAAAATGTTGCCCAATAAAAATTCTATGGCATATGGGTGGGGACCTGGCCCTGCCTTATAGCAAGTTGGCACAAGTGTCAAGCCCCCACAGGCCAAAGAGCCAATTGCATAGGAAGATGGACCCGCAATCCACTGGCCAACAGCCACTGCATCAGGCAGAGCCTTGCAGCCAACCAGGCCAGGGACCAGCCCATCTTACCAGTGCAGCCATAGTAATTGGCACCACAAAAACAGAAGTGCACATGCAGCCCACATAGAAGTCACCCTAGAGCATATAGCTCTGGTGACCAGAGGTGAGTGTACTGCTGGGCCCCATTGGATATCTTCTCCAATTTCAGAAAATGAAAACAACTTACCAAACATATAGAAATTAACACAAAAAAAATGGGAAAAATGAGGAGACAGAGGAATAAATTCCAAATAAAGGAATAAGAAATAATTTTAGGAAAAGAACTAAACTAAGTGGAGTTAACAAATACCCAATAAAGAATTCAAGGATGTTTGCCAAACTTAGGAGAAGACTGGATTAACACCATGAGAATTTCAAAAATGAGCTAGAAAATATAACAGCTGAAGAATACAATAACCAAAATTAAAAAAACAAACACTAGAAGGAATCAACAGTAAATTAAATGATATAGAAAAATGAATCAGCGATCTGGAAGACAGAGTAGTGGAAATCACCCAAGTTGAATGGAAAAATATATATTTTTTAATGTTTAGAAATGAGGATAGCTTAAGAGATTTCTGGGACATCAAGCATACTAAAAATTGCTACAGGGATCCCAGAAGGACAAGAGAGAGAGAAAGGGGCAGAGAATTTATTTGAAGAAATAATACCAGATAGCATTCCTGAAGTGGAGAAGGAAATAGATATCCAGGTCCAGGGGCATAGAGAGACCTAAACAAAAGGACCCCAAAGAAGCCCACACTGAGACACATTATGATTAAAGTGACAAAAAATTAAAGATAAAGAGACAATCTTAAAAGCAGCAAGAGAAAAGCAACTAGCTATGTTATGTACAAAAGGAACTATGAGTAGATTATAAGACTGTGAGTCGATTTTTCAGCAGAAACTTTTCAGGCCAGAAAGGAATGGCATAATATATTCAAAATGATGGGAGAAAAAAACTACAACCAAGAATATACTGTCCAGGAAGGCTATCATTCAGATTTGAAGGAGAGAGTGTTCTACAGTCAAGGAAAAGTAAGAGTAAAACACCACAAAACTGGGTTCACAAGAAATATTGAAGAGACTTAGCTAAGTGGGGAAAAAACACACAACTAGAAATATGAAAATGATGAAAGGAAAAATGTCACTGGTAAAGGCAAACACACAGTAAAGGTAGATCAAATACTTATAAAGTTAACAGGAAGATTAAAAGACAAAAGTAGTAAATCATTTACATCCAGAGTAAGTAGGTAATGGATATGTAAAATATAAAAAGCCAAAAAATTAAACTTTGAGGGGGCAAATTAAAATGTAGCATGGTTAGAGTGCATTCAAACTTAAGAATCACCATCTTAAAATAATCATATATATAAATACACACACACAAAAAGAGAAAAGAATGCAAACATAACACTAAAGATAGTTATCAAAAAACAAGGGAAGAGAACAAAAGAAGAAGAAAGGAATAGAAAAGACCTACAAAAACAAGCCCAAAACAACAAAATGACATTAAGTAAATGCCTATCAATACATACATTAAATGTAAAGGGACTAAATGTTCCAATCAAAAAGCATAGAATGGCTGAATGGATACAAAAACAAGTTCCATCTATATGCTACCAACAAGAGACTCACTCTAGTTCTAAAGACACACACAGACTGAAAGTTAGAGGATGGAAAAATGTGTTATATGCAAATGGAAATGAAAACTAAGCTGGGGAAGCAATACTTATATCAGACAAAATAAATTTTTAAACAAAGACTGTAACAAGAGACACAGAAGGAAATTATTTAATGATAAAAGGACCAATCCAACAAGAAGTTATAAAAATTATAAAAATATATGTACACAACAAAGGAGCACCTAAGTAAATAAAGCATATGTTAGCAAACATAAGGGAGAAATTGACAGTAATACAATAATAGTAGGGGCATTTAACACCCACTTACATCAATGGACAGATTATCTAGAAAGAAAATCTACAAGGAACCACTGGCCTTAAGTAACACATCAACAGAGGGAATTCATAGGTATATATATGGAACATTTTATATAAAATCAGCAGACTACACATTTTTTTCCAGTGCACATGGAACATTCTCCAAGATAGATCACAAGCTTGGCCACAAAACTAGTCTCAATAAGTTTAAGAAATTGAAATCATTTCAATCACCTTTTCCAAACAGAAAGGTATGATATTAGAAATCAGCTACAAGGAAAACAAAAACAAAAATACAGAAAGACTAATCAATATGCTACTAAACAACCAATGGATTGCTGAGGAAATCACAAAATACCTGAAGAAAAATGAAAATAAAAACACAATGATCCAAAATCTATGAGATGCAGCAAAAGCAGGTCTAAGAGGGAAGTTTATAACAATACAAGCCTACTTCAAAACAAAATAATCTCATTAACAATCTAACCTTGCCCCTAAAGGAACCAGAAAATAAAAAAAAAAAGTAGAAATCCCAAAGTTAGTAGAAAGAAAAAAAAAAAGATCAGAGCATAAGAAATAAAATAGGGACTAAAAAAAGAGAAACGTTCAATGAAACTAAGGGCTTGTTCTTTAAAAGATAAACAAAATTGATCAGCCTTTCACCAGAGTCAACAAAAAGAGAGAGGGCACAAATAAACAATGTCAAAAGTGAAAGAGAGGCTATAACTGACACCATAGAAACACAAAGAGTGATTATCATGAACACAAAGAAAATACACCAATAAAATAGACAACCTAGAAGAAATGGATAAATTTCTAGAAATGTATCCTCTCCCAAGATTGAATCAGGAAGAAATAAAAAAATATGAACAGATTGATTACAAGTAATAAAAATGCATCAGTAATTTTTGAAACTCACAACGAACAAAATTCCAGATAGACAGCTGAACAGGTGAATTCTAGCAAACATTTAATGAAGAGTTAACACTTATTCTTTTCAAACTATTCCAGAACAACTGAAGAGGAAGAAACATTATAGAATTCATTCAATGAGGCCAGCATTACCCTGATACAAAAACCAGAGTAGGGCACCACAGTAAAGGAAAACTACAAGCCAATTATCTCTGATGGACATAGATACAAAAGTCCTCAACAAAATATTAGCAAACCAAATTCAACAATACATTAAAGAGATTATACACCATTATCAAGTGAGATTTATTCCAGGGATGCAAAGGATGGCTCATTATCCTCAAATCAATTGATGTGATACAGCACATTATCAAATTGAAAATAAAAAAATAGCATCATCTTAATAGATATATAAAAATCTTTTGAAAAAAATTTCACATCCATTAATGATAAAAACTCTACAGAAAGTTGGTATAGAAGGAATACACTTCAACCTAATAAAGAGCACATATGATAAGCCCAGCTTATCATATTAGCCCAGCTAACATCATACTCAACAGTGAAAAGCTGAAAGCATTTCCTCTAAGATCAGGAATAAGACAAGAATTTGCACTCTCCTACTCTTATTCAACATAGCATTTGATGTCCTAGCCAAAAGACTCAGACAAGAAAAGAAATAAAAAGAATCCAAATGGGAAAGGAAGAAGTAAAACTATCATTGTTTGTAGATGACATGACACTACATATAGAAAATCCTAAAGATGCTACCAAAAAACTACTAGAACTAATAAGTGAAATCAGTAAATTTACAGGATACATTGTTAACATACAGAAATCTGTTGTGTTTCTATACAGTAATGAGTAATTATTTGTAGGAGAAATTAAGAAAACAATCCCATGTATAATTGTATCAAAAGAATAAAGTACCTAGAAGTAAATCTAACAAAAGAAGTAAAAGACTTGTGCTCTGAAAACTATAAGACATTGATGAAAGAAATTGAAACCAACACAAACAAATGAAAAATATACTGTGCTCATGGACTGAGATAATTAATATTGTTAAAATGACCATACTATTCAAGGCAATCAACACAGTTAATGCAATTCCTATCAAAACACCAAAAGATTCTTTACCAGACTAGAAAAAATAATTCTAAAATTTGTATGGAAATGCAAAGACTCCAAATAGATAAAGCACTCTTGATAAAGTAGAACAAAGCTGGAGGTATCACCCTCCCTGGTTTCAAAATATACTACAAAGATACAGTAATCAAAACAGTATGGTGCCTCTGCAAAAAAATGTACACATAGATCAATGGAAGGGAATAGAGAGCTCAGCAGTAAACCCATGTTTGTATGGTTAATTAATCTATGACAAAGATGTAAGAATAAACAACTGGGAAAAGACAGCCTCTTCAATAAATGGTGTTGGGAAAACTGGACAACTATAGGCAAAAGAATCAAACTGGGCTATTTTCTCACATCATATACAAAAATAAACTCAAAATGGATTGCAGACTCAAATGTAAGACCTGAAAACTTAAAACTCCTAGAAGAAAACATAAGCAGTATGCTCTTTGACATCAGCCTTAGCAATATTTTTTGTTTGTTTGTTTGTTTTTTGTTTGTTTGTTTTTGCGATACACAGGCCTCTCACTGTTGTGGCCTCTCCCATTGCGGTGCACAGGCTCCAGGCATGCAGGCTTAGCGGCCATGGCTCATGGACCCAGGGGCTCCGCAGAATGTAGGATCTTCCCAGACCGGGGCATGAACCCGTGTCCCCTGAATCGGCAGGTGGACTCTCAACCACTGCGCTACCAGGGAAGCCCCAGCAATATTTTTTTGGATATGTCTCCTTAGGCAAGGGAAACAAAAGAAAAAATAAACAAATGGAACTACATCTAACTAAAAACTTTTGCACAGCAAAGAATGCTATTAGCAAAACAAAAAGGCAGCCTACTGAATGGGAGAAGATATTTGCAAATGATATATGTCATAAGGGGTTAATATTTAAAATATAGAAAGAACTCATACAACTCAACTTCAGAAAAACCCCAAACAACCTGATTAAAAAATGGGCAGAGGTCCTGAATAAACGTTTTTTCCAAAGACATACAGATGGACAACAGAACAATAAAATTTTCAAATCACTAATCATCAGGGAAATGCAAATCAAAACCACAATGGGATACTACCTCAAACCTGTCAGAATGGCTATTATCAAAAAGACAACAAATAACAAATGTAGTGAGGATGTCGAGAAAAGGGAACACTTGTGCACTGTTGGTGGGAATGTAAATTGGTGTAGTGACTATGAAAAACAGCATAAAGTTTCCACAAAAAATTAAAAATAGAACTGCCATACGATACAGTATTTTTGCTTCTAGATACTTATCCGAAGAAAACAAAAACATTAATTTGCAAAGATATATGCACACCAATGTCCACTGCAGCATTATTTACAATAGCCAAGATACGAAAGCAACCTAAGTGTCCATCAGTAGATGAATGGATAAAGAAGAAGTGGTGTATATATATATATATATATATATATATATATATATATATATACACACACACACACACACAATGGAATATTACTCAGTCATTGTTAATAAAATGAAATATTGCCAAATGTGACAACATGGATGGATCTAGAAGGTATTATGCTGCATGAAATAAGTCAGACAGAGTAAGATAAATAAGGTATGATCTCATTTGTATGTCAAATCTAAAAATAAAGCAAACAAACAAAACAAAATGAAAATAAACTCATAGACACAGAGAACAAATGGGTGGTTGCCAGAGTGGAGGATGTTGAGGGGGAACAAAATAGATGAAGAGGATTAAGATGTACAAACTTCCAGTTATAAAAAAAAATAATAATAAGCCATGGTGATGTAATATACAGCCTAAGAAATATGGTCAATAATATTTTAATAACTTTGTATGGGACAGGTAACTAGACTTCTCATGGTGATCATTTCATAATGTATTCAAATGTCAAACCACTATGTAGTACCCCTGAAACTAACATAATGCTGTAATTCAACTATATTTCAATAATAAAAAAGAAAAATTCTACAGTATAAAGCATTAGAGGAATGTAAGTCAGTGTTTAATGAGAATAAACTGTATCTATTTACAGTATTCTTCAGGATGATACAGTCCAAGGCATAATCTGTGCCTTAGACTGGGTAAGTATACATGGTTTTGCAACATGCCATCTATGTGTACCACCCTCCCATAACCTGAAACGAGCAACAGACTCAAAGCTTGTGATGTGACATAAAGTGGTATTTCTCTTTTGTCTGATGGATGTCAATGCTGGTCTATAACACTTACTAATTGCCTCTAGTGAAAAATGTCTCATATCAATAAAAAATAGGTACAAAAGTGAAAGGCAAATAGTAGATATTTTATTCTGTATGGTTGGAGGAGAGCAGTAATTATGATTGTAACCTTCTAATAGCAGTTAGTGCTCTTTCAGACAAAATGTTTCCCAATGTCCTACCATATATGTTAAAAGAGCTTGCAAACATTACTAAACAAATTTTCTGTCCTCTGAAAAGTAGAGGTCATGGTGGGATTTGATGTACAAGAGATTTACTGAGGGAAATTGTGTGAAGGATAAAGGGGAGAAAGCAGGTGTCAGTCGGCAGGGAGAGCCTGCAGATCATGAGGTTAGTCTGAGCCCTGGGGAAAGAGAGGGGGAAGCAAGGAGGCTTGGGAAGAAAGGCTCTTCGTCTGCAGCACAGTCCTAAGAAGGTTTTGGCCAGGCCAATGGAGTCCTGAGCCAAAGTTGCCCTCCAGAGGACTCTGCCTGTTTCCTGCAGCTACCTGCACATTAACCCCACTGGGAGCAGCCTGGGGGAATGTAGCCTGCGACAAGCACTGGTTATAGATCCACAAGGGCAGCAGTGGGGTCAGTAGATTCTGCCCCCTCAGTAGGAGATCTGAACAATTGTGTTTCAACGTTCACCACATTTTCCAAATAGGGAACTCTTTGGTTGTGAAGAACAGTTTTAAAATTCTAGCCTGGCAGACAATAAATTTAACCTAGGCTGTTTAACAGATCTGAAAACCAAATCACCTTTATCTTTGCTTTCACAGCATCACCTTTCCCTACAAGTAATCTGTCCTAAAACAGGAAGTCCTTCAATGAAGGGCTTCTGGTTATATGGAGAATTACACAGTTCACAGTTTCTAAAATGTTATTTGTTATTATTAACAAATAAGATTATTATCTGTTATTCTAGTAATATATATTCTAGTAATATATTTATCCATTTAACAAGTAATTGAATGCCTGCTGAATGCTAGACAAAATAGGTATCATTTCTTTCCAACCTTTATAGTATTATTGTGTACAGAACATGCATTTAGCATAGCAAGTTATTTTCAGAATCCAGTCTAGGAGACATAGCACCTGTAAAATATAAGGAACTCAACAAGAATTTGGTGACTGAATGTGCAATGAAATTCACAGTCACCTTGAGAAGGCATATTGTACTAGACCTTTTCAGAGGGCTCATACTCCTGTCCAATAGAATAAACTTAAACTTATCTACCCAAGAATCTTTATTCAAAATAATTTTTAAGTAAATAAAAAGTTGAGAACTAAAAAATTATGAATAGTGATTCAGTCATGTTACATTTCCAAAAATTTTCTGCTTTGAGAAAATATGTTTGGTTTTGCTTTTAAGATTTTTTATATTTGATTTTTAAGGCTGTGTTTTCTGTAGTTAATCTTTGCACATAATATAAAACCCAGAATATAAACCACACACTTAATGATGAGATTTTCTTGAAACCAAAAATGAAATTTTTTTAAAGCACAGGGCACTTTAGCCTGACTTAAAAACATCTTGATTTTTCTGTTCTCAGCTAACTATATGGCTTTATAAACTCTGTTTCCAATAAGATCATATTCTATTGTTTAACAAGAAAAATTAATAAAACAAAACCATAACTTTAGAAACAGATAGTATTATGTCCCTTTTCCCAGTCATGACATATCAAGGTGTTTTATAATAGTAACCCAAGCAGAAAACTATAGTGATATTGTGGTTTTAAAAAAATTCTTGTTTCTTTTAGTTCTATAGACATTTAAGAGACTGAGAAGATGTCTATTATCACAATAAAAAAAGTCAAAAGTACTAAAATTGTCCCCTACATTTACACACAATTTCCTGAAATCTTATAAATCACCCATAGTACCTTTTTCATATCCCTCCTGAAAGACCACTGAGGAATTAACTACAGGGTTTCAAAAGCTGAAGTAATGTTTAAGCGCTGCAGGATTTGCACAAACCATCAGATGCTACCCAGGTTTGGAAGACAGACATTTATTATGTATTTGTTGTCTGGCCTATTTTAGGTCTTGTTGTATAGCTCGATACTTTTAAAATAATAGCAAATCATTACAGGTAATAATTATATGAGGTCTTGATTTAATTGACCAATTTGGAAACTAAACCTGAAGGGTTTTTAATTGTTATTTTGTAAGCTTTTAGAGTTTCCAGTTACCCCGTCAGTTCCTAAGAAATAACAAAATACATTTTGTAGTTAAAGTGAGAATATTTCCCTGTCAAAAATTGCCTGTTTTTATTATTGTAAGAACTGGTCCACTGAACTTAGCTCAGCCTCCAAGGTCTCAGCGAGAATGCTATGATTAATGAGGTAGCCATTAATGTCAGTAGATTGAACAACTAAAATCTGATTATATTAAAGTGCTTCCCAAACATTAGGGTCACATTAACAGTTTATTGAAACAAGCTGATAAAATTTAAAATGGTCATCTAATTCCCTTGGGTTCCTAATTGTTGCATGATAAATCACTCTGTAGAGAAATCTATTACAATGTTCCAAATGAGAAAATGTGATTTACTGTACCATTACTAGGGTGTTTGAAGCACTTCAGTTCTTTAACAGGAGGATTTTGCTAGAATGAGAAAAACTGTTCAGATTTTTTTTTTTTGGAAGGGTCTGGCCTTCAATAAAACCTCTTAATGATAAATCTTCCAACTATGAATTGGGAAGAAAAATGATGCATTTTATGAGCCTGCATTATGTAAAAACAAGTTACATTAAAGTTCCTTATGTGTCGATTACTGAAAGTTCAGCGTGAATGAGCCTTTATTGATGCTCATCTTCTCTTCAGGAGGAAATCACTGCAGAAATCAACTGCATCCTATAAACTAGCTGAAATATTTCTCCACTGTGGAAATATGGTAAAATTCTCTCCAGAGACTAATGTCTCTGCTTTGAAAGATAATTTTCAGGGGTACAAGCAGAAAAAGTGAAATCTTTTGCCTGTTCAGGCTTCAGATCACATGTCAATCCCTGAATGCAGCATTTCCAGGAATGGCCCCATAGTTTCATGTATGGTTAAGCAGTTAAGACCATGTCGTCATTTATTCCTGGAAAAACCACTGGCCAAGAGATGGCAGGAGGAAGTGAGCATTTCTGAGAATGGCTGGAAAAGGCGGTAAACCCCATTGTTTTGGTGTAACTGATGACAAAGTTAAAGGAAAGTCACATAAGCATGTGCAAATAATGGGAAATTGTTAATCTATGCAGTGTTTATGGTGAAGAAATATTCTGGGCTTTGATACACTAAATTATTAGAATGATTATTCAAATTCAAAGAAAAAAATATATCCAGGCAGCTTTCTTTGACATTCTCTTCTCCCCAACACAGAGTGGGATTTGGGCCTCCCTTTCCACAGTCTAAGTTGACTGCATAAACATTTAACAAAGCACTCACCAAATTATATTGTAATAATTTATGTGTTTATGTCACCTACTAGCTCTTCAAGGACAGTGATCATATTACAAAATAACTGTTCAATTCCGGACACTATTAAAAAGTCGATGGACAGTAAGTGTTCACAAAATGTTTCTTGAATAAATAATGCAGTGAATGAATGAATTTTAAAAAACGAATGGCTTTCCAAATGGTAAATTTGCCATTTTATTTCCCAAGGATTCTGTGGCTATTTTACATGTTTAATTTGTGATCAGGTTATCTTTAAAAATTCCTTCTGTGTCTTGTTTTTAATCATATTTTTCATACCAGAAATGATTGCATTGGTATCAATTCTCTTTCATTTGCCCACATGTCCCACCAGGAAAGACTTTGTGAGATGAGTAATGCTTGGTGTGAGTACATCCAGTATATTTTAGAAACTCAGAAGACAGAGTGGTTCCAGAATGGACTATGTGTTTAGGTGGCTGGGTAGGGGACGAAGAGAGACCTGTCAGTGCCTGGAGTGGTGGTTGCACTTGTAGCTGAGGTCAGCATATACTCAGCCCCTGAGAAAGCAGGAAAAGGCTGGTTGGGCTACCTGGAAAATTGTGACAACAAATCCTCTAATTACCACTGGTATTTTAAATGTCCCCAGGAAAGTTCAGATACACTAATCACATTTTGCTTACCTAATTTATAGTGAAAAACTCTTTAAAGAGTTTTGCAGGAGTGTCCACATGCTTCTTGGTAATCTTTTCAGTATCTTGACCTGAGGAAGGGATTGTGTGGAAAGATAATATGTAGAGCAGAGAGAAAGCTAGGAACTAACTTAGGTAAAAATGGGTGGATCACATGGATGCCTTCAATCAAATATCAGACCCTTTCATTTTCTATAGCAAAACTTTTATAAGAATAAGAATAAAACGCATCTGTATTGAATCAAGGAAGTTAAATGTTTCTGTGTTTCAAGGCTTACAGAATTGATAATACAACTCGCAGGAGAGTGTGCAGAATTTCAAAAAACTGTATCACTTTCTCTTTACCCCAAAGAAAGTATTATTCTTTGATATAGTGTATTTAAAATATTATTCTTATTTAGTTGCTAGAATCTTCCTCCTAAAGTTTAGACCTTAAACTAACATAACACTAACCTTCTATTTTGGTTCTGTTGTTGACAAATACAGAACACTCATTTTTTGATAACACATGACTTACTTCCTTATTTCCCTTAAGCATTTATTCAAATTTCTTCTTATCTGGAATTTTTTTTTTTACCAAAATACCTAAAATAGTACTTTCCATCACCATGTCCCCTGATCCTTTAAAAAAAAAAGTCTTCAGAACACTAGACATATTAACATATTATATATTTCTTTTTTCAACTTATTGTCTACTTTCTTCCACTTAAATATAAGCTCCAGAAAATAGAAAGTTTATCTTTTTATTCATAGGTAAAACCCCAGTGCCCTTAACAGTGTCTAGAACATTATAGGTGCTCAATAAATATTTGCTGAATAAAAAAAGTAGAGGAATCAGATTGTATTCATTACAAAGGCATCTTCAGTTTGCAGAAGAGCAAGTCATTTATAAAAATTGGAATTCATGTGGGAGAGTTTTTGACAAATTTGAATTACATCATTTCTGATGGGATTTCAGTAAACATTAAGTTGAAATGGACATTAATTGAGCATCAGGAAGGAAAATAGGAAACAAAGGTACTGGGTCATACAAAAATTGAATTTCTTTTCCTTAAGTAATTAGACAACAATTTGGCTGGGTGGCATTTCAAGTTCCCTCAGTTCACAAATACCATTCTCCCTCATTTTTCTAACTTCAAAGACCTCAAAATTTGGAGGAAAAGACTTATATTTACTAAAAAAGTTAGGGGAGACATGGTTGGTATTATGCTCAAGGGGACAAGACAGGGTTCAGTTGGTCCCTAGATCTGCACTCATCTCCACTGTAACCCAAAAGCACACATCATGATTATGAAGGTAGGTAGACAAGTTGTCAAATTCAGAACAGTGTTACTAACTATACAATCCCAGCAACCATTTATGGTCATACCTATCTGAATGAAAGCTTTCTTTTGAAACTTAACTAATCTGATTAAAAAAGTAAATGCTAAATTAAAAATCGCTGCGCATTGAATTCACATTTTCCTTGATATCATTCACTTTTTTTCCCCATAGGTTTAGTCATAATTTGGGTTTCTTCTCCTGTGAATTGCATATTCATATCCTTTGTCTAAATTTTTCCTAATAATTGTTCATATTTTACTTATTATTTTGTAGAATTTCTTTTGATACTATTCTGGATGCTAATCCCTGGGTGATTATATGGATTGCAAATATCTTTTCACTTTCTTTTTACTTTATGCTTTTGATGCATAAATGGGTCTCTTCTAATGTAGTGAAATTAATCAAGCATTTCTTTTTTTTTAATTTTTTTAACATCTTTGTTGGAGTATAATTGCTTTACAATGCTGTGTTAGTTTCCGCTGTATAACAAAGTGAATCAGCTATATACATATACATACATCACCGTATCTCCTCCCTCTTGTGTCTCTCTACCACCCTCCCTATGCCAACCTCTAGGTGGACACAAAGCACCGAGCTGATCTCCCAGTGCTACGTGGCTGCTTCCCACTAGCTATCTATTTTACATTTGGTACTGTACATATGTCCATGTCACTGTCTCACTTCATCGCAGCTAATACTTCCCCCGCCCCATGTCCTCAAGTCCATATTCTATGTATGGGTTTTTATTACTGTCCTGCCCTAGGTTCTTTAGAACCTTTTTATTTTTTTGATTCTATATATATGAGTTAGCATACAGTATTTGTTTTTCTCTTTCTGACTTACTTCACTCTGTATGAGAGTCTCTAGGTTCATCCACTTCACTACAAATAACTCAATTTCATTTCTTTTTATGGCCAAGTACTATTCCATTGTATATATGTGCCATATCTTCTTTATCCATTCATCTGTTGATGGACACTTAGGTTGCTTCCATGTCCTGGCTATTGTAAATAGAGCTGCAATGAACATTTTGGTACATGACTCTTTTTGAATTATGGTTTTCTCAGGGTATATGCCCAGTAGTGGGATTGGTGGGTGGTATGGTGGTTCTATTTTTAGTTTTTGAGGGACCTCCATACTGTTCTCCATAGTGGCTGTATCAATTTACATTCCCAACAAGATTGCAAGAGGGTTCCCTTTCCTTCACACACTCTCCAGGATTTATTATTCGTAGATTTTTTGATGATGGCCATTCTGACTGGTATAAGGAGATACCTCATGGTAGTTTTGATTTGCATTTCTCTAATGATTAGTGTTGTTGAGCATCTTTTCATTTGTTTGTTGGAAATCTGTACATCTTCTTTGGAGAAAGATCTATTTAGGTCTTCTGCCCATTTTTGTATTGAGTTGTTTGTTTTTTTGATATTGAGCTGCATGAGCTGCTTGTATATTTTGGAGATTAATCCTTTGTCAGTTGCTTCGTATGCAAAAAGTTTCTCCCATTCTGAGGATTGTCTCTTCATCTTGTGTATGGTTTCCTTGCTGTGCAGAAGCTTTGAAGTTTCATTAGGTCCCATTTCTTTATTTTTGTACTTAATTCCATTTCTCTAGGAGGTGGGTCAAAATGAATCTTGCTGTGATTTATGTCATAGAGTGTTCTGCCTATGTTTTCCTCTAAGAGATTTATAGTGTCTGGACTTACATTTAGGTCTTTAATCCATTACAAGTTTAATTTTGTGTATGGTGTTAAGGAGTGTCCTAATTTCATTATTTTACATGTAGCTGTCCAGTTTTCCCAGCACCACTTATTGAAGAGGCTGTCATTTCTCCATTGTATACTCTTGCCTCCTGTATCAAAGATAAGGTGACCATATGTGTGTGGGTTTATCTCTGGGCTTTCTATCCTGTTCCATTGATCTATATTTCTGTTTTTGTGCCAGTACCATACTGTCTTTATTACTGTAGCTTTGTAATACAGTCTGAAGCCAGGGAGACTGATTCCTCCAGCTCCGTTTTTCTTTCTCAAGATTGCTTTCGCTATTTATTCTCTTTTGTGTTTCCATACAAATTGTGAAATTTTTTGTGCTAGTTCTGTGAAAAATGCCATTGGCTGTTTGATAGGGATTACTTGAATCTGTATTTTGCTTTGGGTAATATAGTCATTTTCACAATATTGATTCTTCCAATCCAAGACATGGTATATCTCTCCATCTGTTTGTATCATCATTAATTTCTTTCATCATTTTCTTATAGTTATCTTCATACAGGTCTTTTCTCTCCTTAGGTAGGATCATTCCTAGGTATTTTATTCCTTTTGTTGCAATGGTAAATGGGAGTGTTTCCTTAAATTATATTTCAGATATTTCATCATTAGCGTATAGGAATGCAAGAGATTTCTGTGCATTAATTTTCTATTCTGCTACTTTACCAAATTCATTGATTAGCTCTAGTAATTTTCTGCAAACAGTGACAGATTTACTGTTTCTTTTCTGATTTGGATTCCTCTTATTTCTTTTTCTTCTCTCATTGCTGTGGCTAAAACTTCCAAAACTATGTTGAATAATAGTGGTGAGAGTGGGCAACGTTGTCTTGTTCCTGATCTTAGTGGAAACGGTTAGTTTTCCATCATTCAGAATGATTTTGGCTGTGGTTTTGTCATATATGGTCTTTATTTTGTTGAGGTAAGTTCCCTCTATGCCTACTTTCTGGAGGGTTTTTATCATAAATAGGTGTTGAATTTTTTTTGAAAGCTTTTCTGCATCTATTGAGATGATCATATGATTTTTCTCCTTCAATATGTTAATATGATTTATCTCATTGATTGATTTCCATATATTGGAGAACCCTTGCATTCCTGGGATAAACCCCACTTGGTCATGGTGTATGATCCCTTTAATGTGCTATTGGGTTCTGTTAGCTAGTATTTTGTTGAGGATTTTTGCATTTATGTTCATCAGTGTTATTGGCCTGTAGATTTCTTTTTTTGTGGCATCTTTGTCTGGTTTTGGTATCAGGGTGAAGGTGGCCTCGTACAATGAGTTTGGGAGTGTTCCTCCCTCTGCTATATTTTTGAAGAGTTTGAGAAGGATAGGTGTTAGCTATTCTCTAAATTTTTGATAGAATTCACTTGTGAAGTCATCTGGTCCTGGGCTTTTGTTTGTTGGAAGATTTTTAATCACAGTCTCAATTTCAGTGCTTGTGATTGGTCTACTTATATTTTCTGTTTCTTCCTGGGTCAGTCTCAGAAGGTTGTGCTTTTCTAAGAATTTGTCCATGTATTCCAGGTTTTCCATTTTCTGGCATATTGTTGCTTGTAGTAATCTCTCATGATCCTTTGTATTTCTCCAGTGTCAGTTGTTACTTCTCCTTTTTCATCTCTCATTCTATTGATTTGAGTCTTCTCTGTTTTTTTCTGATGTCTGGCTAATGGTTTATCAAGTTTGTTTATCTTCTCAAAGAACCAGCTTTTAGTTTTATTCATCTTTGCAATTGTTTCCTTAATTTCTTTTTCATTTATTTCTGATCTGATATTTATGATTTCTTTCCTTCCACTAACTTTGGGGGTTTTTTTATTCCTCTTTCTCTAATTGCTTTAGGTTAAGGTTAGGTTGTGTATTTGAGATGTCTCCTGTTTCTTGAGGTAGGATTGTATTGATATAAACTTCCCTCTTAAGACTGCCTTTGCTGCATCCCATAGGTTTTGGGTTGTCGTGTTTTCATTGTCATCTATTTCTAGGTATTTTTTTATTTCCTCTTTGATTTCTTCAATGAGCTCTTGGTTATTTAGGATTGTATTGTTTAGCCACCATGTGTTTTCATTTTTACAGGTTCTTTCCTATAATTGATATCTAGTCTCATAGCTTTGTGGTAAGAAAAGATACTTGATATGATTTCAATTTTCTTAAATTTATCAAGGCTTGATTTGTGACCCAAATGTGATCTACGTGGAGAATGTTCCGTGAGCACTTGAGAAGAAAGTGTAATCCTCTGTTTTTGAGTGGAATGTCCTTAAATGTCAATTAAGTCCATCTTGTTTAATGTATCATTTAAAGCTTGTGTTTCCTTATTTATTTTCATTTTGGATGATCTGTCCTTTGGTGAAAGTGGGGTGTTGAAGTCCCCTACTATGAGTGTGTTACTTTTGATTTCCTTTTTTATGGCTGTTAGCATTTGCCTTATGTATTGAAGTCTTCCTATGCTGGGTGCATAAATATTTACAATTGCTATATCTTCATCTTGAATTGATCCTTTGATCATTATGTGGTGTCCTTCTTTGTCTCTTGTAATAGTCTTTATTTTAAAGTCTATTTTATCTGATATGAGAATTGCCACTCAGGCTTTCTTTTGATTTCCATTTGCATGGAATATCTATTTCCATCCCCCCACTGTCAGTCTCTATGTGTCTCTAGGTCTGAAGTGGGTCTCTTGTATACAGCTTATGTATGGGTCTTGTTTTTTGTATCCATTCAGCCAGTCTATGTCTTTTGGTTGGTGCATTTAATCCATTTACATTTAAGGTAGTTATCGATATGTATGTTCCTATTACCATGTTCTTAATTGTTTGGGGTTTGTTATTGTAGGTCTTTTCCTTCTCTTGTGTTTCCTGCCTAGAAAAGTTCCTTTATCATTTGTTGTAGAGGTGGTTTGATAGTGTTGAATTATCATAGCTTTTGCTTGTCTGTAAAGATTTTAATTTCTCCATTGTATCTGATTGAGTTCCTTGCTTGGTAGATTAATATTGGTTGTAGGTTTATCCCTTTCATCACTTTAAATATGTCCTGCCACTCCCTTCTGGTTTGCAGAGTTTCTGCTGAAAGATCAACTGTTAACTTTATGGGGATTCATTTGTATGTTAATTGTTGCTTTTCCCTTACTGCTTTTAATATTTTTTCTTTGTATTTAATTTTTGATAGTTTGATTAATATGTGTCTTGGCATGTTTCTCCTTGGATTTATCCTGTATGGGACTGTCTGTGTTTCCTGCCCTTGAGAGATTATTTCCTTACCCATATTAGGGAAGTTTTCAACTATAATCTCTTGAAATATTTTCTTAGTCCCTTTTTTTTTTCTTTTGGGACCCCTCTAATTCAAATGTTGATGTGTTTTATGCTGTCCCAGATATCTCTGAGATTGTTCTCAATTGTTTTCATTCTGTTTTCTTTATTCTAGTCTGCAGTAGTTATTTCCACTATTTTATCTTCCAGATCACTTATCCGTTCTTCTGCCTCATTTATTCTGCTACTGATTCCTTCTAGAGAATTTTTAATTTCATTTATTGTGTTGTTCATCCTTGTTTGTTTGCTCTTTAGCTCTTCTAGTTCCTTGTTAAATGTTTCTTGTGTTTTCTGCATTCCATTTCCAAGAATTTGGATCATCTTTACTATCATTACTCTGAATTCTTTTTTTGGTAGACTGCCTATTTCCTCTTCATTTGTTTGGTCTGGTGGGTTTTTACCTTGCTCCTTCATCTGCTATATATTTCTCTGTCTTCTCATTTTATTTAACTTACTGTGTTTGGGGTTTCTGCTTCACAGGCTGCACGTTCATAGTTCCAGTTGTTTTTGTTGTGTGCTTCCAGTGGATAATGTTGTTTCAGCTGGTTGTGTAGGCTTCTTGGTGGAGGGGACTGGTGCCTGTGTTGTGGTTGATGAGGCTGGATCCTGTCTTTCTGGTGAGCAGGACCATGTCCAGTGGTGTCTTTCGGGGTGTTTGTGAACTTATTATGATTTTAGGCAGTCTTTCTGCTAGTGAGTGGGTTTGTGTTCCTGTCCTGCTAGTTGTTTGGCATAGGGTGTCTAGCACTGTAGCTTGCTGGTCACTGAGTGGAGCTGGGCCTTAGCATTGAGATGGAGATATCTTGGAGAGCGTTCACCATTTGATACCACATGGGGCCTGGAGGTCTCTGGTTGACCAATGTCCTGAACTTGGCTCTCCCACCTCAGATGCTCAGGCCTGACAGCTGGCCAGAGCACCAAGACCCTGTCAGCCATGTCTGTGAAGTTAAGGGAGAAAAGGAAAGAAAGAATGAAAGAAAGAAAGAAAGAATAAAAGTTATTAAAATAGAAAAAAATATTAAAAATAAAAAAGTAATTAAAAAAAGAGAAAGAAAGAAGAGAGCAACCAAACCAAAAGACAAATCTACCAATGATAAAAGTGCTAAAAACTATACAAAAAAAAAAAAAATGCACATTCAGAACCCTAGGACAGATGGCAAAAACAAACCTCTGCAGATAAAATCACAGAAAGAAGCATACACATACACACTCACAAAAAGAGCAAAAGGAAATATATATATATATATATATATATATATATATATATACAAAATTAAAAAAAGGAAGAGAGCAACCAAATCAATAAACAAATCTACCAATGATAATAATCTCTAAATACTAAACTAAGATATACATAAAACCAGAAACAAATTAGATGCAGAAAGCCAACCCCAAGCCTACAGTTGCTTCCAAAGTCCACAGCCTCAATTTTCAGATGATTTGTTTTCTATTCACGTATTCCACAGATGAAGGGTACATCAAGTTGACTGTGGAGATTTCGTCCGCTGCTCCTGAGGCTGCTGGGAGAAATTTCCCTTTCTCTTCATTGTTCACACAGCTCCTGGGGTTCAGCTTTGGATTTGGCCCCACCTCTGCATGTAGGTAGCCTGATGGTGTCTCTTGGGAACTCTGAGGTCTTCTACCAGCATTCAGTAGGTGTTCTGTAAGAGTTGTTCCACATATAGATGTAGTTTTGATGTATTTGTGGGGAGGAAGGTGATCTCCATGTCTTACTTCTCTGCCATTTTGAAGGTGCCCTCAAGCATTTCTTTTATGATTTATGTTTTTTTAAGTCTTATTTCATAAATCCTTCCTACTCTAAGGTCACAAAGAATTTTCTCCTGTATTCGCTGCCATCCTCTTGAGAATGATAACCCTATCCCCTTCTCTGCAGATGCTCTTTACCCACCCCCATACTCCCACTGCCTTTACTTTTCTCCAGCACACTTATAATTTTCTAATATATAATTTATTTGTTTATGTTTTTACTGTCTGTCTCACCACATTAAATACATGCTTCATAAAAGTAGGGATTTTTGTGTGTTATTTTTACTAATGTATCCCTAATAACTGGAAAAGTGTTTGGTATAAGTGTTTAATAAATATTCATAATTAATAAATTAATATTTATTCTTTTGAAAGCTTTGGCTTTAAATATATTTGAATTACTTTTGTGTGTATGACATAAAACAGAGTTCTACTTTTATGTTTTCCAAATGGAAACAAATTATCCTGACCCCATGAATTCAATAGCCTAACCCTAGCGTATATGCTGCTTTTCTATATATACATGCTTTCATAGATTATATTCACCAGAATGTAAGCTCCAGTAAAGCAGGGACCCACTTTTTCTAATCTGCTCTATGCTCAGTATTTAGAACAGTGCTTATCAAAAAGGTATATTATAAGAAGATAAGAACAATGATCTGGCTTCCCTGGTGGCGCAGTGGTTGAGCATCCGCCTGCCGATGCAGGGGACACTGGTTCGTGCCCCGGTCCGGGAAGATCCCACATGCCGCAGAGCAGCTGGGCCCATGAGCCATGGTCGCTGAGCCTGTGTGTCCGGAGCCTGTGCTCTGCAATGGGAGAGGCCACAGCAGTGAGAGGCCCGTGTACCAACAAAAAAAAAAAAAAAAAGAACAATGATCTATAACTGGATGCAACAACATGACTGAATTTCACAAATATAATATTGAACAAAAGAAGTCAAATACTAAAGAGTACTTACCATATGATTCAATTTATTTAACGTATAATACAGGCAGAACTTATATATGCTCTTAGACAGCAGAATAGTGATTACTTTTGGGAAAAAGTAGTGATTGAAAAGAACCAAGAAAGAGGTTTCTGGGTTGTTGATAATGTTCTGATTCTTCATCTGGTTGGCAATTAATTCAATAAAAAATTTCAAATTTTTAATAAATATTTGTTGTGGGCTTCTTATGTCATTCTGTTGCTTCATTCCTATATGTCTCCACCAATACCAGAATGTATCTATTATTGCTCTTTAAAATGAGCTTTCATACCCAAGAGAATGAGTTTTCCACTTTGTTACTATTTATCAAATTTATATTAGCTGAAGTAATCAGCATTTATTCTGCTTTTCTATTCCAACAGTACTCTGGATAGTTAAATAGTAGATGAAGAAATGTTTCTTTTTATAGAAGCATTCTAGCTAATAACGTAGAAGAATTATTATCATACCATTAGAGTATCACCATTTTGCAATTTCTTCTTTATTAATTGATCTAGTCATTGATGACCAATGACTGCTAATATTTCAAAGAGAGAGTCATTATGTAGAAGAATGCCAACTGGGAAGTGTCTTGTCAAATAAAATAAAATAAAATAAAACTGTAGTTGAATTTTAAGTCTCCATATACAACAAGCAATTTCCAGGAAATACAGAAGGCAGAGGAAGATATTAAGTTATGAGATACATGCAGACTGTAAGAAGTTGTATAAGACTAATAACCTGGCTTCTCCAAAAAATAAATTGCAAGAAAAAAAAAAAACAAACAGTGGATTGAGGGATGGGAGAGAATATACAGATTTTCTACCAGTTGCAATGCATGGGCCTTATTTGAATCCTGAGTCAATATAATGAACTGTAAAGTAATTATTACATTTATGAAACAATTGGAAATTTGAACATTAAGTGGTTATTTGACAATATTAAGATATTTAGGTATGACTATGTAATGGTGGTTAGTTATGTTTCAAAAAAAAGTAAGCCCTTATCTTTTAGATATGCAAAATTATTGAATAAAATGAAAAATATTTCATTAATCCCAGTGAGATCATTTTAAAATAGGCTTGTAAATCTCTTTACATGCATGAAAACCTGTTTAGAGTTTACTGGAAATATATTAAATTTAAAGATTAATTTGGGGAAAAGTGATATCTTTATAATATCTACTCTTCCTATATTATTTATTTTGTAGACCAAACTCTCTCTACTTATTCTCCTTTACTCAAATTTTTTTTAATTTTTTTTGTTTTTCTTTTCATCCATGCCACGCGGCTTGTGGGTTCTCAGTACACTGACTGGGTACTGAACCCAGGACATGCCAGTGAAAGCCCAGAATCCTAACCTCTAGGCCACCAGGGAGCTCCCTCAAATATTTTTTTCTAATGCACTCTTCCAGATTAACTTTAGAATAATTTTGCCAACTTTCTCAAAAACATGATTTGAGATTTGACTGATAATTCATTCTAGCTGTATATTAATTTGGGAAAAATTGAGACGTTACAAATATTGCCTTTTATTTAAAACATGAGACATATATCTAGCCATTCAGGTGCTTTTAATAGTAAGAGTTCTGAATATCTTTTATTTGCCTTATTCCTAAGTAATGCATACTTATCATTGTTGCTAAGAAGAATGGCAGTATAGCATAGTGTTTAGAGTACAGGCTCTAAAGTTGGACGGCCTGGCTCCATAAATTACTAGCTGTGTGCTTTGAGGAAAACTGCTTAACTTCTCTATTACTCAGTTTCTTCTCCTGCAAAATGATAATGGGAATAATAATTATTATTTCTGCCTCATAACATTTTGTTTCTCATTGTTGTGAGGATTAAATAAGCTAATACCCTTACAACAGTGACACAAGAAAGAGGTCAAGAATGTTAGTTATTAAATATTAGGTTATTTATTATGTTGAGTAGTAACCTTTCATTTGTATTGTTTCAGTGTATTTATCAAGAATGAGTGTGTTACATTTTACAAAATGACTTTTTAGTATTTATTGAGATTATCACCTTAAGTATTGATATTATGTGTGTATGAATAGATGACACAATAGCTGACTTCTTTTGAATAATTGCAAGAATGCACTGAAGTGTTTCCATCTTCACTGGCTCCTGTTAATTTAGGTATTTCACTTCCTCAGTAATTTTGCTATTCCATTTTGCTGACACTACAATGAGGGAGGTCAAACGGAAGAGGAGGGAAATCTCTCGGCAATAGAGTTGCCAAGCAAAAATACAGGGCAGTCTATTAATTTTGGATTTTGGAAAAACAACAAATAAATTTAGTATAAGTGTATTTCAAATATTGGATGGGACATTATCATACTAAAAATTACTTTTTGTCTGAAAACTAAATTTAACTCTGTGTCTTATATTTGTATTTGCTAATTTAGTTAAGAAGCTATTGCCATTAATGACAGTAGAAATGGAGAAGAATGAAAGGTTTTGAGAAACACAATTCTGGTGTTGAGTTTTTGGACCTTCACTCACTAACTCCTTCTAAATACAGACCAAACTTACACCCGATTGTTCTCTAAAGAGAAAAGAGAGTGTTCTATTTGTTTTAATCTCAGTACTAAAATGTTATGTCGGGCTTCCCTGGTGGCGCAGTGGTTGGGAGTCCGCCTGCCGATGCAGGGGACACGGGTTCGTGCCCTGGTCCGGGAGGATCCCACATGCCACGGAGCAGCTGGGCTCATGAGCCATGGCTGCTGAGCCTGTGCATCCGGAGCCTGTGCTCCGCAACGGGAGAGGCCACAACGGTGAGAGGCCCGTGTACTGCAAAAAAAAAAAAAGAAAACAAAAAGAAAAAAATGTTATGTCCGCAAAGCAGAAGTAGTTCCTTCATCATTGTGTCTCTTGGATATTGGGTTACTGTAGAGGCTTGCACTGAGAGTAACCATTATAGAAAACAAAGTGCCTGTCAGTAGTTAGAAGAAACAGTGCCAAAAGTAGCATCAAAAACCACAAGAACCTGTTGTAGGTGTGTTTCATACATCTATTTTCAGTTCTCACTTTTTAAATTTTACATAATGCATTTGTCTTATTAAATATTGGAAACAAAGAACATGTACTTCCATCCGTTAATCTCCTCCAGGTGCTTTATCCTTTTTTCTTTGTTTCCCAGCTGGTTGGTTTTGTATTGATTTTTTTTTTTTTTTTTTTTTTTTTTTTTTTGCTTTCCAGTCTTTGCATCTTTATCTGTTCAACAGTAAAGAGAAAAAGGCATTAAACCAATGAAAGCATGGCTATGGTCGCTGATTTAAGTAGCACTTCATCTGAATTGGAGCTGTTCTCTTAAATTAATAAGATTGTTGGTTTATCAGAGGGTCTTATATATCTCTTCTCCCACCGATGGCAGGTCACAAGTTTGAATTCCAGACAACCATATAAAGCTATACCTCGATCTTGTCTGGCCAATGAGCCATCACTTGGACTAAAATAATTTTCCATTCTATCCATTTATGAAAGTCAAGCAGGAGTTAGCAACTCAGTAGATGAGAATCACATTTACTTAAAGCAAGAGCTAGTCCTTGGTTTATAAAAAACTTTCCCTAGCAAGTCTGAAAAAATCATTCTAGCACAGGCAGGTACAAGTTTGAATTCCAACTCTTCCATTCACTTACTCTGACCACAAGTGGTTATTTAACATTCCTGAACTTTGTTTTTCTTCTATATAATGGGGAAAGGAATACTGACCTTACAGGTGTTTTGTTAAGCTTGTGTAAGGCAATGCCAACTTCTGTAATTTTTGTGTTAAATTATTGGTGGGAATGTGAAATGGTACAATCATCTGGGGAAACATTTTGAAAGTTTGCTTAAAGTTAAATATGCACTTACCATATTACCTGGCCATTCCATTTCTGTGTTCACCCAAGAGAAATAAAAGCATGTCTATACTAAGACTGTACACCATGTTTATAGATGATTTATTGGTAAAAGATAAAGCTTGGAAACAACCCAAACATCTATTAATAGGCAAACTGATGAAAACCTGTGGTGTATTCATGCAATGTACTACTACTAAGCAATAAAATAGAATTAACTAATGAAACATGCAACAACATGATGAATCTCAAGATAATTATGCTGGATAGAAGAACCAGAATTATACTGTATGATTCCATTCATATAAAATTCTAGGAAATGTAAATGAATGTATAGTGACAGGAAGTACATTAGTGCTTGCCTGTGGATGGGAGTGGAGGGAGAAAAAGATTATAAAGGGGACACAAGTAAACTTTGGGGGCTAATCAAA
Source organism: Hyperoodon ampullatus (assembly GCF_949752795.1). NCBI lineage: Eukaryota > Metazoa > Chordata > Mammalia > Artiodactyla > Ziphiidae > Hyperoodon > Hyperoodon ampullatus. The sequence goes on from NC_136930.1 coordinate 36,436,108, forward strand.
TTGTTTGTTGCTTTGATTATGATAATGGTACAGGTGTACATATGTCAAAATCATCAGAGCACACACTTCAGAGCGGTGTAACTTAGTGTGAAGTTATGCTTCTTTAGAACTGAATATGTTAGTTCCTTGTCTGCTGTTGTGATATCCAGAAATCTCTTCCTTAAATCACTGTTACTCCCATCTCTCATTCACCTCTTCTAGTTTACCCAACACCCTTGACCTCTCTTTACACGTAATTTCATCTGCCAAATGATTCCTAACCTCTGCTGCTTCACTTCTAACAACACCATGAAGACCATGATTCCTTATCCTTGCCCCATAAATCCTGAGCAGAATGGCTCGGTATCCCCTTTTGGCTTTTCAGCAGCACAAATCACCCAAGAGTGTGACAGAGAATGTGCAATGGGCCATTGTTTGTGAATAACATAACTTTGCTCTCTTAATGAAGCTCTTTTGAGAGATGCTAAAAGTAAGCTATTAGAATAGAGGGAAAAATTAAGGGAAGAAAAGAAAATGGGAGAAGATAAGAAAAGAGGAATGTGATCAAATCCAAATCCATGTCTTTCTAAATAAACTCTGCAAGTGAGTTGCTTTATGACATCAGTATCTTTCCATAGAACTGTGGTCCTAAGTCTCACACCTCCTTCATTCCAGCACTCACTAAATCTATACATAGCAGTAAGAACAATCTTCCATGAATACGTCACATCACACACTTCTTCAGCATAAAGGCCTTCAAAAGCTTCTCACTGCGTCTCACTCGTTGTGACTTCCAGATCTACAGATGGTCTTGTCCCTGTTTACCTCTCTAAACCTTACTTTACACTGACCCTCCTCTGCTTTTACTTTGTTCTGAGTAACTTCACCTTATTCTTAAGCATACATCATGCACCACCCACACTTCCCCGCCTCATAGCCTTCGCTTACAGTGTTCGCCCCACCACTCCAATGCCTCATCTCACCAACTCCCCAGCATTCTTCAGGCAGTGGTAAACTCGACAGCCAGCTTCATGGCTTGCCCTATAATAGGGTGTACACTCCTATTTTACACCCTGGTGGAAATTGTACTTCTCCTTTCTGGCATGGATCAAATTTTTTATACCGTATTTGTTTGTATGGTTATTTGTTCAATGTCTCTCCTTCATTATGATCCATTATGTCAAGGACTGGTAAATAATTTTTGTTAGTTTGAATTTTTGTTTTGCTTTTATTTTGTTTTGTTTTTACTCTCCATTATTTAGAAAGCCCTAAATACAGTGGTGACTGGTACATGGTAGGTGTTCAATAGAAATTTGTTTAATGAATAAATGACTGAATGGATCGATGGAAAATGATTCTGTGAAATAGATTCGTATCCCCCCATTACCTATGAGAAATCTGAAGCTTAGAGAGTTTAAAATGCCAAGGTCATGCATGGTCCATTATTCACAGAAGAGCTAATGAAGAAGATAACAAAAAGAGCCAGGTAAAACTAAGGAAAACTCCACTGAAGGGAATAAGATCCATGTCTTAAGTGTAAGCTTTGATTTATTTTTAGTTGCACTGAAAATACATTTAGTTACATTTTCCACTTAAAGTGGAATCATGTGCCTGATTAGAACCAACACTGGTCCCTCAAAACTAATAGTCTCAGAACATTAGCTCAATAATCCTCTGTAGTACATGCTTTTGTGCCGTGGGCCATATCTGCTAAGCCTACCTGTGATTTCAGCTGCAGCTGGGTGGACAGTTCTGTACACACTGCCAGCCTTCTCTCTCAGATTCTCCCTCAAAACTTTTTCCTAAGTTCAGTATCGCACAAAGCCCTGGTGCAGGTACATTCTGAAAGTGTGGGAAAGTTAATATTGTGGAACTTGCAGCCAACTTGTGATGGAGTGAGTGGATAAATGCCCCCATCTTCCTATCTTTCACAGAGACAATTTGGAGATTGTTTGCCACATTGGCCTAAAAAATTTTCCAGAGCTTCTGAACCACTACCCACAGTGGGGACTACCTCCATAACCCGTCATTCTGTTACTGAATTTTCCCCCTTCTTTGGTACATTCCTCTCTCTGCTCACTCTGGCTTCTTACACTCACTTCATCTACACCCAAGTTCTTGCTTTAGGCTCTGCTTTGAGGGGAATCAAAGTTGAGACATCCCCATTTATTTATTTAAGTATTTAATACGGGCATAGTTGGGCACCGGAGCACAAATTAAGTGGCATGTTCTTGAAAATTTCACTGTTTAGTGGGGTACAAAAAATGTAAAAATGGCCAATTCTAATACAACATAAGTTTTGTGATAAATGAATGCAAATAAAATTGGAAAGTATGGAGCTTTTATTTTGATGGGAGAATCAGGGAACAATTGAACAGGAAATGAAGAGTTGAGGAGTCTTTTGCAGGATCAATAGGAGTTTATTAACAAACTAAGGAGGTAAAGAAAAGCAAGAAGGGGGGCTTCCCTGGTGGCGCAGTGGTTGAGCGTCCACCTGCCAATGCAGGGGACACGGGTTCGTGCCCCGGTCCGGGAAGATCCCACATGCCGCGGAGCAGCTGGGCCCGTGAGCCATGGCCGCTGAGCCTACGCGTCTGGAGCCTGTGCTCCGCAACAGGAGAGGCCACAATAGTGAGAGGCCCGCGTACCGCAAAAAAAATAAATAAATAAAGCAAGAAGGATCACAAGGCTAAAAAGCACACACTGAATCACAGAAAGACATGCCAAGTGTTGGAAACAGTGAAACTTTCAAAAAATCTGTAAATAGGTACTAGAGTTGTATTGAGTACTCTAGGGTCAGCCACCAGAGGAGGAATGTTACAGGTAATGAAGTAACATAAATGCAGGAACGGGGGTTTTAAGATAAAACCCCTTATTTTACCCTGTAACAATGTGTAAGCATCATAAGTTTTTAAAAAACAGAGTTACAACATCAGATTTGAGTTTTGAAAGAAAATTCTGTCAGCCATGAAGAAATGAATGAACTGAACTTGGGGAAAACTGGAGGCTGGGAAAAATTACAAAGGTGGTGTCAGTGAGAATGGAGAAAAGAGAGATATTAAAAAAAAAAAAAAAAGAGCCCTGAATGTCTCAGGCATCATTCCAAATGTATCAAAGGATATTTGTTTTTAAATAGGTTCCCTCAAACCTCCAATAACTCTCTATTTTTTGCTTCTATTCAGACTAACTAACCAAATCCTATATATTAAACATGTGGCACTATTGTCTCAGATTGATCCTTCTGGACCAGATTCGTGATGGAGATTTGCATAGAGGAAGTTGATTGGGGAGTGCCCCTTATGTCAACTGTGATGTACTGACAACAAAGGCCTCTGTCAATCCTACAGGGGAGCTCTAGAGCTGGAGGTGTCCAGAACTGCCTGGTGCTGCAGCAAGGGGACGGGTCCTTCACATCCCTTCCTCCAGAGACCAGTCTTTGGATGCGGAGCTGTCCCAAGGCAGGAGCGGTGACCTTGGGACTTAGAGGTTATCTTCTGCTCAGGGCAATCGCCAGAAAGGAATTCAGCTGACATCAGGAGGAATGGGTATCTCAGTCCTGAAGGGGGGAATCATCCGACAGCACCTCACACCGTCCACTACTGCTCCTACCTTACATCCTGTCCCATTTACCATGTTGAAGTCCTGGTGGTTTCAACGAGGTCAATTTTAACATAGGCCACCCTAACTTTGCTAACGCCAGAGCTTGATCAACATTCTAAAGCAGAAAGACAGAATAAATTTCTTCAAGAGGTTGTTTTGTTCTTGTTGTTGTTCTTTAGAAGATGAATTCAAAATACTGTATAACACTTAAGGAACACATAATTTAAAAACATTTTTTGAAGGTTTTGTCAGAAACAACTTATAAAAAACATCTAAAATTTTCTAAGCAGTAACATTAAGAAAACTCATTTACGGAAATTTTTCCTTTTTTTAAGTTATTGCTGATGTCAAACAGTGATGGATTCCAGTGCTGAGAAAATAAGTTTTAAAATAAGTCAATATATCAAACTGAAACTTCATGGAGTGGCTGCTCTAATATAAATAAATAACCAAAATTGGGTGTTTTCTTCCACTCTGGTGACTGAAAAACAGTATTTTAAGTCAATACTCTACAATGTAGCAATGGAATTAAACTTCCCTTCCAAAAAAAAAAAAAAATCCCCAAACAATTGCCCTGAAGAAACATTTGATCCACTATATTTTCAAAGCATTCTGTTTGGGTTTACTAATTCTCAAAGAATTTCCACTTAAAATTTTAAGCCATGTCTTTCTTCTAAGGCATGACATCCCTCTCCAGAGACACTCTTCCTAATCCTCTTTTTAAAAGACATTCTTTTGTAACATTTTCAAACTCTGATTCAAGGTATCAATAAATTTCTGCTAACAATTTGGTACAAAAAAGAAAAGCACATTTATGAGACTTTGTTTTCCTAAATATTTATTTCAAATACTACATTTTCATAGTGGTTTCAATCCTAATGTCATCCTTAAAATAAATCACTGTGTGTACTTCATGTGATCTTTTCAGAATGCAATAAAACAGATTGTTTTTAATGGCTGTTCTAGCAATGAAAAATATCTGTGTTAGGTGGAAACAACAAACTGATGTTTTTTCAATTCCTTTTAATGGCACGAGGATCTTTGCAACCTGCTGTGAAAAATATTCTCTTAATGATAGGCCTGTGGCACAACTTAAGGAGTCATCAAGAAATAAATGCGCCGCTGTCTGGTTGGCAGCTTGGTGTCCCTTAATTGAAGTGTTATAAGATTCTGTGCAGAGGAAAGCCTCCAGGGTTTCGTAGTTAAATGGCACGGACACCTCTGATGAGACATGCAGATGAAGATGTGTCAATACAATCTTCACCAATTTGCCGTAATAGCAGGGACTGATTAATTTTATAACAGCGAGTGCTTCTATTAGCTAACCTAAGGAATGATTTAGACTTTATTAAGCGACTTATTTCTATCTTTTTTCAAGAGAGATGACTGCAGCATAGTTTTTGTCTGAGTGCTACACTGTGGCACATTTCCTAATAAGGATTCTCAATTTATTATTAAAGAAAGGATCATGAGCTTCCCTTGGCTTATATGAGACTTAGTGGCAGCAACTTTTGGGGCCTCCAAAGATTTCAAATGTACTTCAGCAATCTTGGAGTTTCTCAAAACTAAAGTAACTTCATATTTGAAGCAATTGAATTGGCAGCTCTTAAATACATTTTTAATGTGCAAAAAATTGAAGTAACTGAATCAAGAGTATGTGGCTATTTTTTTCTTTTTCTTGATATAAAGTTGCTTTAATATTTTATCATAATTGCCCTTGGACACCTAACATCATTTGGTTACACATAATCAACTAATGCTCTATATTTTAGGGCTTTGTTCAAGAAAAAATTAATTATCATGCATGGGTGGGCAATGTATTTGGCTATTGAGCTACCTCATTTTATGCATAAAACAGGCTCTAGTTTATATACTGAAATCAAAATTGCTATAACGTTCACAGTGCAATAAAAATCAGATACAAAGAGTCATTTAAAACTATGGAAATGTGAGCTCAGGGACACACCTTTGTATTTTTTTAACTATAAAAAAAGTGAACCTGCATTTACTATAAGTTGAATTTCCAGTAAATTTACTAAAATCAAACAAACAAACAAACAAAACAACTCTGGGAGTCCATTAAAAGCCACTTTATTCCACAGACAGGCTACCCAATGAGAACATTATTAGTACTTAATACTATTATAGAGCCTGGTATTGTAAAATGCCTAGCATAAGAGATGTGATATTCAGTAAATAACAATCCACATCTTTTTCTCAATACTGAGGACGTTTGTAAACAGCCTTTGGAGGGGAGAACAGACACCACTCTGCTCCACTCCAATGTTCTTTTCTTCTAGGCTTCTGTTAGGGTGTAGAGACTAATACAGTAAATTTGAAGAGATCCATAGTCTCAAATTTTATCCAATTTCCTTACAATAAGCAGAAGGATTCACCTCCAGCAAAAATATACCAAGCATCCTGGATGTATTTTAGAATGGAAAAGTTTCACTATTATGATGTCTCATTTATCCATTCAAAAACGTTATATGGGCTTCCCTGGTGGCGCAGTGGCTGAGAGTCCGCCTGCCGATGCAGGGGACACGGGTTCGTGCCCCGGTCCGGGAAGATCCCACATGCCGCGGAGTGGCTGGGCCCGTGAGCCATGGCCGCTGAGCCTGCACGTCCCGAGCCTGTGCTCCGCAGCGGGAGAGGCCACAACAGTGAGAGGCCCGCGTACAGAAAAGAAAAAAAAAAAAAAAAAAAAACGTTATATGGTCCTAATTTAATTATGGAGTTTTATATGGCCATGCTATAAGGTAAGATAAAAAGATTCCTTCTAGCCTCTAACAATATATGAGAGATAAAAATCATGTAACTGCGTAATTCAGAGAATAAATCAATAAACTATAAAAAATATATTTCCAAGTAATTTTCACATGCTATTCTCAAACTTCTCCGAACTCCAGCCCTGGTTTAGTGGAAGAGTGTTGTGTTAGGAATTGAGAGATTGGGCTCAAGTACTAACCTTGCTACTAGGTAGCTATGCAAACTTTAGCAAGTTCCTTAAACTATTAGAGGCACATTTTCTCTATTAGCAAAAAACCATGAGTTGGCATTAGGTCATCTTTGAGGTTGCATTTCACTGTACCATTTTATTTGCAATAAATCAGGACTAGATTATGATATGCACTTTAATATTATAAGCATGTTTAGCAAAAACCACACCTGTAATTCCAGTGATACTGGAGATTTCTATCCCTTTCAGAAGAGCACAAATTTTAGGGCATTTCTGGTCCCTGGTAAAAAGACTATCAGAGTTAAGAAAAAATGGTACTAGATATGTGATTAGTCATCTTATTTATGTTTCAGGTGGGGAGTGCTGGTAAGCAATTTCTATGTAATTGCTAAAGCTAAAGAATGGGTAGTCATTGGAATAAACTACCAATGATGACAAAGAAGTAGTGACCGCTTATAAGAATTTTGGCATTTCTGATCTTTATCTTACTTAACTGTTTTGAAATTAGAATTCCAACCATCTCTAATGTTAAGTATGTATCACCTATTTTGAACATAAGGACTGAATAAAAATGTTTAAAGTAATGAATAAAATACAATTTGAAATGTTAGGTGTTTAGTGTGTTTGTTTACTTAAACGTTTCAAATCTGTGGGAAGAATGAAAATTAAGTTTGTGTGAGGATTCCAAGAAAACATGGGATATAGATTTAAGGAAAATTCATAAAATATAATCAGTGATATCAAAACATTTTTGATGGTATACATCACTGAAAATAAGTGCTAGCATACTTCCACACACATGAATATTTATGTATTTATTACACACCTGCACTTCAGACCTAGTATACTATGAATATTATATTACCTATATTTAAATGAGTTTTTAAAGGATGAAGTCAAAATAAATCTGAACAGTAGCACTGGTGTTTTCTTTCTGTACCTTAATGAATTATCTTGCACACTCTCCTGGAATGCAATCATTCCATTTGGAAGTCACTAAAATATTCTACCAGAATGAAATAAAAGCTCATGAAAGTGAAAAACAACAAAAAAACATGGAAGAAATAAAAGAACATTTGGAATGGAGAGAAAAAAATAATCACAGAGGGGAATAACTAAAACATGAAAAACTACTGGGTCTAAATAACTGGTAAATTGTAATCAATATAGAAAAGACTAACATAAGAAATAATGTGAGCATCGCAAGGCAAGATGTTGGGAATAACAGTTAAACATATGGAGTATGCCCTCATTACAGAAAGGTTTTTATTGACCACTACACAGGCTGAGACAGCTTCCCTATTGGGAAATATAATTTTAGAGTGTACAAGTGAAGCAAACAAAATACAGAGAATGCATCCTCCAGAGCCAACCATGATCTTCCCATCCATGGGAGCTTAGAGTACATTTCCATTGATAATCATTTATGGACTGGATGGCCATTCATTGTCCTCTCAGGGGTCTGCTTGTTGAACTCTGTACCAGAGAACAAGGTTGTTAATTGTGCTTACAAAGAAATATGTGGGTAAATACATAAAACATGTAAAATTTTAATAAAAAACTTCTGGGTCTAGTAAAACACATTTGTTTTGGCAGGTATTGGTAAAGATCATCTAAGTTTTTATGGCAAGGATTCTCACCTGCCTTTTTTGGTAGAAGGAAATGTCTCTCCAACATTGGGTGAATAATTCACAATGTGGTCCCTGTGCTTAACACAGAACTTGTTAAAAGTTAACAAGTCAAATGTTACGATAAGCAGGGATTGATTTGAATTAAGCATTCTCTGTGATTTTGGGGGTAATATTAGCAACATTTGTGGTTATATCATAGAGATAGTTACCTATAGATTGCTTAGTCAAGCCCTATCTAAAGCAGTATGAGATGAGGTGGTGTAAAACTTAAAACTTAATAAGTTCCCTGAATACACAGGCATCCACAGGAGGAATAAAGTCATGGACATGTGACCACACTCTTACACAATTTCATAAGAGAAAACCCAGTGGTGGATGGGAAAGGGTTGTGGGAATGTAAATGAGACCATACTTTACAATTCAGTCTTTAGCATGTGTGCATGGGTTCTGTACATATCTGTGTATTCTAGCCTTTTTTTTTTAGCATCTTTATTGGACTATAATTGCTTTACATGTTGTGTTAGTTTCTCCTGTATAGCAAAGTGAATCAGCTATACATATACATATATCCCCATATCTCCTCCCTCTTGCATCTCCCTCCCACCCTCCCTATCCCACCCCTCTAGATGGTCACAAAGCACCGAGATGATCTCCCTGTGCTATGAGGCTGCTTCCCACTAGCTACCTATTTTACATTTGGTAGTGTATATATGTCCATGTCACTCTGTCACTTCATCCCAGCTTAACCTTCCCCCTCCCTGTGTCCTAAAGTCCATTCTCTACATCTACATCTTTATCCCGGTCCTGCCTCTAGGTTCTTCAGAAACTTTTTTTTTTTTTTTAGATTCCATATATATGTGATAGCATATGGTATTTGTTTTTCTCTTTTTGACTCACTTCACGCTATATGCATTTTAGGTCCATCCACTTCACTAAAAATAATTCAATTTCGTTTCTTTTTATGGCTGAGTAATATTCCATTATATATATGTGCCATATTTTCTTTAACTATTGATCTGTCGATGGACACTTAGGTTGCTTCCAGGTCCTGGTTATTGTTAATAGTGCTGCAATGAACATTGTGGTACATGACTTTTTTCATTTTTTTTCTTTACTTTTTTTTTTTAAACAACTTTATTGGCATATAATTGTTTTACAATGGTGTGTTAGTTTCTGCTTTTTAACAAAGTGAAGCAGCTATACATATACATATATCACCATATTTCCTCCCTCTTGTGTCTCCCTCCCTCCCAGCCTCCCTATCCCACTCCTCTAGGTGGTCACAAAGCACTGAGCTGATCTCCCTGTGCTATGCAGCTCCTTCCCACTAGCTATCGGTTTTACATTTGGTAGTGTATATATGTACATGCCACTCTCTCTCTTTGTCCCAGCTTACACTTCCCCCTCCCCATGTCCTCAAGTCCATTCTCTAGTAGGTCTGCATCTTTATTCCCATCTTGCCCCTAGGTTCTTCTGACCATTTTTCTTTTTCTTTTTTTTTTTAGATTCCATATATATGTGTTAGCATACAGTATTTGTTTTTCTCTTTCTGACTTACTTCACTCTGTATGACAACCTCTAGGCCCATCCATCTCACTACAAATAATTCCTTTTCATTTCCTTTTATGGCTGAGTAATATTCCATTGAATATATGTGCCACATCTTCTTTATCCATTCATCTGTTGATGGACACTTAGATTCTTCCATATCCTGGCCATTGTAGATTGTGGTACATGACTGCAATGAACACTGTGGTTCTGCAGTGAACATTGGGGTACATGACACTTTTGGAATTATGGTTTTCTCTGGGTATATGCCCAGTAGTGGGATTGCTGGGTCAATGGTAGTTCCATTTTTAGTTTTGTAAGGAACCTCCATACTGTTCTCCATAGTGGCTGTATCAATTTACATTCCTACCAACAGTGCAAGAGGGTTCCCTTTTCTCCACACCCTCTCCAGCATTTACTGGTTGCAGATTTTTTGATGCTGGCCATTCTGACTGGTGTGAGGTGATACCTCATTGTAGTTTTGATTTGCATTTCTCACTTGATTAGTGATGTTGAACATCCTTTAATGTGTTTGTTGGCAATCTGTACATCTTCTTTGGAGAAATGTCTATTTAGGTCTTCTGCCCATTTTTGAATTGGGTTATTTGTTTTTTTGATACTGAGCTTCATGAGCTGCCTGTATATTTTGGAGATCAATCCTTTGTCAGTTACTTTGTTAGCGAATATTTTCTCCCATTCTGAGGGTTGTTTTTTCATCTTGTTTATAGTTTCCTTTGCTATACAAAAGCTTTTAAGTTTCATTATGTCCCATTTCTTTATTTTTGTTTTTATTTCCATTTCTCTAGGAGGTGGGTCAAAAAGGATCTTGCTGTGATTTATGTCATACAGTGTTCTGCCTATGTTTTCCCCTAAGAGTTTGATAGTGCCTGGACTGATATTTAGGTCTTTAATCCATTTTTAGCTTATTTTTGTGTATGGTGTTATGGAGTGTTTTAATTTCATTCTTTTACATGTAGCTGTCCAGTTTTCCCAGCACCACTTATTGATGAGGCTGTCTTTTCTCCATTGTATATTCTTGCCTCCTGTATCAAAGATAAGGTAACCATATGTGCATGGGTTTATCTCTGGGCTTTCTATCCTGTTTCATTGATCTATATTTATGTTTTTGTGCCAGTACCATACTGTCTTAATTATTGTAGCTTTGTCATATAATCTGAAGACAGGGAGGCTGAATCCTCCAGCTCCATTTTTCTTTCTCAAGATTGCTTTGGCTATTTGGGGTGTTTAGTTTTTCTTTACAAATTGTGAATTTTTTTTGTTCTAGTTCTGTGAAAAATACCATTGGTAGTTTGATAGGGATTGCATTGAATCTGTAGATTGTTTTGGGTAGCAGAGTCATTATCGCAATGTTGATTCTTCCAGTCCAAGAACATGGTATATCTCTCCATCTGTTTGTATCATTGTTAATTTCTTTCATCATTGTCTTATAGTTATCTGCATACAAGTGTTTGTCTCCTTAGTTAGGTTTATAATTAGGTATTTATTATTTTTTTTGCAATGGTAAATGAGAGTGTTTCCTTATTTTCTTTTTTGGATATTTCAACATTAGTGTATAGGAAAGCAAGAGATTTCTGTGTATTAATTTTGTATCCTACTACTTTACCAAATTCGTTGATTAGCTCCAGTAGTTTTCTGGTAGCATCTTTAGGATTCTCTATGTATAGTATCATGTCATCTGCAAACAGTGAGAGTTTTACTGTTTCTTTTCCATTTTGGATTCCTTTTATTTCTTTTTCTTCTCTGACTGCTGTGGCTAAAACTTTCAAAGCTATGTTGAATAATATTGGTGAGATTGGGCAACCTTTTCTTGTTCCTGATCTTAGTGGAAATGGTTTCAGTTTTTCACCATTGAAAACGATGTTGGTTGTGAGTTTGTCATATATGGCCTTTATTATGTTGAGGTAAGTCCCCTCTATGCTTACTTTCTGGAGAGTTTTTATCATAAATGGGTTTTGAAGTTTGCTGAAAGCTTTTCCGGAATCTATCAAGAGTATCATATGGTTTTTATCCTTCAATTTGATAATATGGTGTATCACATTGACTGCATTATGTATATTGAAGAATCCTTGCATTCCTGGGGTAAACCCACTTAATCATGGTGTATGATTCTTTTAATGTGCTGTTGGATTCTGTTTGCTAGTAGTATGTTGAGTGTTTTTGCATCTATGTTCATTACTGATATTGGCCTGTAGTTTTCTTTTTTTGTGATATCCTTTTCTCATTTTGGTATTAAGGTGATGGTGGCCTCATAGAATGAGTTTGGAAGTGTTCTTCCCTCTGTTATATGTTGGAAGAATGTGAGACGGATAGGTGTTAGCTCTTCTCTAAATGTTTGATAGAATTTGCCTGTGAAGCCATCTGGTCCTGAGCGTTTGTGTGTTGGAAGATTTTTAATTACAGTTTCAATTTCAGTGCTTGTGATTGCTCTGTTTATATTTTCTATTTCTTCCTGGTTCAGTCTTGGAAGTTTGTGCTTTTCTAAGAATTTGTCCATTTCTTCCAGGTTGTCCTTTTTATTGACATATAGTTGCATGTAGTAATCTCTCTTGATCCTTTGTATTTCTGCAGTGTCAGTTGTTACTTCTCCTTTTTCATTACTAATTCTGTTGATTTGAGTCTTCTCCCTTTTTTTCTTGCTGAGTCTGGCTAATGGTTTATCAATTTTGTTTATCTTCTCCAAGAACCACTCTTCAGTTTTATTGTTCTTTGTTATCATTTCCTTCATTTCTTTTTCATGTATTTCTCATCTTATCTTTATGATTTCTTTTCTTCTCCTAACTTTGGGGTGTCTCTTTTCTTCTTTCTCTAATTACTTTAGGTGTAAGTTTAGATTGTTTATTTGAGATTTTTCTTGTCTCTTAAGGTAGGATTTTATTGCTATAAACTTCCCTCTTAGAACTGCTTTTGCTTCATCCCATAGGTTTTGGGTCGTGTGTTTTCATTGTCAACTGTTTCTAGGTATTTTTTTGATATCCTCAGTGATCTCTTGGTTATTTTGTAGTGTATTGTTTAGCCTCCATGTATTTGTATTTTTTACAGTTTTTTTCCTGTAATTGATATCTAGTCTCATAGCATTGTGGTGGGAAAAGATACTTGATATGATTTCAATTTTCTTATATTTACCAAGGCTTGATTTGTGACCTAAGACATGATCTATCCTGGAGAATGTTCTATGAGCACTTGAGAAGAAAGTGTATTCTGTTGTTTTGGAATGGAATTTCCTATAAATATCAATTAAGTCCATGTTGTTTAATGTATCATTTAAAGCTTGTGTTTCCTTATTTATTTTCATTTTGGATGATCTGTCCATTTGTGAAAGTGGGGTGTTAATGTCCCCTACTATGATTGTGTTACTGTCGATTTCCCCTTTTATGCCTTATGTATTGAGGTGCCCCTATGTTGGGTGCATAAATATTTACAATTGTTGTATCTTCTTCTTGGATCAGTCCCTTGATCATTATGTATTGTCCTTCTTTGTTCCTTGTCATAGTATTTATATTAAAGCCTATTTTCTCTGATATGAGAATTGCTCCTCAGCTTTCTTCTGATTTCCATTTGCATGGAATATCTTTTTCCATCTGCCACTTACTTCAGTCTGTATGTGTACCTAGGTCTGAAGTGGGTCTCTTATAGACAGCGTATATATGGGTCTTGTTTTTGTATCTATTCAGCCAGTCCACGTCTTTTGGTTGGAGCATTTAATACATTTACATTTAAGGTAATTATCAGTATGTACATTCCTATTACCATGTTCTTAATTGTTTTGGGTTTGTTATTGTAGGTCTTTTCCTTCTCTTGTGTTTCCTGCTTAGAGAAGTTCCTTTAGCATTTGTTGTACAGCTGGTTTGGTGGTGCTGAATTGTATTAAGTTTTTCCTGTCTGGAAAAGTTTTAATTTCTCTGTTGTAGCTGAATGAATTATTTGCTGGGTAGAGTAATCTTTGTTGTAGGTTTTTCCCTTTCATCACTTTAAATATATCCTGCTACTCCCTTGTGGCTTGCAGAGTTTCTGCTGAAAGATCAGCTGTTAACCTTATGGGGATTCCCTTTTATGTTATTTCCTGCTTTTCCCTTGCTGCTTTTAACATTTCTTCTTTGTATTTAATTTTTGATAGTTTGATTAATATGTTTCTTGGCATGTTTCTCCTTGGACTTATACTGTATGGGACTCTCTGTGCTTCCTGGACTTGATTACATCCTTCCCATATTAAGGAAGTTTTCAACTATAATCTCTTTACATATTTTCTCAGTCCCTTTACTTTTCTCTTCTTCTTCTGGGACCCTTATAATTCAATTGTTTGTGTATGTAATATTGTCTCAGATGTCTCTGAGACTATCATCAATTCTTTTCACTCTTTTTTCTTTATTCTGCTCTGTGATAGTCATTTCTACTATTTTATCTTCCAGAACACTTATCCGTTCTTCTGCCTCAGTTATTCTGCTATTGAATCCTTCTATAGAATTTTTAATTTCTTTTATTGTGTTGTTCATCATTGTTTGTTTGCTCTTTAGTTCTTCTAGGTCCTTGTTAAACATTTCTTGTATTTTCTCTATTTTATTTCCAAGATTTTGGATCATCTTTACATTCAGTACTCTGAATTCTTTTTCAGGTAGAATATCTATTTCCTCTTCATTTTTTTTTTTTTTTTTTTGGTCTGGTGGGTTTTTTACCTTGCTCCTTCATCTGCTATGTATTTCTCTCTTCTCATTTTGCTTAACTTACTGTGCTTGGGGTCTCCTTTTCACAGGTTGCAGGTTCATAGTTCCCACCTTTTTTGGTGTCTGCCCCCAGTGGATGAAGTTCGTTCATTGGGTTGTATAGGCTTCCTGGTGGAGGGGACTGGTGCCTGTGTTCTGTTTGATGCAGCTGGATCTTGTCTTTCTGGTGAGCAGAACCGTTTCCAGTGGTCTGTTTTGGGGTGTCTGTGAACTTATTATGATTTTAGGCAACCTCTCTGCTTATGGGTGGGGTTGTGTTCCTGTCTTGCTAGTTGTTTGGGATGGGGTGCCCAGCACTGGAGCTTGCTGATCATTGACTGGAGCTATGTCTTAACCTTGAGACGGAGATCTCTCAGAGAGCTCTAGCCAATTGATATTACATGGGGCCGGGAGGTCTCTGGTGGACCAGTTCCCTGAACTCGGCTCTCCCACCTCAGAGGCTCAGGCCTGACCCCTGACTAGAACACCAAGATCCAGTCAGCCACATGGCTCAGAAGAAAAGGGAGAAAAAAGAGAAAGAAAGAAAAATAAATAAAAAAGTTATTAAAATCAAAAATTTATTAAAATAAAAAAATTAATTTAAAAAAGAGAGCAACCAAACCAGTAAACAAATATACCTATGATAATAAGCACTAAAAACTAAACTAAGATAAACATAAAAATCAGAAACTAGTCAGTAGCATACAGCAAATCCAGAGTCTACAGTTGCTCCCAAAGTCAACTGCCTGAATTTGGGGATGTTTCATTGTCTATTCAGGTATTTTACACGTGCAGGGTATATCAAGTTGATTGTGGAGATTTAATCCGCTGCTCCCGAGGCTGCATGAGAAATTTCCCTTTCTTTTCTTTGTTCACACAGCTCCTGGGTTCAGCTTTGGATTTGGCCCCACCTCTGCATGTAGGTCGCCTTCTTGTGTATGTTCTTTGCCCAGACAGAACATCTGATTATGTGGCTCTGGCTCATTCATGCCAGGGAGAAGGAGGGGTACGGAATGTGGGGTGAGCCTACGGCGGTAGAGGCTGGCCTGATGTTGCAACAGCCTGAGGCTGTTGTGTGTTTTTCCAGGGAAGTTGTCCCTGGATCACAGGACCCTGGCAGTGGCGGGCTGCACAGTCTCCTGGGAAGGGAGGTGTGGATAGTTACCTGTGCTTGCATACAGGCTTCTTGGTGGTGCAGCAGCCTTAGTGTCTCATGCTCGTCTGTGGGTTCTGCACTGATAGCAGCAGATCTCACCCGTCTCTGAAGCTTGTTTATGCGGTGCTCTGAATCTTCTCTCCTCACATACCCCGAAACAATGGTCTCTTGCCTCTTAGGCAGGTCCAGAGTTTTCCCAGACTCCCTGCCGAGTAGCTGTGGTGCACTAGCCCCCTCAGGCTGTGTTCATGCAGCCAAGCCCAGTCTTCTCCCTGGGATCTGACCTCCAAAGCCCGAGCCTCAGCTCTCAGCCCCAACCCGCCCTGGTGGGTGAGCAGACAAGCCTCTCAGGCTGGTGAGTGCTGGTCGGCACTGATCCTCTATGCAGGAATCTTTCCACTTTGCCCTCTGCACCCCTGTTGCTGTGCTCTCCTCCATGACTCCAAAACTTCCCCCCACCCGCCGCCGCCCAACCCCTGTCTCCAACAGTGAAGGGGTGTCCTAGTGTGTGGAAACATTTCCTCCTTCACATCTCCCTTCCAGTGGTTCAGGTCGCGTCCCTATTCTTTGCTTGTGTTTTTTTTTTTCTTTTTTCCTTTTGCCTTACCCAGGTACGTGGGGAGTTTCTTGCGTTTTCGTAAGTCTGAGATCTTCTGCCAGCATTCAGTAGGTGCTCTGTAGGAGCTGTTCCACATGTAGATGTACTTTTGATATATTTGTGAGGAGGAAGGTGATCTCCACATCTTAATCCTCCACAATCTTGAAGGTCCTCTGAGTATTCTATCTTTTCTTGCATTCATTTCATATCTTTGGAGTATAAAAGCATGATTCATGGTAGCAATTCTCAAACTCTTTTAATCTCAAAAATCTTTTACTCTCTTAAAATGTTATTGTGGACACCAGTGAGATCTTTCCTATGTGTGTACATGTATTAATAATTACTGCTAAATTCTTAAAATATTGTACTCATTAATTTATTTCAAAAGAATGATAACAAGTCCAGTATATGTTAAAATGACTACATTTTCCTAAATAAGCAAACAAACAAAAAGAATGGCAACTTTAAACATTATTTTTTATTTCCTTCAATGTCTGACTCAGTAAAATATAACCGAATTCTTATATCTTTGTCTGCATTCAAAGTGTTGAGCTATGTTGTTTAGTTGAAGCATATGAAGAAAACTCAGCCTCATACAAATTTTAGAAAATGAAGAAGTATTTGAATAGTCCTTTCAGAAAATAGTATTTTCAGGAATTTGTGGACATTCTTTGTTAGTACTGTACTGAAAATCAGCAAGTAGTGATTTTTTAAAAGTTAGTTATATTATGGAATATGAAACCCTATCAATGGATTAAATAGATTTTTTGTACCCTATTACATTAAAACTCCTTGGTCTCTCTAGTGTTTGAAAGACTCTTTTTTAAACCCATAGATGATTTTTATAACATCCTGCATCAATAATTTGAAAAAGATTCGTTCACTAACTTCCAAATATTATCATGTTTTATTTTAAAACGTCATTACGCATTATGCATCCTTTAGAAAACTTCACTGTAGCCTCATGAGAAGATGAGTGAAAAAGGCAAATAATTTTTTTTTGTATTATCGTGAACATTATTTTGATCTTGCAGACTCCCCAAGGGTACCTGGACCACACTTTGACAACCATTGATTTACAGCTACCTTCTGAGGTGTTAATGACATTGCTGTAAGCATCAATCCACATCCTACTCCATGGAAGGATAAAGTAGTTTGTTTTCTAAGCAGCAGGTTGGGAATCTCCTTGAAGGTCCACTGGGACCATGTGTCTGCCCTGGGCTTTAATGCAGCCAAGACACTTCCTGCAGAACGTTGACAGTCTTTAAATAAATGCTTTGAATTTTTTCATAACAAAAACTCATTGTAAATATGTAAAAAAAAAAAGTTTTTTCTTGATTTTTTAAAATAAAGATCCAAGAGATTGTTTCAATTTCTCTGAATGTGACTATGAGAAGTTTAAAAGTATATAAAGATGCAGTTACACATAAAGAAGATGGTGCTTAACCTGGTTTTAATAAGTAAATATAGTAGCCTTTAAAATTAGTTATTTGCTAACATTTTGATAGAATTTAGCATTGGTGCACTACTCATTGCATATGAGTAACATTTTAGGTAGTTCTGGGGAGTCCTTCAGCAGCGTGGGAAAGAATATTCTCTCTGCTGTTGGGCCAGATCATGATTATAGTTCTGTTATGCAATTAAAGTTACCTCCATCAATAATACTAAACATTTTTTTGAAAAAGTAATAAGGTCTGCTTCAACAAGTCATGTGTAAGATTATTGTATTTCTTAACTATACATTGGGGAAAATGAAAGAAAGTACAAGTGAATGAAGAATGAATAAGAATGAAGAAAACTGCTCATTTTGATGTACTTTGCATGACTGGACCATTGTTCCTTGATTAATTTTAACTTTTGTAATGAGTCAATATGAAGCATAAATAGGAAATAAAGTCAACCTCATATTAAGGTTTTGGAAAAAATGCAATAAACTTCCTATATTAAAATAAATGAATCTTCTTATATGATTTTTTGAGACTGACAACTGACCATAACTTATTACATACATTACACAGTACAATAAAAATAGCTGCTCTGGCTAGTCAGAAAGTCTTTGCAGCTGCAGGGGTACTTCTTGGAAATAAAGTTTGTGTTTACACAGGTGCAGCCATATTTAACAACAAAAAAATTTTATACACTATGCAAACAGCTGCCTGTCTGTTTTCTTTGGCAGAGCTCTTTCCAACTGAAACAATTTGTATCAGGCCCATCATTCTGTGATACCTATGTAAACAATACAAAAAAAATCCTGTACAAGGAAGAGGTTTCTCATAGTGTGTCTTTTAGATAAACTATTAAAGCAAGAGCCACTTGATTGGAGCCTGCTAAGAAAACGATGCCCTTAGTGAAATATTTACCATCTAATATTATGTACATAAGCTGCTGGAGAAGCATTAAGCTTGCAGGGAGCAACTACCAGGGGCTTTCTCTAACTCTAGTAATTTGAAGGGAATAATGACTAGCAGAGGGATTCAAAAAATTGAACATTTTTCCTTAACAACTGAGTATTCTCTTCCAATTTTAGTCCCATTGTATAGATTATTTCCCAAAATACCTAATTATAAAATTTATATATTTTTTTATTATTCTACTACTGAAAAATTAGAAAATTTGCATATATTTATAAAATTATATTGACACATTCGTTTTGATTTATTTTCTAAAAACAACCAACATAACATACCTTGTGCAATTTATCCTTATGGAAATCAGAAATTCTGTTTTGCTGTTTGTTTTTTTAATTTAATTTTTTATTTTATATTGGGTATAGTTGATTTAAAATGTTGTGTTAGTTTCAGGTATACAGCAAAGTGATTCAGTTATACATAGACATATATCCATTCTTTTTCAGATTCTTTTCCCACATATGTTATCACAAAATATTGAGTAGACTTCCCTGTGCTATGCAGTACGTCCTTGTTGGTTACAAAATCAGAAATTCTTTATAGATAGTGTGGAGCAAAGAGTTGCTTTATTACCAATTCCAATGTTTATGTTAAATTTTACCCATTCATTCAATGTGATAACTATGTTCCAGGCACTCACTGTTCCAGGCACTGAGAATACAGTAGTGAACAAAACAGATAAAAACTGTCACCTTGAAGACCAGCTGGAAGTTACTGCTGTGAACCTTGTGAAAATTAGTAAAGTAGAATCAGAAATGTGAACGATCTAAAGAGGAAATGACGAGGGATGAAGTGGCAGTGATGAAAGGAATAGACCCAAACTAACAAGTTTGCACACAGTGGGTCTGTTTATTCCTTATCACTTATCTTCCCTGATTAACTGGAAAGGGAGCCAGGAATTGAAATCTCAATTTTCCCTAAACTAAGGCAATCATAAGAATAATCTCAGTAGTTAAACTAGCTGTGGGAAGAGTTTCTAAATCAATATCCTTGACCTTCTCTGAGATTTCCAGCCAGAGACCAGGTTGGAATAGAATGGCTTCTACTATAACTGAGGATCCTCTCTAGTGTAGGATCCCAATTATAGCCTCAAAAATCTCAAACACATAAGACAGCTGAGATCCTGAATTCCCTGCAGTGCAAATAGAAATTTTAGCATGTTGAAATGTTTTGTGCTATAGAATATATTTCTATAAATATCTCTATAAATGTTTTCTGTAAATGTATAATTGCTTAAGAGTAGAATAAAATGTATTATTAAATGTGTTATAATAATAAATATTAAGACAATATTTAAACCTTTAAAAAACTTTTTTAGGTATTTAGAACATGTCTTGTTTTAAGTACGTTAACTCATTAGATTGAAATTTCTATTTATGCAGTTTTGCAATGTAGTTTAAGCTCTACACATACCAAATCAATACTTTAGCTGAAAGTTATATGTATTCATGGGTACTTCAGAGTGTTACAGCATTATCAGAGTGGTCTTGGCTAATTCTAAACAAACAAAACTTTCTTTAATGTGATGGAGACAAACGAATGAATAGGCAGAAAGTTCTTCATTTTGTGCCGTATCCTAAGATCCTGGAGGAACGAATTCAAAAGACTATGCTGTTAGCTGACCTGTTTAAATGAAGTGTCAGTCAGGAAATCCAGAACACTCAGTGGCCTACAAAATATCCAAGACATACTAGCTGTATCCTGAGGCTAATATGGGAATTCAGGGAGGATTTTTTTAAATCGCAATAATAAACCATCATATCACTGTCAACAACACACATGCTAAAAAATGCCTGATTTTTCTAGGTCTCTAGAAGTTGAACACAAGGTAAGCTACTGGAATATCTTTCCAGAGACTTTCAAGTTTAAACAATGAGGAAAACAGAGCTAAAATCCTGCAGAAAGACTTCCCTCATAACCCTTCTTCAGAATGACTCTTCTATGATATATAGCTACACTCTCAGGAGCAGGCCACAAAAATAACTCAAGGGAATGTGCTATGATCTTTGTATTGTTAATTACTTTTCAAAGTGTGATTTCTTGGCTGGGTCTTACTTTTTTTTTCCCCATAATGAGTATATCTCTGATTTGTGAAGAAAATGGATGAGGTTTCCATGTAGAAGAAAAAGCCAGTTAAGAAAATCCTCCTTCTATCTTTTATTCTTCCCTCTACTTCTTTTCCTATTTCCTTATTACTTTTTATTGTTTGTCCTGTTAATAAATGCTTTTTACAAAAGGTATTTAAAAGTGCAAAAAATGTATAAGGAGTATAATTAAAATCCTGAAGAATCCTACAATCCAGGGATGAATACTTCTAAATTTTTGTTTATTTCTCCCTGTATTTTCATGGTGAATTTTTTACATTATCAGTATTAATAAATAGCCTTTCTGGGCTAAAACGAATGAGTTTGTTTGGGGTTCTTAATGGATTCCACTTTTATTTTTCATACAGAAACTGACTCACATTTCTATCATGTGTAAAAGTGCCCATCTCATTGCAATCTTGCCAGTACTGTGTGTTTTAATCTTTTTCTGTATTTAAAATTATTTTAACTAGTATATCTTGATTACTAGAAAGTTAGTTTTGTCACTTATTTAGTTCAGTAAATATTTATGTTATATAGTTTTTCTCATTGATTTGCATTTTTATATTTTAGCACTAACTCTTCATTTTCATAATGGTGGCAAATATTTCCCATTTTTCCATTTGCCTTTTAGTTGTAATAATTTATTTAGGGGATAGAAGTTGTTAATGTTATATAGTCTAATGGGTTGATCTTTTTATTTGTGGGCTTTTTATTTGCTTTTATGTTTGTAAAAACTTTATACATTCAAAGATAAAAAGAAATTCACCTGCATTTTATAGATTTTCTCTTACAGTTTTCTATTTGTAAAATTTAATTGCTTAATTCATCTGGAATTAATTGGGGGCCTGTGAGTTGAGGATTTGCCATTTCTTATCTCTTTACCCTGATTTATTTTTCCTCAGAGTGCTTATCACCGGCTGCTATTATATTATTCACTTTCTCTTATTGTCACCAGAATGTTTGATACTGGAGGCAGAACTTTTGTCTGTTTTGACCACTGCTATATGCACAGTGACTGAACAGTGCTTAGTCACATAGTTGGTCCCGAAAAAATATTTGTGGAATGGATGAATAATGTATAAAATAATTATTTTGTAAAAATAGCTTACTTTCCCTGAAATTTCCCACTGAAAACAAAATTTCATCATTATGGCTATCATAGTTGAGCTGGACCAAGTTTTTGAAAGTAATTTTTCATTAGTATGACTCAAATCATCAGAATTGACAATAATCTCATTTTGTAGATGAGGTGACCAAGTCAGGAAATGAGGAGTCACTAGTCACACTTGAACTCAGAATTCACATTTAAACAGGACCTATTTTTATTTAGCAACTTCAATAATTTTTAGAAGAGACAAAAGAGTATCAGAAGGCAAATGATCTTGTGAAAAAAATTAGAGCCATTTATTTTTACTTTTCACTTCAAATTTCTATTGAGAGTAATAAATTTTATATGCCAAGTATTTATCCCCATTAGAGTCTTTGAAACCAACACTCAAAATATAGTTTTCATGCCTCATAAAAGAATTTTCAAATTTTGTGTAAAAATAACTTAATTATACCAATTAAAACTTAATTATATGATTAAAGCTTAATTATGCCAATTTTTTTCATAACTGTACATAAACAACAAATTTGTGAGTTTTTCCCCCTCCTCTGGAGGATGAAAAATTACATATATTTCATTCAAAGTACCAAAGCAGTTTCTCTAATACAAAGCATATCACCAAGCCTTAAAATAATGGGGTAAAATAAATATTTCTCCTTCAGATTGCTAAAGGAGTCTATGCTTCTATGAGAAAATTAATCCACTTTTGCAAGTGATATAGGCACTTTGTATTACGATAAATGGAGTCATCTGATCCAGAAGAGAATCAAACATGAACTTTGGATTTCTAAATCTTTCAAAATTACTCTCCAAATTCACATTCTCCCAGGAATCTTGATTCATTTTCACCAAATATTAAATAAAGTTGTAATTCTGTTGGAAGAATGCATGTTGATGAACTCATTGTAAAGAATTACTTAAAAAGCAAGTTAAAGACAAATAAAAACCCTCTGTATTTCCTTAATCATTTTCAAACAAGTTTTATTTTATTTAATGTTGTAAAAATTGTTTTCTTGGAGATCAAAATATAAGCTCTTGTTTTTTTGTTTTTTGTTTTGTTTTTTTTTTGCAGTACACGGGCCTCTCACTGTTGTGGCCTCTCCCGTTGCGGAGCACAGGCTCCGGATGCACAGGCTCAGTGGCTGTGGCTCACAGGCCTAGCCGCTTTGCGGGCATGTGGGATCTCCCCGGACCGGGGCACGAACCCGCGTCCCCTGCTTCGGCAGGCAGACTCTCAACCACTGTGCCACCAGGGAAACCCTAAGCTCTTGTTAAAAGACAAATAAATAATGTTTTACACTGTGGTATGACTTAGCGTTCTTTCTGAATAATGCATTTATATCTGTCACCCAAGTCACTGCACATTACTTCAAGATGTCCGTTTCTTAGAATATTGTTATATATTTTATATCTCCACATCCATGCCCCTTTCTTTCCTTATTTGAAAGTGCATGTATATCCTGAGAAGAAAATGAAAAGCCTTACTTTCCCTGAAATAAATTTCTTAACTTTATCTTTCCTTGGGATGAGCCATAATACCTAGAATTTTTGTTTGTTTATTTGTTTGTCTGTTGAGGCACATAGGAAAAAAACACTAATGCAGAGTAGAAAGATCTGCATTCCAGCTAAAAGGTTCTACTGCTATCACTACCACTAATTTCAACATCTGTATTTATTGAACATTTGCTATATTCCAGTTGCTGTGATAAATTCTTCCCTTAAATTCTCTCATCAAATCCTTTCAGAAACGATTTTACAGATAAGGAGCCTGAAGTTCCAAGAAATTAAGTAACTTTTCCAGCATCACTTGCTTGGCAAGCTGTAGTGCTGGGATTAGAATTCAAGTCTTTCTGCTGTAGACGCTTAACATCATGCTCAGCTGTGTTACCTTTTCTGTGCCTCAGTGGCTCATCTATAAATGAGAGGGTCGGTCAAGGTTTAGGCCTGGGTTTTGTTAAGCCCCCAAATTCCTTTTTCCAAGGAACAAAAACATGAGATAAAAGCTTAGTATTCTGGCTGAAGCAGGGGTGTCAGTCCCAAAGTTTTCCCTGTCAATCACTGCTCACCCTTCCCCTGAGGTCCAAAAGCCAGCTCTCTAGAACCCCTAGGACTCCATAGAACATTATTTGAAGACACTGGCTACTCTAGCTACCTTTAGAGTATTTTCTGGCTCTACAAGTTGCTAGTTAAGGGAAGAAACACCTAAATTTTTTAAATTAGAACTGGCAACAGATTCACTTAAAGAAGTCTGTTTGGCTCTTCTGTCTCCCTTAGATTTTCTCTTTTGAGGGGATACAGGGTTTTAATGCATTTACACATATATGAAGCAACTAAACTATTATTTTAAGTAGCAGCTTCCCATTCCTCTTTCTTACAACAGAAGAAACACAAATATCATTCATGAATCATAAAAGGTAAGGATATAGTCGAGTATAAATATGAACTTTTGATCATTAGTAAGTAATTTGTACCTCCTATTTCTCTCATTGCTTTACTTAGGTTCATGTTTGCTGGAGACATCACTTTTCAAGAATATAAGAAATTAAAACTAAATAAGTAGGGCTTCCCTGGTGGTGCAGTGGTTAAGAATCCACCTGCCAATGCAGGCGTCATGGGTTTGAGCCCTGGTCCGGGAAGATCCCACATGCCGCAGAGCAACTAAGCCCGTGAGCCACAACTACTGAGCCTGTGCTCTAGAGCCCGTGAGCCACAACTACTGAAGCCCACGCACCTAGAGCCCGTGCTCCGCAACAAGAGAAGCCATGCAATGAGAAGCCCGTGCACCACAATGAAGAGTAGCCCCTGCTTGCCGCAACTAGAGAAAAAGCCTGCGCGCAGCAACAAAGCCCCAAGGCAGCCAAAAAACAAAAACAAAAACAAAACTAAATGAGTAGATGAAATCCTTTAATTTATTTACAACTTATCCTACTCCTGACGTTGTCTTAAGCAACATCACATCTGTCACAGCCCTGAGTTTTAGTTATCTGCTCGTTAACCTCCTGGATGGAAAAACAAGGCAAAGAACAAGATGCTTCTGAAACAGCTGCGGAAACATGTGCTGTGAGTAGATGTGAAAAATTCAATCCAGCAAGCATGAGCTGAGCACCTATTATGTGCAGTCACTGGGTTAGGAGCTTGCTGGGGCCAGGAGATAGAAAGACAAGGTCTCTGCTCCTAGGGGAAATGCCACATGCTACGGAGGCAGCCACATTAAATACGAATAGATAATCAAAGTGCGTGCCAAAAACGATAGACAGGAGGTTGAGAGGGTGATCAGCTCTGAATGGCAGAATCCTGGGTTTCATTTGAACTGGACCTGAAGGTCAAGTGAATGTGGGAAGGGCCCCTAGGTTTGGTGTTTATTAGGCCTTTCTGTCTAAGTTTGGCCACGGTCTTGGTTTTCATTGCAGTATAATGCAATCTTGTTTCCGATGTGCCTCTCAAAAGCTTCAAGAGGTCATTCAATACCCAAGAGAGAAATAAGTAGCAATGACATGGGAGTAGCAATAAGACAAGGATGTCTCAGAATCTTTGTTTCCTCCTTTTTCGTCATGTACCATTCTAATCATTCCCATAAATGTTGTCCCTTGAGATGGCTCAAATATGCCTTCTCTCTTCCACCCATACCACTCCTATCTGTGTGTTCACATTCCTTCCCATTTGAATGACCAAAATAGCGCCCTAGATGTTTTTACCACTTCTATGTCTTCCTGCTTATTTCCGAATATATTCTCCCCAGCGAAGAGCCTCTTAAGGGATTTTCAAAAAGTGAAAATCTGATTATGTCATCCTTCAGATTAATTTTTCAATGGCTTTTCATTGCCCTCATGAAAAAACCCAAACCCTGGATGGCATAGCTTCTCTGGTCTTTCACCCCATCCCTAGG
The DNA here is from genome assembly GCF_949752795.1 of Hyperoodon ampullatus. Taxonomy (NCBI): domain Eukaryota; kingdom Metazoa; phylum Chordata; class Mammalia; order Artiodactyla; family Ziphiidae; genus Hyperoodon; species Hyperoodon ampullatus. The sequence continues at coordinate 36,461,786 of NC_136930.1, forward strand.
TGACTTTCTAAACTTATCTCTTGCAATTCCTCTACTTACACTAAATGTTAAAATTACACTACACTGCTTTCAAGTCTTTCAATGATTCATGCTTGCTCTGGACTCTGTTCCTTTAAGTTAAACCTTTGCCTAGAAACTTTGCTCTTTCACTCCACTCCTTTACTGGTTAACTTACTTGTCTCTTGGGTCCCTGTTTAGATGTAGCTTATTCTTAGAGGCCTTCTCTGACCCCACACCTATATTAAATTCCCTTCCTGTGAACTCCTACAGACCCCTATAATTATCCCTGTTGCAGTCATATTGCTCTGTATTATATTTGCTTGTTTACTTATCTATACCAGACTAGGACTGTATTTTGTGAAGGAAGAAAGGAAGGCAGGAAAGAAGGAAGGGAAGAAGGAAGGAAAAGAAGAAGTTAGAGCAGTAGAAATGAGATCCACCCCTCCTTGTCCAGAGGGCAATGCCAGAATAACATAGCAGCAGTAGACACGGGGTGAATGCACATCTGATAAAAAACACTCTTCTGCAGAGGATTATATTTCATTGGAAATTAGTTGGCAGGTCAGCCTTCTCTACATTCAAGGGTAAAGAGTGAAATGAGTGTGGATACATCTCTACATATAGCAGTAGAGATTTGCTTCAAATGTCTTATCTAGACCTTGTATTGTAACAGAGTATATTCCACCCCCTAAGAGTAATGTAAATTTCCTGGCCCTTGTAGAGAGATAACTGGATAAACACTTCTAGGTTCTGAATATTGCACAAATTGTAGAAAAAGATATTTGTTTTTGGAGTATGTGTTGACATTAGATAGAGTTGTTAGAGAAAATGGGGTATTTACACTCAAGAGAGAAAGAAACTTGAAACTTAGATTAAGACCTGTCCTCAATGAAGCTCAAATCCCTAATTGGGCTATGTGGTACTTTGTCCAAAGTGCTAATATTTTAGAAAAATATTGAGATACATTCACCCTCTGAGCTTTATTCACTGAGTAGGACTGAATTTAGTAGAGTTTATGATCACCCATCAATCAGATATTATTTTTTAAAGAATTTTTCCTTTAAAATATTTGAACATCATCTTGGCTCTTTTCTTCATAGCATTTGCCTAAATTCTATCCTTTAGCATCTAGGATTTAGCATCTAGGATTCTAGGCCTACATTAACAAGAGGTTTGTGCTAGCTCTTGGCAGATTTTATTATGTAGCTTTTCTTTAACTACTCTGTGGCTTCAGCTTGACTAGAATCTCAGCAACTCCTCACTGTCTCAATTGGCAATGCCTCTCATCAAGAATAAGGACATTAAAGGAGAAAAAAATAAAAAAAATAAAATGAAACATGTGTTTTAAGAGATTTGAATAAGATATTTTAGTAAGTCAATTTCATGTCACCATCTTGAAAATTTACAACAGTCAGCAATGTAAACATGCACTTCACAAATGCCAGCAGCTTGCAGACTGCAAAGTTCATCTACTCATTCAGTGAGGCAGATGTTTCATTTAATACTCTTCATACTATAGATTAGGATTATTTTTTTCTTTTCCTCTTTTTTTTTTTTATTTGAAAGGAGTGGGGGAAAAAATTCCCTGACATGCTACTAATATCATCTCACACTGCGGGCCAGATGGCAAAAAATGCAAAGGCTGCAGCTCAGTTTATGTACTATATTGTGGGGTGAAAGGAATTTGGTTTCAGAATGAGTTTCAGCTTGATCATTTGTTACTCTAATCTAAACATGAGTCAATGAGTAAAATAGTACCAGCTAAACTTCAAAAAGTTCCTGAGAGTAAGTGCTTTAAAATGTAATGCATCTGGAAGAAGCTCCTTACAGCATCCCGACCTACCACATCTAGGAGAAACAGCATAAGACTTGGGTGGCTGCTTTAGCACAGAACCCTTTACAGAGACATTGGGCAAAAAAAATATTATGCTATATTTTGGTCACTTTTTTTTTTCCTTTTTCTTCTTTTTTTTTGGTCGTGTCCCGGGGCTTGTGGGATCTTACTTCCACAACCAGGGATGGAACCCGTGCCCCCTGCAGTGGAAGCACAGAGCCCTAAACACTGGACTGGCAGGGAATTCCCTCTGTCAATTTTTTTGATGGAGGATTGAGAAATGCTTTTTCCTTCTGCTTATAACATTGTTTGCATCATCTGTATCTAGTATGATGGCTAGCTTTACAGCTACATCCATTTATCCACATCTTTGGGTTAAAAACTATTATTAATTTTAAAGAATAAGAAGCTAGCTGTTAAGCCCCTAGTTCATTAAAAATTGGTATCTGCAGGGACTAGCTCCACTTCCTCATCTGAGTAGGCAATGGAAGCCTAGGAAGGGTAAAAGTCTTGGCAGTATGTGCCATTTCTGGCAGATTGGAAAATAAAAGAGACAGTAACAAATCTTTATCCTGTATCTGTGTTCTGTTATGCCCCTGAAATTCCATAGCTTTCCATTAGATTTTTAAATGGACCCATGACCCTAATAAGCTTGAGAATAAACAAGAGTCTACCTTCATTGTTTCTCTAAGTATTCATTATGCACATCCTGTAGCTTTCCATGGGTGCTTTCCTCACCCATAGAATAGGAAATAAACAGGGATATGTCAAAGGGAACACTATATTTTTTCTAACTGAAGGTTTGGTTTAATTGGGGAGGCAGAGGGTATTTCCAGCCTTTAAACACAATGAGACAAATCTTTCTTCTGGGAACAGGCTTGCCTACTGGGCCCTTACATATATATGTGTCAGAGCCGCATCATTCATTGATAGTTCTGCCTTGATAACCATATACCCTAAACTACCAGTGCTTTTTTACTTTGTTTTGTTTTATTGTTCTCATCTTTATTATGATCTGGGCAACTTTTAATAACATGCTGCCAGCCTTTCCCAGTTTTCCCCCTCCCAATCCTAGTTACAGAAAATTGTGTCTTCTGTTACTCAACATCCCCACTCGCCTTTTTCTCTGAGGAGAGTTTTGGATTTCCTGGGCTGATTCTTGGACAGTCTGTGATGCTAAGTCATGAGAATGGGGAAAGAGGTATAGAAACAGAGAGAAAAGATAAAAGGGTAAGAATTCTAGATGCTGAGTCTGGTCTAGACTTTCTTCTATTGGAAAGGATCTGGAACATTGGAAAGTAGAGAGGAAATTTTGAAGAATTCCTGGAGGCTAAAATGCCTTACATATGAAGGAGCTGGGGTGGAGAGAGAGAGAAGCATGGCAAGGTGCTCCAGAGAAATTGACAAGAGATTCCCAGGTGAGACTAAGGAGCAGCTATGAAAGGTAAGAGAACTGGGGAGGAAAAGAAGGTAGTTGTGATAAATGCTGCTATGATTTTGCAGTGTATTATTTATTTGTTTGTTTGTTTGTTTGTTTGTTTATTTTGCGGTACGCGGGCCTCTCACTATTGTGGCCTCTCCCGTTGCAGAGCACAGGCTCCGGACGCGCAGGCTCAGCAGCCATGGCTCACGGGCCCAGCCGCTCCGTGGCATGTGGGATCTTCCCGGACTGGGGCACGAACCCGTGTCTCCTGCATAAGCAGGCGGACTCACAACCACTGTGCCACCAGAGAAACCCAATCACCCTCTTTTAAGTGGCTCACTTTCTTTGAAGCTTTTTCTGATGTATGAATCCCAGAAAGAAGCCAGGAATTACTGATTCAGAGCTCTGAGTCTGCAACTCCCTAACGCACCCTATAGACTCAAAGGAACTGAACTCTGTATTAGTATAACTTCTAGTCATTAGCAAAGCTCTGGTTCAACAAATCACATTAGCAGAAGTACACAAAGATAAGGAAACTATTTTTGGTAGAAAGATGGTGGCTTTCCTAAGTAAAGCGGCTATTTTGGGGCATAGGAGAATGTTAAAGAATGGTAAAAAGTTTTTATATATTCAGTAGTTCATTAGCTAAACTGGAAGTCCATTGAAGGCATCTTCTTTGATTATCTGGAATGTAGCTCAGTGCTCGAAGAAGTAAGTTGTGTTCAGTGAATGTTTATTCTTTCAATAAGAAAGAATGAACAAATGAAAATACTTGAACTAGAGAACATACTGGTGGTGAATGTATAGAAAAAGATGTAACCTGTGCATTTCATTGATAAGGTACTTTAGTATCAAAAATATTTAAAACATAAAGGAAACTGCAGACAGTAATTTAACAAATATCCATGTCATTACAGAAAGAATTGCAAATATTAATATTCTGTCTTATTTCCTTGAGAACTGGTTTTCGTTAAGAAATAAACATTAAAATGTTGTTGAAATTCCTTTATCCTCACGAATCACATCATCTCCTTCCTGAGAATTAATCATTATTCTGAAATTAGGATGTATCATTCCAGGTATGCATCATTCCAGTATGCATCATTCCAAGCTATTTTTAAAGATATGTGTCCACAAATATATTTCTATTTTGCATGGCTTAAGAAGTTAACTAAATAGTATTTCTATTGCAGTTATCTTTCTGCATTGTGTTTTTACATGTTATTTTAAAATCTATTAATGTTGAAATGTGTAAATCCAGTTAATTTATTTTAACTTATAGAGAATATTCAATAGTGTGTATATCTTTAGTCATATTACATATTGCCAAATTACTCTCCAAAATGTTTCACAAATTTAAATTTCAAACAATGATACATCTGAGTTTATATTTCCCTACATCTTCATCACCATTTATTATTGTTAAACTTTAAAATTTTTGCAAATCTAATGAGTATGAAATTTTTTAAAGTTGTTTCAAAAGGTGGATAGATTTTTACAGCATAACTCAGTCCTATTCTTGCTCAGTTTTCTCAGCTCCATAAAAGCAAAATACCCACCCCCCCCAAACTATCTGTGAATCAAAACAGTTGTCAGAGCTCTCAGTTATTTGGTTTACTTGATTTTAACAACTTTCAGATACACACTAAATAATAACTTGAGGGTTGTTTTATACTGTCTTGTTCTTTGTTGAAGCTGTTAGAAACAGAATGGGAGTACTTTATTATGTGGGAAGTGTAGACCACAGATAACAAAAGGACTATTTTCTGTATGATTGTAAGACAAGCTCCTAACATCACTTTATATTAATTGATTAAGAGATAATGAGCCAGATTACTCAAAGCAATAATAGGTTGTTTTCAGATTTTAATAGAGTTATCTTAATAATGATTGCTAAATTTTATATTTGTAGAAGAAAATAACTCATAAATATCAAATTGTACTATTATTAACATATGGTTCAGTTTTCTACCAATGTAAAAATCTAGTAATTATCAGTAGAACCATTCTCTGAAATTAAGAAGTACTGTAGATAAATAAAGAATAAGAATGTCATTTATTTCTTAACATTCTAAAGGCAAATATATCTACCTATTATCCTTTTCAATAACCTGACACAATGACAATGGAATAGAAGGTTGTCACAGCATAATAGTACTTGGCTGAGAAATTAATACTGAGGTGAAGCTGGAGCATTTATCAAAAATAAATGTTGAAGTGAAGGGGAAATGGTTATTTTTTCAAAGTGGGAGACATTGATCCTGTGATAATGTTCTATTAAAATAACTGTATTGCTGTTACACCAATTGACTGATTTTGACATAATTATTTTTTAAAATAGAATTTGATGTGCTATGGTCCAATTCATTTCACAGGGATTTATTTACCAACACGTGCTTCTCTTTAGGACTTTGACATTCATCTTCAATGCCTTTCATGAAATAAGAACACAACATTCTTATACATTCCTCAATCTTTTTCTCATCTCAACTCTGAACTTTAATCTCCCTTTATGCATGTTACTGAGTTACACTGAGGAGCACTAGGTCAGTGATGCTTTCCATTAAGGACACCAGTCTATGCATTTCCTTCCCTTTTAGATATTTAACTCAATTTCCAATGAATGAGGTCTTGGAAAGGATCAGGAGTTCCCCACCACCATTCATGGTTGTCTCACTGGGGTCTAGAGAAAGTACAGTACTACTCAGCTTCACTCACCCCTATTGAATTGTACAGCTGAAAATGTAACATTTAAACATAATAATTGAGGGCAGCTTCACACTGGCCAGCTGAAGACTCTGTGATTTGTCTTTTCTACAAATCAATAGTTAGCAGTTTCCACACTTGGAATATTATAGATGTCTACAAGTAATTTTTATACAAAGAACTGCTAGATTAATAGAGTGTAAAAATATAAAAATAATGTGCAAATTATAAAGCATAGTAATTTAGGAAATCACATTGAAGGCAGGATAGGTGTTTGAGCTACCTTTGCATTCCCATAGAGTTTGGGACTTGTATATGGTATGTTTTCAATAAATAGTCCTTCAATGAGTTACTAAAATAACCATGTTCACAAAAATATAAAAATTCTATTATTTTATATGAGATCTGAGCAAGTTGCCTAGGATTCTGGTCACTTCAGATTCTCCTTCCCACAGGGACATTATGCTAAGTGAGAAGAAACAAACATTTCTTCAGTTTGGGAATCTAGCCTAGGAATATCTCTGGGTAAGACAGAAATATGTCAAAAGTATGGTCTGTACTTGGATAATCCTTGGAAATACTCTCATGGAAGTCTCAATTTAAAATGGCCTTTGTAGAAAAGAGGAATTTCAACTCTACAAAAGAACTTCATTTTTTTATGTTATAAAAGGCAATTTTCTGAACATATGAATAGTTCATCATTATATTTGGTTCATTCTTTCTACATTTTCATTTTTTAAAAGAATACTTGCTGATCTTATCAATGAGGTAAAAAGAATAGAGTTCATTTTTAAATGATATAACAAAATTAGCATCGTCCCAATAAATCTTGACCTAAGTTTTACGTTTTATGCTTTACACTGACCTACACACACACACACACACACACACACACACACACAAGCAAATGACACAGAAAAGTACTTCCAGAATTCCAATTCCAATCCTTGGTTGTTTTCACAGGAGTGGCATTTTAGCACAAACCATACAAAAGAGACATTCACTTGGTCCTATGAAAATATAATAAAAAGTATACAAAGCATAGTTTACAGTAAGACATTTGTTGTATGATAGCCTACCAGCCTTTCTATAACATGTACCCAGTGGGTGCTCAATAAGTATTAATTGATGATAATGATAGTTTGAAAAAGCCATTGAACTTGCTTCAAAAAATGAAACTATAATGATTAATTTGTATGTAAATTGTATTTCACCTGAGGGAGAAACTGGTAAACAGAGGCAATACACATTGCTTACAGGTGATCATCAGTTTTCTGTGGCTCATAAGGTGGTTTTCTTCCTTTGTACCATGGGGTTTTATATCTTGAGCCTCACACACTGCCCACCTCCTGCGTAAAATTTACACAAGCATTGAAAGATTGTGGAATACCCAAGGAAATCATTTTTCAGTCAATTGAGTTCTTAATGGAAAAAGCTCTCTGAATGCTATCTTACAAATTAGAAGATCCCCTGCTTTCTAAATAGTTCAATTGAAACCAGCTTTGTATTTATCCTTCAGGTCATTCAGGCTGAAAAGTTGTTAAGTCTTAAGACCAAAAGTCAGACTTTAAAAGGTAAAATGTCAAGTCCTTTTAGGCTTCAACTGACCTTTTAAACCAGATTAGGGATTTGAAGCATTACACATGGATTTCTACACTTTATATCCCCATATTTAACAAATGATCAAATATAACTCCCAAGAATACTATTTTTACAAGTTTGACATTTCAGGTCTGAGAGGTGGCTCTCTGACTCTTTTTACATAAATTTACTCGTGGTGGAATATTTTGGTTTCAGTGAACACTTTCGCTTATTCCACCTCCATTTCTTTGAAGACACTTTGTGTATTTTACAGTATGGTGGAGAAAAACCAATGCCTTAAAATAGTCAGTAAAAGATGCAAAATGACCTAGTCTTTGTATCTCTTTAACTCAAGACCTAAAGCAGTGATAATAGACACTTAATACATTCTTTATACTGATGATTAAGGTGAAAACACTAAAGCAAATCTCCAATTATAAATTTATTGGGGCTTTATTTATCTGTGTGTTGTCCACAGGGTTTTGTCTACAAACAATTTATAGTATTGAATTCTGTTGTTCATTTATCCTGGAACCATTTGCCATTGTTGCTTTTCTATATTGGTTCTCAACCTTGGCTGAACATCAGACTCATATGGGAAGAATAAACACACACACAAAACCGATGCCCAATATGAACTAAATCAGAATCCCTGATCAACTAAATTAGGACCTCTGGGCTCAGATCTAGGCACCAGTGTTGTTTATTTACTTATTTTTTAATTAATTTATTTATTTTTGGCTGTGTTGGATCTTCGTTGCTGCACGTGGGCTTTCTCTAGTTGCGACGAGAGGGGGCTACTCTTTGTTGCGGTGCAAGGGCTTCTCATTTGTGGTGGCTTCTCTTGTTGTGGATCACAGGATCTAGGCACACGGGGTTCAGTAGTTGTGGCTCACGGGCTCAGTAGTTGTGGCACACAGGCTTAGTTGCTCTGTGGTGTATGGGATCTTCCCACACCACGGCTCAAACCCCTATCCCCTGCATTGGCAGGTGGATTCTTAACCACTGTGCCACCAGGGAAGTCCCGGCACCAGTGGTTTTTAAAGCTCTCCAGGTAATTCTTTTGTGTGACCAAGGTTGTGTACCGCCTCGTAGGACTCTAAGAACTATGTAGTAATAGGTATTTATACATGTGATTAGAAATAATTTGATAGTGAAAACAAGGAATAGGAGAATTTATTTAAGTACTTTGTCTTCCTTTAGCTTCTAATATGTGAACGAGAGAAGGCCCCAGTATCTATTTATTTAACAAATACTGAAATCTTTCCATATTCAGGACAGCACAGGCAATACAACCTTCCTTACTTGGAAGCATAGAGTCAGTAAGAGACATAGGACATGGACATATCTGTAGCACAAGGACACCTTGCACATTTCAGACTCAAAAATGTTTGCCTGGGCTGAGGTTAGTGAGATTCACAATTTCAAAAAAGTAAAATAAGGAGAAACAAACTAACACTTTCTTCCTGACCCCTACCTGGCTCCATGCAACTCTCTACTCACTCCTTCATCTTTTCATGATGTCAAGACAATGATCATAATGATGGATTAACCTTTTTCAAGACTACAGTGTCTTTTTGCAGACCCTCTTTTTACCCAATACCCCAGAAGAGCTCCATAATGCACATGTGCTTCTGAATCTCCACAAAAATTTCTCTCCCATAAAATAGTTGTTGTTTTAATGAGGGAGACTTCTGTATAAAGCATCATGGCCAGAGCAGTGTTTAAGGGCAGGAAATCAGTGGCAGCACGGGTGAGAAGACTGAATTAATCAAAAATGACATCATTCCTTATAAAGGGAAATCAATATAAAAGGGCCAATGAAGGCATCCATTGACTGTGGATCATTTTCCATGGCTATAGCCAGACTTCTGTTCTGGGGGTTACTGTGAAACCAAAATTTATGATTTATGGGAACATAAATCATCTGACTTTCATTTAGTGAGACTTTCAAAGGCTTTGGTTATGTGTTGACTTCCTGTCTTGAATCTCTATGATCTAGAGTACTGTGGATTTTTGCTGGGAATACCAAGGTACACCTCAAAATTCTTTTTGAAATGGGTCATTCATAGTCTGTTAAATGGAAAAAATTCAGATATTCAAGTTTAAAAGAGAGCATATTTGACCTGTATCTTGAATAATAAATATGAATTCTAGAGTAATATGGAGAAATGTTCCTTTAAGGTTGAGGGCATGGCATAAGTGAAGATACTTAGAAGTAAAGTAGAGGAAAAATTTAAGAAATGAGAAAACATCCATCTGTGGTGATATGGCTTAACACAGTGACAAATTAACAAACCAGAAGCTACAGAAAAGAGTTTTGTTTTATCTTGTCAGACAATGTTGAACAAGTGTGAATTGCTCTCTGTACATACTACAATATCTTTAGAAAGGACTGAAGAGGTAATTTAGTTTAACACCATGTTTTTGTGTATAAAAATAATGCCAGAAATAATAATAAAGGAAAGAAATACATCTTGAGAATACTAGTTGGTGACAAAACCAAAGGCAATACATAGATGTCCTGAGTTTTTTCATTGTAATACTCAATTTCAGAAACCCAAGGTTGGCTATTAAATGCTACCTGTTTCTAGGTCCAGATAAAGAAGCATGCTAAAAAAATGCATATCTGTCAGAAAACAAATTTAAAAAGAATTTTTTTATTAGTTTCTGCTTTATAACAAAGTGAATCAGTTATACATATACATCTGTTCCCATATCCCTTCCCTTTTGCGTCTCCCTCCCTTCCACCCTCCCTATCCCACCCCTCCAGGCGGTCACAAAGCACCAAGCTGATCTCCCTGTGCTATGCGGCTAGAAAACAATTTTTAAACAGTCTTTTAAAATGAGTATTATAGCTGGAAAATATCACAAAATCTTAATTTCCAGCAATAATGAAATGATGGCAACTCAACTCACATAACTTAGAGAAGTGATTTCAGGTCAATAATTACTCCTCATTTTGGAAGCAATTCTCTTGCAACATTACTGGTCTGTTTCTGAGGAATGCAGCCACTTCCATTTTTTCCTAGCTGATATTCTTCTACAGTAACAATAATTTGCTCATTTGAATTGTACTCAAGGATTATTATCATACTCAAAAGAATATATATATACACATATACTCACATATATGTATATATATATAGGCCAGTTACATTTCCTTCATTCTCAGTTTACCTACTATTAGTTGTTGTTGTTGTAATTATTGTTTTTGCCAGATTCTTTCATAAACCTGAAGAAAAATTGATATTTCACAAAAAAATTACACTTCCCAAACAAAATACATTATAGGATGCACACAGATAGGAATTTTGAATTGTTGTTAATGATCTATTCTTAATGGATGTTCAAAACCAAAAGATAGTTCAGGCAACATTCATTTGCTTCCATGGAGCATGAAAATGGAAATTACAGGTTAAACCTAAATAATAACTTTCTGAAAGTTGGAGATAAACCAAAGGCCTGAGGGATTTTGTGGAAATTTCTCTGTTAATCAGCTGCACCCTCATCTTTCCAGGATGATTTATATGTGATTTTGTCTGATAGAAGATAAGAGCTTGATCTCTTGAGGTCTCTCTCAGAATGGAATTAGAATAATAGACGGTTCAATACTGTCATGAACTTCTACCTCCTTTGTTTTCTTTGGCGAGTATTAAAGTCTTTTTAGATGAAAGAAGAAAGATGTTGAGATTGCTATCAAGAATGAATAGTGCTATATTATTTTCAAATAATCCATGCAAAAGATAAAGGATTTCAGTATCATATAAAAATAACATTGAGTGTCTCTATGTGGAAGAAATAACTAATAATTATCAGTGTACCATTTCCAGTACTGAATTAAGATATATGGTGGACAAATAATGGCAAGGAAGTGAAATAACTCTTCCTAGCCCTCTACTTGGATTTGGTGTAGTAGTCACTAGGTAAATAACTATGCCTGTTACAGAAAAAGGAACAGAAAATGGGAAGAATACCCAAGAAATATAATCTATGCTCTTTTGGTAAAAACTACGAAACAGTAAACAGAGCCTTACTTTTTATTTTAAATCAAATTAAGCAGTGCAATGTAGGAGCTAGCACTGTGCTGAGGCCTGAGAACACAAAGATATATAAGTTACAGCTGAACCTATTGTGGTAAATATTTCACAATATATATAAATCAAACCATCATAGTGTATGCCTTAAACTTATACAGTGATGTATACTAATAATTTCTCAATAAAAATGGGAAAAACAATTTAAATACTTAAGTTACATTCCCTGTCCTTAAGAAACTTAATTCTAGTAGTTGTAATTTATTAGGGGCTACCAACAACTAGAATTAATGTGATATTAGAAGCCCAGAATTTGAAGTTGGAAAGGATGGCTCCTCTGTTCACCACACCATTGGCCATGGGCAAATGACTTAACATCCCTGAAGCCCAGTGCCCTCATTTCTACTATAGTTAATACGTATTGAGACCTTTACCATGTATCAGGTGCTCTTCTAAGGCTCTCCTGTGTATTAATCATTTAGTCCTCACAATAACCTTTTAATCACCCTGATTTTGTAGATGAGGAACCCTCTAAATTTTAAGTAACTCATTCCAGGTAAGAGAGCTAGTAAGCGGTATAATTAAGATTTGAACAAAAGCAGTTTACTTATTAGCAATAATACCTGCCCCCTAGGTAAGGATAAAAGGAGAAGATGAGAACTCTGAAATGCTTAGCACAGAGCTTGGCACAGAATAAATACTAAATTTGACCGGTTTGTACCGATATTAACACTGTTCTTGGGGTTATTGACATTACCATGATTGCTTTCACTAATACTCCAATTTACTTGAATGTAGAAGAAAATTATGAGAGATAAGTTACATATTAATAATGCAATTGACTTCACTGCGCACACACAATAAATTTTCTTATTAACTAGTGTGATATTAATTTCTAACAAAGCAACTAATATTTCAAAAGTTGATTTTCTTTTCAGAAATTTTATTGTCCTTTAACCACAATGCATCCCTCTGTTTAGAGGCATTTTTATTTTAATAGCACTTTCATGAAAAATAATTTTAAAGGGGGAGCTTGAATCAAGCAAGGATTGAATTGTTGAGTGGTCAAGACATAACGAAAATTGGATACATAAAGAACCAATCCAGCATGTGAAAGGTTTTTCTGATGTTTTCCAGCCTTCAGAATAACTAAACATAAATGGAAAATATCTGTGCTATGTAAAAAAATATCACCAAAGTATCTGATCAATTCAATGAAGAAGGAAGAATAATCCCTTCCCCAAATCCAACATGAGTAATTTTGTGTCAGTAGACTCAAAAAATTGCTTATTTTACATTTTAATTTCTTTTTTTCTTTTTTCTTTTCTTTTTTTTTTGGCCATGCCACGCAGCATGTGTGATCTTAGTCCTCTGACCAGGGATTAAGCCCACACCTCCTACAGTGGAAGCATGGAGTCTTAACCACAGGACCTCCAGGGAAGTGCCTATATTTTACTTTCTTAGTTTGGTGAAACTAAGACATGGGAAGAAGGCAATGGTATTTATTTCAATTTACAACCATAAAAACTTGTGTGATCAAGTTGTTCAATCTTTCTGAAAAGCAATTTTTCATCTATAAAGTATAGCAATTCTTTCCCTCAGATATAGAAGTAGTATGAATTTTAATTAAGTAATATTAGATAAAATATCCTGAGATCCATGGATGAAAGATGTTTCAGAAAGCCAATAATTATTTTTTTATTATTATGTCCATCCTGGAAGACCTAAGAGGGTTGATTTCTTTCTCTTAATAAGTCCCATTCTTTCCACATAATTGTTAGTTCAAACATGCTGGCACCACAGGAAAATGTTACAGCCAGCTGGGAACTCTGCTTGACACTTATGTCTCCTCTTTATTTAGTCTTTAAGCTTCAGTCTATACATTCCCTGCTGTTTGGGTATGTGATTTAGCAATAAGAATTAAATATTTTCATTTTCTCTCTCTCTCCTTAATTAACATCTTACTTCGCTTATTATCCTTACTATTTTTTTAGAAAACAAAGAAATTGCATTTCAATTACATATTTATGAAATTTGCAGGAATAAAGATGATGACGTTTTCGTGAACTCCGAAGTTCCAGCTCTATAAATATGTGAGACTCTGTGAAAATGGGAGCAAAGGGAAAGGGTTGTGTGGGACACACAGGTGTGTTGGTTTGGATGGTTCCTGGTGGTAGAGGCTGTGGGCTCACAGTGTCTTCTGCACAAACTTGGGAACCAGATTCTTGAGAATGAGATTTCCCTAAAAATTTAGAAGTCATTTCATTGGCTGGATTTTCAAACTATTATTTTTTGAGATATTCATAAATTTAAGACATTTGCAGGCCAAAAGGGATAACCAAAAAGTAGAGGTTTCAGGCAATGCTATACATCAGACTGATTTAAATTTAAGATTTCAAAAAAATAAAATGGTTGTATTCCTTTTTTTTCTGATAAATTTTAAAGGCAGGTAATTCCAGTTATTGAATTTTGTACTCATTGTTTCTTATGCTCAAAACATCTCTCCCTCTATCACTCTCTTTTGCTCTTTTAAATCCATCCCTAATCCCCCACCTATCCCCATATGCATTCCCATCCCCCACTCCACCCACTTTTGTTAAATACACACCCAAGACCCGAAGTCAATCTCCATTATTGCTATGGAGAAGAGAAGACAAACTTTTCCTCCAAACTCAGTGTACCATTGTTAAAAATGCCCTGCAATTCCACAGTTAAATTCCAACACCATCAAAACAATTTACAACTTGAAAGCCCCAGCACAATGGGACACACAGTAACATAAAGAAAAATTTACTTGTAAAGAAATTATTGTGAAAAGAACAAAGTGGTTCTAATAGACCAAGAAAAGAATTTAAGTTACTTAGGAAATTTGTCTGGACTAGCAAGTTTATTGAGTATTTACTCAAATGAATTATGCATTCAGAGAATCACAGATAGGGGAAATGCCATCACAGAGATTTAAGACTGTAATCTGATGAGCCAAGTCCTTGTTCTACACAATTTTCTGTCATAGTTTTGTCTTTTTGAATGTTTGCAAGAACTGAATGCATATGCTTGACCAAAGAACCCAAGACATCTCCCATAATGGGCCATATCATCATGGCTGCATGCCATGGTTCTAATTTTATACCCTTGAACATTTGTTTTCTGATCTCATGTGAAACCCGAACATCTTCCTCTGCCTTATTTTTCATGTAGCTGTACTCTTCCTCACTTGGGTTTCTCTGTACAACTTTGATGCGAGAATGCTGATCAAAAAATGACAATAATCCTTCAGTTAGCAAGGAACTGAGGCAAGACTGCAGGGGCTGCAATCAGGAAACTGTTAAAAGAGAGGAGAATCTCCTGCCAAGGCTGCTGTGACTTCCATTGTTTGGATGGATGTCTCCTCATCCATAACAGCAATGATAATGCATATTCTAACTTAGGTAGTATTGTCAACTTAGACCAACTCTACCTTCCACTGGGTAATAACCACCATTGAATTACTAGTTCTCTCTGCTGTTTGGTAATTTAGTGGACACATTTGAGGAGATTTCTAATTGTATCTGATTTCTTTTTTTACCAGAAACCTTTCAAAGAAATATGTTCATAATTATGACTCATGATTTATAATATAAATTAGTGAGCTGGTTTTCATATATACATAAATATATATGTGTTCTATATATGTGTATATAATTCAAGAACATTTACAAAAGCCAAAACAATGAGATCTATATTACCAAGAGATTTACCTGAGTGTTTTATGTGCACTGAGCAAACACATTTTTAGTGAAGTTTTATGCTAATAAAAATAAATCCTTTAAGTAAATCTGGAAGTTTGAGGTTATAATTATTTCCTGCTTCAGAAAACTGAAATTTTCATTTTTACATCTCACTTAACTGCATGTGTTTCCTAAGACATGTAAAAGCATTGTTTCCTCAGTGCTTCATATTTTAATACTGGCATAATGAAGGTGTCCAAAGAATTGACATACAGTCATAAATATCTGAAACTAAAACAATAAAAAAATTTGGAAGAGATAATTTGTAAAATGGGCTCCAACAGCAACTGACATGTCATAGTAGTTCTATCAATAATATTTGTACCAGAAAAGCACAAATATTAATCAAAAAACATAAATAGTCACAATATACAAACTTCTAAATTTAACTTTAGCAATGTGACTTTGCTATGTCACTCAGCGTAAACTTCGATTTCGGATAAGTAGATGAATGCTGTTGTCATGTGAATTAGGTAATAAACATCACTCTAAACTTTCCACAATCTGGACTCATCTTAGTATTTTTTAATCACTCAAATAAAAGCAAGACAATGTAAAAAAAAAAAGGAATTGTTGAAATAAGGCACGCATTGCAAAACAGCATACATAACTTGTAGTAATGGTGTTAGTAAAATTCAAAAACTATGACAATTTCAGGAAGATTGGCTGTAATCCGTGGCTCAACAGCACGGCAATGACACTGACTATAGAAATGGGGAGGTGGAAGAGGTGATAACATAAACTCCGTGAGGCAGGAGTTCTATCTTGCGGATCACTATGTCCCCAGAGCCTAGCATAGTGGTGCTTAATAACTACTTGTTTAATTAATATATGAAAATATTCACATCAAATTCAGGCAATGTTTCTTATTTTAGATTTGGAGTTGTACCATGGTTATGTAAAGTGTGAAATTAGGGGAAGCTGGGTAAAGAATATATAAGAACTCCCTGTGTTACCTTTGCAACTCTTCTGTAAATTAAAAACTGTTTCAAACTAAAAAGTTTTTTTAAAGTTTCTCTATAGAAAATCATGAGAAGGGATGGGATAGTGAGGGAAGGGCTACCTGCCCTGGACCCTTCTCTGAAGCCTTTGTGATAGTGGTAGCATCTTTTCAAGAAAATCCCAGAAGCAGCCAAAGGAGCAATAAGAAGTGAAAATAAAAAGAAATGTCAATAAACTGTGTTCATTCTCTGAGGATATTCAGAATATGAAGGGAAAGGTTTAGTTTTTGTGGTGAAATAAGATGGTGGATTCAACTACTTTATTATTTATTAATATATTTGGGTATTAATGTAAAGATGGCTCTGAAAGGCTAAGAAATCAGAGATACTCAGGTTATATCATAATTGGTAATTTGGGCTCTACTCTGTAATGTAGAGTGTGGCTTTGGGTTTTACTAAATGTAGGAAGAGTCAGCTTTATTTACAAAAGAAAGAAAAAAGAAAAAAGGAAGGCAAAGAAGGAGGGAGAGAGAGAGAAAGGAGTAAGGGTGGGAGAAAGGGAAGAAAGAGGGAAAGAGGGAGAGGGGAGACAAACATGATAGACAGAAGTTATCTCCCTAATAAATGACACACTCAGTCCTTAAATCAGAGCCGAGGAGATAACAGAAGTGTTCATCTAGAGGTGGATGGACCTAGAGTCTGTCATACAGAGTGAAGTAAGTCAGAAAGAGAAAAACAAATACTGTATGCTAACACATATATATGGAATCTAAGGGAAAAAAAAAAAAAAGGTCATGAAGAACCTAGGGGCAAGATGGGAATAAAGACACAGACCTACTAGAGAATGAACTTGTGGATATGGGGAGGGGGAAGGGTAAGCTGCGACAAAGTGAGAAAGTGGCATGGACATATGTACACTACCAAACGTAAAATAGATAGCTAGTGGGAAGCAGCCGCATAGCACAGGGAGATCAGCTCAGTACTTTGTGACCACCTAGAGGGGTGGGTATAGGGAGGGTGGGAGGGAGGGAGACGCAAGAGGGAAGAGATATGGGAACATATGTATATGTATAACTGATTCACTTTGTTAAAAAGCAGAAACTAACACACCATTGTAAAGCAATTATACTCCAATAAAGATGTTAAAAAAATAAATAAATAAAATGTCCTGAGCTATAGGCCATTCATATAAAGACATCTAAATGTGGCTTCAAAAATAATGTTCTAAAAGCAATGATTTTTAAATCATGTAAACATGTGTATGACTTTACAAATATGGTCTGTGAGACTAAGGACGGAGAGTTCTTTGTTGTTAGGAAGTACTGATGTAAGTGATGCTAATACCACTGTAGAAGACACTGATGTACTTAGAGCACTGGGCTGCCAGCTTTTATGTTTAAATACTATTTTACAGGCATAGAAATAATTCAATATTTTGACTTACTTGCTTTGTTCACTCTGAAGGGTCATTTTCCACAGTAGTAAGTGCCTTAACCTTAAAAACCAAAGGGGTTTGTTTAATAAACAAACAAAAAAATCTACAATGTCATTTTTTAGCACATAACATGCTGTTTTTTCCATCAAATTAATTGATCTTTCCTTGATGAATGAAATCCCTTTAGGGCTTGACGACACTGACATTTAGAGAATCAGTTTCCAAAGACAATTTACTTCTAGAGATATGACTTTAGTTCACACTTTACTAGTCTTCCAATTTGTCTAATATTTTCCATTATTATATGTACTTTACTTTCACCATATCCTCAGACTGCTTAATGTGCATAACACATATGTGTGTGTATGTTAAAAGTTCTTCTAAACTTTATCCTGATTATACTGAGCGTTTGGGGTGTTTTTGCCTGTTTCTATTTCATTTAAAGCAACATTTATATTATTGTTCAAAAACCTTAGGCTGCACTGATAATACAGAAACTTAATCCCTTCAGGGAAATACCTCGGTGTCTCTTAAACAGAGCAGTTGAGTTTTTCTAAACAATGGAAGGTAACCCCAAATAAGAAAAGCTTGGCAGCCAAAAAAAACAAAAAAACAAACAAAAAACACAAACAAATAAACAGAACAGGAAGAAAAACAAACAAAATGTCCACAATGTACAGGATGGCGAATATTAAGCAAATCTGAAGAGGGCAGAAAGGATGATTGGAGCTAGTCCACTGTGGAACTGACTTCCCTGGAATGGAAAATTGCTTCACTTACTCTTCCAGATTATAGGTCTGTACTCAGCTTCTACCTCCCCCACCTCTCCTATTCCTTGCCATCCAAATCACAGTGTGGGTGGGTGGATTTTCCTTGTGGAGACATTGACAATTCCATAAATAAGGAGTAGGAATCTTCATTGGTGTGGCAGAGAGACTGAAGAGAAGGTAGGAGCTTCCACCAATGGACTTTACTCTGTATTAGTTCTATCTCACTGTGTAACCATTACCCCTAAAACCCAATAGCTGCAAACAACGAACATTCCTTTTCTCACAATATCTGTGAGTCTTGAATCAGGGTCTGACCTCACTGAGTCCCTGTGGCTCAGGCTTTCTCACAGGGAGCAATCCAGATGTCTGCCCTAGCTGTGCTCGTTTCAGGCCTTGAGGAGGAGGTGATCCACATCCAGGCTCATGAGTGTGGCTGTTAGGTGAATTCAGCTCCTTGCTGGTTGTTGGACTGAGGGTTTCAGTTCAGTGCTGACTACTGACTTTCCCACATGAGGATCTCCATGGGGCAGCTCCCGACGTAACAGCTGCCTTCATCAGAGAGGGGGAAGGGGGGACGCACAAGCAAGACACAACACAAGTTGGCCTTTTCCGAAATTATAACTTAATTTCAGAAGTGACATCCTGTCACCTTTACCACACTCTGTTCAAGATTCTCTAGAATTATCACTGCCCCGGCAATAAGTTTTATATTGATATATCAGCTTGGAAGACATCTAAGTTCGTAGCTAATGCAAATTTGAAATCCAAAGTTTAAAAATTCTCAGAGTAGACTTTTATTTTCTACCCAGAGCTCCAACAAAGAAAGACTGGTATTTTTTCACCTCTATGCTTATGGACAGATTATTTCTGGTTCTTTCTTCTTCAGACTTTTAAGCATCCAAGTTTCACATCTGAGTGTCGGTTCTAACTCCCTGCCTTGCATGGGCCTAAGGCTTGATCTTCCATTCATTCGCACAAAGATTAAAACCTGACCTTCTGGATTTCTAAAATCAATACCTGCATTCTCATCCCCATTCCCATCTCCCAGCAGCCATAGCCCAGCTCTGACTTCCAGATCACTTTTTGCTGATTAGTCCCTAGGGATTTCTTTTGTTTTTCAGTTAAAGAGATGTTTAGCTACCATTTCTAATTGTATCAGGAGTGTTTTCAGATTTTAATGCACTAAAACCTCACTGTAGTAATTTTA
Source organism: Hyperoodon ampullatus (assembly GCF_949752795.1). Classification (NCBI taxonomy): domain Eukaryota; kingdom Metazoa; phylum Chordata; class Mammalia; order Artiodactyla; family Ziphiidae; genus Hyperoodon; species Hyperoodon ampullatus. Next base: position 36,481,487 of record NC_136930.1, read on the forward strand.
TCTCCTTGGTAACTAAACTTTTCATTCTGTTTCTCTTTTACTGCTGTTGTAAATTCCAAAATGTTCCCATATATTTTGTATCCAAATGTCCTAAAAGGAAAAAGTTCATTCTGTTCAATATAGAATTCAATATAGAATGTTCTGTGGGGCAGAGTTCATGCCAGGCTCCTCACAATCTTCTTCCATGGGTGTTTCATTTTATTTTATTATTATTATTATTTTTTTGGTACAGATATTTTATTTGGGAGTACATTCCAGAAAGCTGTTACAGGGAAATGTGACATGAAGTAGATAAAGCCAATAAAAGGCACATTCTCGAGGTCACAGCTATAGGCAACAGGAGCTCAACTCAGCCAGGTCCTCTGATAAATATAAAGAATGCCTCCAAACAGTGTCCATAGAGAGGATGGCTAAGGTACTTATGCTTCAGATCCCAGACTCTCCAACATGAACGCTCCTGCACCACCAGGTAATGTCAGCATGTGAGCTGAGTTAGCTTCTGCATCTTTGTCCAGTGCTGTAACTGTTCTAGGTATTTGTCCAGTCAGATGATGGAGAGCTTCTTCCTTGAGGAGTCTGAGACTTTGGTTGCCGTTTTCATATCAAAGTTTGGTTTCTGACAAATGATCTATTATGTCTCCATGTTCTAGATGGCCTGATTCAGATCTTTATTCCTGAGGGTTGTTAGCATGAGGTTGTTTTGCTTTTGTCAAGCTGTGGAAGATGTCATTTTCCTTTCACTCTTATCAGGCATGGATGCTCCAAGAGATGCTTCAATAGGTCTCCAAGATCTCCTCACCATTCTGATTATGTAGCAGTGAGTCTAGCTCCTCTTGATAATCAGAGTTAGTTTTTCTCTCACCGGCATGGTAACTATTTTCTTTGTCTGCTAGTCAACTGACATACGATGCCCTGAATGACCATGCAGCTATAGTAGCTTCAGTTTCAGTGAAAACATTATTGTGTCCAGTGGTGGAATTGTTCCTCTCCTGGGAAATAAGGACTTCTAATTCAGTAGAGACTAAAGTTATAGGGATGGGAAAGACATATTTCCAAGTGGGTCTCTGGGAGTAATGGCAAGAGGACTAATTCTATGCATACCCCTTGATTCCAGACTGATGTATTATAACTATTTGGGACACAACAGTCTTGTGTCAGTGTTTTGGGGCACATCCCAAAGAATAACACCACCACTCTACATCCCCAGGCTGGCACCTTCAATAAGCTTTGCAAGAATCCCTTCAACATTCTATGCGGCTAGCTACCACAGGTGATACACTATACAGTAGAACCAGTGGGTCCCACGGGCATGCATCCATTGTTGCACAACTTTTGCCACAAAATGGGACGGATGTTGATAGCACAAGCTGGGCAACAAGTCCTTCCTTAAAGGGAAATTGAGCAGCACATGTGCACAGTCCAGCACTAAGTTACTCAAACTCTGGACCGTTCATGAACAAATTTCATGATCTCTTCCAACTTACCTTTCCAAACTGAACTCCCACTACTCTGATTTATCCACTGATAATTTTTTCCAGCTGGACCATAATACATTTTGTTGCCAGTATACATCTCATTTGTTAAAGATTCTAGGGTCATGCTGTTTCCATTGTTTGGGGTGCCTTTGCTTTCAACTCCGCGTGGTGAAATAAAATATTTCTTACAAGGACTGGTGAAATGCTATCTCACCTACCAAGCTTTTTCTAATCCCTCTGTCCCAAATCATTCTTCTGTATTCTCCCACAGACCTCCCCACACCAAAAAGTTGCATTATTTATCTTCTCTGAAAATCCATAACACCTTATCTATACCTCTGCAATACCACCACCTGTTACTGTTAGCTGTGTAACCCAATTAAAACTTTGGCCCATGGGTGTTTCATTTTAGTCTGTAGCCTTTGGCTTAGATAGAGACTTTTGGCCCAATCTGTTGTAGACCAGCTTAGCCAGACATAAAGAATGATGCACTGTAGATAGGGAATCACTCTTAAACAACTTTTCTAGAAAGGGGATCTTGGTACAACAAACATCGAGACTCTCTGAGAATTTCCACTATAATTTAGTGCTTAATTAACTGATGCTCTTTAATTATTTAGTGTGTATTTTTCTTATCTCAATAATGAGGTTTTTGCCAAGAGTTATCTTTTATCAACACTGTTACATTAATTGTTGATAGGCACATTTTGATGGACTGACCAAATAGGTAGGAAGAATATAAGGGAGTGTAATGAGTTCAAGACAAGTTACAATGAGTTGTGTAAAGACAATAGAGCTTGGAGAAGTTGAAACTGGGTTATTTAAGCAAAAGGGTACACAATTATAAGAAGACGGAAGGAGGAAGAAGAGAAAAATACTAAATGTATAGGAAAAATATGGTCTTATGTTAAAAATAATAATAAGGAGAAAATTCCAATCAATTATCTGAAGGGGAATACAGGAAATAATCATATAAAAATGCACTACAGAAAGAAAAAGAGGGGGTAAAATTGCTTGAAGAAGGAGGTAGAGGAGTACATATGATTTACACCCCCAAAATGCAGCAAGTTCTAATGCAAAATATTTTGTAGAGAAAAATAATTGGATATAAAATAATTTTTATAAATATTTATCTGGAAAAAGTAAATATCCTTGATAAATGAAGTAGAGGATCCCCCAATTTAATTTTCTATGAAGCTAGAAAAAAATGCCTAAAACTATTCTGCATAAATTAAGTATAACAGTAGATTGGAGAGTACTGATGATAATAGTTTGTGATTAACTTTTAATCATAAATCCTAAACTCAGAAGTTCAAAATATGCCCCATTTTAGAAAGAAAAACACTTAAGTTCTCAAATCTGAGAGCACAGGCACATCAATTTTAGTAACTAACATCATTAACAACATTCAGTTTAGTTACACTTTCTAATTTTGCATTTATTTTTCCAGATGGTTGTAGAATATTTATAGCACAAAAGTTTTCCTCTTAATAATAATATGAACTTATTACTTTATTGTAATTCTCTGTGAAAAAGTTAAGAATTTAAATGGAAGAAATTTCAAAATGAATGCAAACTTCAAGACCAGCCTGGAGGAAAAAATAAAAGTTTTATCACAATGAATTTCTTAAGAAGGATGTTGTCAAGGAACCTCTGTGTTTAAATATGGTTTGATGTCACCTAAGCAGTAAAATTCAATTTGCTTTTGTGCCTTAGTACAGCACTGGAGGATTGGAAAACTTCCCAGACTCACTAGGCTGGATATGAATTCTCACCTCCCTGAAACTTCTGTGTTTAGGGAGTGCCTTTCCCAATTATAGCTGCATTCTGACAGTAACTAACCATTACCCTGAGTGACAGGCAAAGAAAGCCAAGAGCCTTGAGGCTAAAAGAGATAAGTGAACATGATCTCCAATTACACACTCAGTCAAAGAGGATTCCTTCTAGACTCATTCTAATGTTTTCTATATCAGGGGCCAATCGGTGGGTGTAATTTGCACAGATGCATTATCAGAACATAGTAAATACATAGCTATGAGGTGATGCAAATTTGGTGATCCCCGTTTATTTTGCTGTTATATCAAAATAACAACAAATAATCTAACAATAATAAGCAATTTACTTTATTAATATAGTGGCAAATTTCTCCATAATGAGAGCAAATTATTGATTATGAAGAAAAGGTCTGCCTCTATTTTATTGATGGCTTTCTTTAATAATAATACTTCTAAGCAGTTAATTTTTCTAAACTTTTTTTTTCTTAAGAGTAGAGAAGAATCTGAGGATTTTTGATTTGAATGTTAACTTTTGCACTTTAAGAAACATTGTTATTTACAAGTGAGAAATCTGGAAAAGCAAAAATACTGTACATATCCAAACTGAAAAATCCACAAAAAAATGTTAAAACAAAATGTACACTCAGCTCTACTTCATCATAAGAAATTGCCTTTAAGCATTAAAAAGCTGTGACTTTTCCATCACACTCACACAACACACATGCACACACACACACACAGGCACACACAAATTATCATTAATGAACAACACCTAATTATCTGATCTATGAGTTAATTGAGCCATTAATAGATTTTGAAAATATAATTGCATTTGATGTGTGAATCTGAGCTTTATAGTCATTTCTATACCAAATTCTTTAGTATTAGTTATTAGCTTTTTTAATTGCTTAAATTTTTTTTAAAAAACTAAGGAAAACCAACCTAAATGAACCATTTTTCCATTTTCAATTCTTTGTAAATTTATTTCCGAGATAATTATATGTTCTTTGAAGCTTTTTTATCATGGTGCTTCACCTGCTGACTTGTGATGTTGAAATCCAACAAAAGGGGACTCTTCTAAATGAGGTTTTCCCAGAATGTGTTTCACAGAATATTTGTTCCACAAGATGGTATTAGATGTTCTGAATTTAACTATGAAGCAGAAAAGTTGGACTAAATAGTGTTGACTAGGTTTCTTTACTCCATTGTTCTTTAGAATTTTTATTATTATAAATGCTTCTTGTGAATGTCCAAGAAGTGAGTACTTTATATGATGTTTCCCAAGGATATTGGTTATGGAACTTTTTTTTTTAACTGAACATTTTAAAGGATTGGATTTTTTGAGAAACCCATTAGGTTCAGGAATTTTTTAAGTGACATCTTAGATAACCAGAACTGTCTAACTGTGGCAGAGCCTTGTGTCCGGTTAATAGGAACAGAGGCAACACCCAAACACAGATCATAGTAACTTAGTGAAAGAGTGTGTGGGAAAATTTAGGGTTTTTTTTTTCTTTCAATTTTAGTACAAGCATTTCACAGAAGTGTATATTCAAACAGCAAATCAGCATATGAAAAAGTTCAGATTGGAAATGCCCATCAAGAGTAGAATTGAGAAAAAAACAAAAACAAAAAAACTGTGGTATGTTCAAATAATGAAATACTATAAAGTAATAAAAACAAATCAACCACAGCTTTATAAAACACTTTGGATAGATCTCAAAAACTTAATATTGAGTGAAAAAAGCCAGACACAAAATACCAAAAATCAGGAAAACTAATCTTTTTTTGGAGGGGGGATGCTTACTTAGGTGTTAAAATATAAATAAAAGCAAAAAAAATAGTTACCATGAAAAGCAGAATTGTGATCAGCTGTGGTGGGGAGGAAGAGAAGGGAGGGTAACTGGAAGGAACCCCTTTAGGTGTCAGGGGAGGGGATCTGGGATGCTGGAAATGTTCTATATCTTTTCCTGGGTTATAATTACTGGGTGTTTGCATTGATATAAATCTTAGAGTTGTACATTTGTGTTTTGTACTTTTTTCTAAGTGAAAAAGAAAGAGTAGTTTGGATTGTTTTGAGGTTAGTGGGTTCAAAACTTAGGTCCAAAAGATTTACTTTTTTCCAAAACCAGTTTTGGAAAATCTGTGGTATCTCTATGTTTGACCATGCTACAGGAGCAAGAGAGAAATAAAGCACCTTCACAAGTCAGGCTGTTCAATTTCAGTTCCCTTCATAAAAGATTAATATATGTAGTGACACTTAGGAAACTGCAAATTATACAAATAGAAATGGATGCTCTCCATCAACATCTCTTCTGTCTCTACCATTACTACCTTCCAAGTACTGATAATGAGCAGCCTCTACAAAAAGGATATCAAGTTGTCAACACAGTTTCCAAAGCCACCCCAAAGGAAGGATGGTCACAATCGTGGAAGGTTAACATCTACCTTTGCACTCGGCTGCTCTCTGAAATATCATTCATTGCAATAAAGGGGAAAATGTCATGAGAAGTTATCAATAACTGAATAAAATAATAAAAATTAAAAGATGAGATCATAATAAGACTTTAGGACTTGCCAATGCAACAATATCTAAGAACAATTTTTCTCTGCTCCAGAAGGCTACCCCCAACAATTTTACTAGACTCTCCTACAACTGAAATCACATTTCTTAATTCATCCTTTTTAAAGATTTAGGTCACATCTACTCTCCATCTTGGATATAAGAAATCAGAGGCCCCTAAGTAATTTTCAGAGTCAAATGACATGTCATTTATGGTGTGGCAGCCAGGATTAATGACCTTTAATTTGAGCTCAGATAACCTTAACTCCCCATGGGGGTAAAGGAAACGGAAAATCTGGACAATCAGTTTCCTAAACACATTTTGGCGATTCCATGCTGATGTGCTTGCTGTTGCTGCTAATGATATTGCTGATAAGATATTTTAATGAAAAATATTTTAAAACTATTTATTAAGTGCCTACAGAATTCTAGGCACTTTACTGATCCCTTTGCTTAAATTATCCAATCATCCTTATAAAAACCTAGTGAAGGGGATTTATATCCCCATTTTACAAGAAAAAAATTTATCTAACCTGTGCCATTAACATGGAAAAGTTCTAAGATGCTAGCAATAAAGAGACAAACATGCATAATTGAGTTCATGTAACTCTGTTATCTAAGGTTGAGGTGGCTAAAATGTGTTGCTTCTCAAACTGTAGTACTTCGATCACTTGCATTAGAATTATCTGGGGAAACTAGGAACACACAGATTCTAAGGTTCTATCCTAGACTTACTAAAGCAGAAGCTTTGGAGTATCAGCGAAACACCTGTATTTTTAGCCACTTTCCTGGGTGATTCATATACAAGCTGAAATCTGAGAATATTATTTTAACATTATTAGAGTATAATTGCTTTACAATGGTGTGTTAGTTTCTGCTTTATAACAAAGTGAATCAGTTATACATATACTTATGTCCCCATATCTCTTCCCTCTTGCATCTCTCTCCCTCCCACCCTCCCTATCCCACCCCTCTAGGTGGTCACAAAGCACCAAGCTGATCTCCCTCTGCTATGCGGCTGCTTCCTAGTAGTCTGCACAAAAGGGGCAGTGAAATGGTTAAACAGTCAAACCCTGAACAGCTGCTGTAAAGAAGGGAAGTTTAGTATTGCTTCACAGAGAGCATTATAACTTCTTTCACTGGAGCAATGGAAGAGGGTTGTTGATTTTAATATCAGATTCAATCTAAAAGACTTTCTTCCAGTCCAAAGCTGATTCCCATTGCTGCACCAGGGTTCAGGAGGAAATTGAAAGAAATACAGACAGAGCTAACTCATCATTCAAAAAGAGACTGGAGCAAGATTTTTGCAGAGTGTATTGAAATACAACATAGGGGCACTTAATGGAGATACCTCCCATTAAAGTAGAATCTGTGATCAAATACTGGCTGCTCTTAGGTTAAAGTCCCCAGCCACTATGGGACACAGACAATTACAGTGTTCAGCTAGTTCCCTTGAGCACACCCGGGTAAAACCTCCACTTATTCCTAACGGTGAAGCTCGGCAGTTAATTTCAGAGCCACACTAGTTTTTGTATTTGCTGTGCATTATTAATTATGCTGAAGCTCAACGTTTATGAAATTGTACAGAGTTCTTATTCTAATGTAGGTTATGGGAATCCACAATCATTTTTGTCAATATCCTACAGTCCACAGTTGGAGACCCCTTTAAATGATTCTGGTGAAGATAACTGGACCACAGTTAGCTCCCACAGCTGCATCGAGGCCCTGAGGGTCAAGCAGACAGATAAAGTCACCAGCACCCAGTGAGATCAAGTCCTAAACCGTATTATTTCTCCCAATATTATCCTCTTTTTTTGCCAACAGATCTCAACAGATTACTATTTAATATGAGGATAGAGTGAAAGGAGTAGCTTTTTCAAATTTAGTGAAAAGTTTTGTGATTGATTCATTTCCATATGTTTCTTAAGCCCTGGATTGTATTTGTGGTACATTTGATTCCCCACCCCTGAATGTAACAAAACAGCTGTGTTATAAACTACAGAAACATTGTGCTATTCTGGAACTAGATAGTGGTGATATTTGCACAACATTGTGAATGAGCTTAATGTCACTGAATTATACACTTTAAAATGATTAAATTTGTGGATTTTATGATATGGATATCTTACACAGTAAAAAATAATTAATTTTAAAAAATTGTGTTAACATTCAGGCATGAAAAGGCAAATTGGAACCTGCTTCTGATAGTTTCCAGCTTGACCTCTACATGCTGGAACTGTTACCTAGTTATTCATCATTGTTTTCTTGATTTTTATCAGATGACACTATAAAACTGATACTTATATGTATCACGACAAATAACCAAGTGCCTGTATAACTTTCTTTTTATTCATAAAACAAATATTCATTGAGACTTACTGTAAATGAGACACTACTAGACACTGCTGTAAAGGCAAAGATGAGTCAACAAGAGCCCTGCCCTCCTGGGATTTGCCATCTAACAATGGAGTAGTGAGAAAATATCTGAGTGCTTTCAATATGCCAGGCACTGCCCAGATGGAGGGAATCATAAAGTGTAGGAAGACACAGTCCACGTCTTTTTGGTGAGTTCAGAGTCTAGTGTGGGAAGACAATGTAATACATATTCTACCACAGCAGGAGAGAAGGCATTTGAGAACACAGGTATTAGAGGGAAAAATCATGAATAAGACTGGTTTCAAGGCATCACAACCTTTATTGGGAAGTACATTTAATATAAAAACATTCACGGCTTTAGGTGAACCTGGACTTCAGCAGTTCTAGGCACTACTGTCCTCACACAGGAGTAACTTACACAGACCCTGGTAAAATATAAGCACTATGCTCAGATTTTTACCCCCAAATTACAGTTCTAATTAATCCAGTTAGCACAGCATCAGTTTTCTGAGTTCTCTAAATATTCAGTAATGAAACCCCAGGGGTTAGGCTAATCCAGGACTTCTACATGTCCAGCCATTAATAGGACTAGCTCTGTGATCTTGGACAAGTCATATCACTTTTCTGAGTTCTAAAATGATAGAATTAAGTACTACAAAGATGTCTATCTCTGTAGTGATTTATTTTTTCTTTCCATATGGCCCAATACTTTAGCTATGAGAACTTAGAAAAATGTTTGATAAAGCGAAATGTTTCTTTAAGATTAATAATAAGAAAAAAATCAGCACTGCTGCATCTGGAAACTTGAGTGCCAAGGGATAAGTGGTATCTAATAATTAATAAAAAGTGGTTGTGAAGCATTTTGCAAATATAAAATGCTAGATAATTTATAAATATTTAAATAGTTATTAAATTTAATATGAATATTACATAGATTCCATTTTGATTTCCTATGCCATTTTATTGCTTCAGAGTACTTCATTGATATTAATTATGTTACTGTTGGTGTTATTGCTGTTAATTGTTTGGTTTCTGGAGGGGTATATCCCAGGTAAAGAGGACAGGGGAAATAGGGGTGAATAAATTAGTTTTAGGGTTTTATTTCTAGAAGGAGCTTTTCTTTTCTGTTACAGTGTATTTGAGGTTTGTCAATTAAGTGCCTGGTTCATAAGTTTCTGTTGTTACTTAGATCTGGTTTTGACTTTGCTTCTTCTGATCTTATTTGCTGAGTTACAAACTCCTCCAAGTCACACGCCATTTTATTCAGCTTTGCATTCTTCCAAAGTTTCTTAGTGCAATGTCTACTTGAGTGCTTAAAAAATACTTGCTAAAACTTGTAGGGGAAGAAAGTTAACACAGTATATGCTCACGGGTCTCAGTGGTTCCACTTCACAGCTCAGGCAATGTTCACACCCTCACAAGGAGGCAAATCGTCCTATTTAAGAGATGAAGAAACTGATACCATGGCTGACTAAAGACAGCACAAAATGTATCCACCTAAGAATGATGGATACAACTCTATTTGATGCCAAAGTGCCTGCCTTTTCTCATTACTTAATACCATCTCCATAGAAACGTATCAATTAATGAAAAAGTGGAGTTGTTTGGAACAGGAATTTGTAAGGAATTATTGCATTTAAAAAATTATTCTTAATTGAGGGTAGAAAGGGTTTTGGAAACTTGACAAGAGAGAAGGGAAGAAAGAGTAAGAGGAAGCAGCAATGAAGGAGGAGAGCGGGAAACAATAGATAGACCCAGAAAAGCAAGAAAACATTGAAATAAAAGGAATGCTGTGAACACTTCTTTGTAGAAAAGAAGACAGACCAGAACTCACAGACCACCTCAAGGTAGTAACTTGTGTAGGGTGGGGAGGGAGGATCAGGAATAAGATTTACCTAATATCCCATGGGCTTAGTTGTGGAGGTGTGGTGGAGTCTTTAAGCAAAACCACAAAGCAAGCACAGGAGAAAGTAATTGGCTTTGCTGATAAGAGGTGAGGAAGAGAGCTGGCTGCAGGTGGGCCCAGTGATAAGCAGAATATATGATGCTGTGAAGCCTTGATTGGAATAGATTAATAAAAGCATGTGACTGTTGCCAGTTAGAAGCTAGAGGTAAAATATGATTCTGCTGCTAATTTTGTATCCAAGTAGAATTATCCTGTGATTAGCCTAGTAGAATGGCATTGGAAATCTGTAGGCACTGCATGGGAGACCCACTATCTAACAAGCAGCTGAACAGAAGCAGTAAAGCATCACTATCTCCACCTTACCTGGCCCATGAGTGGCTCATGCAGAAACAAGCTTGTGCAGAGGAAGCTTGAAAAGGAGAATAGAGGATTCCCAGTGTGCACAGGAAGAGGGTGCAAGCTTCAAGACCCAGTCCCCAAAGGGTCCTTAGTCTGCTGGGTATTGTGTACCTCTGGATGTGCAATACCTAAGGGGGCTTTTAAGGGAGTCTAAGAGTAATTCTTCCACAACCTGTCAAGTGTCTTGCCCTGAAGGAATCCTGTGCCTATCGGAGGCCCCTCTGTGAGATGAAGTCCTAGTGTTTTAGACCAGGAAGGTCCTGCTGGGTATTTCTCTAACTAGCACCACCTTTCACTTCAACTCCAGTAAGTAAGAAGGAGAGCATTCAACAACGTAGAGATAAACTAGTGTCTGAGAGTACATACAAATGGTCCAACCTGATAAAAAAAAAAAAAAAAAAAAACAGGATATTCTCTTCTATTCTTTGCATGGTTTATGGTTCTCTTTTTCCCCTGACTCCCACCACTTCTGTCTTCTGCACTGTCCACACTGGGACTTGGATTGAAGGTTGATTTACATCTGTTGTGCATCCTAATTTCCCAAGAGTGTATGAATGAATTTACCACAAAGGAGCTCTCCTTTTATTTCCATGAAATGTGATGCACGGTGTCACTCAGCAGCTAGTGACATGTGTGCTGGCAATAATAAGGTCTTGCCTTTTGAAATAATCTGTGAACAATCCATATTTAACTGTTCTTCCTATTCAAATTAATTCAGATATTGAAATCATAATGTAGAGCATCTGAATTCTTAAAGCACCATGCAACCTAAGGTGCTAACCTGGTAGAGGAACCAATGCCTTTTCTTTGAAACAAAAAAACTATTTAGCTGGTACTGAAAGTAAGATTAACATGATACAAACCATACCCAATCCACAGGCCTCCTGAGGTTTTGTACTGATAGCTGCTTTTCCAGCCTAATTTCCACTCCAGTATTCAAATCCAAGTAGATAAATTAACCCTGCTGTTCTCTCCCCAGAGGTGATAATGCTTGCTTGATTTGGAAATACCAAAGTGAAGATCTTCTCATCCAATAAACAAAAAGATTGAGTTTCTTCCACTTTCACATCTCAAGAAAACTGAAAATAGAAAACTTTCTATTTTTTTAAATCAGAGAGTATGATTATTGGCTCAAATTTTTTTTTAGTTCAAGTGCATTTACTAGCAACAGAGATGTAGAACATAGGAGGACCATACTCAAGCCCTTGAAGTGTTTTGACAAGGTACTAAATCTTTGAGTCATTATAAAAATGTGATGCTGATGTTGTAGGAAAATGGGGTACAAGAGGATGGTCATGTCCCAGGTCTCGACCCAGTTCTTAGGAGGGGTCGCCAAGTGAGGGTCCTTGGCTTTACACAGGAAAGAATTCAAGAGCGAGCCATAGCAAAGTAAAAGCAAGTTTGTTTAGAGAGATACACATTCCATAGACAGATTGTGGACTGTCTCAGAAGGTGAGAGTGGCCCCGAAATATAGGGTGGTTAGTTTTTATGGGCTGGGTAATTTTATAGGATAATGAGTGGGAGGAATGTTCTAACTATCTTAGAGAAGTGGTGGGAATTTCCAGGAATTGGGCCACTGTCCACTTTTTGGCCTTTTGTGGTTGGCCTCAGAACTGTCATGGCGCCTGTGGGTGTGTCATTTAACATATGCTAATGTATTACAATGACCATATAATGAGCCTTGAGGTCTACTGAAAATTGAATCTCCCACCTCCTTGGGCCTAGTAAGTTCTAACCAGTATTTTTGTCCTCTCTTCAACAGCTATGTCATTCTTTTAAAGGTTGTGCCCTGTCCCCTTACCTCCTGTCTCACTGATTTGTATTTTATTGATTCTGTAGTATAACTGACAAGAAAGCTAATTTGGTTAATTCAAGAGGTCTACTTGCTTTGTAAATGTTTACTGAATGAGTGAGTGAATGAATGAATGGCAGTAATGCATGCACATAATAAATGTTAAAATAATACAAATTCAAATGAGTACTGTTCTACTTAATTGTTCCTTTTCTATCCCATGGAAGTAATAATTGTAACAGTTATCACTCTTGATAACTGATAATTCTTGATAACATGAGCATTCTTCCATTTTCTGATATATATGGTAGGCAGAATAATGGTCTCCCAAAGACATTCATGTCCTAATCCCTGGAACCTGTGAATATGTTACCTTACATGGTAATAAGGATTTTGCAAATGTGATTAAGTTAAGGATTTTTAGATGAGGAGATTATCCCTGATTATTCCAGATTACCTGGGTCTACTGAATTAATCACAAGGGTCCTTTTAAGTGCAAGAGGGAGGCAGGAGAGCCAGAGTCAGAAAGAAACTTGAAGATGCTACACTGGTGTTTTTGAAGGCAGAGGAAGGGACCACAAGTCAAGGAATGCAGGCAGCCTCAAGGAATCATAATAGGCAAAGAAATTGATTCTTCCCTAGAGCCTCCAGAAGGAACACAGAACTGCCGACACCTTAATTAAGGCCCAGTGAGATGTCTTTCAGATTTCTGACCTCTGGAACTATGAGATAATACATATGTCTTGTTTTAAGCCACTAAGTTTGTGCTAATTTGTTACAGCAGCAATAGGAAACTAATACAATGCATATAGAACAGTCTAAATTATCCATCATAGGGAAAATTCAATTGACCATCATCTACCATACAAGTCAGGCCAGTTAATGCAATAATAATTGCAGAATGGGGGGGAGATAATAATATTTAGAGTACTTTGTGGAACATAATAAGTCCTTTATTGGCATTAACCCACTTAACTCTAAATATCATATGCATTTTACAGATGAAGAAATTGATGTATAGCCAGGTTAAATGACTTGCCCAGGATTACACTGGCAATAGGTGGCAGAGCTAGAAGTCTGACTCTAGAAATGACACTCTTAACCTGTCATATATTAACCTCTAATGTATGACACATAACCCATTGTGCTAACATTCTTTATCAGGAGTGGTTATATTACTGAACTCAGCTTCGGCTGCTCACTGCTATAAAGCCAATAATTGAGAGGCAAATGTCAATAGAAAGGAAAGATTCTTTAGTCAGAAAGGCCAGCAATCTGTGGAGAAGGTGGACTCATGTCCAGAGACCATCTTTGAAGATTCTGTTCAGTAATGACAGTTTTTAAAGGAAAGGCAGGGGAGGAGAATCTCAGTGAACCATTGAGGCAGGAGGTTGGGTTCTGCATCATTGTCTATTGTGTGCAGACTGGCTGACTCTCTCTTCAGATGTTCTCTTCCCCATGTGATCTGCCGGCAAGATTGTTTAGGGGGGCTTCTGGGGGGTAGAAAGCTAGTCATTCTTTAACTACTTCATTCTTCATTCTTACTTCTTTTTATCTAGGAAAAGAATCAACAGGTTAGTCAAGGCAAGATGTGCATTCAGGAGAGCATAAGTCAAGAGTTAAATTGCCTAATGATCTCATTTCTATAATTAGGTTCTTTCAAGGTTAGAGGGGAACAGAAATGGGCAAACAGGAAAGGGGCAGAAGAGCTGCTTTCAGTTAATCAACCACAACTAGTTGTATGGCATTTGGGTTGCTTGTTCTTATTAAGGTTCTCTCCATTCTGTCCCAATCATCCCTCTGAAACTTTCTCACTGATGACAATCATTCATGTCCTAATCTCTATGCCAGAGATGGTACATCTACAGCCATGCAGAAAAATAAGGGGTAGAGTCAGGGTTCTATATTTTCCATATAGTGCAGAACGTCTGCTGCAAGCTGTCATACCAAGAATGACTTTGTAAAGTCTTAATTCAGGCTGAGTTAGAAGGCTGGGGGCACAGTTACTGAAGCAAAAGTTAGTGTGGACAAAATTAGGTTGCAGACACAAATCTGAATTAGAACGTAACAAATGTTAAAGAACAAACAAAAAACAATAGGTTAGAAAAATTAGAATGAGCTTTCAATGAATTCTTCACTTGATTATAAGATCCTTCACTGTAAGAATTATGTTTAAATTTAAAGTTCTCAGAATCTAGTGCAGTTTACTGAAATTAGTAAAAGTTGATTAAATGTTCATTGACTGACTATACCATCAAAAATATGTCTCTTACAGACATTGTTTAGTTGCTCATCAGCCTCTTTTGAAGGCTCTGGGATTTTTTCTCATTAGTCTTAAAAATATAGTTCTATGACTCTCTCAACTGACATTTTCAAGGCCAGAAAACTTACTTCCACAATTTTCTTTCTTACAAGAGAATATTAGCATGTCTCCATTGCTTCATGTTTAATCAAAATCTTCTAGAACATAGCAAATTTTTCACTTTGCTTTTAAAAGAACAATAAAAAAAATTAGGAAAAAATATCCATGAAAGATATGGCTACTGTCCCAGGATCTAGAATAACAAAGCAGCCCCAGCATACTGCACGAGAAATGACAAAAAGAATGGCCATCTGAAATATAAGCTCTTTCTTACAAATACTTATAAATCAACAGAACTTACAGAAAATTATTAGAGCTCTCTAGCATAAAACTTCTTTTAGGTAAAATAGCCATAACATTTAAACCTTCAAATGTATAAAAAGTATTAAAGAATTAGCAGCTCTTAGCTGAATTTTATGTCAACCGAGCAAATTTTCTAAAAGTAAATGTCTATTAACTATTCCTGATTTAATATCAGCAAAAACAACTTGTGTGAACAGCTGGAAAGGAAAAAGTTCCATAAGTAAGACATAGGGCTTAGGTCAAATCTCCGAAATGTCTTCCTCCAGTCCACATTTCACTTGAAGGAGTCCCTCCCATGTGGCTGGACACAGGTTAAGACTGAGCAAACCGGGGGCTTGAGAAATTCTGAAGATGAAGAGTATAATATCTCAGAGAGGATCCACCAACTGCACGGAGAGATGACAAACCAGATTCAAGAGCTGGGGCTGAAGAGTGGGATTAAGGTGGTGAAGGTCCACTGAATTCTTCCAGCCCTGTGATACTCTCTTCTTCCTCCTAGAGTTTCTCTCCCAGTTTGAGTCCTATTGTCTTTCTTCCTTGGTTCTACTTTTCTAATCCACTCCCCTTCTTTTCATCCTTTTTCCAACTCTCCTTTATTTTCATGTATAATTTTTTTCTGTCTGCTTTTTTCTTCCTATTTAACTGACTAGGTGTTGACGTATATTTTTATGACTTTATGTTCATGAAATAAAGGTTTAAATTCTTTGCTTTTCATCTTGTTAATGGGCAAGTTGGACATTTTATGTATATTTTTCCTCTCTAAAAATTTTTGTCATTTTAAATTCTTCAACATTGATAATTTTCTGCATGTTGCTCTTCAAAGACTGTGTTGCCATCCTGCAGTTGACAAATCCTCCAGTCTGCAAGCTTTTCTTCACTTCCTTCACCAGTAGAGATGCAGCCCAAGTGGCCCGGTATTTCAGAGGGAGAAGCAGAACATGGCAGAGAGAGAATACTGCTTTTCAAAAAGGAGCAGTTGTTATGCTAAAATGCACAAAGAGCCATTGTAAATTTTTGTTTAGGGATCTAGATTTCTCACTGCTACACTGATGGAGCATAAATGTGAGAGGTATTTTACTGGTGTGTTTTTCTTTAAAATAAGTTTCAGTGTGTAGTGCTAATATAAAAACATGATACACATTTTCAACTGCATTTAGATTTTTGTTACTGACAAAAATAGGAAAATTGTCGATGCCTTAAAATATCTCCCTGTGGTTCAGGCAATATCATTTAAAATAAGTTTTTCAGTATGAATTTCAAACTCTTGAAAGCATTAAAGACAAAGGCCCCTCTATTCCAATGGGAATGCAGAAAATATGAATAAATCATAATGTTCTCATGTTAAGGTATTACTAGAGGTCAAGTGGACTTCAAGCTACGTGGCAATTTCTTATCTGGATATTTTAATAGAATTTCATTTCCCTTAAGAAGGATAAAAATTTTGCATCTTGTATTATTTTCAGATGAGGGATACTCATTTGAATTAATATCAAGATGCATCCCACGCAGAATTTTAAAAAATCATCAATCTGCCATCTTATCCACATTATTTTTTACCTTCGGGCTCTTGATGTAGTTTTTATGAACAGGATTCAAATAAATTGGCTCTTTTTCCTTGGTGGTTTCTTTAATTACTTTGTTATTATCCAAGGAACTGGTTTAATTTAAATGAACACTGTGTTCCTGCTACTACTATCCAGAGAAAACACAGACTCAGAACATGCTGTTTTGTAGTTAAAGTGTATTTCTCTGCATGGGGATGCCAGAATCCATCAGTTCAACAGCATCTTCCTGTTTTATATAAAGAGCAAATCCAACCCATCTTGTGAAATCAATGACTTCCCCCAAATTCCTATTCATTTCACTAGATACAATGAATAAGTAGTAAATATATAAAGCAATGACTTGCTTTAAGTTAATCTGATAGCATTTCATTCAAGACAAGCAATCCAGCAAGTCTATATAGTTCTTTCCCCAAAAACATCTGTATAGGAGGTACATTTTAAAACCAATTATGAGCAGATGTTATTGTGAGTGATCCAATGCCCCTCCCCCCAACTTCCCAGATTTTGACATTACACAGAGTCTTATTGAACATTTATTTGGAACAAAGATGTTTGCAAAGGTGCAGGATTCCCTCTCTTCTTTGTAGCTTCTATCCAATGAAAGTATAGCACAAATTTCAAAGGAATCTAATACGTATATAAACATTAAGATGCTATAAGTATTTTACAGACACCATGAAAATATAATATATTATATTCAGTTATAACTGAAAATATATTCATTTAATATATATAAATATATTATATATATTATATATAAATATATTATATTTAAATATAACTGAAAATATATTCAGTTTCATTTCCTGAAATAGTTACAGTTTTCAACCCAGGTCCATCTCTTTAAGTAAAGCCATGTGTGAGAAAAGCAAGTTTAACCTTTGGAAACATTTAATCTGGGACTATTGACTGAGCCCCTATAGAAATCATGGTATTTCTCCTGTTGCAGGTAGAATGGAGACCAGACGTGCACATCTACTAGGAGAAGAGATGGAAATGGAGCAATACGGGGAGAGTTCCCTCCCTGTGCACATACAGCAGGCTCATACTGTGTTTCATTTTATAGCTTTCACCTGAGAATTTACATATCTGTCATACAATGGAGAATGGAGTCTTCCTATTTTTTAATGTGCAAACAAGTAAACTAAAACATGATCCTTTGCCAAAGGTGGTGCCTGTGGCACCAGGAGAGCTGGCAGATGCCCTTCAAATGGTGACATAGAATATATGTGGCTATTGGAGGGAAGAAACAGTGTCACTAACTGTATGCTTCAAGGTCAAACTAGAATTATAGTAAAAGCTCACCTTCTGAAATCAAATACACCTAAATTTAAATGTTGTTATGTGATCTTAGCTCCTTTAAGCCTTAGTTTCCTCATTTCTGAAATGGGGATATGAACAATGCCTACCTCTTTGGGTGGTATTGTGGGAATTCAACCTGAAAAAGAACCTGAGAATCTTAGCATGGCTCCTGGTATATAATGTTCAATATCATCATCATTACTAAAGAAGGCTTAGAAAATTCTCATCATCCCCTGAAGCAGACTGTTTGTTATTACCCCAGGCATTTATCCCCCTAGCTAGTGTTTCTCAAAATGTAGTTCTAGGACTACCTGTATTAGATCCTTTTAGGGAGCTTGTAAACAGTGCAAATTCCTGGCCTCCGCTCCAGACACCAGATTCTCTGGGTGTCAGGTTGGGACTCTCCACTTTTAACAAGCTTACTAAGTTTTAAAACCACTGCCCTAAATGAGGTCACCTCTCAGCCTGTTCTCCAAAGCTTGTGAACCTGACACCAAGCTCACTTGACTCAGACAGCTAGTCATTATGGATACCTTCTGAGTCCCTTTTCACAGAAGTACTTATTCAGGTACAGAGTTAATGAGAAAGTGATATTAATGGAACAAACTCTACTAACGTGCTCTGCTCAGAAACCCCTGTACCTTTCTTTCCCAACCTTCTGTAGCTAGGTCATTTTATGTACCCACCTCTCTTTCCTTCTCTCTGCCAGTAAATCCTGCAAATCCTTCACTTCTAGCTCAAAGCCACTTCTTCAGGGAAAACTGCCTGACCGCATTCCTTTCTTCCATTTTTGTATTTCTACACCGAATAGCAACTGTAAAAGTCTTCTGGCTATTAACCACGTGGTCCCGCGTTTGTACTGTTTTCTAAAGCTCGCATTGTTACTTGTTCACATCTCCTGCATATCTTTGTCTCTCTCCCTCTCTCATGGGGGTATAAATCTCTTAAAGGCAAATGCTATGTTAAACTTCTTAGACTTCTCAATTGTCCTTGAGAACTGTGCATAAGCCTCAGAAGTTCATTTTCTGAAAATATCTGTTGAATGGGGAGGTGGCATCATCATGTACACACTTTAGGTTTTCTTTGTAAATTTTGAGAAATGGAGGACTTGATGTTTCCTCTGATTAATCTTAGAAGTAAACAATTAAACATAAGTAGGACAACCAGGTATCACATGCCTCCTGATACAAGGACATAGGAATTCTACAGCATCACCTGCAAAACAAGCTTGCTTAAAAAACTGAACATGAGTCTAAAAAAGTCTCTAGATTTAGCAGTTTACAGAAAATATGGGGAGTGGAGTAATAAGGTAAACTCCACCATTCAAAGTCATTAGTCAGATTCAGAGGGTGGGAGGTGCTGCTGGACAAATGATGAATCAGTGACATAGAAAAGAATCAGGGAGGGCCACCGATAACAAACAAAAGGGACTTTAGAGACGTACTATTTGCAATATGTTGAACTTTAAGATAATGAGGGAAGTTTGAATGTGGACTGGGCATCTCAACGAAATGAATAATTGCTATTAAACTTTTAGGTGTGAAAATGGCATGGTGGCTATATTTTTATATGCTTTTATCAGTTAGATATGCATACTAAAATATTTACAGGTTAAATGGACTAGTGTGCTTTAAAATATTCCAATAAAAATATGGGGGGACAGATGAAACATGGTTGGCAAAGTGAAGATAACTGTAGAAGCTTGATGATGGGTACATGGAGGTTCATTATTCTAGTTTCTCTACTGCTGTATATGTTTAAATAACAAAAGCTTAAAAATACTTAGGCAGAAAAATACCTCATATTCACCTTTTCAAATGGAATGAGAACAGAAATGCTTGTTTTAAAGGTAAAAGGTCTTGCTTTCAAAGCAGAGAGAATTTTTTAAAGCTACCATTCAGAATATTTTAAATTTATTATTTATGTATATATTTATATGCTGACTTGTTCCACAAAGGATTTGAGGAGGAAAGTTTTTGGAACGGATATAATTGTTACAGAAAACATTGTTTATGCATTCATTCATTTAGGTCACTTGGAGGAGGCTGCAGCGCCAGGAGTCTCTGGTTGCAAGTACAAAGAGAAGAAGATAATAATCTAAGGGACCCCCTCACCTGGATGATTCTCCCATGTCAATCAGGCAAAAGCTTGATTGAACAGATGGGCCTTAAGCTGTGCCCCGAAGGCCAGCCGACTGTGTCAGAGCAGAGGGCAAAACAAATGAAGTCATATGCCTTCCGTGCAAGATCTTTTCATCCTGGCAGAAGCAAGTCAGTGAAGTACAGGCATTAAAGTCCTGGTTGGCTGATTAATAATTTATTCCATTGCTACTTCCAAAGAGGATTTGAAGTGGTATCATGGAAATATATTTTCTGGGCCTCCTGCCCCAAATCTGGGGGCGGGAGGTGGGAGGAGTGAGAGATACATGGCCACAGGAATGCCTGAACTACATAGGCACAGCTAGAAAGCCAAGATCTTTCTCTGCACTCCAAAGCGCCAGAAAATGCTTCAAATATTGAGAGTCAAGACAAGGTTGAGCTGTTTCTTAAAGGCCCAAAATCTAAACGTTATTAATTCCCCAGAAATTGAAGAACACAGCTCTGAGCAGCTACTGTATTAGAATGAACCAGTGGAAATTCCACTATTTGACCAGGTTACCAAAGAATGACAGTTTCATAGGATTCTACTTAATAACTCAATTGTCAGATGAATATGGTGTGGTTGTTAGAAAGGAGAAGAAAGAAAGAGAAGAAAAGAAACAAAGAAGAACTAATAGGAAATACTGACTGACCGTAAGAGAGAAAGGGACTAAGTCGACGGTTTTCTCTTTTTGTTTTGAGGCTAGATACTTGGGAATATGATTAAATCATTAATAGAAATCAGAAGAAGCCAGGACTGAGTTGAATGTGGTGATAAATTGATCATAGACATGTTGGATTTGAGATGATAGCAAAATATTTAAGTTGAAATGTCCATTAGGTAGTTGGAGAGATAAAAGGTAATAATTTGAGAAAGAGATCAGAGCCAGAAATAAAGCTAGCTGCCAAAGGTATAAATAGTTAAATGTGAGTGAGTGTATATGTTCACCAAGGGAAAGAATCTAAGAGAAGAACAGAATCCTGTTCTGAAAACCTGTTGGGTTAGAAGAGGAATTCAGAGAAGGAGATTAAGAAAGAGGATTCAAAGAATCAAGCAAACACCATGTCATTGTGACTGCTGCATCCACAGTTCATAACACACAATATCTGCAGAGAATCCAAGTAGTTTGAATAATGCAGTTCAAGGTCAGTGATGCCCCCACTTACCCTGACCCTCTTACCTTCACAGTTACTTATTGTTTGTTTGTTTGTTCATGTGAGGACAATAGTATATTCAAAATATTTCAGCTATGGCACTGGAGGTTTCTAGAATCACTATTAAAGTAACAATAAAAGGTATTCACTCTTTCCCTCTCTCTCTCAGTTTCTCTCTCTGTCTCTTTAATTTTTACATGCTGTCTGGACATTAAATGCTATGCTTTTTTTTTCCTTTTTTTTTTTTCTTATGAGTATCTTAAATCCTATGGCAAGTAGCATGGTGGCAAACTGAATTGCGAAGAGCAGGTGATTGCAGCCCCTGCCTGACCTACAGTTTACATGATGTGGTTGACTTGGAGCCTGTCTCAGCTGTCTGCTGAGCAGAGCCACTACAGTCTCTTCAACATCCTGACCCCTTCATCATTTGTCTATGTGTATAGCTAGGTCTCAGCAGAACTTCTGCGATCACGATAGCCCTCATTTTCAAGGAGAGTTTCTGTAAGTTAGAACAAGGCTGTGGTGTTAGTACATTTTTTTTCCAGCCCTAGGAACTAAATACTTGAGTCTCAGAAAAGATACATATTTTGAAGATTCCTAGGGTTTCATAATGATTTGGAAGGATCCCATTGTTTACGTTGTTACCAATAATCTGAAGTTTTCTCTTGTTCGACTCTTGCTGCCAGGACACAGGAGGAGGAGAGAAAACAGAGGGCAAAGACTTTGCTTTCATTTAACTTGACCTCCAATCACAAAAAGGCCCAGCATGTCTTTCTGAACAACTCAAGCTGGCTTCTCCTTCCTTCTGACCTCCCAGCAAGAAAGGCTTCTTGTTGAACACCTTGGCCTGGCCCCAGCAGTTCTGGGCCCAGTCCCAGCCCTGGCACACCTCTCAGCAGCACATGTCCTGAGTTCTGTTCTCCTTTATATAAATATAACCATCCAAATTGGAAAGAGTGGCTGGGATAAGAGGGAACTAATGGGCCCTTCGGGGTCTGTGGTCCTCGGGATGCCTGGAGATTGTGTTTGCCTAATTAGTTCTGCCCCACTATCAGCATGGATAACCCAGGGAGCATCATGATTGGTTTGACAAAGTTAATGGATGATTTGCAGTGAACGCTTGATCACTGAGGAGCTAGCCGCAGCTCCAGCTGGAGGCTGAGTCCCAGCTTCAGCCTTTCCACACTTCATCTGACACTTCTTGTGCCTGTGCAGTAACCCCTCTTACAGGAGCCTTGAGCTTCTTTACTCCACAAAATATAAGCAGTCCTCGTTTTCTTCCCTTATGCTGAGGTCCAGTAGCCTATAGCTAGCTAAATTGGGAACACACATTTTATCTGAGGGTATTTCAAGATCCTGAAAGAGAAAAACCTTTAGACCCCCACATTGCCAGACAGACAACATCATCTCGCTTCAGGCCATGAGTCTGGGATTTGTTCATTAAATTATTTGTTCATTAAATTAGTGGCTGACACAGAGAGACCCAGGGCCTCTCAGACCAATAGCACCCCAGGATCCTATGAATAGGGGTGACTTAGGAAGTTCACTTCTGTTTATTCTGGACTTTGCTGGAATCTTGCTATCCTGGCTCCTCTGGAGTTGCTTGTAGTTGTGAGTGTGACTAATAAGCATATCACACAAATGCCACACAGGTCCTGGGGCAGCTGGTTTGGTAGCAAGATGACAAAGGAAAAAAAATAGAGCAATGGATGTCTACAAGCAGCACTATTATAGACATTTTCTGCTATTAGGTCAGCCAACATTTTTGGAATACCTGCCCTGTGCCAGGTACTAGTCTAGTTTCTAGGAATAAAATAGTAAACTAGTAGAAGCACTTTTCCTGAAGGAGATTTTATGGTCTAATGGGAAAAGCAGGCCCATGTCTTATATTTTCTGCCATGTCCTTTCCATTGTTCCAGACATACCATTTATGGGAAATGGAAGTAGGATAAGAAGTGGCTCTTGTTTCTCAACACACAAAGGAAAAAAGGTTCTCTGCTTAGTTTTACTCTGACAGACTGTCTGCAGCATTCATCCCTGGGATAATTCATCTTACAATGATAGCAGCCAGCCTGTGACTTGCATTTCCACCCTACGTCTCTAGCTTTGATGTGACTGAATAGGAAGTCCAAGCATGGTGTAACAACTGTAAGAAGAGACTATCACTGTATCATCAGGCATGAGGAAAATAGACCTGAAATAGTCAATGGTCTTTAGGTATCTGGAAACTTGACTCAAATTGACAAGGACAAAAATAGTTAATGAGCTGAAAAGAACTGAGGTGGTATGGTCCAGTCATGGTCAGGATATAGGAACTCAGATGATGTCAGCAGGCCTCAGAATATCTATATTCCTTTGTCCTGTAGTCCTTTATGTTTGCTCCATTCTTGAGCAAGTTCCCTAAACCACTTGAGGCAAGATGGCTGCCAACAGCTCCCACCTTACACCCTTCCAGTGCCAAGTCCAGCAAAAAAAGCTCCCCCTCACCCACCCTCAGCAGTGTTTTGAAGAAAAGTTCTGACTCTTATTGGCTTAAATTTGGTCACATTCCCAAATCTGAACCAATAATTTTGGCCAGGAAATTGGCTATATTCATTATACTGGGTCACATGACCAGTATGGAGGCAGAGCTGGTCTTGGCATCATCCAAAGGCACATAAAATGAACAGCTAGAGTGAGATGGTCTCCCAGAGGAAAGTGAGGGAACCATTTTCAGAAGAAAGAAGGGGAAATATTTGCTGGGTGGACAAAAACAAAAACAAAGAAGCCTACAAATGTCAACTCCAAGAATTTTGATTAGATATATGTCAAAGTGAGTTTTCTGTGCTTATTTTATTTTCAAAAAGCAGAAAAGTACATGGGATATTTGTGTAAAAGGACCAAACTCATCAAAAGAAAAACTATAAATAGTTAATATTCCAAAATTCATAATAGACTTTTAGAAACACAAAACCTAAGGACAAAAGAGAAGATGTACACCGAGAACAGAAGCCCTCAGTCCTAGGAAGACCCAAGGGCAGGTCACTAAAGCAGACTCAAAGTATGGATCCAGTAAACAGAACTGGAATGCCAGTGAGGCTGGGTCTTAGACTCAGTCTAAATGTCAAAATTAGAGCATTGCATTGACACTGACATAAGCAAGAGTGTGAAGAGGGGCTGAGAATCAAAGGGTGAAGTTAGACTTCCTGAACTTCCCTATGAAAAGGTCAAGGGCAGTTCTGGAGACATCAGAAGGTCTCAAATGATTTATAGTTGAGAGTTGCATTTCACAGACTGATTTGATGCACATCTACTGGAAGAAAAAATATAATTCAAAAAAATATATTTCTTATATAACTTTAAATTCAGGTATTCTTAACCTTATAGTTCCAACTGGCAATCAGATGTTTGGGTCTCTGCAATTGGTGAGACATCGACTCATAAGTCTGAGTCCAAGACTATGAAATTTTTCTGGTGGGAAAATATCACTCTTTCTTCTCAGTGAGAATACAATTAGAAGCAATTATCTGTGTCTGAAATCAAGGATGACCTATTAGGTATGTCAGAGAAGTGCAGAGAGCTAGTTCCAGGCAAACACTATATAAGGTTCAGTAAGAAGAAACTTCTTGTGTGGCCTCAGGAACGTTGTTCTTGAGGGCAGTTGGAACTTGATCTGATAATAATTCTTAGACATTGTCCTACCAGCAGTGGAGGCAGCTATCGGTTTTCTTCTGTTAGTAGATTTTGAATTGTCCCTGGCTCTTTCGTATCTCATTCAACTCAGAATGGCATCTAGTCTTCAACTGCCCATTCTCCTCTCAGGCTCTAAGATACCTCTGAGAAAGGCTGAGTCCATTTCCCTCAGAGTTCTCGTAGCTGGAGCTCCCAATTCTATGTTGCACGAGGACCCAAGTCAAATCAAGATGTTGCACTAATCTTGGGTACGCCATACCATCCAAGGCATACTTTTAAGCTAAATTATAAAATAGTACCTTCGGGTTAATTAGGGTATTATATGGTGTTGTAAAGTCATTTGGAAAATATATCCTCAGTAAAGAAAAACTAAGGACAAAATTACTGATAATATAATTTTCACAGGATTTTTCTCTTTCTCAGTCTCCTTTCCTCCCACACAAATATTATTTCCTCATTTCCACCAAAGCAGCCTACACAACATCAGGGAGCAGAACCACAGCTTCCACCGCCATTTTGATGTCACCTCTTGGACAAAAGCTCTAATGTGAGTTGCCACCCATTCAACCCAGGAAACATCGCAATTCTCCAACCTCATAAAAATATAAAGCTGGCAGCAAATTTGAACCTGCTCGAGCAGATCAGCCAATGAGCTCTTCCTACAGTTAGTTCCTGAAGTTCTGACTCGGCCACTAGTCTGGATTCCTCTTTAAGGTCTATGCCGTGAATTACCTTGAAGAATTCTTCCCACCCCACCCCCCACAGATATAATCTAAAATGAAAAATAAAGTACATTTTGGATCTGTATGCCTATAAAATTATTAATTTTTTTTTTCATTTACAATTCAGGGAAGAGTCTTTTCTAAAGTTGGTTCAAGAAATATTTTTGGTAGTAAGTCGCCTGTGAAACTCTCCCCAGCAACCAAGTTCCTTCCTGATTTATGTAGTCACTGGATGAATAACAAAGATAAGGGCTCTCAGCAGTGCCAGGACTGACAGCCACTAAGGGCTTTGTTATCCAGTTTGGGAAATTGTCAACTATGTTGGCAGAGTTCGAGAAGTTTTTTTTTTTAATTTTTGGTTTGTTCAGCAACTTCTAGGTAATGACAATTCAAATGTGGTTCACTAATTTAAAAGGATAAGTGCCAGAGTAATTGTGTAATCTATTAAATGAGATCATGTATTCCTTCTTTTTTCTTTATAAAGAAGTTATAAAATTGATATTCTCTAAATCTCTTTTTTTCTTACTTTTGATTGTAAAGTGAGAGTATGATTTTGCCCTCAGTGAAACTAAAGCATCGATGGTTTGGTGGGATAGAATGAGCAAGTGTACGAACGGACAGATAACTTGCCGTTGTGGCCTAATTATTTCTATCTTATCTACCCTCAATCACCACCATACTTTAGTACTTGTGGCCAACACATTAAAATAAAATCCACCATTTTCTTAAACAGTAGACATCTCCAAAGTAAATAGATGGGTTTCCAAAGTGTAACAAGCGATCCAGATTAAGCTCATGTCATAGTCACCGAGAGAGTTCCTCAAGTTAACACAATTTCTAACACTGAGTGGGTATTTGGCAAATATCTGTTGAATAGATGAAGTGATCATCAGCAGTCTCAATGTCTAGTGAGCTGTGGAGGAACTGTTAAGAGGATATTCTTCTCAGCGAGGCACTCCAGAGGGTGCTTGATGAAAGCTGTTTGCAGAGGAAGACTCGGAATCATTTGGGGAGAATCAGAAGCTGAAAATCCCATAATGGCAGGCATTTATTACTGTTCAGTGGCGTTAATTTTACCCCGGACTGGTGTGGCCTTAGAAATCATGGGCTGCAAAAGAAAAAAGATGGAATGGACCTTTCTTCCTCCATACCAGTTGAGGTTTGTCAAAGATACTTTCTGTTGTATAAAAAAATGAGGTAGATCTGTGTCTGCCTCTTCCCCTGAAACACTGGAGTAACCAGTGCCCTCCCAGCCCTACCCAGGTAGCAAAGACTGGGATGAGGGCCATTTGGGGCTATGAAATACCATAAAGGCTTCTTCCATTCAGCAATCTTCCTTTTATGTTCTTATCTATACCCACCAAAAAGTAAAAACCCACCAAAAAGTAAAGGTCTGTTATGAAAATGCACCCAATTTAAAGCCTGCCCTATGAGAACTGCTATGCCTTAAATATTTCAGAAAAAAAATGCAATTAACCATCTGTTAACATTTTGAGCATTTAATTTTCTACTGAGACATAAACCCTTAATGAGCAAAGCTTTTGATTCTAATAATCAATGAGTAGAGGCATATCAGCTACTGATGTTCCTAAGTCCTACGTGGCATGTTACAAAAAGCAGATACAGTTCTCCTGAAACCATAATCTGCCTTCCAAGCTCACTAAGGAATGAGCTTGGCAAATGAAAGTTATATAGAAACCTATATATTAAGAGGAGAGAAATCATAGCATCAGTCTTATTGGACATAATCTGGGACAGAAACATTTTCCCATACAAACCTGGAGAAAATGCTTCACTTAACGGCCTCAAACTGTTGTCACAGACACATAGGTTAAATTCTAGTTTGCATTGCCTCTATTTTCGGATCATTTGTCCAGTAGCCTGCTTTTGGATAGATCTAGCTTCTCAGAAAAAGGATTTGACATCTGCCTGCTTAAGCTGTTCCAGCATTAAAGAAATAATAGTCATAAAGTTTTGATTTGGGTGTAACTTAAGCAAAGTTGGAGAGGGTGGACATGTGGGGGTGAGCAGGGAGGGAGTGAGAGGCAGGTGGTAGTGCAAAATGAACGTTAAAGGACTGAAACCTCAGGAGATGTCCATCTCAGACGCATGCTGTACCAGATTAGTGATGTGTGAACCACTCAGGAAGGGTGGAAAGACTCCCAGGGAATCACCACAATGGCATAAACGAAACCCTGTGACCTTCTGTGATGCTCCTACCAACGTTTAGTGATATTTCCTGACCTGAAAGGTCTGATAAAGGGCAAGCTTTGAAAATTATACCTTTATTGTAGCGAGAAAACTGTGGACAGTAAATGTTAGAGCTGTGGATGGAGAGGCAGAAGAAAGAACACCTGGGGGCCATACCTGACACCACGGCAGATTCATTCCTCACCAAGCCTGCTGTTGTATCATTTCACCCTTCCGGAAAATGGAGACAAAGTGCTCACTCATTATACCTTACCAGGGGAAGCTTCATACACTAATGTAAAATATTTTGAAAATGTCACATAAAATCTATTATAGAAATACAAGATGTTATTAGAGATTTTTCTCTGGCAGGATATACTAGAGGGGAATAGTCTCCAACAGGAATGGAACTGTAGTTTCTAGCCCCCCTTGCTGGACAAGCAATGGAAAAACATCAGTTCCTTCACCTTCCAGCTGCACAGCAGATGTTAGTGGGAGAGAAGAAGGTTGGAGCAGAGCAACTGGTCTGGTTCAGTGTTAGAATTCTCATTCGCAGCCTTATTTCTAGAGTTCTAACTGAGTCCCCATTTCTTCTGTGGATACTTATGTGGGAAGATGGCCTTGTCTTCCTCCAAGCAAAAAGAAGAGAAATAATTAAGCTCATTGATAAACAATAATATATTCCCTTTTTTTAAATATGTCATGGTATTTTTCCCCCATGGCATTTTTACAACTTGTCTGTGAAATTTTATAACCACATTCAGGAAAGCAGCCTCTACTGGGGTGGCAGCTTTAACACAGTACAAAGAAAGGGATGGAAGGCAATCACGTCTAACCAAAAACAAAGGGGAGCATTGCAGTCAGCAGGATGTAATTACTGGGATGGAAATGTGTGGCTAGGATGTTGGGCTTTAACAACCCATGTGATCTTAGGAGCCCTAGCATCCTATCTTTGATGATGACACAGTCACGTTCAGAAAGAGACCAGTCTAGGATGCTTTTAACAGGGGCTCTCCTCTCTTCTCTCTCTTCCACCTTCTCACATGTCTAAAAGAGGTCAGTGAACCAAACTTTTGAAGGACATTTGGAAGGCAGCAGACGCAGCTTGAATGTTGGGTTGTTGTTTTTTAATGGACTTGTCAGCAGCCATTCTCATTTGCAATAGAATTCCTTTTCTCTCTTACCCTTTTGCAGGTTTGTGTTTTCCCAGTGCTGTGCCAATGCTGAATAATTTACAAGGGTAGAAAAAGAAAACTGTCACTATCACAGTCCCAGGGCTCTCCACTCACTCATCTGTCACATGGTCAAATGTCACTGGTGCCATTATTTGTGAGGGGTGAGATTAACGCCGCTGAGCTCTTTGCCTTCTTTCTTTATCTATTGTTAATGGTACTGAACTCCAATGTGTGTGTTTTTTTTTTTTAAGAGCTGGTTGCCATTTATGCAACAAATGTCCCACCTAAGGAAATCCAAATAACAGACCTCCTAATTCCATCTCATCCTTTCATCTGCCTTCATCTATCTCTTCTTATCTGGTATTTCCACTCACAGCATAAAAATACAAATCTAGTTAGAAGTGTATTCAGAAGAAATGCCTTTGTTCAAAGTGATCCCGGTCTTGTTGATTCTGTTCCTTATTAGGAAAGAGAGAAGAGAAAGAGGCCATCCGGTTGCAGTAATCAGGAGTCAAGGGAAGATCCCCTACACTTTGCAGAAGGGGAATCAGGGCCACGGCTCTCTGAGAAATTACCAAAGTGCAGAAATACGAGGATTAACATTTTTTTCCTTACCAAGAGGGTAAAATACCAGTATTAATTATATACTAAAAAGGAGAAGAAATTGTGAAATCATAACAAACATCTAATTTTAATGTAACAGAGAAAATAAATGCCGTAGATTTAAAGGCTGATGTTTACCCATGAATAGTTATTGCTCTGCACTAAGCATGGTTAGGAGAATACCCATCCCTGCTTGAAGACAGGTTCTGAAAAGAACAATGTAGACATTTTAATAATTCCTATCTTGGGCTTCCCTGGTGGCGCAGTGGTTGAGAGTCCACCTGCCAATGCAGGGGACACGGGTTCATGCCCCGGTCCGCGAAGATCCCACATGCCGCGGAGCGGCTGGTCCCGTTAGCCATGGCTGCTTAGCCTGCGCGTCCGGAGTCTGTGCTCCACAAGGAGAGAGGCCAGAACAGTGAGAGGCCCACATACCACAAAAAATTAAAATAAAATAAAATAATAATAATAATTCCTATCTTTCAGTGTCTCGAATGTGAGAAATAATAATGATAGGTAATATCAATTGAGTACTTAACAAATGCTCTAAATGTATCATTTCTCTTAATTCTTAAAAATATTGCTACTAATGTTATCCCCATTTTATGGATAAGACAACTATGGCACATAACGTTTAAGTAAATGGTTAAATCACATCAGTGGTGGTGGACCTGAGACTAACCCAGAAAAGAGGACACTAAACTTACATTTGAAAATGTGTATCTATACAATAGTGAAAAATTGGGGAAAGGCTGGAAATATTAATTTACTCTTATAAGCTTGGGTCACATTAACAACCTTACAAAGACTACACCATTTGTTTCTGCCTCTCCTCGTTTGAGTGCCAATCGACTGAATTAAATGCTTAAGAATTAACTTGCTCCTGACCTTGTTGAGTGAACTAATTTGAAGTGACTACAATTTATCTGCTTCCTGCTCTTATTCATGATGTATGATTGGATCCTGGCTCTGGTTAATTAACAGGTAGGCTATAGGCACAAGTTATCCTGTCCCAAGTTGTCTTCTCATCCTTCAGCACTTCTTTGTGTTGCCTTTTGGTTTGCTTTGGGAGAAACCCTGATACCCTATCTCATGTGATACATTAGAATGGTAGATAAAAACACAGTACAGCTCTGATCTCATTAGCTGCCTTGGAAGGGCAGAGAGGAATTGAGGAGATCTGCTATCTCATTCACTGCCAGCAGATAAGTGCTCTCAAAGAGCTACCAGGGCAAAATCCCCAAGGAACCTACAAAAAAGAAACTTGGGTCATCTTGTGGAGAGATTCAGGCTGAAACTCAGGAGCTCTTTCTGTGAACACATAAAGTGATCTGGAGAATCAAGCTTGACCCTGAACATACAGGTCACTTTTTCCAAATGCCAAATAAAAACCTGGAGCCTCAGGGTAAAGCTCTGGAGCTTTCTCTTCCTTAAAGGAACAGAGATTGACAGCAATGCAATCATTTAGGATGTTATCAGGCCTATGAGCAAACAGTTGCTGCATGCTGAAAGGGAGAGCTGCAGGGGACAGATGGCACATAGACAGGGCCACCCCAGAATCAGGCATTTGCTCCAACTGATCTCACCGTACTGAGGGAGACACAATGTCACCAAATCTGATGGGAAGTTAGCATTGTATAGACACAACTTGGGATGGATACACATGTGTGGGAATGAAACAAAGGCTGCAGATTTGTTGTTTCTTCACATTGAGCCAATCTTTTCTAATTCCAGATACCCAGAGCACCAACACAAGCTTGGAAAATGTGGTTGTGCGAAGTCACTGTAGGAAACCACTAATGGTTGCCCTTAAAGATATTAATGCAGGTAGGGGTTCTCAGAGGGAAAATGAGCCCATTCTTACAAAACTGACAACAGCTGAAAACAGTTTTCAAAGTCCCATTGTGTGCCCCCAGCCCCTTGAAGAATAAAGATGGCCCACATGGGGCTTCTTGGGTAGGCTCACTAAAGAGTGATTCTTTGCACTGCCTTGTCCAACAAAACATTACTGTTGTTAAAACCCAGCCAGAAAACTGAAGAAATCTGGAAGGGCTCTTGGGAGTGGAAATTCTGAGATCACAGAATTCTGCTGTCTTGCTCCAACTTCCACAATTTCTTTATGCTCATAACTTGAGTAAGTTTCTCTAGCTTTCTTCATGGGACTCACCTTTCTGTTTTCTAAACCAATAAATATGAACTGATACGGCACCAGTTCTTTGAGGACACATTTTAAAGAATCTGTGTTGAAATCATTTCAGATGATTCACTATCTGGCTTCATTATCCAGCAGAATCTTAACCTTCTGATCCCTGTAGTGTGTGGTAATAATTCTTTACCCCACTGAGAAAATCCCTGAAAATTGCTGGTGAAAGCCAACACACTGATTCGTACAACAAATGATTATTGTTGCAGACATTACATGCGAGGCACTGTGTGATGAGCTCGTGACTACAAGAACAAGACCCATCCCTAACCTCATGAAGACTGACGTCGACTAGGGAGAAAAAGACTCACAAGCTGATAAATAAAATATTGGTATGTTACAAAAAATGATGGAGATAGACCCAGGCTATTATGGGAAACACCAGAATAGAGATTTTCTGTGATTTTTGGGGGGTGGGGGGAGACTGGGCTACTTGCCTTTGCACCCTATAACCAAGGGTACCATTTTCAAAATAAATATAACAATTTCTGTAAAACATCTACTTCATAGAGAAAGTATTTTAAAGTACCTTAGCATATTCATGTTGGCAATGAATGTAGCTTATTAACAGTTAAATTTATAATTCATTGAAGCAAACTTGAAAAGAATGTTAATTTAATAAAGTAGTGTAATTTATTACATAAAATAATTCATACTCTTTCATTAACTCAAACACATCTCCCTATAAATTAGTGAAGTTGTAATACATACTTGATTTCTTAATTCAGACATCAGTGAGCTAGGCTCAGCCTACTCAGGTGTGCAAACATTTCTGATCAAAGGAGCTCTTAAAAATAGGCTTTTGAAGGTAATTGCATCACTGTGAAATAACTGGGAACAACTGAATTATAAATTTTGTATGGCTCTTACAAAAGGTTAATCTGTATTCATAAACACATATGTATAATATATATGTGTATTCACTCTGATCCTACAAATGATAAAGCTCAATTTTTTTATGTGCTATGTCACCATAGCACTCGGATCCTTCATTCTATGTATTCTTTCCCACTGTCAGACTCTGAGACAGCCAATGTGACCATAAGTGGAGTTGCATATGTATACCTGACTTTGTCTTACAAAATATTATTGGTTTCCAATTATTATTACTAAAACAATAGGCATACCAAGAAAGCAAATTTTAGTTGTACAGGCATGAATTGTGCAGTAGGACTATGTGGGGCAAGATGGAAATTATATATAACATTGGTAACAAGTGTTCCTAGAGATTCATTAACACATGTATTTTTGAAATATTAAAACAGGGTTTATAGTAGTCAAAGTTCAGTATGGACATTTGCAAACATTCCAGAAGATGACTAGATGAAATAATAAGAGTAAATATTATTAGTTTCTTTTACTAGAAGATTTCTTTTGTATGGTTAGTAAGTGGTTACTGCAAGCTTCTGAAAGGAAAAGTGTTTCCAAACAGATGGAATTCGTTTAAGTGAGAAAGGTCAGAAACGTGCAGAGGAGCAATGGTACCTGGTATGACCATATGAAGTTACTGGATCGTGACCAAGAGCCAAGCAAGTCTTCTATGATGGCCGATATTATAACAACCCACTGATGAAGATTTCACACTGGCCAATGTAGAGTTTTTAAACCTTTCTGATTTTTATTAAGTACTGTTATTTCTATTATTGTAGTTATCACCTTATTTCATATAGTGCTTCTTTTAGCAAACTAAATCGCCACACAGATGTTAGTCTCCATAACATCTCTACAAAGCAGACACACCACATGCTTATGAGATGAGCTCCATGAGCTCAAGGTTGCAGCACAACCTTTTTCTTTAACCAGATATATTATTCAGTAATAGAGCTAGCCATCTCCATTTATCTATCTGTCTATCTATCTATCTATCTGGTATTAGGATTCTTTCACTGTAATAGAACAAGAGCCAACTTTATTTAACTAAAGACAGAAAGGGACATTTATAATTAAGACTCAGAATTGATAATTAAGACGCAGTAATATTCAAGGAAACTAGACCCAGGGACTGAAAACTAGACCCAGGGACTGAAAATCCACCCTGAATCCAGGCAGCTTCTCCACAAATTTGCCTCATTTCTCTCTTATTGTCCTTCTTTGCTCTGCAGTAATGCATAGATTTATGATGACAACCCATAGCTCCTGAGTTTAGGACTTTGCCAGTCAAAAGACCAACTTAGGTTGAAATAGAGTTTTTGATTCCAATTCTAAAATCTCTGGTAGGAAAATCTAACTGGGTGAGCTTAGGTCAGATGTCCACTGCTAGTCCAACAAACTCCCCAAGGGAGTGGGATCCAGGAGAACAAGTATCATTCCTGGGGCAGCCACTTATGTAAATGAAAGAATCCTTTAAGGGTTGAAGAGCTTAAATATAAGATAGACCATCCTACATGTGACTATGACAAATAAATAATAATTTATAGCACTTTATATTTTACAAAAGTTTTCATATATATTTTCATATATATTTTCAAACTTTACCTCATTCGCTCTTCACATGCCCTTCAGTAGGTATCATTATTCCTATATTTTGCATGAAGAAATTGGAGTTGGAAAGACTCTGAAGCTTGCCCCAAGCCACAGAGCTAGAATGTGGAAGAGCCAGAAATAAGATTTTCTGGCTCCAAATTCAGTGCTCTAGAATAGTAGTTTCTGAATTTGCAAGCCTGTGGATAAACTCGAAGAAACATGTTTCCATTTATCTTTTTCTTGAAAGAGGAGGACTTCTAGTCTCTTCCCTGAGCAGGTTCCCCTACCCACCCCCTAATGAATATACCTTGGCATCCTTGAATGATTGTCCCGTATGTATTCACAAAGCAGTTTACCAAACAGACTCAGCATGAAGTGTCCGCTTTATTCAACTTTTCCTGCTGTTTCTCCCCCATCAATTTCAAAACAATGTCCTTGAAGGGCCTGAAGACTCTCACTGTTGCCTCTATTGGTAGGGCACTTCCTGGGGAGGCTGGTGCTTTTTCCAAAGGCATTCTCTCTGATGATTCTAAAGCTGCCCCTCCTTGAGGTTGCAGAGCCGTGATGAGATCCCTGTGGATGAGATAACGGCCCTCCTGTCTCATCACACTGCTTCACCCAGACAACGAAGCAGTTCTGCTGGAGCCACATCCCACAAAATTTGTTGAAAACAAATTTCCTCTTCTAACCCTGTCCTCTCTCTTAACATTCCCGATAAAGTCAAAGGGGACACACAGGGAGGGGACATGTTCTGGACATTCCTTGCACCTCTCTTTCTCTCCCATTCACTACTTCTCTTTCATTCATTCACCCTTTTCACCCTTTCATCTATCCATTTATTCAATGGATATTTATTTAGTTCTTACTATGAGGGATTGCTGGGTGTTGGGAGACACAGTGGTCAACAAAGGAGTCTAGGTCTCTCCCCTCTTTGGGCTCACTTCTGGTTGAAGGAGGGGGAAGGAAAACAAACAAACAAATGAACAAATCAATCAGATGAGGTTGGAGACTGTGGAGTTTGTAGTTGGAAAGGCGACAGGGGCCAGAAGATGAAGGATCATAGAAACCTACAAGTTCAGCCTTTAACCTATTGCCAGTGGGAAGTCGTAGAGGTTTTTAATTGAAGAGTGAGTTATCAGGTAAGCAGATCTGTACTTTAAAAAGACCATTGTGGGGCTTCCCTGGTGGCGCAGTGGTTGAGAGTCCGCCTGCCAATGCAGGGGACACGGGTTCGTGCCCTGGTCAGGGAAGACCCCACATGCCGCAGAGCGGCTGATCCCATGAGCCATGGCCGCTGAGCCTGCGCGTCCAGAGCCTGTGCTCCGCAACGGGAGAGGCCACAACAGTGAGAGGCCCACATACCGCAAAAAAAAAAAAAAAAAAAAAAAAAAAAAATTGTGATTGCAGTGCACAAAATGAATTGATGGAAGGCAAGGATACAGGTTAGGTCAGGTGTTGTTTGCAGTAAAAATCCAGAGCAGATAAGATGGTGACTTGCACAACAGTTAGTGGCAGTAGAGATATTAAAGAAAGAATTAACCAGAGTTAATGATTAATTGGATGGGGGGGGTAGGAAAAAAGAGAGTGAGCTCTTTACTGTTAAAACACTGCACCACCATAAATTTTGTACAATGACAATATGTAGCATTTTAATACCTTTCTGGTTGTTATTAATTACCATTATTGGCATCATTATTCTTATCATTTCTTATTTTACTATATCATTGGGACTGGCTGAATTTATGTTATTTAGAGAGACAGTATGATATAGTGAAAAGTGCAGGGACTTGGGAGACAGAGAGATGGTTATGCAATTCTGGCTGTATCCTATATTAGCAAGTGAATTGGACAAGATATATGACCTCTCCCAGACAGTTTCCTTATGTTTTATGTGAAGATGCAATGCGTCTCTGCTAGTTGTTGTGTAGAACAAGGAAAGTTTACTTTAAGTGTCTGACTTAGTGCTTCCTTGCCTGACATGCAGTGGGTGCTCAATTAATAGTCACTATTATTATAACATTCGCATAGCACTTAATTTGACAAGCCAAATGACCATTTAGCTGGTTATTTTTCACAGCAGTTTTATGAAATAATAGAGAAAGTAATGAAAAGAGATGAAATCATTAAGATGGGGGATAGAAGGATTAATATTTTTGCTTCTACCCTAATCTGCCAAGGACATTAGACAGTATTGACCATGTACTTTAAAGTTCAAGAGTCTATGCAGAATATCCTGCCCATGGGTAAGGGATAATTAAGCAGGTTGTTAATGGGTATTTCATGAATTTTAAAGCCGAGCTTCATTGTCAAGTAAGTTTAAGAAATGCTGGGCTTTGTTAAACCAGTTTCTTTTCTGCAGAATTTACCAACATTTTAAATATTCTCAAGTGTGCTGTAAATCTCCAAGAAGGGAGATAAGATGCAGCATCTTCCAAACTTATTTGATGATGGAACTCTTTTGAGACTAGTTTTTCACAGAACACAAGTTTGGGAAATTTTGCAGTGGACTGTATTTTCTTGAATATCTGCATCTCGTATGTATGCTTTCTTTACCCCACTTTAGAAATATCCACCATATCTGAGAGACATAGTAAAAAATAATTTTTCATGACTTAGGAAAAGAAAATGTTAAAACCATCCAAATATAAGAAACTTTATATTATTTGTCATTGATTGTCAGAAAAAATAAAAAAGAAGAAAAATAAAATTCATGGAAAGTATAGAAAAATTAACCATTTCCATGTTATCTTTAGGTGCATATAGAATAAGTGAAATGATTCCTAACTTAGCAAGGTGTTACTCATGGCAGGTATAAAGAAGCTTTTCCATGTATATATTTAAACCTTGTGGAAACTATGAAGATACCAAAGCAATGAATAATAATCTTTAAAAATATGCATCCATCCTCATTTATTTATTTGAAAGAGATCAGATAGATATATAGGGATATATACTTAAGTAACACTGCTAATTGCAACAACATACATATAATATTGAAATATCACAGAAAGCAGGTTAAGCTGAACAATAGTACCCAGGGAAAAAAGAAACCAAAATAAATCAGTGGTTGACTATTAAATTTTATTTTCAAGTGGCACTGATATTAACATCAAATCTAATATCTGTCATTGAGAAAGGACAGCAGAGTCTGGTCCAGTTAGTACTCTGACTCATCTCCCATCCCATAATACCTTCGAAGGTGGTCCTCACTTTCCTCCTTGGTCAGTCTCACTGACAAGGATGAATGGCCTTATCCTTGACATTTTATTGTACCATTTTCTTGGTTGGTCTGTACCATTAGTAGAATATCAGACATCATAATTTTGATTTGGATATCTCAATGTATAACCAGGCTGTTTTCTGCTGATTCCTGAATGTGCTTTATGGAATTTATCTTTTTTTGTAGACAACATGACTTCTGCAAAAGAGAGAAGTAAGGAAACCCTTATTGCTCCAAAATCATGTCCTTGATGTTACAACAAGTTATCTACATATTTCTAGAAAGAAACTGGTTCCATGTAGCACATTCATCTTTTATTTTTTTAACTCATGAAGCAAATCTTTGTGTCCATTTTCAAAAGTATATGTACTGTGTATTAGATTCTGTCCAACAAGCTCTCCCTGTGCAGTGATCCCTTGTATCATTGCTACAAATTGTCAGTGCCCCGGTGAAATGGAGATATTGATTTTGCCATAACTCCTTTCACCACCTCCATAGGAGGCTCTTTCTTCAGATACAGAAATTGTATTAAAACCCCATGCTGTCACAAGGTAGATTAATGCCCTTGTGTCACAGCTCTCCTTGGAAACTACATCACACACCAAGCATTAGAACTGGATTAGGAGCCACCGAGACCTTTGAACATCTCAAGATTGCCATTCTCTTCTGTCCCATGTGAACAATGGCTCCTTTTGCAAATAAAGTTATGAAAATGAAAATGCCTGGGGACAGCAATGCACAGATGCCCTCCTGTCAGGTCCTCACACACAAAGCAGAGTCAATAGTCATGGTGACAGTGAATCAGGAGGCATAACCAAAGTGAGTAAGAAAAGGCAGAAGACAGGAATGTCAGCTATCTGAAAATGCTTTTGAAATATAACACACTAAAAAAAAATTCCTATGGAAAGAAATGATTTACCTAAGTGACTCTTTGACGCATCAAAGGTGTCTTTCTCCTGAAACTTCACCTAATACTTGCTTCCTGACCTCAGCCTTCTGGGATAATAGCTTCTGCTGCTTCCTAGTTAAAACCTCACTATTTGCTTAATATCCTTTAGAAATGATCCTCACTCAGGGTTCCCTGATATGCTACATGATTGAGCTAATCACCTCAAGCAATCTTTTATTCTCATTTATAATTTATCATGTCTCTAATTTCAGTTTTCTTCCCCCAGAACCCACCTTACTCTCTCTAGTGCCTGCCATCCTTTGCTCCATTTGCATTGCACTGCAGAATTCATCCCACTGTATTGCAGTTATTTATATCCACACTTATCTATCCCTATAGACTGTAATATCCCCAAGTTCATGAAAATGCTTTTACATAGTTCTATTCTCCAGTGCTTACCCCAATGTCTAGCTGCTACTAGTGCTCTGAATTTTGTTTGAGTGAATGAATGAACGACTTAATAAATAACTTAAAACTTCCTTATATCTAGGTACTTTACTAATTTGAGAACATTTGTTGCTTCTTTCCAGCTCCATTTTTTTTATTTGAATCCAACTAAATTCTACTTATCCTTTATAATCCAGTTGAAATTCCAATTCTTCTCCCAAAGTACCACCATACCCACCCCAATTCACACACACACCTAGATTCCAAATTACACTGAACTTACCTTGTCTTGACCACCTTGTCTTGACCAGCCACAGGATCCATCCCTGCCTTTGCTTTCAGTATTAGTTTATCTTCTAAGGACCTAAATATAAATCGTATCCTTTAAGTTTTAAGAAATCCCTTAATCTTAGAAGGCAGAATTAAATTTAAGGCTTAAAGCATGGACTGTACACTTTATTCAGGGAAAAGATACAGCATGTTTCCTCTCCTTTAAGCTACTGAATATTGTGCCCTGAATAGCTGTGTTCTCAAGAGCAAAGTAAGAGACAAGAGTCAATGTTAGTGGAAGGGAATATTTATAAGAGGAATGAGAAAAGTAAGGGAGTGCCCTCTGGTCATTGTAGCCCAAAGGCAATAAATTGAGAGGTTCTGAGTTCTCACAACAGAGGTCAGTTTTATCTTGGTTACCTGAGCTTGTCTCAGTAAAATCCCTTCTGGTAAAATCAGATTCATCCTTGCTTGAATAGGTTCACTTGGGTGCTCAAAGAGGTTCCAAGGGATTTTTAAAGAACATAACAAATTTATATGGGCTGTATCCAGGTGGCATAAACCATAGATGATGATAATGACAATGAAAATTCAATTCATGATCTGCTCACTAAAATAAAAGAGTTAAAATGATTTTATAAGTAAGTGGATATCAAGTAGTTTAATGTTATAAATCATTTTTTATTGTTTATTCTATTTTATTTATTTAAGTAATATAAGCACATAATGAAAAATGAAACATGGCAGAAGGACTCAGGATAAAAAGCAAGAGTTGCTCTGTTACGACCAACCCCACGTCTAGACCCATTCCCTCGTCTGTCTCCCCAGAGGCAATCACTTACAATTCTTTTTTGGTTTTAGTTCCATCGATGTTTCTGCCAATCCCTTTAAATGATGAATTCCAGCTACAGTTTCTTTATTATGAACCTCAGAATTTATTTATTGGCCATGTGTTATGATAACCAAGGGAACCACATGGATACATTACTCCTTTCTCACTTTTTTCCAAGATACAACCCCATTCACAGTTCCTCCAATGGTTATCTCTGGTTCTTTCAATGCCTACCACTATTGAACAGTACAATGATAAATTATTTTATGTCTTGAAGTGTGACAGAACACAGTTTTTTTCTCATTTATAGGTATACTTGGTTTAGAATAGAACTTTATGTTTGGCAGTTGCAAGATTCCATGACATCTTTTGAAGTATACCTGTAATGTGTGTAAATAAAATTGACACTTGATCAAATATGTATAGCTGATTCATTTTGTTATAAAGCAGAAACTAACACACCATTGTAAAGCAATTATACTCCAATAAAGATGTTAAAAAAAAAACTGATTAGGTGAGAAGGATGTTCCAAATTCAGAAATGTGGTTTATCAATAAAACACATAGAGAGACCTTCAAGATAACAGAAGAGCAAGACATGGAGATCATCTTCCTCCCCACAGATACATCAGAAATACATCTACATGTGGAACAACTCCTACAGAACACCTACTGAACGCTGGCAGAAGACCTCAGAACTCCCAAAAGGCAAGAAACTCTCCACGTACATGGATAGGGCAAAAGAAAAAAGAAAAAGCAGAGACAAAAGAATAGGGACGGACCTGCACCAGTGGGAGGGAGCTGTGAAGGAGGAAAAGTTTCCACACACAAGGAAGCCCCTTCATTGGTGGAGGCAGGGGGTGGTGGTGGGGGGGAAGATTCAGAGCCACAGAGGAGAGTGCAGCAAGAGGGGGTCAGAGAGCAAAGCAGAGAGATTCCCGCACAAAGGATCAGAGCTGACCAGCACTCACCAGTCTGAGAGGCTTGTCTGCTCCCACCCCAGGGGCTGGCCGGGGCTGGGAGCTGAGGCTCTGGCTTCAGAGTTAAGATCCCAGGGAGAGGACTGGGGTTGGCTGTGTGAACACAGCCTTAAGGGGGCTAGTGCTCCACAGCTGGCCAGGAGGGAGTCCGGGAACAAGCCTGAAGCTGCCAAAGAGGCAAGACACTTTTTCTTGCCTCTTTGTTTCACGGTGTGCAAGGAGAGGGGATTAAGAGCACTGCCTAAACGAGCTCCAGAGACTGACGCGAGCTGCGGCTATCAGCGCGGACCCCAGAGAAGGGCATGAGACGCTAAGGCTTCTGCTGCAGCCACCAAGAAGCCTGTGTGCAGGCACGGGTCACTATCCACACCGACCCTCCTGGGAGCCCGTGCAGCCCGCCACTGCCAGGGTCCCGAGATCCAGAGACACCTTCCCCGGGAGATGATATGGCGTGCCTCAGGCTGTGGCAACGTCATGCCGACCTCTGCCGCCACAGGTTCTCCCTGCATTCTGTACCCCTCCTTCCACCTGGCCTGAGTGAGCCAGAGTGCCCTAATCAGCTGCTACTTTAACCCCGTCCTGTCTGAGTGAAGAATAGAAGCCCTCAGGCAACCTACACGCAAAGGCGGAGCCAAATCCAAAGCTGAACACCAGGGGCTGTGCGAACAAAGAGGAGAAAGGGAAATCTCCCCGAGCAGCCTCAGGAGCAACGGATTAAATCTCCACAATCAACTTGATGTACCCTGCATCTGTGGAATACCTGAATAGACAACAAATTATCCCAAATTGAGGAGGTGGACTTTGGGATCAACAATATATATATTTTTTTCCTTATTCTCTTTTTAAGAGTGTGTATGTGTATGCTTCTGTGTGAAACTTTGTCTGTATAGCTTTGTTTTTACCATTTGTCCTAGGGTTCTCTCTGCCAGTTTTTCTTTTTTTTTAGTATAGTTTTTAGTGCTTCTTATCATTGGTGGATTTGTTTTTTTGGTTTGGTTGCACTCTTCTTTCTTTCTTTTTTTATTACTTTATAAATATTTTTTATTTTTAATAATTATTTTTATTTTTATAACTTTTTTATTTTAATTTTTTAAATTTATTTCTCTTTCCTTCTTTCTTTTTTCTCCCTTTTATTCTGAGCCATGTTGCTGACAGTGTCTTGGTTCGGCAGCTGGGTGTCAGACCTGTGCCTCTGGGGGGATAGCCAAGTTCACAACACCGGTCCACAAAAGCCTCCCAGCTCAATGTAATATCAAATGGCAAAAAGCTCCCAGAGATCTCCATCTCAATGCCGAGAACCAGCTACACTCAACGACCAGCAAGCTACAATGCTGGACACCCTATGCCAAACAACTAGCAAGACAAGAACACAAGCCCACCCACTAGCAGAAAGGCTACCTAAAATCATAATAAGGTCACAGACAGCCCAAAATACACAACCAGACGTGGACCTGCCCACCAGAAAGACAATATCCAGCCTCATCCACCAGAACACAAACACTAGTCCCCACCACTAGGAAGCCTACACAAACCACTGAACCAACCTCAGCCACTGGGGGCAGACACCAAAAACAACGGGAACTATGACCCAGCAGCCTGTGAAAAGGAGACCCCAAACACAGTAAGTTAAGCAAAATGAGAAGACAGAGAAACACACAGCAGATGAAGGAGCAAGGCAAAAACCCACCAGACCAAACAAATGAAGAAGAAAAAGGCAGTCTACCTGAAAAAGAATTCAGAGTAATGATAGTAAAGATGATCCACAGTCATGGCAATAGAATGGAGAAAATACAAGAAATGTTTAACAAGGACCTAGAAGAACTAAAGAGCAAACAAGGATGAACAACACAATAAATGAAATTAAAAATTCTCTAGAAGTAATCAATAACACAATAACTGAGGCAGAAGAATGGATAAGTGACCTGGAAGATAAAATAGTGGAAATAACTACTGCAGAGTAGAATGAAAAAAAAAAAAAAAAGAAAGAAAAGAATTAACAGTCTCAGAGACCTGCGGGACAACATTAAGCGCACCAATATTCGAATTATAGGGGTCACAGAAGAAGAAAAGAAAAGAAAAAAAAAGGGACTGAGAAAATATTTGAATAGATTATAGTTGAAAACTTCCTTAATATGGGAAATGAAATAGTCAATCAACTCCAGGAAGCGCAGGGAGTCCTACAAAGGGTAAATCCAAGGAGAAACATGCCAAGACACATATTAATGAAACTATCAAAAATGAAACACAAAGAAAAAATATTAAAAGCAACAAGGGAAAAACAACAAATAACATACATGGGAATCCTCATAAGGTTAACAGCTGATCATTCAGCAGAAACTTTGCAAGCCAGAAGGGAGTGGCAGGACATATTTAAAGTGATATAAGGGAAAAACCTACAAGATTACCCAGCAAGGATCTCATTCAGATTTGACAGAGAAATTAAAACGTTTACAGACAAGCAAAACCTAAGAGATTTCCACAACACCAAACCAGCATTCAAACAAATGCTAAAGGAACTTCTCTAGTCAGGAAACACAAGAGAATGAAAACATCTACAATGACAAACCCCAAACAATTCAGAAAATTGTAATAGGAACATACATATTGATAATTACCTCAAATGTAAATGGATTAAATGCTCCAACCAAAAGACATAGACTGGCTGAATGGACACAAAAACAAGACCCATACATGTGCTGTCTACAAGAGAGCCACCTCAGACCTAGGGACACATACAGACTGAAAATGAGGGGATGGAAAATGATATTCCATGAAAATGGAAATCAAAAGAAAGCTGGAGTAGCAATTCTCATATCAGAAAAAATAGACATTAGAATAAACACTATTACATGAGACAAAGAAGGACACTACATAATGATCAAGGGATCAATCCAAGAAGAAGATATAACAATTGTAAATATTTATGCGCCCAACATAGGAGCACCTGAATACGTAAGGCAAATGTTAACAGCCATAAAAGGGGAAATCGACAGTAACACAATCATAGTAGGGGACTTTAACACCCCACTTTCTCCAATGGACAGATCATCCAAAATGAAAATAAATAAGGACACACAAGCTTTAAATGATACATTAAACAAGATGGACTTAATTGATATTTATAGGACATTCCATCCAAAAACAACAGAATACACTTTCTTCTCCAGTGCTCATGGAGCATTCTCCAGGATAGATCATATCTTGGGTCAGAAATCAACCCCTGGTAAATTTAATAAAATTGAAATCATACCAGTATCTTTTCTGACCACAACGCTATGAGACTAGATATCAATCACAGGAAAAAATTGGTAAAAAATATAAACTCATGGAGGCTAAACAATAAACTAGTTAATAACCAAGAGATCACTGAGGGAATCAAAGGGGAAAGCAAAAAGTACCTAGAAAAAAATGACAATGAAAACACGACAACCCAGAACTTATAGGATGAAACAAAAGTAGTTCTACAAGGGAAGTTTATAGCAATACATCTCAAACAAACAACCTAACCTTACACCTAAAGTAATTAGAGAAAAAACAACAAAAACCCTCC
Source organism: Hyperoodon ampullatus (assembly GCF_949752795.1). NCBI lineage: Eukaryota > Metazoa > Chordata > Mammalia > Artiodactyla > Ziphiidae > Hyperoodon > Hyperoodon ampullatus. Next base: position 36,525,811 of record NC_136930.1, read on the forward strand.
ATTAGCAGAAGGAAAAAAATCATAAAGATCAGGTCAGAAATAAATGAAAAGGAAATGAAGGAAACTATAGCAAAGATCAATAAAACTAAAAGATGGTTCGTTGAGAAGATAAACAAAATTGATAAACAATTAGCCAGACTCATCAAGAAAAAAAGGGAGAAGGCTCAAATCAATAAAATTAGAAATGAAAAAGGAGAAGAAACCACTGACATGGCAGAAATACACAGGATCATAAGAGATTACTATAAGCAACTATATGCCAATAAAATGGACAACGTGGAAGAAAGGACAAATTCTTAGAAAAGCACAACCTTCCAAGACTGAACCATGAAGAAATAGAAAATATAAACAGACCAATCAATCACAAGAACTGAAACTGAAACTGTGATTAAAAATCTTCCAACAAACAAAAGCCACAGACCAAATGGCTTCACAGGCGAATTCCATCAAACATTTAGAGAAGAACTAACGCCTATCCTTCTCAAACTCTTCCAAAATATAGCAGAGGGAGGAACACTCCCAAACTCATTCTATGATGCCACCATCACCCTGATACCAAACCCAGATAAAGATGTCACCAAGAAAGAAAACTACAGGCCATTATCACTGATGAAGATATATGCAAAAGTTCCCAACAAAATACTAGCAAACAGCACATTAAAAGTATCATACACCATGATCAAGTGGGATTTATCCCAGGAATGCAAGGATTCTTCAATATATTCAAGTCACTCAATGTGATACACCACAAATTAACAAATTGAAGGAGAAAAAGCATATGGTCATCTCAATAGATGCAGAGAAAGCTTTGGGCAAAATTCAACACCCATTTATGATAAAAACCCACTAGAAAGTAGGCATAGAGGGAACTTAACTCAACATAATAAAGGCCATATATGACAAACTCACAGCCAACATCATCCTGAATGGTGCAAAACTGAAATGATTTCCACTAAGATCAGGAACAAGAAAAGATTGCTCACTCTCACCACTATTATTCAAAATTGTTTTGGAAGTTTTAGCCATAGCAATCAGAGAAGAAAAAGAAATAAAAGAATCCAAACTGGAAAAGAAGAAGTAAAGCTGTCACTGTTTGCAGATGACATGATACTATACATAGAGAATCCTAAAGATGCTACCAGGAAACTATAGAGCTAATCAATGAATTTGGTAAAGTAGCAGGATACAAAGTTAATGCACAGAAATCTCTGCGTTGCTATACACTAATGATGAATAATCTGAAACATTCCCATTTACCACTGCAACAAAAAGAATGAAATACCTAGGAATAAACCTACCTAAGTAGACAAAAGACCTGTATGCAAAAAACTATAAGAAACTGATAAAAAAAAATTAGAGACCATACAAACAGATGGAGAGGTATACCATGTTCTTGGATTGGAAGAATCAACATTGTGAAAATGACTATACTACCCATAGCAATCTACAGATTCATTGCAATCCCTATCAAACTATCACTCGCATTTTTCACAGAACTAGAACAAAAAATTTCACAATTTGTATTGAAACACAAAAGACCCCGAATTGCCAATGCAATCTTGAGAAAGCAAAAATGGAGCTGGAAGAATCAGGCTCCCTGACTTCAGACTATTCTACAAAGCTACAGTAATCATGACAGTATGGTGCTGGCACAAAAAGAAATATAGATCAATGGAACAGGATAGAAAGCCCAGAGATAAACCCGTGCACATATATTCACCTTATTTTTGATAAAGGAGGCAAGAATATACAATGGAGAAAAGACAGCCTCTTCAATAAGTGGTGCTTGGAAAACTGGACAGCTACATGTAAAAGAATGAAATTAGAACACTCCCTAACACCATACACAAAAATAAACTCATAATGGATTAAAGACCTAAATGCAAGGCCAAACACTATCAAACCCTTAGAGGAAAACATAGGCAGAACACTGTATGACATAAATCACAGCAAGATTCTTTTTGACCCACCTCCTAGAGAAATGGAAATAAAAACAAAAATAAAGAAATGGGACCTAATGAAACTTAAAAGCTTTTGCACAGCAAAGGAAACCATAAACAAGACAAAAAGACAACCGTCAGAATGGGAGAAAATACTTGCAAATGAAACAACTGACAAAGGATTGTTATCCAAAATTTACAAGCAGCTCATGCAGATCAATATCAAAAACAAACAAACAAACAAAAAACTCCAAAAACAGGCAGAAGACCTAAATAGACATTTTTCCAAAGAAGATATACAGATTGCCAACAAACACATGAAAGAATGCTCAACATCACTAATCATTAGAGAAATGCAAATCAAAATTACAATGAGATATCATCTCACACCAGTCAGAATGGTCATCATCAAAAAATCTACAAACAACAAATGCTGGAGAGGGTGTGGAGTAAAGGGAACCCTCTTGCACTGTTGATGGGAATGTAAATTGATACAGCTACTATGGAGAACAGTATGGAGGTTCCATAAAATACTAAAAATAGAACTACCATATGACCCAGCAATCCCACTACTGGGCATATACCTTGAGAAAACCATAAGTCAAAAAGAGTCATGTACCACAATATTCATTGCAGCTCTATTTACAATAACCAGGACATGGAAGCAACCTAAGTGTCCAATGACAGATGAATGGATAAAGAAGATGTGGCACATATACACAATAGAATATTACTCATCCATATAAAGAAATGACATGGAGTTATATGCAGTGAGGTGGATGGACCTAAAGTCTGTCATACAGAGTGAAGTAAGTCAGAAAGAGAAAAACAAATCCTGTATGCTAACACATGTATATGCAATCTAAAAAAAAAAAATTATGAAAAACCTAGGGTCAGGATGGGAATAAAGACACAGACCTACTAGAGAATGGACTTGAGCACACAGGGAGGGGGAAGGGTAAGCTGGGACTAAGTGAGAGAGTGGCCTGAACATATATACACTACCAAATGTAAAATAGATAGCTAGTGGGAAGCAGCTGCATAGCACAGGGAGATCAGCTTGGTGCTTTGGGACCACCTAGAGGGGTGGGATAGGGAGGGTGGGAGGGAGGGAGATGAAAGAGAGAAGAGATATTCGGATATATGTATATTTATAGCTGCTTCACTTTGTTATAAAGCAAAAACTAACACATCATTTTAAAGCAATTATACTCCAATAAAGATGTTAAAAAAATAATAAAAAATAAAAAAAATATAACTCCTAAAAAAATGAGAGCTGAAATGCAAAAGTTAAATAAAGAGCTTAAATTGTGAAAAAAACAAATTGGATTTCTAACTTACTTTCACTTTGATCATCAAAGGTTTTATATATTACATTGTGATAGCTCATAGAGAGTCTGAAGTGGTAAATTTATAGAGTATCATTCCATTTAAATGAACAGCAGGATGTATTTGCAGAAACAGATTAATGTTTCTTGGAAATTTATTAACACCTGCTTGTTTTTCTACGCTCCCGTTGCTATGTGGATTTTCTAACTATAACATGTAAATTCCATTCTTATTTTTAAAAATAAAGGGTAATGAAAGTGTAAGATCTGTTTCACACACTACAGCTAATGACAAATGAAGTCAAATGTAGTCTATGCCCTATTGTTAGGAAGGGTGGTGAGACATCATGGAAAGCCTGGGGGAGAACACAAAAGGACAGCAGAAAAGTGGTTTGGCTGTTTCTCTCACTTGCTGCTAAGTAGATACATTGCCTCTGTCTGCAAGCTCAATTCCTTGGAGTTTGTAGCCTCCAGAGCTGCTTACAAAAGAGGATTCTGTGATGTTCTAAAATCAGTGTGATCAATGTGGAAAGGGACAAGAAGGTGCTTCGTCTCAAGCACTTAAATGACCTAGAATCTCTCTGGGAATAGAGAACAGACTTTGCTCTACCTAGGCATCCATCTCACTCCCTAGCTTGGACTTTCAAGTTTTTGATGCCAGATATGTATTTGGGGCATAGTCCCACTCCAGCTAACAGACTGGTGGATAATCTTTGCCCACTCTCACAATCCTCAGTTTGATATCTCACTATGAACTTTTAGTAGTTCTTTATGCTTCAATCAAGTTCAGAATGTGGTTCAAGGTCTGTTGTGTTGTTGTTTGGGGTTTTGTGTGTGTGTGTGTGTGTATGTGCACATGCCTGTGTGTGTGCATGTGTGTGTGTGTATGTGTGCTGCCTTCCTGCATCTTTAACATCAAAGGTAGAATATACAATTTAATATCATTACAGGTTATATTCCTCTGAATTTAACTGTCCTGGGATCTTTCTTCCCTTCTTAAAATGAAACAAATAACTTCTAGTGGAAAACTTTCTGTAATATTTGAATCTTAGGAGGATGCTCATGTAATTTAAGGTGCTTATTGTATGCATTTGTGGTATTGTTTTTTTTGGGGGGGAGGTGGGGAATTGTGGTACACAGTAAGAGCCATCTATCACATAAAGCCAAGTGAAAAAGGCTGAACTCTTTGAAGCTTCCATAATTCCATTGTATAATTAGTTTTTCCCCTTTTAGGTTTGGATATGGAAAGAAGAGTTTGTATTTAGAAAAGCCAATGCTTTGAAGTGGATCAAAAGTCTAGAGCCTGAGGGTCCCAGCTGGTTGTTCAGAGCAGGCACCAGAGCTGGATGCCAAAATGAATCCAACCAGAACAGATGCCAGATAAATCAAGAGGAGGGAGCCAGGTAGCAAAGGCAGGTCAGATGGACCAATTAAAGGATAACCACAATAGCCCTGCCCCATCTAATCCAGACCTTTGTGACTCCAAAGCCACATCACGCCATCTCCTTCACTACCTTGCAGCTAAACACCCACAGGGATTAAGTTCAAATCTTTCTTCCACTAATTTCACCAGGTGTTCTATTCACCAAAAAATTACAATTACAAATGCCACCTTATTATATTGGGTGAATAAACTATGGGTCCAAGTGAATGAGAAATGCTTCAGTTAATGTAATAAGCTAGGTGGTTTGCAGCTTTGACCTTTCTCGGCATTGTTGGAAGCACTTGATTTAGAACTCATCAAATCTGAAAGAGCCGTGCTCACCCTACCTTTGAACTTATTCTTGCAAATACAAATTATAATTTTTCATTTTGCAGCAACGGGGCCCTCACTATCCAGGAATATGTTTATAAAGATGTGTTCTGAGGTCTAATATACCATGTCTAATCTCCACCTTCCACATTTCTTCTCTTCACTGCTCTCCATGCTCACATGGATTCTATGCCATCCCAACTGCTTTTGGAAGCCCTTATATGCATATTGGTGCCTGAGGATTAGATCCACTTCTAGATTCATTGAAATGAGTTCCTTTGAATTTTCTTTGTTAAATTCCAGTTATTATCTCTGCATGATTTATAGATGTTTAAGAAAGAAGATGCTGAGTTTTGTAGCCATGTACATAATAGAAACTCTATAAAAATATTTCAAAGGGAAATGTTCAGAACTTGTGAATGAAATGGGAGAAAGGAACATAAGGTGAGCAAAAAGGGAGCCACATTTAATTAGTGTTAACTAAGGGCAATAATTATTTTGTCCACAATTTATTAACTCATTCATTTTTAATTTGCATTGAAATGATAAATAGGCATTTTCGCTCACTTATTCTTTTGCATGCAAATTTGTTTCAATGTGATTAATATTTTCCCTAATAAGAAGCTGAAGACATAAGTAATCATAAAACCAGAAACAGATAAGAACTCCTGTCCTCACCATTTCCTACCACCTTTCAAATTCTTTCATTTTATGAAAATATTAATATCATGTAAACTGGAAACACATTCTTCAAAGAAATATTTACTATCCATAGCCTACAAAAAAAGTTCAAGTTTCCAAAAGTAGTCAACTGTACGCCCTTAATTTACCAGTCAATCTGTGTTTTACACTCTCCCCATTAATTCTTTGAAATTCCTCCTGATGACTTAATGTGTGCCAGATACTGTCCTCCGCATCATGTGCCTAAGCCTGTAGTAAACAGAGTATTCACTGCGTTCAATGTACGTGGTCATATGTTGATATTACCCTTGTAGTATTCTGTGACCTACTAGACCATTTCAAAGGCCACTTTTCTTCAAAAATCTTTGCTGAGTCATCTTTACTGCCAATTTAAAGAATCATCTTTGCAAATATTAGATGCATGGGAAATATTTCAGTAATTTATCAAATACAAGTGAGCATCTTCTTGCTCTGGTCTTGTAAATAGTGTTGAAAGTATTTTTCTCTATGACTGGTTATTTTCAATATGCTCTCTTTTTATAGTAATAGGATTAGCTTTTTACTTTTTCTTAAAGCATCAGTACAACTCATAATGACACTTTTTCTCCAAAATTGCTTCTAAGTACATGCATGAAGTCTTTAGGAGCCATTTAAACCTCAAGATTGGGCTTCCCTGGTGGCGCAGTGGTTGGGAGTCCGCCTGCCGATGCAGGGGATACGGGTTCGTGCCCCGGTCCAGGAGGATCCTGCATGCCGCGGAGCTGTTGGGCCCGTGGGCCGTGGCCGCTGAGCCTGCGCGTCCGGGGCCTGTGCTCCACGATGGGAGAGGCCACAGCAGTGAGAGGTCCGCGTACCGCAAAAAAAAAAAAAAAAAAAATTCAAGATTATGTCATGATAATCACCAAGGAGACAAGTCAGTGTCTAGATGTCACTTGAAGAAGGAAATAGGAAGGCTTATTTAGTTTGGAATATCATGATATGACAGAAAACATTATATAACTTTAATATATAGTTAGTATCATTTCATTATTTTTATATGACAACATCTTTTTCTCTCTCAAGTTTTAAGAAGAATTCCATATTTGCCAGATTAATTTCTAAGGCTTCACTGTGTAGAATTGGGGTAATACTTGAGAGGGAGAATTAAGAACACTGATCTGAGTGATTCATACTGGAAAGGACAGAGATTTATTTATAGATAAGACCATGAGATAGGGGTGGGGGTGGAAACAAGACAAGCAATATCTAGAACACACTGTGTTTGAGGGAGAGTTTGGAGGAGTTTCAAGAAAGAAAGGGAGAGTTATTTGATTAGCTGCCATGATATAATTTCAAAAGATTATATCTAATCTATTGGATTAGATATATCTATTAGGTAGATATATGTAATCTATCAGAAGATAGATTTATGATTAATTAATTTTTTCCTTAATAAGACACTCTCCTTTGGTTTTTTGCAGTGAATTACTATTTGAATTACTTTTAAATCCTTTGGATGTCAAAATTTTTATTTTTTTTCTTGAATGTGACAGCAGATGTGCCAGTTTCATAGGAGTGCCATTTAGGTTGTTGTGTTAGGGTTAACAGAGATATAGCAAAGTGGAAATTTCTTACAGGCATCGAGAGATATATGACTTGAGTTTAGATCAGAGATGGCTTGGAGGATTTATAAATCATTTGTATGGTTGTGGCAGCTGACACCAGGGGAAGGAAAGAGCTCTTTGAGGAATGTAGTATAGGAGTGAAAAGCTCAGAGGCCACAGCTTCAAGAAGCCAGTTATCTAAACCAAGACTTGGGGGGAGGGGCATACAGATACTGACATTAGATATTCAGGAATAAAAGGGTAAGGAGTCTTGTAGTTGTCTGAATAGGAATTTAAATAAAATAGGCCCAATGAGAATGATCGAGGAATGCAATCTTACCAGAAAAGGCTGAACATTTGGGCTTCGAGGTCAAAGAAACAGAGAATATGAGCAAGGACGCAGGAAAACCATGGGCAAGAGCTATGATCATCTCGAAAGAAGTGAGCGGTGCTGACAGAGTGGCTGCCAGCTATTTATTTTAATGGGGAAACTCTGGCAGAACTTGTATCAGTCTTTGAAGAGAAGACCTTTAAGTGGCAAGTTGTCAGGGTGGGAGTGGGGAAAGAGGCCATGTCAGGACCTGGGGACATTGGAAGGACATCAGTAACAATGGCAAACTAAGGGCCTCTGAAAACCCACTTCTCCATAAAAGCAACAAGAACACTGATAAAAATTGTCAAAATCAACCATTTCCCAGTTCTGGAAAGTAATCAAAGACTTGCAACAATCTGAGGAGTATTTATTCAAGGATCTAGGGGAGCACTGTTCCATCCTATTCAACTAAGGAATTCTCTGAGTTTCTCTCTCTGGAGGCACCACCACTGTTCAGGGCACTATAGGGGTTCTGATCTGTGCTTGGTAACAACTAAACCCACTGAGTCTCCAGCTACCCCTCTTTCTTCCCCTATAAGAGTTTTACTTGATTCAGATAAGAGAGCTCAAGAGAACACAAAGTTCTGTGGAGCTGTGAAAATGGGATCCAGAATGGCAGTGAGGTGCTGTGTATATCTGTACAGAAGAAAGAGAATATTTACAAGTTGGAAGAAACCTATTTTATTATAAATAGTTTTATTTTCATATTTCCTCTTAATTCAATTATATTCTTATTTTTCTGATGAATGCAGTGAGTAATTTTTGAAGATCCACCCATTCCAATCTGATATTTTCATGACTATTACAATTCCAGAATGGCATTAGATATTATTATAATACTATTTTTTCCCCAAACTTTATAAGGTGTTTTATATTTTTACAAAGTGATTTTATATGCAGGATCTCATAATCCTCATGAGAGTTCTGTAAGTGAGGTGACATGATTCCCATTTTACAAATGAGCAAACTAAGGTTCAAAAGGATAATCCATTTTGCCTAAAGTTACCAAAAGACTGAATGGTGGTCAACATCTTTCCTCATATTTTCTTCCTCTTCTCCTCCTCTTCCTCGTCCTTCTTTTAAAATATTTTAGGGTAATTTTTTTTTTTTTTTCTGTACGTGGGCCGCTCACTGTTGTAGCCTCTCCCGTTGCGGAGTACAGGCTCCGGACGCGCAGGCTCAGCGGCCATGGCTCATGGGCCCAGCCGCTCTGCAGCATGTAGGATCCTCCCAGACCGGGACACGAACCCGTGTCCCCTGCATCGGCAGGAGGATTCTCAACCACTGCACTACCAGGGAAGCCCTAGGGTAAGCTTTTAAAACTATACAGTCATAACCATCACCCAAGTCAAAAAATAAAACATTAAAAATAAATAAATAAATAAATAAATAAATAAATAACACATTACTACAGACATAGAAAACAAATATGGTTACCAAAGGACAAAGGGGGTGGGAGGGAAGGATAAATTAGGAGTATGGGATGAACAGACAGATACCACTATATATAATATATAAACAAGGATTAACTGTATAGCACAGAGAACTATATTCAATATCTTGTAATAATCTATAAAGGAAAAGAATCTGATAAAAGAGTATACATGTGTGTGTGTGTGTATATATATATATATATATATATATATATAACTGAATCACTTTCCTGTACACCTGAAACTACCACAATATTATAAATCAACTATAGTTCAATAAAAAATTAATCAATTACTTAAAAATATAAAAATGAAACATTATCAGAGCCCTGGAGGCTCCTTCAGTGTCATCTTTTAGTCATTATCCCCTCAATACCCACAAAAGTTAAATACTATCTTTACGGATATGATGACACTTCATGCCCTTTACATTTTTATCATCTAAACATTCATCTCTAAAGACTATGACTGTGTTTGTACTTTATGTAGTACATAGAGTCTATATATATGTGTGTGTGTGTGTATAAACATATATATGTCTGCATGCATGTGTGTATGTACGTACACATACACATACATATAGTTTGAATCTGACATTTTTCATTCAAACTATACTTATCCATGTTTAGATGTAGCTGAACTTTGAATATGTTTTTGCTGTATGCCGCATGGTGGTATGTGTTGTACATTAATATACCACAATTTATGTATCAGTTCCATTACTGATGGATATTTGGATTGTTTCCCATTTTCAGCTATTTCCCATAATGCTGCTGTGAACATATTTGTATGTGTCTCTTTATGTGCCTATGCACACATTTCTGTTGAGTATATTACTAGAAGTGGGACACTGGGTCATTAAGTGTGCACATCTTGAAGTTTGGTAGAAAATGCCAACCCATTTGTACATCATTCTTTGTGAAGTGCCTGTTCCATTCTTCCATTTGATTGTCTTCTTCTTATTGATTTTTCAGAGTTTTAAAAAAATGTTTTGCTTATCAGCTCTTTCTTTGTTCTGTGTTAGAAATATCTTATCCTATTCCATGATTTCCTTTTTAGTCTTCTAATGGTGATAAACTGAAATTCTTAGTTTCATTAATATTTTTCATTATGCTAAGTGTGTTCTACGTACTATTTAAGAAATACTTTATCCTGAGACCATTAAGATATTTTCGAAATAAACTCCTAAAAGTTTTATTATTTAGTCTTTCACATGTAGATCTAAAATCCATCTAGAATTTTTACTTTGTTGTTTATCATGTGAGGTATGAGTTCTAATAGATACCTAATTGTCTTGAGATATATTTAAAAGATTCTGCAGTGCTATCCTTTTAAAAAACTCAAGTGTCTGCATGTATGTGGATACGTTTCTGGAATTTCCACTATGATCCATAAGTTTATTTATTTTTTCTTGAACCAATACCTCAGTTTTAATTATTGTAACTTTAAACAAATCTTAATATCTGGTTACATAGATCTTCTCTGTTCTTTTTCAATATTGTTTTGGATAGTTGTGGTCCTTAGCATATTTGTATGCAAACTGAGGAATTAATTCCTCAATTTTCACAAACTTCCCTGCCTCCCCATCACACACAAAGAAACTTAGTGAAATTTTATTTGGAATTACACTGAATCTATATATCAGTTTAGAAAGAATTGTCATCTGTATAATACTGAGTCCTCTAATCCATGAACATGGTATTTTCTCCCATTTACTTAGGCCTTCTTTTATTTTGCTCAATAATATTTAATAGTTTTCTACATATAGGTCTGATACATTTTTAGAGTTTTTTTTAACACAAAGAATTTGATAACATGATGCTATTGTAGAGCATCAAAAATAATTTAAAATTTTATTTTTCCAAATGTCTGTTGCTGGTGTATAGAACTATAACTGACTTTTGTATGTTGACTATGTACCCAGCAACCTTGTTAAACTCACAAATTCAATATTTAATCTGTAGTTTTGTTTGTTTTATCATGTGATCTGTGAATAATAAAGATTTTAATTATTTTTAAACCAGGCTTAACATTAGTTTTGAAAATGTTTTTTCATTAACCCTTCAAAGATTGTATCTGCTCCATTTTCTCTCTCCTCTTATTCTTGTCCTCTAATATTCCATTTTAAACTTTTCCTTGCTCATGCTATGTCTTCTCTATTTTCCATATTTTTGTTACTCTGTGCTTTATTCTGAAATTTTCTTTCTGTTTCATCTGGCTGTTGACTAATCCTCTCTTCTGTGGCATCAAATATGTTGTTAAATCCATCCCAATTTAGGTAATTCTAAATTTCAATTCTAATATCTTCTTTGGGTCTTTTTCAAAATTTTTATTTCCTTTTATCATAGTGTCCAATTCTCAACTTTGTTCTTCACCTTCTCTCTGAGTTTTATATTTCCTATCTTTGCTTAAATATTAGTCTAGTAGTTAAACTAGATTTTAAAAATATTTTGCCTGGCTTTTCAAGTGATCCTTGTTGGAAAGTTTGCCCTGAGTTATTAACCAGCTATCCATTACTGGAGTCAGAGTCAACCATCATCGGACTTTTTCATCTTTTCACAGTTGCCTCCTTTTAGACACAATGCCTGCCATTCTGGACCTTTCATGTGGCCAAGGAGATATGGTACATGCCCAATGAGCAGTTACAGAGCAATAGAAGACAATCAGTGATTAAATACAAATATGAGTGATATAGAAATTATGTGCTTTGGAAGGTAAAACACTCTGTGATAGATTTCTATAGAAGAGAGGATATAAAGAATTTAGAAAAGTGCACAGGAGGGAAGAAGGCCATCTGAGTGGAAATGTCCAAATGGGAGTAAACATAAAGCTAAGGCCAATGAGAGAAAAGAGCATGGGCAACTCCTGGATTGGGAGGGTCTTGACCCTCTAGGAGGATCATCCAAAGATTTTGTCACTTCCAGGGGAGGCAGACAAATATGATTTGGAGTTGAAAGTCCATATTAATGAAAATCTTAAAAGTTAAACTGAAGAGTTTGGGGCTTTATTTTGAGAACAATGGCAGGCTATGATAAGTTTTGAACCACTGATTGACATAGTAAATGAACTGCAGAGGTCTTCCTGAAAGTGATGGATGGATCTGAGATGAAAAAAATAGAAAAAAAAAAATTGAGCAAGAAAGACTTTTCTTGTCATATATAAGCCCCAGGCCTAAGGGAAGACCATGCCCAATGGTGATAGCAAGAAACAATGGCCAATAAATGTAAATATAAATCCATGGAAAAACTTGTATATGAATCTTCATAGAAGCACTATTTATAATAGCCAAAAAGTAGAAACAACCCAAATGTCTATCACCTGATAAATGCATAAGCAAAATGTGGTATATTCCATATAATGGAATATTATTCTTAACCACCTGTTCTTTTACTGTTCAAGGAAGAATAAAAAGAGTCCCAAAACTATGATATCTCTCAACAATACCTCAAAAAGACTAGAGGTTTTGATCCAGAAGTAATTAATTTTACAGATAAAAAAATGTGTCATGTCACTAACTGCACTGAAATTGTCATAGAGCAGTTCACAGATCTGCTCGGGTAGAAACAAGTATACGCAAATTAAAAACAGAGGACTAAGAATGAAGACTTCAGAAGACCTACAAAATTCAAATGAGTTTAAATTTAAAAGGAATTATCGTTCAAGTAACGTTGTAAGCTTTAGGCACAGTCAGATCAAGGGGCTCAAATGATGTCAAGATTCAGTCTCTTTCTATACTTGTCGACTCTGCTTTCCTCCTTGTTAACTTCATTCTTAGGTAGGCTCTTTATACATATTGTTCTCCAGTTGTTCTAGGTTTCATTCCTGATTAACCCATATAGAAAAAAAAAGGCTTTCTCTCCCAAAAGTTCCAGTAAAAGGACCAAGAGCACTTTCATTGGCCTGAGATGATCCTAAGCTAATCCCTGAATCAATCACTAAGACCATGCTCTGATTGGCAGGTCTGGGTGGCATGCCTGCTCCTGAAGCTGAGTGGTAGGGTCAATCACACATGAAACACATGCAGAGAGGGGAAGAGAAAGTTGCTACATTTAGCAAATGAAAATTCAAGACACACAGTTAAATTTGAATTTCAGATAAGTAATGAATATTGTGTCATATAATATGTCTTATGCAACGTTGGGGACATATTTACATTAATATATTATTCATTGTGTTTCTCTGAAATTCAGATTTAACTAGGAGCCCTATATTTTATCTGACAATTCCAAAGAGGGTGTTTCTATAAAGGAGAATTGGAATGCCATTACAGAAGGGGGAATAGGTGCTCAGCAGACAAAAATGCAAATATCTGTGAAGATTAAGCTAAAGAAGACGCCAGTATATCTCTTTATCCTTTTGAAAGTCTACCATCCGGGGTATTGTAAAACCTCTTTAGTATAGCTAAGGGATAAACAAATGTCATGCTGACAATATGCCAAATTTGCAATCCTAATATTTAAAGCACTTGGAGAGAGTATAAATTTTTCCCAATTTTGTCAAAGCAGTTCATTTACCAATAAAGTCACTTTCTTTTTCCTGAATGTTAAAATAAAGGGCTTTGTTTCCATAAACCTGAATGTTCCAGGAGGTTTTAATGAAACTAAGCATATCAATCTCCAAATGTCCATTTGACTAAAGAAGTAATTCACTGAAGTACAAAGAATCACAAGTAAGTGTAAGTAAGTGTACCATTCAAAGCTCCCTCAGGCAGAAGTTAGAGGAGTATTTGATCATTATGATCTCTTGAATCCAAATCTGAACCCTGATTTACAAAACATAAAATGTTATTTTGGCCATTTATATAATCCAATCTACAAAATTAAATCCCAGGTCCACATCATGATGGGAAATATCAAAATTTATGAGTTTTGTGACTGTAGCACACTTGCATAAAGTGTTCCATAACAAAAACATTTTGCAGAGGGACAAAATACTCCAAGTGAAATAAACTAAAAGATAAATAAATGCCCATAGGTGTGCATACATAAAAATTCATATAGAGAAATATTTATTCTTACTTATTTCCTATAGGAATATAAGTATGATTTTAAGGACAGGTGATTTTACAAATTACAAATTTTCCATTTAGTTGATTTTAAAAAAGAAGTTTAACCAGGCTTCAGAACCCTCCCCTGAGCCACCCCTGGACCTTCCCCCAACATCTACCTACACCCATCCAAGCTCAGTGTGCCTGTCAAGAATCAACAGGAACAGCCAAAAGGAGTGAGGTGGTTGTCTCACATCATGTCAATGCATCTATTTTCCATCCTTATTTGTGGTTGCCAGTTTTCCATGTATCATCCTTTCCCTCTTCTCTTTATCTTTCTGCCTTCTCACACCTGTGTTTGTGAAACAACCTTAAGATCTTTTTACAGAAGCAAAGCATAGCAGCTGGGGGCTGTTTGTTTCACATACCTTCTGGTGAGTGCCGCTCCACAAATGTCCAATTTGCACTTCCGTCCTGCCAGTCTACAGGGAATTTTCTGCCATTCATTGCTTTATTTGTGGACATTTCTTTGTTGTGTGTGGGTGTTTATGTGGGGGTGGGGTTGGTGGGGAGCAATGTGCTCTTTGGTTGTGATAGAGAGACAATGTTTAGTGGTTCAATGGAACCACACCAGCTTTCCTAATAAGAGAATAGATTGGTACTTACTAGAAACAGTCGTTTGCTACAAGGGAAACAACCAACATCTTATTTGCATCTGTGCATATCAACAATGCAATTAGGGCAGACTTCTTAGAGAATTAGATTGAGATGGTAATTAATGAATTGTGCCATGAATTTTAATGTGATCATAGAGAAGTAGATTATTTAGTATTGCTATATTCTCCCACTTTAGAATAAAATGCCCTGGGACCTTTAAATGAAAATTCTGTCAAAATTGCATAGCTACTAGGGAACTGATAAAAGCAGGAACTACTTGCTTAAGATATGTGTAGCTCAAAGGTTCACTACATTACATCTCTCCAATGGAGGTGTTACTTATGGTGCTTCAATGCAGGGTACATGATGAGATGGAAATGAAGTTTAGGAGTCCAAGCTGAGGAAATTAGGCAAAAGTACTTCCACATTCTAAGCAGAAGTAGTGGGCAGCCCTATCTTATATTTACTAAAAATTTATCAAAACTCATTAAATAATCATCACCCCTCATTCCTATTACTCACTTCCATTTAAAAGGGGAATGAAGAGTCCTTGAGTTTGAGCATTATGGACCCAATAGCTGTGACATTTCCCCTTTATCCCACCCAAAGCAGAAAGGGTTAAGAGGACTACCTTAGGAGGGTCTATGTAAGGCCAGATGGGAAACCCCGTGCCTGACTGGACCCTATAGTTGCCACCATGAACAAGGAAGTAAGTAGCCTGTGTCCCAGGGGCTTGTGTTTCACCTGGTAATTTCACAAGGTCTGAGATTGCTTGAAGCTACGGGTGAAAGCAAGGGCTGAAGTGGGAGAATCCTGCACTTGTGCCAGTTGGCTTGGTGGACTGTGTCTGTCACATTGGCTCAAGCCCTCATGATTGGACCCTGACCAAAAGGGAGGCCAGTAGGTATTAGCAGATACCAGCAGCAAGAGTTTGAGAAATAGGGAATTCCCACGGTCAGCCAAAGAGGTATTGCTCACATCAGGGAATTAAACAATGACAAGGTTCCTGTGTGTTTTAAGGGTATCCAGGATTTGTTTTAACCAGGTATGGTAAGACACACAGACACACAGAAATGACTGTTATGAAGAAATAAGTTTATAATACTCACAGGTCCCTAGAAACAGGAAGTGCGCCAAGCCACACAAAGGGACCACATGGGGAAGTACCAAGGTCAGTCAACAGGCAGAGGGAGGAAAGGGAAAATGTGGGTGAGAGACTTTATTATGGTTTCCACAGGAAGGAATGGGTGAAGGTGTGCAAGTAGGCTTGGGATGGACTAGTTGAATAATTTCAGCAGGGTCTGGGGCAAAGGGTCTATCCCTAGTTATCCGGTACCTGTCCCTGGAGAGGTTAAGGCAGGTGGATTGTAGCTTAGAGTATGACAGCCCAAAAATGAGGTGGTGGGAGTATGGGTTTTGAATTGGTGGGCAGTCCTTCCAGGGTCAGCAAAGCCCCAGATGTCAAAGCAACAGGATACAGAAAACAAAAGACATGGGTAATACACTATAGGTGCCCACAAAGAACCCATGTCTGAGCTCCAAGAAGAAGCTGATATTTTGATGTCTGCTTCACTGTGAGGCTTGATAGTGAACCAATGTTAGCCAAGAGAACCACAGCTACACCAGGGGTATAAACCCTTGTCCCTCTCCCCTTAAGTCACTCTCCCCAGATGTGGGAAGGACAATCAGAGTGGCAGATAAATGGCCAACTACTCTTAAAAGATGTAGGGACTCTGCTCAAAAAACTGGATTTAGAGCAGTAATGTTCTGAATTACTGAGGTTGTGTATTTAAAATCAGATGTACACTCAACAACTTCCCAGCCTTTGCTCTACATACTTAGTTTATTTAGATTTATCTATCATCCCAGTTTCTCAATTTTTTACTTTTCATTTTAATTCTCTTTATTTAGTGTTTAATATATGTCTTGCAATTTTTTTTTTCCTTTAGTAATGACATGAGATGGCTTTTTTGTGTGTGTATCCTTAAACATTTGAATATCTTTTTGTTGTCTTCACACAAAAAAATTGTCTAGGTTTTAAATTTGAATCAAAATTATTAATATGACTACTTTTTTGTGTGTGGAATTTCGTTGTGAAGAAAAGGAAAGCTGAAGACTGTTCTTAATGTCTATTATTTTTTAGGTAATCTGCTTTTCTAACTTGATTCATGTACAGTAGAGCAGGGGTCCCCTATCCCTGGGCCACGGACTGGTACCTGTCTGTGGCCTGTTAGGAACTGGGCCACTCGGCAGGAGGTGAGTGGCAGGAGAGTGAGCCAAGCTTCACCTGCCGCTCCCCATTGCTTGCATTACCGCCTGAACTGCCTGCCCCACCACCCGTCCGTGGAAAACTTGTCTTCCACAAAACAGTCCCTGGTGCCAAAAAAGTTGGGGACCACTGCAGTAGAGTTTTATGTTTTTAATCCTTTTAATTAAAAAAAATGTCCCTTCTATGTCTTGAAGTGAGTCCATGCTTATTGATTTGGCCTGATACATAATGACATATTTTGATCAGCTGACTCAAATTTCTTTAATCAGGCAAATGTCTTCTATTAAAATTTTATTTGTTACTCTTATTTCATTGCCTCTGCTTTTTAACTGGAAAATTTTCAGTATTCTTAGATTGACCTCTTTCTATTTTCCATATCCTCCCTTCCATCTTGTAATTTTTTTATTATTTATGGATTAGGAATATGTTCAGATGTAAATAATAGAATACATAGCAAAATGTGGATTAAACAAGTAGGATTGCTTGTTTTAAGCAACAGGGCCAGAAATAGGCAGCACACAGCTAGTGCAATGGTTATAAAATAATATCAATGTATTAGGCTCATTCTTTTAGTTCTTTGTCTTTGTGTGGGTGCTGTTGACTCTTAGTTGTAAAATGGTTACTTCAACTATGAGCATCATAACTGCATTCCAGAGAAGAAATAGAGAGGGGAGAAGAAAAAGGCAAAGCAGTCTTTCTCCCAATGATGTTCTACCTTTTTATTTGGAATGGATACAGTCCAGAACTACCTCTGTGTCCCCTTGACCTGAACTGGTCACATGCAATGCTCAGCTGGAAGGTGGCTGGGAAAGGGGGTTGTGAATGGGGTGGGTCAGCCACCCAAGCCACCTGCTCCAGTCTTCATGCACTCCCCCTTCATCCTGGGAGAGATTTTCAAGTTAGTCTTTTATGTAGCCAAGCCAGCTTTCTAAAACCAACTGTTTGTGTCCTCAATGCAGATTTTAATTCTGTGATTTTTCTTTCTGGTTTCCATTTTTGATTTTTAATTTTGGTTTAGTTTTTTGGTATTTCAAGCATCTGCTTTTCTATTTCATTCTGTGTGTCAGCCTAACTTTTACAACCTTATTCTGATCTCTCCTTATGATTTCCTTTTTTGTTGTTATTTTTCTATGCAGACCATGATTTTGCCTATCTTGTTGAAAACAAGAAGTCTATTTTTTCTTTATTTCTTGTAATAAACAATTTATAGTGATGCAATTTCCTCTGAGTGTTTCATATAATACTCGACTTTTCTTATGCCAAGGACATTTTTCCCCAAAGGCTACATGTTATTAATTTTTATTTTTTTAATTCACTCTTGATTAAGGATGAATCTACATATATAAATCCATATATACCCCTTGTTTGCCTCTTCCCCTGCTCCTAATGTCCACTTCAATGCTTATAGATCAGCCTCATTCTCAGACTTCATGTAGTGCATGAGTAGATGAATTAACAATTGATTTCCCCCTTCCCCAATCCAATTTCCACTATCCATTAGCATTTATCTGTTGGCCTGAGGTGGGAACATCTATGCTTCTACTTCTCAGTTTTCAAGTATAAGATGAATTTATGTTTAGTACAATTACAGCAATGCCTGACACATGGTTAGATCTCAATATGTATAATATCACCATTGTCATCATCATCATCATTAGAGGGAAAACTCATGTTAATCCACAGACACGAATGTAAAATCCCACACTGAGATAAAAGGAATGAACACCATCTCGTGAGAGCATATAACAAAGGAACCTGACCTAGCCAGGGAGAAGGCAGAGGAAAGAGTCTGTGGTTGTATTACAGAAGGCTTTACCCAAGGAAGCAATGCTTAAGCTGAGCTGAGAGAGATTATATGTCAGTCAGGAGAATTTTGTTTGTCAGCAGATTTCTAGCAAACAGATTTAAATAAAAAGTCATTGATTGATTCAAGGAATTGAGAACTCCAAGCTAGGCAGACTTCAAGCTGGATCCAGGTAATTTGTCTCTCTGTCATCTGATTCTGCTATCTTCTGTGTTGGTTTAATTTTCCAAAAGACTCCAGAATTCTCAGAAAGACCAAAAGCAGCTCCATGCTCACTTTCTACTATGTTTGTTACCCAAAAAAGTCGACTTCTCATTCCCAAAGATTCCAATGTAAGTCTCAGAAATAAGTCCTGTGCCCTTCCCTGCATGAATTGCTGAGACCAGAGAAAAAGAATGTCTTGAGTGACCAGGTCTGAGCCCTATTCCTTTACCTGAACCAAGGAATGACTGAGAGGGAGAGAGAGCTCCCTTAGGAAAAAGAGAAATTATTACTGAAGAAAGAAATGGGTTCTGGGCAAGCAAAAGCAACAGCTGTAGTACAAATAATGAAATCCGTATGTTTGGAAGATCACTTCATGCAAAGGAACAATGCATGCAGAACAGCAAAGACCAGTGTCCAGGCTTCATTGTCCACTGACTCTTTTTGTGTGTCTCTACTTTCAGTGTCTTCAGTGTAATGTCTGTTGAGGACTGTGGTCTTTGAATGGTAGTAGAAAAAGAAGTACCAGATCTGGCTGTATCTGAACACCCCTAAGCAAGTGAAGTGTTTGTAATTTGAATACATCCTATGTCTCCAAGACAGGGTCAAACAGTGAGGAGAAGCCCTTCCTCTCATGGAAACTGTTCAGTTACATGATTTTATTTCAGAGGGTAAGGTGTCCATGGGACACTGATTATGTTCAGCAAATCCACTCAAACCAGCTTTTAAAAATGTGAAAGAGGAACTAATTAATTCTGTAATTAAAGGAAATTCCTCTCAGACTCCCATAAAGTGCTGACTTCAGTTTCTAGTGTTATGAGGTTTTATCTTGAATTTCTAAATTGAGAGATGTGAGAGGCTATTTTCAGGGACTGAATAAAATAGCCCGATACTATTTTATCCCTGCTGATGGTACAAGATATACTAGAGAAGTAGTCAGCTCTGGGTGGCCAGTTGGTTATCATGCTTGTTAGAGGAAAGCTTGCTTCTGGACTGGCACAATACTGACAGGACTTCTACTTGGCATAGGTTGGTGGGCTGGTAGAAGTTAATCACTGGGTCAACAGTTAGGGTGGATTCAGCCCTTGAATGCCCCTCTTGCCCTAAAACTCTGTCTCCATTATTCTATACTTAAAAGAATTTGTAAAATGATGACCAGTGAATTCAACCTGTGGATAAATCGATTGACCTGCTTTGTGCATGGCACACTGCCTCCAGTTTGTTACTTATTTGATGAGAATAGAGAAAGAAAGAATAATTTATAAAACAAATTAATATGTTAAGTTAAAGTAAATAAACAAGGAATCCATTAGACTGAGGTGGCTCTAATGCCTTGGTAACCTAAGTATCGAAACCAAAACCCAAGCCAGAGTCAACTCCTATAAAGGCACTTGTATCTAAAAAAGCCCCTAAATTTAGGAACAAGCAATCACAAATTGCCAACTAGGCTTTCCCAAATTAGGCAACTGCTTAAGCTATAGCCTATCAAATAATGTCCCTACTTTGCTTCCTGGGCTGCTCTATAAAACCCTTTCTCCTAGCTTCTGTGGGTGGAGTGTTCTGGAGCACTTCAGTTTGGCACTGCCCAATTTGAATCCATCTTTGTTCAAATAAACTCTTGAAAACTTCAGTGTGCCTTAGTTTATCTTTTAGTGGTTACAATTGTCAAGTTATTCTGCAAATAATTTTTAAAAAGCAGATGCTATAAAATTTTCTGCAGGTCACAGAAATTACCAACTCTTCCTGAAGGATTCCACCCAAATGGGTCCATTTAAAACAGAGAGAACTCATCAGAAAGTAGATGGTGTGGAGTCTTTTAAGTCCAAGGGAACTGCTTAAGAGAAGGCATCAAAGACTGAAGGTCTATGCTGTGCCTCGTGGAATGAGAATGGTGCCATTTGACAGCAGTAGAGCCTCAGGGTAGGTAACCATGGTAACTGAGGCTGGAGACATGGGATCCAAATGTCAGATCTGCATGAGGGGCAATGTGGAAACGACTTGCAAGTTGTAAACCTCTCTATACAATCCCATATTGTTGTACATATCTGTTCCACCTGGTTAGTGAAGGAACCTATACTCTTTTCATCCTCTCAGGATGAAAGAAACAGTGATAGCCTGTGATCTCTTTTTTTTTTTGTTTATAACTTACTATAAAAGTACATTTATAATGCAAACTAAAGAGGCACATTAACCCTGAGTATCAATAGTAACCACGTGTTGGGCACTGACCAAAAGAATACATATAATTACTCACTTAGCAGTCACCAAAATATTTAGGGCAGAATCATTATACTTATTTCACAAAGGAAAGACTCAAAAATCTCCGAGTACATCATTAACTTGCCCTAAATAACATAGCAAATAGCAAGCATGAAGGAAAGGGGTATTGTATATCTGACAAGTGGAAAATGAAACAGAAGTTAGAATAAAAAAACACAGAGCCAAGGACCTTCAGAACAAGCATTATTTAAAGTATTACTATGATAGATTTAAACTTCTAAACTCAGTGATCTAGAACTCAGAGAATATACACAGATTTATTGCTAATTTTTAATTAATTTTTTGATTGATATTTTTGGTATCAACTCTACATCATTCAACCCTGAAGATGGCTGGGTAAAATAAAAGGAATATCACCAGGCACTATGGTCATTGCTGCCCAGAGTGGGCTGTGCTGGTCCCTCCCATGGCTGCAGGCAGGGTCTGTTCCCCTATGTAATCCTATCAGACCTCATTTTGTTTATCAATAGCAATATCCATGCTTCTTAAATATCAAATATTCACTATATCCCAGAAGCAAATATCTGATCCAAAACTCAATGCAGATAATTACCGAATCAGATATCCCTGGGAAGGAATTATTTTTAAACAACCATAGCTATTTTTATTACACGGACATTTAGTCTCTCTCTTTGCTATGTTTAGCTTCAAAAGAGAGATGGCAGGATCAAAAGAAAAATGTAGTATGGGTTCCATGACAGCTTAAAAGAGATTTTAACAATTCAGGATATAAAGTAAAACCAGCATCACTTTAGGAGCTTAGTCTTACCTGGAAGTTATGTGGAGACACCACTGCTGTCATTTTTAATAATGGAAGAAAGACTCAGGGTTTTTTCCCCTTTTCTTTTTTCCTTTTTCATGGGAAAATGGTTTTATAAGCTGCAAATAGTATCAATACCTGAAATATACTTAAACATTGCTGGGACATGTACTAGTCAGAAAACTTCACTATGTACTGTAGTTTTCCATCTGTAGAATTAATTCAGCAGGGTTCTGTGATCTGCAGTCCTACTGAATAACTTCTTGTGCTATTCCAGTCAGTAGGGCCTGATAAAAAATGGTTGAAAAACTATACAGATTAGATTACATATCTAATTTTTATGACAAAACTCTAAAACAAGTTTTTAATTCCTGAATCCTCTCTGAGTTCCCCCCTTTCTCTCCCATATCATTTACTGAATCACTCTCTGTACGTATCTCATTTCCTGTTCTTGTTGCTTTGGTTACACATCATGTCTCACCACTTTCTCACTCAATGTACTTTCTATATTTCTACCCATTCCTTCTTGCCTTTTCCCCCTTCCTTTGATTCTTCCACTATTCATCCTTCACTCTAAAGAGCAGACCATTACATATAATTTAACTATATTTAAAATGCTGACTTTATGAAATAAGCATTCTGGTCCTGAGTTTATTTTACATATTAATTGAATTGAAAATCTTACATTCTCTACTAAAACAAAACAAAACCTCAATATCAACTACTTTAGAGAGAGAGAGAAAGAAAGAGAGGAAGAGAGAGAGGGACTCTGTGTGTGTGTGTGTGTGTGTGTGTGTGGTGTGTGTGTGTAAGAAAGCACCTAATGACTTTTTCCCATTGGATTATTTTTCCCAAGGACAGAGGATGGTAAGCAGGTGGAGAGGGAGAGAGGGAGAGAGAGATTAAACTCAGCAGAATATCATGCCCATCTTATACCAGTATTTTAAAAATATATTCTAGATTTTGGCATATTTGGGGAGTGCTCAGTTTTCCAGTCACACATTAAGCACTGTGCTGTAATTGATGTTGGCCTGATTTATATTTTCACCAATTTTCTCTCCATTTGAAAATTTTCCCTTTTTCTTTTGATTCTTTATGCTCAGGTATTAAGAATATCTCAATTACACCATGATTCAAGTTATACTATAAGCCACTGTGTATCAAAACTATTCTGAACATAAATTAACAGAATAGTTATTTAACACATGCATTGAGATTTAACAAAACTTTATGCATTAAGGTTAATTTTTCAAAGTATGGTAAATTTTTAATTTATGTTTTAATATAGAAGCAACTGTATTACAGCTAAGGAGATTAAATGTGTGCTATTAAATAATTACCAAAATATATTTTGCTTTTTAGCAAAAAACATACATATATATCAGTTTCTACATTTAAAGCCTTTATATAACAGAAAGGCATTTCACTTTTAGTAAAAACTAATCTCTAAAATTTTACAATAGTACTTCTAGTGTGTGTATATATATGTGTGTGTGTATGTAGTCCACATGGGTATAAGACTGATATAATTTTTAATTCCCAAAGCATCATTAAAATTATATACGTTAAACATTTTGACAACTGTCTTAATCCTATTTAATGCAAAACACAATTTGAGAAGTACATCTGAAAATCTTATTACTTTTTGCTCCCTGTATTTCATGTTAACTCATGAAGGAAATCAAATTGTCAGTTAAATCAGATGCATAAAATTTGATAAAAGTCATTCCCACTTTTGGCAGTAAATTTCTGAGTGTGGCATACATTTTGGAAAGTTTGTCTCATTTCTGTTTCCTCCTCACAATGTGTAGATTGTGTGGTCAAATTTCTTAGTGCTCCAGCTTTGTTTCTGACACCTTCCACAGGTTCAGAGGTGTGCTTCCTTCCTGCTGGTCTCAGTCCAAGAGAAGTCTGCCCTCCTGCAGCTGGTTCCTCGCTGCCTTGCTGCCCTCATATGGGCTGTTTCAGCAGCTAGTTTTATCTCCTTTCTTACTCCGTACTCTGCTCCCTCTTATACTTCTTTCATCATGCCCTTTCCTGTTACCAACAAAAGTGCTACCAAAATGCCTCTTCTTTTACTATAGGTGGGTCCATAGGAAGCACCAGCCTCCTTCAGTCCCTTGCAGAATTCTCTACCATGTCAAATTGCAGAAGTTAACAAAGATTGGGAGCTTATGCCGTGGTAATTACTGAGTGAGGTACTTCATAAAGCTAGGAGGTAGATGCATTTGTTATTCCTCTTTTATAAATGAAAACACTAAGCCTTAGAAGAGCATATGGTTAGTAAGCAGTGGAGCTAAGATTCAACTGCAGAAGCAAGATATTCTCTGCACTGTTGAATTATTTTCTTAACTGAACTAAATATATTGCTTCTTATTAAAAATAATGCTAATGATAATAATAATTAGAGTAGGGCAATTGTGAAAGGTCTGTGAGTATTATAAAATATTCTACCAATGTAGGATACGAGAAAATAATATTTTATAGTGTTCAAGCCATTTTATTTCACCTCATTTAACTACTTTCAGAAAATTATGCTGATTGTTCTAATAATCTGACTAATTGAAAGCATTCTGTATAAACCATATATAGGTTTTCAATTTCAAAGAGTTAGAAAAGCAAAAGTTTATTCCTTTTCAGGGCAACTTTAATGGGATGGCCTCCTTCTTTGGTGTATGAGGAAGATCTTACAGGGACTTAAGGTCATAAGCTTGCAATCTACTTAACTATATTGTTGTACAATAAGCATGCATTAATCAGACAGCACCCATAATCAACATGAAAGAATTAAAACAGCTTTTACTATTAAAGCATTACTATTGATTTATATAAACATGAAAATAATATTCCTTCTAGGCCCATTACACAGGTAATAATAACCATTCATTTAATTAATACTGACTCACAATGAAAAATTCAATCTGAGTACTTCTAACATCCACATTAAAATCAAGAAGGTTCATTAGAATTAATACCACAATAAATATAAAATGAATTAGTAATGATTACACCATTATTTTAAAGCATTCCTATTTGTACTCCTGTATTTACTTTAATCACCATGGCTCTAAATAGCAATTAACAAAAGCTGGGCTGGGCATTTTTGTGTAGAAATAACAAGGAATATAAATGCGACCAAGTGCAAGCCCTGCGCATTTTTATCTGAACTCATGCATCAACACACCCAAGAGTATGGGAGTTTACTTTACATATTCTATACAGCATTGGTGAGGAAAATAAAATCATTCTACAGTTTGGTTTCCTCCCTGTTTGTTTTTTTTTTTTTTTTTTTTTTTTTTTTTTTTTTTTTTTTTTTTTTTGAACTTAAATCTTTTTATTCAGCTGTAAGCAAACCTGCTTAACCTTCACTCTGGAGACTGACATTATTATATTGGACATGAAAAGAAATCTGTTCTCTACTTGAGATTGGTCTGTTCATATGTTCTATTTCTTCCTGATTCAGTCTTGGCAGGTTGTGCATTTCTAAGAATTTGTCCATTTCTTCCAGGTTGTCCATTTTATTGGCATAGAGTTGCTTATAGTAATCTCTCACGATCTTTTGTATTTCTGCAGTGTCAGTTGTTACTTCTCCTTTTTCATTTCTAATTCTATTGATTTGCGTCTTCTCCCTTTTTTTCTTGATGAGTCTGGCTAATGGTTTATCAATTTTGTTTATCTTCTCAAAGAACCAGCTTTTAGTTTTATTGATCTTTGCTATTGTTTCCTTCATTTCTTTTTCATTTATTTCTGATCTGATTTTTATGATTTCTTTCCTTCTGCTAACTTTGGGATGTTTTTGTTCTTCTTTCTCTAATTGCTTTAGGTGCAAGGTTAGGTTGTTTAGTCGAGATATTTCCTGTTTCTTAAGGTGGGATTGTATTGCTATAAACTTCCCTCTTAGAACTGCTTTTGCTGCATCCCATAGGTTTTGGGTCGTCGTGTCTCCCTTGTCATTTGTTTCTAGGTATTTTTTTATTTCCTCTTTGATTTCTTCAGTGATCACTTTGTTATTAAGTAATGTATTGTTTAGCCTCCATGTGTTTGTATTTTTTATAGCTCTTTTCCTGTAATTGATATCTAGTCTCATAGCATTGTGGTCGGAAAAGATACTTGATACAATTTCAATTTTCTTAAATTTACCAAGGCTTGATTTGTGACCCAAGATATGATCTATCCTGGAGAATGTTCCATGAGCACTTGAGAAAAATGTGTATTCTGTTGTTTTTGGATGGAATGTCCTATAAATATCAATTAAGTCCATCTTGTTTAATGTATCATTTAAAGCTTGTGTTTCCTTATTTATTTTCATTTTGGATGATCTGTCCATTGGTGAAAGTGGGGTGTTAAAGTCCCCTACTATGATTGTGTTACTGTCGATTTCTCCTTTTATGGCTGTTAGTGTTTGCCTTATGTATTGAGGTGCTCCTATGTTGGGTGCATAAATATTTACAATTGTTATATCTTCTTCTTGGATCGATCCCTTGATCATTATGTAGTGTCCTTCTTTGTCTCTTCTAGTAGTCATTATTTTAAAGTCTATTTTGTCTGATATGAGAATTGCTACTCCAGCTTTCTTTTGGTTTCCATTTGCATGGAATATCTTTTTCCATCCCCTTACTTTCGGTCTGTATGTGTCTCTAGGTCTGAAGTGGGTCTCTTGTAGACAGCATATATATGGGTCTTGTTTTTGTATCCATTCAGCCAATCTGTGTCTTTTGGTGGGAGCGTTTAGTCCATTTACATTTAAGGTAATTATCGATATGTATGTTCCTATTCCCATTTTCTTAATTGTTTTGGGTTCGTTATTGTAGGTCTTTTCCTTCTGTTGTGTTTCTTGCCTAGAGAAGTTCCTTTAGCATTTGTTGTAAAGCTGGTTTGGTGGTGCTGAACTCTCTCAGCTTTTGCTTGTCTGTAAATGTTTTAATTTCTCCATCAAATCTGAATGAGATCCTTGCTGGGTAGAGTAATCTTGGTTGCAGGTTTTTCTCCTTCATCACTTTAATTATGTCCTGCCACTCCCTTCTGGCTTGTAGAGTTTCTGCTGAGAGATCAGCTGTTATCCTGATGGGGATTCCCTTGTGTGTTATTTGTTGTTTTTGCCTTGCTGCTTTTAATATGATTTCTTTGTGTTTAATTTTTGACAGTTTGATTAATATGTGTCTTGGCGTATTTCTCCTTGGATTTATTCTGTATGGGACTCTCTGTGCTTCTTGGACTTGATTAACTATTTCCTTTCCCATATTAGGGAAGTTTTCAACTATAATCTCTTCAAATATTTTCTCAGTCCCTTTCTTTTTCTCTTCTTCTTCTGGAACCCCTATAATTCGAATGTTGGTGCGTTTAATGTTGTCCCAGAGGTCTCTGATATTGTCCTCTGTTCTTTTCATTCTTTTTTCTTTATTTTGCTCTGCATTAGTTATTTCCACTATTTTATCTTCCACCTCACTTATCCGTTCTTCTGCCTCAGTTATTCTGCTATTGATCCCATCTAGAGTATTTTTCATTTCATTTATTGTGTTTTTAATCGATGCTTGATTCATCTTTAGTTCTACTAGGTCCTTGTTAACTGTTTCTTGCATTTTGTCTATTCTATTTCCAAGATTTTGGATCATCTTTACTATCATTATTCTGAATTCTTTTTCAGATAGACTGCCTATTACCTCTTCATTTGTTAGGTCTGGTGGGTTTTTATCTTGCTCCTTCTCCTGCTGTGTGTTTTTCTGTCTTCTCATTTTGCTTATGTTACTGTGTTTGGGGTCTCCTTTTTGCCGGCTGCAGGTTCGTAGTTCCTGTTGTTTTTGGTGTCTGTCCCCAGTGGCTAAGGTTGGTTTAGTGGGTTGTGTAGGTTTCCTGGTCGAGGGGACTAGTGCCTGTGTTCTGGTGGATGAGGCTGGATCTTGTCTTTCTGGTGGGCAGGTCCACGTCTGGTGGTGTGTTTTGGGGTGTCTGCAGACTTTTTATGATTTTAGGCCACCTCTCTGCTAATGGGTGGCGTTGTGTTCCTGTCTTGCTAGTTGTTTGGCATAGGGTGTCCAGCACTGTAGCTTGCTGGTCGTTGAGTGAAGCTGGGTGCTGGTGTTGAGATGGAGATCTCTGGAAGATTTTCGCCGTTTGATATTATGTGGAGCTGGGAGGTCTCTTGTGGAGCAGTGTCCTGAAGTTGGCTCTCCCACCTCAGAGGCACAGTACTGACTCCTGGCTCCTCAATTTGGGATGATTTGTTGTCTATTCATGTATTCCACAGATGCAGGGTACATCAAGTTGATTGTGGAGCTTTAATCCGCTGCTTCTGAGGCTGCTGGGAGAGGTTTCCCTTTCTCTTCTTTGTTCTCACAGCTCCCGGGTCTCAGCTTTGGATTTGGCCCCGCCTCTGCGTGTAGGTCGCCGGAGGGCGTCTGTTCTTCGCTCAGACAGGAAAGGGTTAAAGGAGCAGCCTCTTCGGGGACTCTGGCTCACTCAGGCCGGGTGGGAGGGAGGGGCACGGACTGCGGGGCGAGCCTGCAGCGGCAGAGGTCGGCGTGACGTTGCACCAGCCCGAGGCGCGCCGTGCGTTCTCCCAGGGAAGCCGCCCCTGGATCCCGGGACCCCGGCAGTGGCGGGCTGCTCAGGCTCCCGGAAGGGCGGTGTGGACAGTGACCTGCGCTCGCACACGGGCTTCTTGGCGGCGGCAGCAGCAGCCCCAGCGTCCCACGCCCGTCACTGGGCTCCGCGCTTTCAGTCGCGACTCGCGCCCGTCTGTGGAGCCCCTTTAAGCAGCGCTCTTAATCCCCTCTCCTCGCGCAGCAGGAAACCAAGAGGGAAGAACAAGTCTCTTGCCTCTTCGGCAGCTCCAGAGTTTTCCCGGACTCCCTCCCGGCTAGCTGTGGCACATTAGCCCCCTTCAGGCTGAGTTCTCGCCTCCAGCCCCAGTCCTCTCCCTGCGCTCTGACCGAAGCCCGAGCCTCAGCTTCCAGCGCCGCCCGCCCCGGCGGGCGAGCAGACAAGCCTCTCGGGCTGGTGAGTGCCGCTCGGCACCGATCCTCTGTGCGGGAATCTCTCCGCTTTGTCCTACCCAGGTATGTGGGGAGTTTCTTGCCTTTTGGGAGGTCTGGGGTCTTCTGCCAGCGTTCAGTAGGTGTTCTGTAGGAGTTGTTCCACGTGTAGCTGTATTTCTGGTGTATCCGTGAGGAGGAAGGTGATCTCCGCGTCTTACTCTTCCGCCATCTTACCCCTCTCATTACTTTCTCCTGTTTGTTTTTTTTTTAACATCTTTATTGGAGTATAATTGCTTTACAATGGTGTGTTAGTTTTTGCTTTATAACAAAGTGAACCAGTTATACATATGTCCCCATATCTCTTTCCTCTTGCATCTCCATCCCTCCCACACTCCCTATCCCACCCCTCTAGGTGCTCACAAAGCACCGAACAGATCTCCCTGTGCTAGGCGGCTGCTTCCCACTAGCTATCTATTTTATGTTTGGTAGTGTATATATGTCCATGCGACTCTTTCACTTTGCCCCAGCTTGCCCTTCCCCCTTCCCATATCCTCAAGTCCATTCTCTAGTAGGTCTGTGTCTTTATTCCCGTCTTGCCCCTAGGTTCTTCATGAACTTTTTTTTTTTAGATTTCATATATATGTGTTAGCATACGGTATTTGTTTTTCTCTTTCTGACTTACTTCACTCTGTATGACAGACTCTAGGTCCATCCACCTCACTACAAATAACTTCTTTTTATGGCTGAGTTCCATTGTACATATGTGCCACATCTTCTTTATCCATTCATCTGTTGATGGACACTTAGGTTGCTTCCATGCCCTAGCTATTATAAATAGAGCTGCAATGAACATTGTGGTACATGACTCTTTTTGAATTATGGTTTTCTCAGGGTATATGCCCAGTAGTGGGATTGCTTGGTCATATGGTAGTATTATTTTTAGTTATTTAAGGAACCTCCATACAGTTCTCCATAGTGACGGTATCAATTTACATTCCCACCAACAGTGCAAGAGAGTTCCCTTTTCTCCACACCCTCTCCAGCATTTATAGTTTGTAGATTTTTTGATGATAGCCATTCGGACAGGTGTGAGATGATATCTTATTGTAGTTTTGATTTGCACTTCTCTAATGATTAATGATGTTGAGCATTCTTTCATGTGTTTGTTGGCAATCTGAATATCTTCTTTGGACAAATGTCTATTTAGGTCTTCAACCCATTTTTGGACTGGGTTTTTGGTTTTTTTCATATTGAGCTGCATGTGCTGCTTGTATATTTTGGAGATTAATCCTTTGTCAGTTGCTTCATTGCAAATATTTTCTCCCATTTTGAGGGTTATCTTTTTGTCTTGTTTACCATTTCCTTTGCTGTGAAAAAGCTTTTAAGTTTCATTACATCCCATTTGTTTATTTTTGTTTTTATTTCCATTTCTCTAGGAGGTGGGTCAAAAGGATCTTGCTGTGATTTATGTCATAGAGTGTTCTGCCTATGTTTTCCTCTAAGTGTTTTATAGTGTCTGGCCTTACATTTAGGTTTTTAATCTATTTTGAGTTTATTTTTGCATATGGTGTTTGTTAGGGCGAGTTCTAATTTCATTCTTTTACATGTAGGTGTCCAGTTTTCCCAGCACAACTTATTGAAGAGGCTATCTTTTCACCACTGTATATTCTTGCCTCCTTTCTTATAGATTAGTTGACCATTGGTGCATGGGTTTATCTCTGGGCTTCTGTCCTGTGCCACTGATTTATTTTTTTTTTTTTGTACCATACCATACTGCCTTGATTACTGTAGCTTTGTAGTATAGTCTGAAGTCAGGAAGCCTGATTCCTCCATCTCTGTTTCTATTTCTCAAGATTGCTTTGGCTATTTGGGGTCTTTTGTGTTGCCATACAAATTGTGATTTTTTTTGTTCTAGTTCTGTGAAAAATGCCAGTGGTAGTTTGACAGGGATTGCATTTAATCTGTAGATGGCTATGGGTAGTATAGTCATTTTCACAATGTTGATTCTTCCAATCCAAGAACATGGTATATCTCTCCATCTATTGGTATCCTCTTTAATTTCTTTCATTAGTGTCATAATTTTCTGCATACAGGTCTTTTGTCTCCTTAGCTAGGTTTATTCCTAGATATTTTATTCTTTTTGTTTCAGTGGTAAATGGGAGTGTTTTCTTACTTTCACTTTTAGATTTTTCATCATTAGTGTATAGGAATGCAAGAGACATCTGTGCATTAATCTTGTATACTGATACTTTACCAAATTCATTGATTAGCTCTA
Source organism: Hyperoodon ampullatus (assembly GCF_949752795.1). NCBI lineage: Eukaryota > Metazoa > Chordata > Mammalia > Artiodactyla > Ziphiidae > Hyperoodon > Hyperoodon ampullatus. The sequence continues at coordinate 36,557,109 of NC_136930.1, forward strand.
GTAGTTTTCTGGGTCCTAACATATTTAGGGTCCTCTATGTATAGTATCATGTCATCTGCAAACAGTGACAGCTTTACTTCTTCTTTTCCGATTTAGATTCCTTTTACTTTTTTTTCTTCTTCTCTGATTGCTGTGGCTAAACCTTCCAAAACTATGTTGAATAAGAGTGGTGAGAGTGGGTACCCTTTTCTTGTTCCTTATCTTAGAGGAAATTGTTTCATTTTTTCACCCCTGAGGATGATGTTGCCTGTGGGTTTGTCATATATGGCCTTTATTACGTTGAGGAAAGTTCCCTCTATGCCTACTTTCTGGAGGGTTTTTATCATAAATGGGTATTGAATATTGTCAAAAGATTTCTCTGCATCTATTGAGATGATCATATAGTTTTTCTCCTTCAATTTGTTAATATGGTGTATCACATTGATTGATCAGCATATACTGAAGAATTCTTGCATTCCTGGGATAAACCCTACTTGATCATGGTGTATGATCCTTTAATGTGCTGTTGGATTCTGTTTGCTAGTATTTTGTTGAGGATTTTTGCATCTATGTTCATCAGTGATATTGACCTGTAGTTTTCTTCCTTTGTGACATCTTTGTCTGGTTTTGGTATGAGGGTGATTGTGGCCTCATAGAATGAGTTTGGGAGTGTTCTTCCCTCTGCTATATTTTGGAAGCGTTTGATAAAGGTAGGTGTAAGCTCTTCTCTAAACGTTTGAAAGCATTCGCCTGTGAAGCCATCTGCTCCTAGCTTTTGTTTGTTGTAAGATTTTTAATCACAGTTTCAATTTCAGTGCTTGTGATTGGTCTGTTCATATTTTCTATTTCTTCTTGGTTCAGTCTCAGAACGTCGTGCATTTCTAAGAATTTGCCCTTTTCTTCCACGTTGTCAATTTTATTGACATATAGTTGCTTGTAGTAATCTGTCATGATCCTTTGTATTTCTGCAGTGTCCGTTGTTACTTCTCCTTTTTCATTTCTAATTCTATTGATTTGAGTCTTCTCCCTTTTTTTCTTGATGAGTGTGGCTAATGGTTTATCAATTTTGTTTATCTTCTCAGAGAACCAGCTTTTAGTTTTATTGATCTTTGCTATTGTTTCCTTAATTTATTTTTCATTTATTTCTGATCTGTTCTTTATGATTTCTTTCCTTCTGCTAACTTTGTGGGGGGTTTTTGTTGTTTTTTCTCTAATTGCTTTAGGTGTAAGTTTAGGTTGTTTATTTGAGATGTTTCTTGTTTCTCAAGGTAGGATTGTATTGTTATAAACTTCCCTCTTAGAACTGCCTTTGCTGCATCCCATAGGTTTTGGGTCATTGTGTTTTCAATGTCATTTGTTTCTAGGTATTTTTTGACTTCCTCTTTGATTTCTTCAGTGACCTCTTGCTTATTAAGTAATGTATTGTTTAGCCTCCATGTGTTTGTATATTTTACAGATTTTTTCCTGTTATTCATATCTGGTCTCATAGCATTGTGGTCAGAAAAGATACTTGATATGATTTCAATTTTCTTAAATTTACCAAGGGTTGATTTGTGACCCAAGATATAATCTATCCTGGAGAATGTTCCATGAGCACTTGAGAAGAATGTGTATTCTGTTGTTTTTGGACGGAATGTCCTATAAATATCATTAAGTCCATCTTGTTTAATGTATCATTTAAAGCTTGTGTTTCCTTATTTATTTTCATTTTGGATGATCTGTCCATTGGTGAAAGTGTGGTGTTAAAGTCTCCTACTATGATTGTGTTACTGTTGATTTCCTCTTTTATGGCTGTTAGTATTTGCCTTATGTATTGAGGTGCTCCTATGTTGGGTGCATAAATGTTTACAATTGTTATAATTTATTCTTGAATTGATTCCTTGATCATTATGTAGTGTCCTTCTTTGTCTCTTGTAATAGTGTTTATTTTAAAGTTTATTTTGTCTGATATGAGAATTGTCCCTCCAGCTTTCTTTTGAATTCCATTTGCATGGAATATCTTTTTCCATCCCCTCACTTTCAGTCTGTATGTGTCCCTAGGTCTGAGGTGAGTCTCTTGTATATAGCATATATATGGGTCTTGTTTTTGTATCTATTCAGCCAGTCTATGTCTTTTGGTTGGAGCATTTAATCCATTTACATTTAAGGTAATTATCGAGATGTATGTTCCTATTACCATTTTAATTGGTTTGGGTTTGTTATTGTAGGTCTTTTCCTTTTTTTCTGTTTCCTGCCTAGTGAAGTTCCTTTAGGATTTGTTGTAAAGCTGGTTTGATGGTGCTGAATTCTCTTAGCTTTTGCTTGTCTGTAAAGCTTTTAATTTCTCTGTCAAATCTGAATGAGATCCTTGCTTGCTAGGGTATTCTTGGTTGTAGGTTTTTCTTCTTCATCACCTTAAATATATCGTGCCACTCCCTCTGGCTTGCAGAGTAACTGCTGGAAGATCAGCTCTTAACCTTATGGGGATTCTGTCATATGTTATTTGTTGTTTTTCCCCTGCTGCTTTTAATATTTTTTCTTTGTATTTAATTTTTGATAGTTTGATTAATATGTGTCTTGGAGTGTTTCTCCTTGGATTTATCCTTATGGGACTCTGTGCTTCCTAGACTTAACTATTTCCTTTCCCATATTAAGGAAGTTTTGAACTATAATTCTTCAAATATTGTCTCTGTCCCTCTCTTTTCCTCTTCTTCTTCTGCAACCCCTATAATTTGAATGTTGTTGTTTTTAATGTTGTCCCAGAGGTCTCTGAGACTGTCCTCAATTCTTTTCATTCTTTTTTCTTTATTCTGCTCTGCAGTAGTTATTTCCACTATTTTCTCTTCCACGTCACTTATCCGTTCTTCTGCCTCAGTTATTCTGCTATTGATCCCTTCTAGAGAATTTTTAATTTCATTTATTGTGCTGTTCATTACTTTTTGCTCTTTAGTTCTTCTAGGTCCTTGTTAAACGTTTCTTGTATTTTCTCCATTCTATTTCCAAGATTTTGGATCATCTTTACTATCATTATTCTGAATTCTTTTTCAGGTAGACTGCTTATTTCCTCTTCATTTGTTAGGTCTGGTGTGGTTTTGCCTTGCTCCTACCTCTGCTGTGTTTCTCTGTCTTCTCCTTTTGCTTAACTTATTGTGTTTGGGGTCCTCTTTACACAGGCTGCTGGTTCATAGTTCCCACTGTCTTTGGTGTCTGTCCCCAGTGGCTAAGGTTTGTTCAGTGGGTTGTGTAGGCTTCCTGGTGGAGGGGACTAGTGCCTGTGTTCTGGTGGTTGAGGCTGCATCTTGTCTTTCTGGTGGGCAGGTCCACATCTGGTGGTTTGTTTTAGGGTGTCTGTTGCCTTATTATGATTTTAGGCAGCCTCTCTGCTAATGGATGTGGTTGTGTTCCTGTCTTGCTAGTTGTTTGCCATAGGGTGTCCAGCACTGTGTCTTGCTGGTCATTGAGTGAAGCTGGGTGTTGGTGTTGAGGTAGAGATCTCTGGGAGATTTTCACTGTTTAATATTACGTGGAGCTGTGAGGTCTCTTGTGGACCATTGTCCCGAACTTGGCTCTCCCACCTCAGAGGCACAGTCTTGAAGCCTGGCTGGAGCACCAAGAGCCTGTTATCCACACAGCTCAGCATAAAAGGGAGAAAAGAAAGAAAGAAAGAAAGAAGATAAAATAAAATAAAATAAAGTAATTTAAAATAAAATAAAATAAAAAATAATTATTAAAAAAAATGTTTAAGTAATAAAAATAAAGAAAGAAGGAAGAGAGCAACCAAACCAAAAAACAAATCCAGCAATGATAACAAGTACTAAAAAGTATACTAAAAAAAAAAAAAAACCGGACAGACAGAACCCTAGGACAATTGGTGAAAGCCACGCTATACAGACAAAATCACACACAGAAACATACACATACACCCTCACAAAAAGAGAAAAAAGGGAAAATATATATATATATATATATATACATATATATATATACATATATATATACATATATATATATATACATATACATATACATACATATATATATATATATATATATATATATATATATATATATATATATATATATAGTCGCTCCCAAAGTCCACCTCCTCAATTTGGGATGGTTCGTTGTCTATTCATGTATTCCACAGATGCAGGGTACACCAAGTTGATTGTGGAGATTCAGTCCGCTGTTCCAGAGGCTGCTGGGAGAGATTTCCCTTTCTCTTCTTTGTTCACATAGCTCCGGGGGTTCAGCTTTGGATTTGTCCCCGCCTCTGCATATAGGGCATCTGTTCCTCACTCAGAGTGGACGGGGTTAAAGGAGCAGCTGATTCGGGGGCTCTGGCTCACTCAGGCTGGGGGGAGGGAGGGGTATGCATTTCGGGGTAGAGCCTGCGGCGGCAGAGGCCGGCGTAACATTCCATCAGCCTTAGGCGCGCAGTGTGTTGTCCCGGGGAAGTTGTCCCTGGATCCCGGGACCCTGGCAGTGACAGGCTGCACAGGCTCCCCGGAAGGGAGGTGTGGACAGTGACCTGTGCTTGCACACAGGCTTCTTGGTGGCGGCAGCAGCAGCCTTAGCATCCCACGCCCGTCTCTGGCATCCGCGCTTTTAGCCGCGGCTCGCGCCCGTCTCTGGAGCTCCTTTAAGCAGCGCTCTTAATCCCCTCTCCTCGCGCACCAGGAAACAAAGAGGCAAGAAAATGTCTCTTGCCTCTTTGGCAGCTCCAGACATTTTCCCGGACTCCCTCCCGGCTAGCCGTGGTGCACTAACCCCTTCAGGCTGTGTTCACGCCGCCAGCCCCAGTCCTCTCCCTGGTATCTGACCGAAGCCCAAGCCTCAGCTCCCAGCCCCCTCCCGCCCCAGTGGGTGAGCAGACAAGCCTCTTGGGCTGGTGAGTGCCGTTCGGCACCGATCCTCTGTGCGGGAATCTCTCCGCTTTGCCCTCCGCACCCCTGTTGCTGTGCTCTCCTCCGCTACTCCGAAGCTCCCCACCCCCGCCACCTGCAGTCTCTGCCCGCGAAGGGGCTTCCTAGTGTGTGGAAACCTTTCCTCCTTCACGGCTCCCTCCCACTGGTGCAGGTCCCGTCCCTATTCTTTAGTCTCTGTTTTTTCTTCTTTCTTTTGCTCTACCCAGGTACATGGGGAGCTTCTTGCTTTTTGGGAGGTCTGAGGTCTTCTCCCAGCGTTCAGTAGGTGTTCTGTAGGAGTTGTTCCACATGTAGATGAATTTCAGATGTTTGTGGGGAGGAAGGTGATCCCCATGTCTTACTCTTCCACCATCTTGAAGCTCTGCCCTTCCTCCCTGGTTTTAAATGTTCATTCTTTCTCAGTAGCCACATTCTGATTCAAGATGTTAGCAGAGTGCCCAGCATATAGTAGAAATATCATATATATTTCTTACATAATTTATGTGCCCCCATAATATATACTGGTATGGAAGCACTCTGTTTACAAGTGGATTTTTAATTTTAGTGTTGATTACAAAGAATCTGTCATTTACTAGCTGTATATACAACCAAACTGGACAGGTGTTATTTAGTAGAAGAAAAGGGGGAGAGGGGATAAACTGCCCTGTGCCTGCCAGCTGCCCCTATTGAACTGGGATAAGGAATATAATAAATTACCTTTTTTTGCAGAATGAGTCTTTCGGGAGGATAATTAAGGAAAGAAACTATGAAGACCTTCTTTTCATTCTCTCTATTCCCATTTTTCTTGGCTGAACCATGATCTTTCAAGATGTTAGGAAGCTGTTTGCCTCAATAGGAGTAGCTCAGATGCAAAAAGATAAAGAGGAAAAGAAACTACACCAACAAAAGTCTGCTATCCACCTTGAATCTCCTTGCTAGTGAAGGGTATCTCTACACTGGCTCTCGCAGAATCTTAAGTACTGATCATATTTGAATTGGAGAATGTGGAATAGAATGGAAATTAGTTAAGTTACTGTTAATGGTTTTAAACATTATCTGAATGGATAAAGAAGATGCGGTGTGTATATATGTATATATTGAACTATTATTCAGCCATAAAAAAGAATGAAATTCTGCCGTTTGAAGCAGCATGGATGGACCTAGATAATATTATGCTAAGTGAAGTAATTCAGAAAGAGAAAGACAAAACCACATGAAATCACTTATATGTGGAATCTAAAATATGATAGAAATGAACCTATTTACAAAACAGAAACAGACTCACAGTTATAGAGAACAAACTAGTGGTTACCAGTGGGGAAGGGCAAGATAGAGGATTGGGGTTAAAAGATACAAACTACTATGTATAAAATAGATAAACCACAAGGATATATTGTATAGCACAGTGAAATATAGCCATTATCTTGTAATAACTTTAATGGAGTATAATATGTAAAAATACTGAATTACTATACTATACATCGGAAACCAATATAATACTGTAAATCAGCTTTACTTCAAAAAAACTATTTATTATCTTTATTCACTCAAGTTCTTGGTAGTCAGAAGTCTATCATTTCACACATTATTGACAATATGATAAAGGGGAAATTCCTCCAAAAGAATGTCACAAAGCCCTCAACACATTGGAGGGGAAACCATGGGTATGTTTTTGATATATGGGAGAGGATGCTTCTACCTGGAAGTTTGGTTCTGTTTGGGGTTCGGAGGCTGTGTGATGAGTGCTGTTGATTATCAATGTTCTGCTCCACACTTGCCATCGAAGTCATCTGCCTTTGCTTTTAGTTGCTTCAATTCTTTGTTCTCCCCAGCTATGTGACTTTTTTGTCCATCAGAGAAGCTAGGGAATTACTGATGCTGGAAAGAGTGACTGCGTTTCAAGACACTATGAGCCCTGAAAACCAGAGACAGGATGAGCAAGATCGCATTTATTTAAAAGGTAAACAGTAAATCCAGGTAGAGAAACAAAACACAATTTATTATCCTGTTGATCACTAAGAGACTAATGCCTTTCCCTTTCCTAAAGACATTTATCTAATACGCTTTGTATACACCACAGCAACAATCTGTAACCCACTTACAGCAGTGTCACCAATACAGTGTTCGATACCGACAGTGTGTGACTTGAAAATGGTATCATTTCTAAGGGGAGGCAGCTTATGCAGTTCACAGACTGGCATCAAACCACATCAGGTTCTCTTCCATCTCCAGCCTGAAGCCATTCTCTTCCTCTGAAGGAGAAAGGAGGCTATTCTCAGCACTGAAGAAGAAAATTCAGAGTGTTCCTCCCTTTCTATACTTCCAGGTCAACACTCTAATCTGACCTAAGAAGAATCCACCATTTTTTGCACACCTACTTTGTGCCAGGGTCCTTACATAAACTTTTGTTATATCTTCATAATAACTTTCTAATGCATGAGAATACCCATTTATAGATAAGATTCTATGTAAATAACTCATCAAACAGATTATTACTGTATGTTGCAAAAAGGAAACAACCTTTAAATGGGTGCCTCCACCCCAAAAAAAGCTCTGGCTATTTAGTCATGAAATCCCATAACTAAAGGAAGTTCACAAACTGAAGACTGAAGATTAAAATAAAAGGCGATGGTTACACAGACACCACCACGAATCTCAGAGCCACCTCTGCGGGCACCTGTGGGAGGTTATTTGTAAGGACCTTGTATCCTAACCCTGCATGTGAAGTGGGTGGACTCTTCTCAACATACTTGTCAAAAATATTTTATTAAACACCAGGTCTAAATACAGAATACTGTGCTAAGTACTGTAGGGGTTTTAAGGCTTTATCTCTAATATGTGAGAACACAAGCTTTTCTCTCTCATTTTGGATCAAGCTATGGCCTCTTTTCAATTTGCGTGATAGCTTTTGAGAGCACTCTTGGAGATCATAAAAGTATCTGGGCACTCTGCCACCATCTACTTTAGTCTGTAGCATGGTGGGAAGGAGGGTGAGAACAAGGAAAGTGAATAGAGGAGAATCTAAATAGATGATGTTCCAGTCTAAATAGACTAGGGAGGATGAGAATGTAAAGAGAAATCAAGGGAAGTGGAGGTTAATAATAATAATAATAATCAAATATAATCTTTGTCAAAGCTTGCTCTGTTCTGAGCATAGTCCTAAGTGCTTTATGCACATTACCTAGTTAAATCCTCATGATAATCCTTTCATTTAGAAACTATTATTGTCCTCAAGTTGCCAGTGAGATAGCTGAAGGTTAAAGGTTAGCATCTAGCTCAAACTAGCTAGTAGGTGGCAACACCTGGATTCTAATTCAGGATGTCTGACTCCAGTGCTTGCCTCCTTAATCATCATCTGTAAGGAAACAAAAGGAGAAAAAGAGAAGCTGCAAGAACATAATGGAAAGAGAAAGTATGAACATGTGCTCCTAATGCTATTGGCATGATATGGAGTTGGGAGCCAGTACTCAGGACCAGCCTGGCTCCCCTCAGGAGGGGAGCCATCCAGGCAGCTGTTCTCCCTGCTGTTCATTGCACCACGCTGTCTGCCTCTCCCTTTTGCCTCCTTTCTTGAGTTGGCGATACCTTTTGGTGGGGAAGCAATGGGCTATGCAGTAAGTGGCTTTGGATCAAAAACATTTTTAGCAAACTTTTTACTGAACTATAATACACATACAAAAAAGCAAACACATCACAGGTGTTCAGTTCAATGAATTTTTCACAAAGTGAGCACATACCTATGTAACTCCATGTAACATGTGTACAACCTTTGTAACCAAGCAACAAAATATTACCAGCCCCCACCCCATTCCCCTCATCTCCAGTTACCAACTCCCTTAAAGTGTGACCATCTGACTTTGCAACTATAGATTAGTTTTGCCCATAAAAATGGATAATACACATATATTTCTGTGAATGGCTTCTTTTTAAAAAATGTTTCATTTGAAAGACATTCATATGATAGCAACTAGCAATAGTTTGTTTATTCTATTGATGTATAGGATCAATTATATAAATATACTATCATTGATTTAGCCAGTACACAGATGATGACTATTTGCATAGTTTACAGTGTCTGATGCAGACTGTAGAAAAGTCTTAGAGCCATCCAAGGACAGTTTGATAAGAAACAAAGCAAGAATCCTAAATTGTTCTACCCTTAGTAGAAGGACAAATTAAAAATAAACTAATTACACAGAAAAAACAGCAGAAATATTTCCTATGAAAGATGATAGAAAAAAAATATAGTACTTGAGAATTTGTAAATACAAGTTGGTTTTTATATATTCTATTTTATTTTTTTAATTAATTTATTAATTATTTATGTTTGTTTGGCTGCATTGGGTCTTCATTGCTGTGCACGGGCTTTCTCTAGTTGCAGTGAGTGGGGGCTACTCTTCATTGTGGTGTGAGGGCCTCTCATTGCAGTAGCTTCTCTCGTTGCAGAGCACGAGCTCCAGGTGCGTGGGCTTCAGTAGTTGTGGCACACAGGCTCAGCAATTGTGGCTCACGGGCTCTAGAGCATAGGCCCAACAGTTGTGGCGCACGGGCTTAGTTGCTCCACTACATGTGGGATCTTCCCAGACCAGGGCTTGAACCCTTGTCCCCAGCATTGGCAGATGGATTCCTAACCACTGTGACACCAGGGAAGTCCTAGTTTTTATGTATTTTAAATATTTAAATTCATGTTACCTACACAACTAGCTTCCTAGAATCCCAGGCCTTCAAAATGTAAGCTATAAATCCTCAAATAAATAAATAAATAAATTCACACTGTGTACCTCAATCCAGAATCAAAGTATGCCCACAGATAAAATTCTAAGGAACATGAGTTATAATCAGGAAAGATAAAATCACTCAAGGGAATGAAGTCTTATAACATATCATCTGCAGACAGCTAAAACTCCCCTCTGCTATTAGCATTTAAAAATGTGAAATAGAGGTCACACATAGGAGCACTGAATTATAATATTTTTAAAAGATCACTTAGATTTGTAAAATATCCGTAGAAAAATCTATAAATTAAACTTAAAAACAGAAATCTAAAATTCAATGAGTAGGTTGAAAAGAAGCCTGGACAGGGGTGAAAACATAATTTGTAACAGAATATTTAACTCAATAAACTACATGGATTTTAACACAGTAAAACAAGGAGATGGAAAATATAAAAGAGAGATTGAGAGATATGAAGGTAAATGGAGAAGTTCTAACATCCAGTTGGCATTCCAAGAACTCCAGTGCAAGTGGGCATCATCCAATCTGCTGAGGGCCTGAAGAGAGCAAAAAGGCAGACGAAGGGTGAATATGCTCTCTGCTTGAGGCAGGACATCCTCCTTCTCCTGTCTGTGGACATTGATGCTACAGGATGTCCAGGATTTACACCATTGCCCCTGGTTCTTGGGCCTTTGGACTCTAACTGGTACTTACATCATTGGCTCCCCTGGTTCCTAGGCCTTTGGGTTTGGACTGGAACTACACCACTGGCTCTCCTGGGCCTCCAGCTTACAGACAGCAGATCATGGGACTTCTCAGCCTCTATAGTCATGTAAGACAATGTCTAAAAATAAATCTCTTTTTATTATATCTATATATATTCTATCATATCTGTTTCTCTGGAGAACTCATACAAATAGTATATAGAGGTGAAAATATGAACTATAAACAAATGCATAGCATGAATAAATATCAAAAATATAGCATTACAGAAGAATGAATAAGTACATATAATGATTTAATTTATATAAAAATCAAAATAGGTCAAATTAAATTGTATTTTGTTTTGGATACATACATATATATATGGAGATTCCATAAAGCAAAACAAGAAGATACCTATAAAATGTCCTCTTTTAGGGGAGAGAAAGAGCAAAGAATGAACAATGAGGTAAGAAAGATAGAAAAAAAATTGGGGGTGGGGATGGACTTCAAAACAACTGGAAACATTCTATTTCATAAACTGGGTGATTAGCACCTGGATACTGGTTTTATTTTTCTTTAAATTGTATATATGAAGAGTGTATTTTTTTTTATTTTATAATTTAAGAAAATGATTTTGTACTATTAGAGAAACAAAAAAGAAATGGAAATAAGAATTATGATACTCTATGTAAATATGAACAACATTGTGAATGTAAAAATTACCAACTATTAAATTAATCTTTGACAAAGAAGAATTTCAACAGACTTTTTATTCATAAATCTTTAAGCCACAAGTGAAGAAAATGAAGAAATAGAGCTGGAAAGAGTTACTCTGACCTTCTAAAAATGAAAGGACACACACTAATAAATTACTGCGGTATTTTAACTTTCTTTTTTGTTATTTTTAGATGAATAACTTGATTGTATTTTAAAAAGATGTTACATGTTTATTATTAAAAATTCAAAAAATATTATAAACCATAACTATAAACTGTTAACTTGGGCTTCCCTGGTGGCGCAGTGGTTGAGAGTCCGCCTGCCGATGCAGGGGACACGGGTTCGTGCCCCGGTCCGGGAGGATCCCACATGCTGTGGAGCGACTGGGCCCATGAGCCATGGCTGCTGAGCTTGCGTGTCCGGAGCCTGTGCTCTGCAACGGGAGAGGCCACAACAGTGAGAGGCCCGTGTACCGCAAAACAAACAAACAAACAAAAAACTGTTAACTAAAAATTATAAAGAATTACACAATATCTCACCACCCAGAAATAATAATAGTTAACATTGAATAATCACATGCACCAAAGAAATAATAGTCAGTTAGGAAAAAATATTTTTAAAAAATGAGATAAAATTATGTATGCTACCTGTAAATTAAAAAATCATTAAAATTAATTTTATGTGAGTTTAATAGGGAAAAAATTAAGCTAAAGTAAATATTACAGTAATGCTAAAATTTAGATTAAATATTTTCAATCACAAGCAAGGGAAACTGCTTTCCATAAGGCCCTATATGCTTTCCAAAAAAAAAAATTATGAAAATCATCAAGCTATTGGGATCATTCTGTCTTACTTGTACATTACATCTTATCTCCTACTATGGCATATGTGAATCTAACAATCTTAGATTTTCTTCCCAATTCTCCACTTCCTGATTTTGGACAGTTGGATATTATATTTATACTAATAATTTTACACTTTTACTAATTTTAATAATTACACATTCTATTATTGATATGTTATTATATGTAGTATTATAAGTAATTATTTAATAATTATTTTAGTCACTTATACTTTAGTCTCTAATAATTATAAACAGTTACAGTTCTTTTACCAGTTTTAACATGTATGAATTTTTTTTATCTTTTGTGTGGCTTGAATATTTCTTTTTTTTTTTTTTTCAAGAGGAGTTCATTTTTTCTCTTTTTCTGAGTCCCTGTATGTTGCAAAATATCTGCCTATTGTCTTTATAGTCACATTACATCTAGGCTAATATCTTTTGGTCATATTTTATTTTTCCTGAAATTTTCTAAACATTACTCTATCACATTCTAGTATTGACTGTTGTGTAGAAATCCAAAATTAGTCTCATTTCCCCCCCTTAGGTAATGAATTTTTATGGATACCTGCAAAGTTATTTCCCAATTTTTGCCATTCATTTTAACTAACTGAGATGTGGTTCTGTGTGATTTTTCAGTTCCTGAGATGCAGAGGAGTTTCCATTATGTAGATTCAATGTACCTCTTCATCTCTGGGGAAACCATCCTTCATTTTAATTTGTATACATTTTTACTGTTCAGTTTATTGGGTTATTCAGTTTGAAGGTAGCAATGATACATTAAGTTGAATTCTCTTTTCTTATCATGTGTTTTATCTCTACTGTAATTGCTTTAATCCCTTTGCCTTTTTTCCTTTGTATTCATTGTAATTATTGTGAGTTAATGTTAGTAAATTGAAAATATTTTTCATGAATCAATTTATCTTGCCTGCTTACCCCTTCCTTCCTTCCTACCTTCCTTCCTTCCTTCCTTCTTTCCCTCCCTGTCCTCCCTCCCTCTCTCCCTCCCTCCCTCCCTCCTTCCCTGTCTCTCTCCCTGTCTTTGCTTTTTTCCTTAGTTTTATATAATCGTTCTCAATTTGTTTTCTTGTCTCTTCAATCTCCTTCTCAACTCATTCTATTATTTTACTCATTTTGTCTTTGAATTCTCATTCTATTTCTAAGATGAAACATATTATGTTCCTTTTACTTTTCTTCATAACCAATATTCTAATACTGCAAGGTTTTCATGCCATTTATTATGTTCTTTTCATGTTTAACATGAGAAAGCATATTGGCTATAAAAGTAAAAGGCTCTCTGTAGGTCTCTATAGGGATCTTAAAAGTCTAGAAAATACAAATTATATTTTGTCAATAAAATTTTCCTTATTTCCAGACATTTTTGACAACCTCTATTTAGTATGACAAAGTGTGATAGAATCTCCATGATTTCTTTCTTATTAATCTCTACCTAGCTAATTAACTCTTCCACTGATTTATGTGCTAAAGACCCATACCTGATGTAACAGGAGATGGCAGTGTGTGTGCCTGTCTGAGTGTTTGTGGGAGAGTGTGTGTGTGTGTGTGTGCATGTATGTATTATGACAGAGAGAATGATAGAAAGGTCATATTACTCCTCTCTCTCTCTCTTTCTCTCTCATCAAATGGCCTATACTAAGACTGACTTTGTGTAGTTTGACGGTAACCAATACTAAGAGAATAATTAGGGATGGTAACCATTAAACTATTAAAAACAGATTCTGTGTCAACTGAAGATTTTTCTTGAAATTTTCTTTTGTAAGATCTTGCTCTAAAAACAATATTGGTTAACCACTATTTGATACTAAATGTCATGTTTAACTTATCCGTTCTTCTTCAGGCAGAAAAAGTAAAAAGATTTTTAAAACTAAGAGATTCTTGAAATCTTAAGAAGAAATGGATGAAGTATTCTAAACATGAGTGTGAAATTACTAATGTAAAGTAACCTTTCCTGGATAATGAGACTAATTCTTTATCACAGTGCTCAATAGGTTTTATTTTGAAGTTACTTAGGATGGTCCATAAGCCCCATGTCAAATCCCCTAATATTCCTTTAGCATATTAAGAGATGATGCTTAAAATTCTGAAGTTTCTATAAATGAAGTTAGAATTCTCCCTGCAGTGTATATAACCGATCATTTTCTGAAAATAGGTTTTGGTTAGGATGGGGCACATCTAGAGAACTTGGCACTTGAATTGGAGGAATTGTCTGAGGGTACAAGACCACGAGGGGCTCATGTGACAACTGACAGTTATTTCACAAATTGGTCTAAGCTTGGTCTTGCTTCCTTCAAAATGCTTTTCCCAATGGCAACTCTGCCTGTGTAGGACATACCCAATCAATGGATTTCAGCTGTCATCACAATCGACATGGATCACTGAACTATTGAGTAGACTGATGATCAGTATTGACTGTTAATGTTTCTGAAATTAAAATATTGGATATACTATGGACCATTCATTTCATGAATGTGGAATATAGTCACTGAATCATGAGTCTTTAGTTCCCATAATGATTATATCATTTTATCCAAACCTAACATTTTTCTCCTAAAAGAGGGAGAAATTTAAATGGCTACATAAGAGGTGTAGATAAGAGCCTAAGATTTCTTGAATTCAACATTTTTTTAAAGAAATCAAAACATGCTCTAAAAAGTCACATATATATGGTAATTATTCTTGTGTTCTGTATATATGCCTTAGGTCTCCTATGTAAACTCTGTGAGTGTTAAGGACAGTGTTGATTAATTTAATCAACTGTTATTGATGAAGTGGACATTATAACATATCAGGCACTTTCTATGTACAGAAATTCAGGCACCTTACTAGATGCAGAGATAAAATAGTGCCATGCCTTCTGTTGCATGGGCAGAGACAAACATGATGAAATCATCACAATAATAAATATGAGCTTTAGAGGAATGTGAGTCCATTGTCGGTGAGGTACCTGGTGAGTGCAGAATGAGGGAACTAGCTAAAGGATGCAGGAAGGGTGAAGTTTGCTGAGGAATGATCATTAGCTGATGTGATATTAGAATAGGATTTCACTTAAGAAAGGTAATTAACTATGCAAAGAGAAGAGTGGGGCTGGGGTGAATGAAGAAAAGTCCAGTTAGAAGAAAAAGTGCTTCTACAGCTAAAATGACACAGCACATTTGAGAATTTGAGAGTGGCCTAATGTGGCTGAGTGTAGAAAGCAAGAGCAAGTGAGACATGAGGCTGGAAAAAGAGGCAGGGATAAGCAAATGCAGAGGCTTAGAGTAGGATGACGTATGCCCTAGAAAGTCTAAGACAGTCTCAATTTATGCCTGCTGTCTAATGTAATAATAACATACCCTTTCACTTTTAAATGCATTCCAGTGTGCTGAGGAAATTATATTATTACCCTACTTAAAGGCCATATTAAAGTTTTCAGTCTTTATTCTAACTTCTAACAATGGGAAATATTTAAAGTGTTCAAGCAAGTAAGAGACATGATCACTTTTAAGGCTTGAAAAGATCATAGTATAAGGTGTACAAGAGGTTGATGGGGGCAATGATGGATAAAGGAAGACTAGGGAAGAGGCTGATGCAAGAATTGTGGAAGGGATGGCTCTTCAAGGTGATACTCTAAGAGACAGAATAAATGAATTTGAGGCAATGGGTGTGTACTTGTCTAATCATATCTGCCTCAGCCTGGACAAGAAATTAGTCAGACTTCGGAGTGTGTTGAGACTACTTGCTACTCAAAACAAGAGAAACTGGTGGGAAATCTGTGCTAGGGATTGTAGAATTGTAGTTAGAATTGCAGAATTGTAGTTAGATCAAAGAACAGAAATTCTGGCAGGATAATTAACATTGCCATTTGGGGATTGATGGAGGCTAGGTGAGGTTCACCATGTTCCATCCAAAAAAAGATGATTCTGAGGCTCAAGACCACAAAGAGATTTGTCTTTGTAGTGGATTGCCAGTTACTGGTACAAATACCAGTTTATAGTATTGTGAGGAGGTTCTAGAATTCACATGTGGAGCTCATCACTGCACATCCCCATAAAGGGGGCAAGTGTTTTACATGAGTATTTAAGTGATTTCTTCAATCTGTCCTCTGGCAAGGTGTAGTAGAGTACAGTTTTAAAAATCAGAAACTTCTCAAGTCAGATTATGAACAATTCACAGCAAAGTGCTGTTGAACAGACTTAGATTCCACCTCAAATCCAAGAGGTCGTTGAAATACATGTGATTCCTGAACCTCCTTTAAGAAGAGAAAAATAAGGAAAACAGCATGGAGGAGGCTTAAACGGAGGAGCCAGTTTGAGAAGTGATTATGTCTGGATCTAAGTTGATGGAAGTGGATAGATTTGCCACATGTTTTGAGTTAAAAATGAAAGCCTATTGACAGAATCAGTGTAAGTTTTAAGGGAAAGGATAAATCAACTCTTCCTCTTCAGAAAGTAGATAAATGATGATGCCTTGTTGATATAGGGAAGAATGAGAGAAGAAAACATTTGAGATGATGTGAATCAAAAGCTACATTTTTGGCCTGTCAATTGGAGATAACATTTAAGTTAGTAGTTGGTTTAAGAGTCTATAGTGACTGTCAGATGCTGTAGATACTTACTGAATATGGTAATTTGGTGACCATTAGCATATAGATGTTATATAATGTTATACAAGGTCATGGGATTGGAGGAGATCATTAAGAATAAACATATTCATTTGGAGTTCAGTTGGAAGGAACTGAGACCAGATGGCATTACATGATAATGAGTGGGCCAGAGCAGGCAAGGGGAAGAAGGGGAGAAGCACGAAGATGAAGGAAGGAAAGAGTAGCATTAACAAGAGTGTGTATGGAGAATCAGCAAATGTTGGAGCAGCTGCCCTGGGAGGTTTGGCTTTGGGGAGAAAGATAGATCAAGATGACTTTTTTTTCTGTGTGGCATACTGTCTAACCTGCTCCCTAGTGTTCCCAAGAGATTTTCAGAGAACATATTCATGATTTTTCAGAGATTTTTGTATGAACTCATATTTATTTTCCTTTAGAATGTTTGACAAAGCAGACTGGTCTCTAGGTAACTAAGTTATATTTCAGTTGCTCATATATTATTTCATTTAACTCATTCAAAACCCGATGTCAGTGATTCTATTATTTTTCCCATTTTACATTTCAACATAAGATTAAATAGTTTGTTAGATTTCAGAATGCTTCCCATGAGATTCCCAGGAGCAGAAGTCTTCGAAGCTACTATATTTTTATGTGGCTACTCCAGGTTTCTGTAGTATGATCCTAGACTCTTTTCTCAGTGAGATTTCGGGTTAAATGGCCTGTCTATCCAGCATCTATTTTCAGGGCCTCCATAAAGATTTCCTACCTTGAGAATTGGTTCTCATTTCAGATTTCTTTCCCTTCTAAGCACCATCCTAGTCCAAATTTATGCTCAACATGTTAACTAGTGACTTTTTCTGCCATCAACTTAGATAATTTATAAATATAAGTTTAATATGTATTCTGTTTATTATAAACAAAATTTTACTTGATAATTTTCACTATAATCCAGGTTCATAAGTAATATTATATAGCACATGCACCAGAAATGGAAACACTGAAATGTGTTTAAATAGATATATTTCACCTTCAAGGAATTGAGGCTTTCTCCACAAACTTCTGACACCCAAAGGTCACATAAGTTGTCCAAGGTCACAGCTAAAAATTGATAGCATCAGGTTTAAAATTCAATCAGTTTTGACTCCAGAATCCTTGCTTTCCAAATTCCTAGCATAGTAAGTACTCAGTTCATGTTAGTTCCTTTCTAGTATGCACTAACTGAATATTTGTGAATAAAAGAAATCAATATTCAGAGTCTGGCTTGTAGTTATATATTTGTAATATACAGATCTTTCAGAGAAAACATTAAAGTTCATGAATATTATTATTTTATCACTTATACCATGGAAATAAACATACTCTATTTTCCAGAATATGCTATCAATAAATAAAAAGCAGGTTCTTCCCTGGTGGTGCAGTGGTTAAGACTCTGTGCTTCCAATGCAGGGTGCCTGGGTTCGATCCCTCATCAGGGAACTATACCCCACATGCATGCCACAACTAAGAGTTCACATGCCACAACTGAGGAGCCCACATGCCACAACTAAGACCCAATGCAACCAAATAAATAAATAAATATTTTTTTAAAAAATAAATTAAAAGAACAGCTACATGGTACTAGAGAAGTTTTTGGAGCACTAAATCACATTACATTATTTTAAACACATGTTACTTTTTGCAAAGCTTGTTGCCAGAAGAAGCAAAATAATCACTAAGACTTTGACAATCATCTAGTCCACATTTCCCTCATACACACTTTTTATCAAATAATGATGCTGAAAGTGACTTGCCCACAGTCACATAGTTAATGAAATAATTAGAACCCAAACTCAAATGTTCTGACTTTGATTTTTGTACTCTTTCTATTACATAACACTTTTCAATTGTTGCTGTTATCCATGTTTGCCTTCTCTTTAGGATCTGAGATATTTGAAAAAGAAGTTAAGCATATGGACTACTTACCATTCATATTCCTCCACCCACTCATCCCATGAGGTATAAGCCATTTTCAATGCTTTAGAAAACATTTTTTTTTCAAGAATGTTTGCAAATTAGGTGTCAGAGTTTCTACCTTAGAGGCTAACTGTTTATACAGATAAGCTAAACCAACAGGAAAAATGGACAAAATAATTCGCACTGGCAATACAGAATGTTCTTTATATTGTTGTTTAATTAATGACAACTTAAATCTGGCATTGTGCAAAGCAGTGGAGTTCCAGTGTACATTCAGGGAGTGGTGAAGGATCACATAAAAATTTCCCTAACTTCTTACCCATGTGTTTTCTGCATCCCACAAGATAATTCTCATTGGAATGTTTACTTTTGCCTTTTCATATTGAATAGCAAATATTCTGTATTTCCATATATTGTTATGATGACTATGACAGATTTCTGAACAATTTTTATTACCAGTTACTCTCAGCCTCATGAACTGAGGAAATCATTTTATCATAGGCTAAGACATTTCTTCGATATGAAGCTAAAAAGGAATTACTTTGACACAGTAGAATGCAATAAAGCAATTTGTGATCAATTTGAAAGAGATTAGTGAAAAAGAAAACAAAGTCTTTGGCCCTGGGAGTGTCTGCCTCTTGCTTTGATATCTTTTCTAACACTGCAGAAGCAAGCTGGGTCACTTTTCCTCCTCCCAGGCTGTTCACACACCATCTGTCAATGTTGTAAAAATACAAAAAACACTGTATAATTATTTTCCTTATGAAAAACATGAATGCAAAGTTTCTTAGAGCTAAAACTTTCTTAGAGTAGCACAATCAGCTGCAAGTCTGCTTCTAAAAAATCTATGTAATACTCCATTGTTATCTTAGTACTTATTTATCATAATAACACCTTATCAAGAAAAAAGATAACATATATCCATAAAATAAAATACTATGCAAGTGTTCAAAAAATGCAAGATGTTCAATATATTTTGTAAAGTGACAAAAATGAGTCATAAAAGAAAATGTTATGCCATTTAGTAAATATTTAGAATATGATACCATTTCAGTAAACACACACATATACACATGCAAACAATAAATCATTTTGGGAATAGGAATGAATTTACTTCACAGCAGTGGGGCAAAGAAACATCCTATGTCTGTATTTTCCTGTCTCTCCTAGCTGGTAGAAAGTTCAATCTCAGTAATATTTTCAGTGTTCCTCCTCTTTCCTAAGTATATACAAGAGTTCTGAGAGCTTAAAAGTCATGAAACTTTAGGAAAAACTTCTGTCCTTGCTTCTATTATGGCCACCAATGAGATGAGACTTTCCCAAGCCTGGGTAGTATTTTGGAGAGTGGGTGGCTTTGTTGCTTATAGAATCCATCCTTCCAAGTCTGCTCAATGACCAGGAAATTTGTTAGACTTCCATGGCCCAGGTCCTTACAGTTCCTTTCTGTCCCCTCCCTGAACCTCTCTGCCATGGTTTCTGCCATTTTTGAAGGCACTGTTCGGGACTGTAGACAAGACTCATTTCAAAATATCACAAGAGTACTTCTTGGTTACAAAGAGAGAGCTGGGAGGTATGCCTTGACCAAATAATCCAAGTTAGCATCACCAAGAATGACAGAAACAGACATCATATGCCTCCTGGTGGGATGCAATGCAAAGTCCAAGACAGCACAAATCTAATATTCCTGCCAAAATGTTTAACTCGAATGCAGTAATGAGGGAATTATTGGACTAATCTAGATTTGAAGGCATTCTACACACCAATTAACCTACATTCATCAAAAATATTAATGTCATGAAAAACAAATAAAAAGACAAGGGGACCATTATTATATTAAAGGAAACAAAGATACATGACAAATAAATGCCAAGTATGTTCCTTAATTGGATTCTACTTCAGGGCGGGGGGCAAGGGGTGTCAGCTGAGATACATTTTGGATAGTTGTATGTCAGATGATATTGGTCTGTCACTGTTCATATGAGAGTATGACAATGTTTTTGTGTTTATGTAAGAGAATGTCCTTGTTCTAAGACTATATATGTTGAAGAATAAAGGGGTCAAGGGTCATAATGTCTGCATGTCTGCAACTTACATTCAAATATTTCAGCAAAGTAAATGTATGTAAAGGAGATAAAGCAAATGTGGGAAAATGTTAATAATTAGTGAATTCAGGTGAATATTTTATGGGTATTCATTTTACTTTTCTGTAGGTTTGAAATTTTTTTAAATAAAATGGTTGAAAAACAATTTTAAAATGTTCGAAGGTAAAAGTAAGATTAAAAACAAGGATAAATTTTAAGTTTTGAAAATGAAAAGACAGGAAGGCTCAGTTGTTTTGGGGGTGATGGCAATGATGGGTAAGAAGGGTCAGGTGGAGAAAATTACCTCTCATACTTTTATAATTACCTTACTGCTGAATATTATATATAGCTCATTTCTCTGAAATTAATCTGGCATATTAAAAATAAAGAGGAGGGCTTCCCTGGTGGCGCAGTGGTTGAGAGTCCGCCTGCCGATGCAGGGGACGTGCGTTCGTGCCCCGGTCTGGGAAGATCCCACATGCCGCGGAGCGGCTGGGCCCGTAAGCCATGGCCGCTGAGCCTGCGCGTCCGGAGCCTGTGCTCCGCAACGGGAGACGCCACAACAGTGAGAGGCCCACGTACAGCAACAAAAAAAAAAATAATAAAAAAAAATAAATAAATAAAGAGGAAATAACTCTTGACGCATATAAAGCAAACCACAGATAAATAATGGACGAAAGAGAGAGGGGGAGAAAGCTTGTGTATGGGCTGGGGTCAATACAAGTTTCTTCCACCAGCTAAACCACAGGTTGGCCAACTACAGCCCTTAGACCAAATCTGACCCCTGATCTAAATCATAAATATATTTGAAGTTTTAAAAAATCAAACATATTTTAGTGTTTCAGTCAGAAAAATAAAAAACAGAAAGGACTAACTTGCTCAAAGCTTAGGCTTTCCAGACTTTGCTTCATCAAACGAAGGCTACATAGCTTGGCTTTCTAGAAGAAGGGAAGTCATAAATAAAATGAGCACATAAAGAAAGAAAAACTGGAGTATTCATTTAAAATAGTACATTAGGACAGATGGGCACAGTGTTTGATAAGACTTATTTTCACTGCCCAGTGCTTATAAAAAGTATGAGCTTACTTTTCCAGGAATCATGAAACCCATTTGCTGAATCATTTGCTAATTCCACTGGCGCCTCGAGAGAAATGTGTCAAGTATTTTGAAGTTTTCTAAATTCGGGTTCAGAAAGGTTAAGTAGCTTGCCAAGCAGCACAGCTCAGCACAGCTCAGCAAATTACTGGAAAGAAAAAAAAGAAGCTCTGTACTTGAATGTTGGTTGAACCTACCCAGAAGAAAGTCAAGAATTTCCTTTGGGACTTTTACGTGAACTAGAACTTTTTGTACCTTAGAAGAAAAGGGAAAAACACTGGCTACCTCCTAAAAAGTGTGTGACTAACTCGATTTACAGAATTAGCTGTGTCTATTTTAAGAAGGTAACTCAACCCTGCTAGTAACCTTGGGTTAAAAAAGTTTTAGGTCTCAAATAAAAAAAAATGTAAAGTTTTTCTGTTCTTATAAAGCCCTGTATCATTTTTTTTTTAATAAAAAGCAGCCAACAAATTCTCTCCTGTCACTATTAGCAATTTATGCCTTAAACAAACAAAGACCAAAGTGAGTAGACTTGAGTCTATTCCCTTACTTCTCTTGGGTGAGCTGAAATGGAAGCATTAGCAGTGCCCACTGCCTCACTGCCTTCCTCCACACACAGCTCTCACCACCAGCAGGCATGGGAAAGAGGAAAAGCCAAGCACTTTGCTTTTTTGTGTTTAAATCTAGCCTCACCTGATCTTATAAGAAGCTCTGCAATATAAATTGTAGCCCACAGCTTGTCCTGCCCAGACACGAGGTAGCTGGCCTGTTGTACTCCTACATCAGTTGGTCTAGCTGCGGGCTGCCTCTGGCACGATGGCATTTCCTTCTAGGAGTGCCAAGTGGGTGGCTTCTACAGGGTGAGGTGGCCCCCATCAGCCAATGGCAATCCTCTGAGAAGAGACAAGAGTAAGCTGTCAGCAGCAGCTGAAGCAGAGAAGCACTGTGCTCAAGGCCACCAATAGCATCTATGCCAATAGCCAATAATCATATAAAAGCATGTTTATGCTCATGAATTACAAAAATGAAAATTAAAGCCTAATTAGATACCACATGTTCCATATGTGTTTGAAAAGAATATATGTTCTGCAGCTGTTAGATATGGGCTTCTATAAAAATCAATTAGGTCTAGTTGGTAGCCATTCATTTCTATCTTTTCTGCTTTGCTGTCTACTTGTTCTATCAATTACTGAGGAAAGATTGTTAACATCTCCAATTACGATTGGGTACTTTTTCTATTTGGCTTTTTATTTCTGTCATTTTGGCTTTTGAAGTTCTGTTATTAGATACATTTAGGATTACAATGGGTTCTTAGCAAGTTGAACATTTTATCATTATTTTGAAGTTTACTTTGTGTTATATTAATTGATTATTCATGTTTCCATGCTCTTTACTGAAAGAGAAAGAACGGGGGTGGAGAGGAGGAAGGAAGGAAAGAAAAATGTCCAAAAAGAAGAGCAGCCCCTTGGCTTTTTCTCCATGAGTGCTGGTTACCTAGGGAGGAATATCTGCACTCATACTAACACTGTGCAATACATTGCTCTCAATGTTTTACTTACAGAAACTCACAGAGGCATTAAATAATAACCAATAAGTCCACTTTCCAGAAACCATGGTCCATGTGCTCACTTAGAATTTGAGTCTATTCTTAGTTCTTTTTGTACATACAATATTCCTGACTTCATTTATGCCTTGTGGCTTAGACTGGGTCATAATACATCTTCATCTGAATATACAGTCTCAAAATTCAGTATTCAAAATAAGATACTCATAGGATTAGCATTTCTTTCTTTTAGAAAACTGGGTTTTGGAGGAAGGAGGTGAGGGTGGAAGGTCACGTCTCAGCTATGTCCTGTACAATATAACAAGCGTATGTTTTGATGGGTTATTTCCATTTTGTTTTCTATAGTTTTTTAAAAACTTGATAATATTCAAATTTGTTATATTGGCCAAGCACACACCCAACTTTCCTAATGATGACAGGGCATGTGTCCTTTTTTTTAAGTACTTTGTGGTTGATATAAAACTATATAATAGGGCTTCCCTGGTGGCGCAGTGGTTGGGAGTCTGCCTGCCGATGCAGGGGACACGGGTTCGTGCCCCGGTCCGGGAGGATCCCACATGCCGTGGAGCGGCTGGGCCCGTGAGCCATGGCCGCTGAGCCTGCGCGTCCGGAGCCTGTGCTCCGCGACGGGAGAGGCCGCGGCAGTGAGAGGCCCGCGTACCGGAAAAACAAAACAAAACAAAACCAAAAAAAACTGTATAAGAGAAGGAGTTTTAAAAGCAAACTTATGTGGTATAATAATTCTGGGGTGTGCTGTTTTTTAAAAATAATGTTTCTTTGACAGCATTTCCATGCTATTTTTGCTCTAACAACTTAGCTTACGATAGACTCAAATTTGCACAAAATCAAACCCTGACCCAGAACCTGGGTTTATCCAGGTTCCTCCAAAACTACACCAGGCACATTTCTCATTAGGCATCTGTTTATTCCAAAACATACACATACACAGGGGATAGAATTAGATAACACTTTTTTGGCTTACTAAATGGGTTAGACTCAGTAAATATGGTACTTGCTTTTCAACTGATTCTGCCATCTGTCAGCAAACTTATTGCTTTAAGCAGGGGTTTTTCTTGTGATAATTTACAAGTTGTTTTTCTTCCTTTGTTCTTTTTGGGAAGATACACGTCCTTAAAATTTAAGGGGGAAATAACACGTAAAATAAATTCATCCACAAAACAGAAACAGCAGAGACCAAAAGGCTGCTGGAGAGTTAAAAGGAACATGAAATTTAACCACAGAAGATAATTTTTTTCTTCTGGGGAGGGAAGGAGAGCGAGTCTCAACATTCTGCAGGTGACTCCTCCATCCCAGCTCCAGCTGGGAAGCATCTGTACAAAAGAAACAGCCCACAGTAGAAAGAATTCATTTCTCAGGAAAAGATGCAAAGCAGGGAACCCCAGGCTTAGGGAAGTTTCCAATAAAGCCATCTAGTTCTGGGCTCTGCTCTGTGTCATGATCATAGCAGCTAACTTTTGCATAGTGCTTGCTCTATAGTTTATACTACTAGGGTTTACTGTGTTTCTTGTCGGCCACTGCCTCACTGAATGCCATTGGGAAGTTACTCAGCCTCTCTAATCCTCAGTTTTCCTGAGAAACAAGTAAAATAGCATAATGTGTTTAGTATGGTGCCTGACATTTATTATGTGTTCAATATCATGGTAGCTAAGGTTTACAGATATTCTTTTAAAAAGAGTGAGCTTCTTGAGAGAAAGACTATGTCTTCTTCACTTTTAGATGCCTAGTGCCTTCCCCAGTGCCCAAAATGTAATAGGAAGTTAATAAATGTTTGTCAAATGGATGGATGGATGGGCGGACAAACACGTAAATAAATAAATCTCATTATTTTTATTTGATTCTCAAAGCAACCCGACTAATTATTATTTCTCACATTTTATAGATGAGAAACCAAATCCCTGAAAAGTTCTGTGACTTGGCCAAGCTCATATGATTAGCAAGTAAATTGACTCAAACCCAATTCCAGTCATTATTCTTTTTTTTTTTTTTTTGCGGTACGCAGGCCTCTCACTGTTGTGGCCTCTCCCGCTGCGGAGCACAGGCTCCAGAAGCGCAGGCTCGGCGGCCATGGCTCACGGGCCCAGCCGCTACACGGCATGTGGGATCCTCCCGGACCGGGGCACAAACACGTGTCCCCTGCATCGGCAGGCGGACTCTCAACCACTGCGCCACCAGGGAAGCCCCCAGTCATTATTCTTGATGCTAAGAGAGTTTCTGAAATGGTAACAAGGGTTAATATTTAATCCATTTGTCTGGTTTGTACACACAATTTTAAATATTTGCTTAACATCCGTTAATACCTTTATAATTCACAAAATAATTTGGCTTTCGTCTATATGGCTTGAGAAATGTGGGGGTTTTTTTCAGATGGCATGGTGGAAAAATGGAAACATTTCTGAAACCAGGTTTTTCTCTTCTTAAAGACTCCAAATTTAAAATGTAGTCAGAGAAATTAAAATCCCCTCCTAGTTCTATCTTTTAAGAAATCCACTAGTATAACCATTGCTATTTATTGACTGCAAGAATTGTACACATTTTATTTCTATTTCTTACAACAACTTGAAAGATGAGGCATTATTACTCACAATTCATGGCTGAGTAAATAGAAATTCAAAGAGTTCAAGTTAAAGTCTGCCTAAATAGTGCTAAAGTTGAACTGATCTGAATTTTAAGGAGGCTCTCCTCTATGCCAGTGCTTTCAAACTGTAACGTGCATACATCTGTTAAAACTGCAGATTCTGATTATGTGGGTCTGGGGTGGAACAAAAGGGTCTTCATTTCAAACAAGCACCTAGATGATGTCAAGTTTGCTACTCAAGATGGGCCACACTTTGAGTAGCAAAGCTCTTTACCACACTACCTTCCCAAATTCAGAGACCCAGGCAGTCATCTTTACTATGGCCAGAGTTCTGCTTATAAGAATAACATTTTGCATTCTTCTATCTTGTGTGGATAACTTACCAAAATAGTCCCTCATGTATTACCTAATTCTGAACATATCTCCTTTCTTTTCAATCCTACCACGGTATAGCAGAAAATTTGGAGTAGCTGCAGTTGAAGACTTCTTCACCAGCTTCTTTAAATCAGAAGATTGTGTAAAGAATCAGCAGTTGTGTTCCTTAGTAAGTGAAAGGAGGAAATAAAATAAGAAAAACAATAGTTAACATAAACAGAGAAAGAAGAAAAAAATATTAAGCAGTGAAGCAGAAAGCTTGTGGCCTGAGGAGAAAAAAAAAAAAAAATAGAGACAGATCTTAATCACTCCAGGGAAAATTCTGAGGAAATTCTATGCAGGAGCAAAGAAGCATGACAAGGGAAAAAGAGGAATAAAAAAGCTATAAAGGATATCTGACATCATGGTCTTAACTAAACTGTGATATGCAAGTGGAAATCAATAGAGGCTAAAAATTTAAGCATAATGACTGCCTAAAAGTGATGAGAGGGAATGGAAGCAGTACCTATGCATTTTATTGAAGCCATTGATGGAAATGAGGCAGGAGGAGATACCAGAGAAATAACAAGTGGGGCAGAGTTATCATGGAATGAAATCAGAGAGGATAAAGAAAGAAGACTCATGAATCAAATTTCAGCTTAGACCATGAACAGAAGATCAAATTGAACAACTAGCCGAGGAACCAATAATAAATCTGGATGGTTACGGGCAAAGTGTGGAGTTGGGTAGAGGAGGAAAGGAGAGAAAAAAGAGGCCAAAGGTCTCTTAGGGGGAAGGAAGAATAGTGGTTAATCAAATACAGATAATAAAGAGTCTTATGTCTTTTCATTCTACCAATAAGTAAATGAGACTCAGTGGCCCAAGAAATCTTAAATACTTACTGTTGACTCAGAATGGAGCATGTAGTCATGGGTGAGATTAAAATTATCCAGAAAGTAAAATAACCATGTCTGAATAAGGTACCTAAGATCCAGAGGAAGGATCACTGCCAGCCTGTTGTCCTCCCGTCCTCCCCCACGTCCCCTCCCTGACCGCCCCTTCCAGGCTTTCCCTATGGTTTTCTTTCCATGGGATTCCATGAAGAAAAGCAATGTTTTGGTTGCAGTTGAGAAGTGCTTGGGGGTCATTTGTTTGCTAATATCAGAAGCCATGAAAAGAGATGCAGGAGAAGAGGGGAAGGCAGAGATTAACACAAACAGAGACAAAGGCAAATTTTAGCAACCAAATTTAATTTCATTAGTTATAAAAAAAAAATGTATGTAAAGTTTGGGTTATATGTCTTATGCTTAATCTGAAATGTTCATATGTTTTTCAGATGCAGTTTAATATGCAAGAATAATAAACATATTTTATTGAGCACTTACTGTATACTTAACATTGATTAAATCTCTCACACATCGCCTTATTTAATCATCACACAAATCCTAGCTAGTAGACACCACTATTATCTGCCTGTTACAGATGAGGAACAGGAAGTTTAAAGATGAGACATTAAAGTAGGCTGAGTCCAAAGTGCAAGTATTTTGTCTCTTAGCAGAGAGAGTACTGTACCCTTGTTCTTATAAAGTAGTTTCTGACCACTGAGAGGCTGGGTACTCAGGGCCAATGATGACCTATGGCCATCTTAAACAGGATTTGCCTTTGGAACTCCATTCAGTTCCTCCTTCCTCCCTCACCAGCATTCTCACTAGCCAGTTCAAATAGACGGTGACCAGACTTCTCTCACTCTGTGTAAACAGGGGCAGATCTGATATGATCACAAATGGTCAGAGAAATCAGCTGATTGCCCAGAGACACTCGATCAGATACCCTGATTCCCAAATAAGTTTCCTTTCTATCAGATGGCATACAGCCAGGCTCACCCCAGCCCAACACAACGATGCAAGTCTACAGATATTTTCTAAGTGCCTAATATCTACTGGTCCATCTGCTAGTTGCTGGAGATGTGGAAGAATAAGTCTACCTCCCTTACCAAAGAGGAATGCAGACAATTATTATAATATTGGGTGATGAGTTTGATAATGAGTTGGCCCAAGGGAAGCCTAAATTCTTAAAAACTTTAAAAAAGGCAGTTACTTTGTTAGGAAATCAAGAAAGTCTTCAAGCAGCATTTGAGAACAGGTAGAGAAGAGAGCATTTGAGGTGACATTCTAGGTAGAGAAACAAGTATGAGGAAGATTTGGAAATTTCCAGATGTGTTTAGGAAGGGAGAGTGGTTCAATTGCACTGCAGGAGAGGGTGTATGTAGACAGATAATATAGCAAGTTAGAAAAAAATTGAGATATATTTTTGGCCTCTCTGCCAAGCTGAGAGCTTTATGTCTCATTCTATATGTTTGTGTTTCCTGAAGTGTAAGACCAAGATAACCAGTGGTTAAAAATATTATTTGAAAGAGTACACGAATTTGATTTTGTGTAACATTTAATCATATGGAGAGAACACTATTCCCATCCTTGGAATCACATTAAATAGAAAGTTTCTGATAGGCTCTAAGAGTTGAAACACCTCTTTCAAAATTGTTAGCCCCCCTCTGTAACAAAAAGAGTGAGGATTTCAGGTTCAAAGTTTTCAGCAGAAACATGTCTATAATTTAAGAATTTGTTTTATTCAAATCCTATTTATGTAATAGTTATCTTTTTTTATGGCAGTTAATACTGGCTTTTCTATTCTAGTATTAGCATTGTTTCTTGTTGTTAAATAGATCTAATTTAGTTTGTAAAAAGTGATTATGTAAATATAATTATTGATTAAATCATAGTAGAAGCAGAATACAGAAATGGCAGAACATCAATCAATCAATAAAGACAGTGGTATGTGAACAGCCAAACTTTAGAAAGAAAAATACTATAGTCCAACTGTGCCACCTCAAGAAAGCCCAGTTTGGAGGGCATCTCAAGGAGGAAATGGATGATTATGTCAAATACTCTATAAGGTCAAAGAGGATTTGGTTATTCAAAGGGCACTTCCAAGAGCCTTCCACAGTAAATTTGGATGAAAACCAGACTATCAAGGTTTTAATTGGTAGTAAGGAGGCAGACATGACCTAGATAGCCATGGACCACATTTGGAAGGAAAATGTGGTGCTATAGGATGGGAGACCTTCTTCATTATGTTTCCAGCTTGGCTGAATACTCAATGTATAAATCAGGGAAGGTATTTGCTCCCCAGAAACTCAATTTTACCTTGCTGGTAATTTTTTTTAAAAAGGGTGTTTTTTTAAAAAAAAAAAATCATCTATTTCTCCTCTTGAATTAGAGCTCTCAAATATGTAAACCACTTGGATTAACCTGACCACAACTTCTACCAATCCTACGTCTAAATATGCCACGCACCAAAAAAAAAAAAAATCCATGAGGTAAGTACTATCATTCTCCTCACTGTGAAAATCAGAAAACGAAGATTACGGTGGTTTATTTAGCTCACCCTAGGTGACACTGACACAGTAAGGCCCATATTTAACCCTCAAACAATATAATGCACACTGTTGATGCCAATGTGTTTTGGTCCCATAAAACCTAAAAAAAACTAAAACAGTATATAATATGGTTTGTCCAAGATGAGATTATAACTTCAGAAATGTTCTCTCAATATATGACAGGTTTTATTAAGAAAAATGATTTACTTTTGGTTACATACCCTATCCTTATCAAGTACTAGAATATCTCTTTATCAAAATACACATGTTTGGGCTTCCCTGGTGGCGCCGTGGTTGAGAGTCCGCCTGCCGATGCAGGGGACACAGGTTCGTGCCCCGGTCCGGGAAGATTCCACATGCCGCAGAGCGGCTGGGCCCGTGAGCCATGGCCACTGAGCCTGCGCGTCCGGAGCCTG
Source organism: Hyperoodon ampullatus (assembly GCF_949752795.1). Classification (NCBI taxonomy): domain Eukaryota; kingdom Metazoa; phylum Chordata; class Mammalia; order Artiodactyla; family Ziphiidae; genus Hyperoodon; species Hyperoodon ampullatus. The sequence goes on from NC_136930.1 coordinate 36,587,042, forward strand.
TGCTCCGCAACGGGAGAGGCCACAGCAGTGAGAGGCCTGCGTGCCCCCCGCCAAAAAAAATACACATTTTTTTCTTAACCTTCATTGTAGGCCCAGGTCAAGAATCACATCCTTTATAAACCTTCTCCTGACTGTTTTCTTTCTCTAAATTCCTACAGCATTCACGGCGCTTGCCCCTCCATAGCCCACTTGTTATATATATATATATATATATATATATATATATATATAGTGTTTTTGTGTACACTATGCATCTTGGAAACCACATAAAATTTTACATGTCCTCTACCACAATGGGCACCTAATAAGTTATTTCATGGAACACATTAAAGATCCACCACTAAATTTAAAAATCAACAGAAAATTTAAAAGTCCACATCCAAAGCAAAAACTCTTAGAGCTTCTTTCTCCATCTCCAGTTTATACTCCAATTGATAGTCATAGTCTCAGCTTTGCTAATATTCCCATATCTAAAGCCAGATTGCATTGAATTCTTTAAAGCTGAAGCAAGTTTATTCAGTCAGCTATAAGTATAAATGTTTACTGGAACACAAATTAGGAGGAAGCCTATGAGAAAAATAAAGAGAGTAAAGCTTTTGCAATCCTTTTTCTTCCAAGGCTCATTTCTCAGAACCAAGTATTTAAATGGTATTTTAACTGTTGTTGAAGTTAGCCAGGTTTAACAAATCTAAAGATAGAAGAATACTAAACTAGGCCTAAATTAAAAAAGAGAGAGATGAGGATGGAATACAAATTAAAATCAAAATTCACCAACCGGCCTGAAGTGTCTATTACCTACAGTTCTTTCCTTTAAGGTTTAGCGTGCCAGTTATGGCATTGCAATGTATCAATCTGCTTATTTGCCTGTCACCTCTGTGAGACTGTGAGCACCTCACAAAGAAGGACCGTGTCTTTGCATATCAAGGGATCAGTCCTGAATGATTTTTGTCCAACACTAACATCTGTGCCCAACCAGACCTTTCCTGGATAATAACAATGGTTAACATTCATTTAGTGGTTTAATCTCTATTCTATTTATGTATGTACTAAATCACTAGCCTTTCCAAAATCTCATAAAAGAAGTGCTTTATCATTCCCATTTTACAGAAGAGGCAACTGAGACACAGAGAGGTTAAAAAAAACTGTCACAGCAGAACCACAATTTGAAAACAGGCTGTCTTGCCTCAGCCTGCACACTGCTTACCACTACACTGCAAAGCCGCAGTTAGAATGGTATTCGTGACTAGAAAAAGTGGGTGGAAATTTATAAGTCTGAACTAAAACCTCTGTACTTTGATAAGTACCTCAGGTGATTCTGATGTACATAGCGTGAGAACCACATATTAAAAACACAATTCTAGGGCTTCCCTGGTGGCGCAGTGGTTGAGAGTCTGCCTGCTGATGCAGGGGACACGGGTTTGTGCCCCAGTCCGGGAGGATCCCACATGCCGCGGAGCGGCTGGGCCCATGAGCCATTGCGGCTGAGCCTGCGCGTCCGGAGCCTGTGCTCCGCAGCGAGAGAGGCCACAACAGTGAGAGGCCCGCGTACTGCAAAATAAAATAAAATAAAATAAAAACACAATTCTAAGTGGTAGTCATAGAAATATTCTTAAGAACTGATGTTTATCATTGTGGTTCAGCAAACATTTCCATATACATCATCTCATTTCATCCTGATAATAACCCTGCAAGGTGACTGTAACTGTTTCTCATGCTTCTGAATAAGAAAAGCAAATCTCAGAAAGCCTACCTATGACCACATTGCTATAAAACACAGATTTTCCAGTTTCAGACCCTGTGCTCTTTCATGACACGAGCCCCCTAACTGGCCTTCATAATTCTGCTTCTGCCCTTCTACAGCTCATAGTCCATACAACAAACAAAGGATCGTTTTAAAGCATAAATCTCATAATGTCATTTCCAGTGGATTCTCACTACATTTGGGTAAAATCCACTTTCCTTACCGTGACCCAAGAGTCCCTCATGATCTGGCCACTACCTGCCTCCCTCACCTAATCTCTTACCCTCTTCCCTCCCCCTACACTCCAGCTACACTCTTTCCTTTCTAACCCTTTCACATCAATTTGTTTATCTCCAGCTGAGCCTTAGTCCCTTTCCTGTTTCTTATGTATTTCATACCAGTACTTGAAATGAACCAATGGATTTATTGATTGATCATGAAGATGATGACGGAGCCCTTGTCTGACTTGTTTAATAGTTAACACTTACAAAGTGCCAGGTACAGGTCCAAATACTTTATACACGTTGATCTATGTAATTTTTATGACTGAGAGTCCAGGACCTTGCCTGAGGTCACCAGCTAGTAAATGACAGCAGAATTTTACCAAGAGCCTGTGCCCTTCACCACTTACCTGGACTATCCCTCAAAGGGAATAAGTGATCCCACCACCTCACCTTTTGAAACAAGCCCATATCTCTTGTCATCACTCAGACACTCAGCCCCCGACCAAGCCACCAGTGTCCATGATTAAGCTCAGTCTGAAATGAGACATGTTTGATGGAGGCATGCACTTTACCCCCATTCCAGTCCCATCTCCAAAGAAATACATTTAAATTAATGCAAGAAAACTAATTAGAAACTACAGAATGAGAATTCAGAATGACTAAGAATGCCCTTAAGATCAAAGTAATATCAGAGAATGTAGACTTTAGAATGACACTATATTTGGTGGTGATGGTGGGGTGGGGAGGGGGAAGGGGTGAGGAGAGGGGCTGTCAGAGTTGACTCCACATGATCTCGGTGGAAACACTTCATAATGAGCATCCCAAACCAACTGAAGTAGAAGCCTATTAATCAAGCTGAAGCAGCAAGTGGCCATTTTTTCCATTCCAGATATCTCACTGGTTTGGAGGTCAAATATCTATTCTTCATCTAGTATAAAAAGCTGCCATTTGGGAGAGATTGGGTTTTATAGTATTATTTTGCTTTGTTTTTCTTTAAGACATCTGTCATTTCTGAGAACAAAGATTTCTGTTCTGTGGTTCTTAATAAGCTTTGCAAGGTGGTTTTCCTGGCATATGAAGAAGTCATTTGAATAATAAAAGCTCATATTTATAATTACAGTGAGTTAAATAGATTTGCTTAGCTTAGAGTTTGAGGTTTTTCATAAACAGATGTGAGTCCAGAAAGCCTCTATAACTCCAGCAATCTTACTGCTTTGGGGTTGCTGAAGAGCTGAGAAGCCTGAATGGGAGTTAAAGGAGCTTTCCCCTACTCCCTAAATAATCACCATGATACCTCAACCCGAGTCTACTCCTCACAACCCAATACTATTCACGTTTACTAAGCATTTGCCAGTATGAGGACAATGAATGAGCCTGACTCTAAGCTGATAACATTCACCCCCTAAGTATTCAGAGAGGAGCCTTTTATAAAATGCTTTGCTCTGTTCTCAGAGTATATTCATGACCCATAGCTCCAGTCCTATTTGAAGCTGCTGGTTTCAAAACAGTGGTGAAAAGTGGTCACCAGGTGAAGCAGTACCTTGGGTGTAGGCCTTCCCTTACAGCCACCTCTCCTCTTGAAACTCACCAGCTCTGTGAGCCATTCCTTCAGGTCCTTGGAAGGTGACGGAGTTAATTTCGTGCCAAATTTTGAAAACTGCAATGTGCTTCCTTACTTGAAAATATGTGTTTGGGGCAATGGAACTTTTGGTCACTAATTTTCAATCATTTATGAAGTGGATTATCTTTTACAAATAAACTTTTACACCGAAACTCAATACATAAAACAGGAAAAAGCTCAGCCACTCTAGTTGAAGTATCATTTCATTTACCTAGAGGTCCCCTAATCGTCTGCCCCTATCCATAGATACCTCTTGCAAAACCTAGAATTCTCCTATCCATAGTTTGAAGACACTGCTTAGAGTCATCCAATCAGATCAGGGGATTTGGCCAAAGGTCTGATCTTGAGCTTCAATCAGGACTTTGTTGACACATATCGAACACACTAGACATCTGTGGGATGCTGAGCAGGCCCAGACTTGTGACCTGAAGCTCTGATAATTTCTTCAGCCAAATCCAATTTAATCTGTGCAGTGGATTTAATAGTGTTTCCCCTAAATTTATGGCCACCTTAGAATGTGACCTTTTTTGGTATAAGGATCTTTGCAGGTACAGTGAAGATAAGGTTCAAGAGATGAAATCATAGGATTTCATAAGAGATAAGATAAGATTACCTCTTATTCATAAGAGATAATCATAGGATTAATGTAGTCCTTAAACCCAATCAGAGTGTCCTTATACAGCACAGAAAAGAAGAAAAAGGGAATGAAGTATCGTGAAGCTGGGAGAAAGGCATGGGACAGTTCCTACCTTATGGTTTCCAGTAGGAACCAACCTGCCAACACCTTGATTTTGGATTTCTGACCTCCAGAACTGTGAGACAACTCATTTTCTTTGTTTTCAAGTTTGCGGTAATTTTTTACAGCAGCTCTAGGAAAGTAAAGCATTCTGTCTTTCACTTAGTAGGCAAATATTTGTGGAAAGAATATTTGTTGAGTGAATATAATAAATCAGCTCAATTTGATACAGTCACTGACTAAGGATAATAGCAGTAAGTGTTTGAGGAGGAGAGCGAATGCTTATGGCTGGGGCTAGAGGAAACCCATTTTTCCTTTAACTCTATTCCAACATAAGACTCAGGCAGAGCCTCCAGAGGAGCAAATGTGGGTGGTTAATGGATAAAGGACTAACCAGAGAAGGTGAAACTCACTATAGGCTACCTGAGGAATAACAGGGACCCACTGAAGCTTTCTCAAAGATGTCCTGGCACAATGAGAAACCATTCAATTTGTCTTAGGCACTTAAGTACAAATCTCATAATAGCAGAATAGAATTGATAAACATATAATTTACATAAAGATTCTTTTAAGGATATTATTTTTCAATAGATACCAATAATAGCTATGAAGCTGTTATGGCTTTTTATATTGCATACCATATTGCCACCTTGGCTTTTATTTTTTTAATCTATGATCATCAGGTTTCATTGGCCATGTTTTGTGGGCACACTTGTTATCTGTTTGGTAACTCCTCTCTCCTTGCCTGACCATAGTTTTATTCTAATGCAGCGTACCCAATGACTAAATTTCTACTTACTGATGTCCCCGAAGAATTCTTGAAATGTAATGAAGTAACTATTTTCCCTGTAATTTATGCATACATTTATATACTGAACCGTAGTTTAATCAAACTCCTTTGCCTTGTGTAGTATAATAGCAATATCTAATGAAAACATATGAAGTATGTGTTTCATAATTACCCCAGACAGTTCATTTCGGTTTGCTTCCTACTTAATCCTGAAATTCCTATCTTCCTGCACTGTAAACACTTTCCTTCCTTTCTCATCAATCTCAGTTATGTAAATGAAGCAGGGCGGTGGCACAATTACTTTTTTTCTGCATGTTATCAAAGGCTCTATTCTCAGAGAAACAGCTGACAAGGGCACCCGCTAAAAATGATCCTTTAGTTTGCTTAAAAGACTGAAGCAGACGCAAAGCAGAGAGAACTTTGCACACTCCACCAGAGTAGCACTGCTGGGGCCAGTGAATGTTGATTTGCATGTGTCGTGGAAATGACCCTCATGTTGCCAGGCCCAGCGATAGCCATGAGCCTCGTTCAGTCATGTACTTTTTACAGGCACACTTGGAAAAAATCCATCCCAATAAAACCAGTCATGGAATAAAATCAAATCGCTGATTGAGCATCAGCATAGTGATGGTCCCTTTGACTTTGCAGAAATAACCATGCCAGCCGTCAGAGAACATGGAACTTCCTGCTATATACAGGAAGTCCTCTATGATCTAGATTCAATGCTGGTTTCCTATCAGCGATGAAGGCAGAGGGTAAACAGAAAAAATGACATATCTCTTTACATTTTCAGAGCTAGCTTAAATGTCTTTTCTCTTATTTCTTCTCATCAGGATGGTCCCTTTTCTGTCTATTTCTTTTAAGGGAGAAATATAATGTTTTGCATTCCTCACTTTCACTGTTCCAGAGGCTGTTGATGAAAGAGACAAAGGGACCATGGAAAAACACACAATAGCTGACCCAGATATTCTTGGTACCTACTGTGATCTCAAGTAAGTTAAACAATCTCTGAAGGTTCAGCTTTTTCATCTGCCAAAACTAAGATAATGCCATCTATCACTTCAGGTTGCTATGAGAATAAAATAATAAGTATGGCATAGTGCTGGGCGCTCCAAAACAAATTTTTCCCTCTTAATTTCTAAGACATTTTCTATCTGCCAGGTGAAATGAATCTACATTCACTTATTTGATAAACAAGTATGGAACATGCACCATGCTGGAATTTGGAAAGTGAACATGGTCATTGGCCACATGAGTCTGACTCTGGCAGGGAGGGTAGACATTAACCAATTAATGGCACACAAATTATATTTGCAAAGTCTATGTACGCCAAAGGAAAACCTCAGGATGTGCGGGCATCATTTGTATAGGGGAGGGTAACTTCTGAGTTGAGGTGATTAGAATGAATAGGATTTAACTAGGTGAAAAGTAGAGGGGAAAGGAGGAAGCAGTCCTTGCAGAGGTTGGCGGGCGTACAGAAAGGTATAGAGGCTGATAGAAGCAGAAGAATTTGAAGAACTTTAAGGCACTCTTAAACCTCTAGGTTAGGAAATTCTTGGGCTTATTCTTAAGATCTCCAGGGAAGGATTTTGCATACTTTCCCTGGACAATTTATTCCAAGTGTTTTTCTGAGGGGAGAGACAATATATTACAGGAAACTTGATGTTAACTGTTTGTAGAGTATATCTCATTGTTACACGACAATATAGTGGTTTGAATAATTAACTTGTATTTATTCTTATTGCATTTTTCCCTGTCCTATTGAATGAAGTAGTCAGATCCTAACACTTCCTTATGGCACTAAAGGTCTTTGTTTCAAAGTATAATAAAAATTTACTGGGATACAAATTCTTAAAGACTAAGCAACTTGAAGGGACTATGGAAAGGAGACAGAAGTAAAAGTGAAAAGAAGGTCAGGAGCAGGGAGGAGAAGGAAAATGAGATGGAAAAATCTTGCTAATGTCTAAGATTATATTCTCAGTCATCACCAAAGAAGTTAATTGGATTTAGTTTATTTTAAAGAAAATAGAGGAATGTGACGGTTCTTAAATTTTCAGGTGGGTAGAGTAAGAGTTACACTTTCTACACACTACAGTGAGAAAAATATTGTTTAAGTGAAGGGTTTTGACATCCCCAACATCTAGAACTTTATCTAAAATGTACACAGTGGACCCTGTGTTGTGCTGAAGGGAGCACCATGGTAGGACCTTGTTGGGAGACCTCTGGAGATTTCTGGAGCTAAGACTTGTGTAACAGTTCCTTCCAGGCCTGCTGCCCTCAGTCCTTCCTGGGCACGTCACACCCACAGACTGGTCATCATTACAGGGCACGCGTCATGACTAGTCATTATTATATAACTTGTGGATAACTCAGTACAATGTCACTCTCATACAATCCCTGTGCCTGAATGTCTATTCTCTGAGATATAAAAGCCAACCTACTAATTCACTTTTCTGTGTTCTGCTACACGATAGTCAGGGTCTGCCACAAGAGGAGACACAGGAAGGCTCAGGAAAACAGTTTACTATACTCACAGTCCTAGACTGGGATCAGGAAATGCCACACAGGGTCACAGGGGAAGTACCAGGCTTGGGTCAGGTGACAAGAGCATGGGGACAACTGAGACTAGAGCCTTTACTGGCGTTTCTTCAGGAAAGGTCAGACAGGGTGAAAAGTTTAAGTTTGTCTAGTTTGAATAATTTCCATGAAGTCTAAGCTATGAGGTATGGTCCTTAGTTGCCTGGTACCTGGCCCTGGGATGATTAAGGCAGAGGAATATTGCCTCCTGGTGTGTATGGGGCAGTAGATGAGTTGTGGCTCTGGATCAGTGAGCCTATCAAATGCTATTTCTAAGAATTGGCTAGCACAGCAAGGTGCAGTCTCTCCCTAGTCAGATAAGTTTAAGAGGGTAAAAAATATATATATATATATATACAGAAAATAAAAAAATATGCAATACAGTCACCATGCATATGTAAAACGCATGCCAAAATTCACCTTACATATGTAAAACTCATTTTACTAGAGCTTTAAAATCTTATTGAATTGGGCTTCCCTGGTGGAGCAGTGGTTGAGAGTCCGCCTGCCGATGCAGGGAACACGGGTTCGTACCCCCGTCCGGGAGGATCCCACATGCCGCAGAGCAGCTGGGCTCGTGAGCCATGGCCGCTGAGCCTGCGCGTCTGGAGCCTGTGCTCCGCAATGGGAGAGGCCACAACAGTGAGAGGCCCGCGTGTTGAAAAAAAAAATCTTATTGAATTAATGCTTATTGTATAACTATTTATCATTTTGTAAGTGACATTTTGAGAATGGCCTGAGCCTTCTGATTTTCAGCCTTGAGAAGAATATGTACTGTTTTGTACCTCCCAACGTCCAGTCCCCTTTTCTTTGGGTTTTCCATAATTCAGGCATCAGTATCTCACCCATACATGTACTGACTCTACCCCCACCTCCTGTGTGGGTCCTGATTGGCTCAACCAATGAATAAGCAGGCTTCATCCTCTTGGCCATGGTGATTGGTTCAGAAAACATGACTAATTGGACCAATCGGACACCCAGATACATTTTTATGTATTTTACCTTAAGAAGTTTGCTTATGATCTTAGAGAACTTCTGCAAGATACACTGTCACTTCTTATTAGATATGAATAAGAACCAAATAGTTCCCACTAGCTGTGGACAGCCAGCTTATGATTCTAGAGAAGACAGGAGAGAAGGGAAGAGCTGGGTTCTTTGGGAGACATTGTTGATCTATGGAATTAATCTTCACCTGTCTACTTCAGGACTTCTTGGTTGTGTAAGATACTTTCTCACTCCCTTTTTAAAAGTCACTTGGACTCCAGTTGTCTTTACTTGCAGTAAAGATTTCTGACAGAAGGTCCTTTTTTTCTCTTCAGCATCACTTTATTTTGATCCTGGCACTAAGAGAATAGAAAGCTTACTCAATTTCTTTTCTTCTGTGTTACCAGGAAAAAGTCAGGTGAATTAGAAAGGTTGTACAGCTTTACTAGGTGATTAATTGTGAATAACATAATAATAGTGTTTAAGAGGAAAAACTGGACAAAAATTATAATAATTATACTTATTATGAGCAAAAATACACAATTACACAATTTTATACACACGCTCATAATTTCCTGACTTTGCTGCCCTCTGTTTTTCGTTGTGGAGAGGCTCTCCTGGATTTCTGGGATGATAGAGCCAATGTCAAGCTCCTTGATGGAGTACAGTTGACTCTTAAACAACATGGGTTTGAACCGCATGGGTCCACTTAATATGCAGATTTTTTTTCAAAAGTAAATACTACAGTACTACACGTCCCCGGTTGGTTGAATCCTTATCCTCGGTTGAGTCCTCAGATGCAGAACTGTGGATACAGAGGGCCGACTATAAATTATACTCAGATTTTCAATGGGATGGAAGGTCAGTGCCCCAACCCCTGCTTTGTTCAAGGGTCAACTGTATATAGTTCTTATTCACAGTACAGCTGAAAACTGGAGGTCTATCAGATCATCTTAGCACTTAGACCATGGATTTTCTAATTCCCTCTTCATTAAGGGTAAAAGCAGGGGAAAACAAGTAGCAGAGAATGAGAAAGAAAAAAACTCCACAAATAGCTAAATTTTTATTTTTAATGTTTTTTAAGAAGAGAAAGTGTCAAAATAAAATAGTGTCAGAAAAAAATGATTTTTAATTGCCATTCTTCATTATGTTCTTCTGTCCTTTCACTGTCTCAATCCTCTATAAACTAATAAGGAAAAATGAAAATCAGTTTTGTTAAGGAGACCACTTTTGTTGGACTCATTCTTTAGTTGATCAAATGAGGCAGCTGAGTGAGGATGAATCTTCCCTGTGATTAGCTCACACTCCTGAAGTAGCCAGGCACCTGAGAGGATATGGGGTGGAGAGAAGATAATAATTGGGCTCTCATCATTTATAATTATGTGTGTTTCAAGTGGATGTGAACAGTAGGGTTTGAGAGGGCTACATAAAAGGGGAAAATTCTGACGTGAACACTTCAGTCATTAACTCGAGTATTCAAAAGGAGAGATAAAATTTTAAACAATAAAAGCCTTGAGAAACAGAGACCTAAAAATAATAATGTTACCAAAAATTAGAACAATTGTTTATTAATTTCATATCATACAACATCTTCATCATACTAAAGAATTACCATAGTTATTGACTGGATGTACAGTGAACTGTTTTTATCCCTTTGTGTACAAAACCCTTTGAAGTCTTAGAAAAAGTTAGCCATTTTTTCCTTTTTACATTTAATTTATCAAGTAAAAATGAACAGTAATGAGAAGATTCCAATATGCTATTTATGTGTGTGTGGATCATAAAAGAACTTTAATAAAATATCACATGTTAAAGATTTTTTTTTTCCTTTTTTAATGTAGAACTTTCCCCAAGAGTCTGTTCCTATGATGTTTACTCTTATCTCATTGATTTGGGTGTCTAAACAAAATATAAGTGAATTTAATTTTCTCCTTGATATTTTGTCTCCCAGCAAATGCATAACAAGAAGTGAGGTTTAATTAGGGCTTTGGAGTCCCACAGCTTTTCTACCCTTTATTGAAAAGGAAAAAATTACTGTCTGCCCTCCCAACATAACCAGTAACTAGTAATCATCTCTATTTAAAAGCAAGCTTTCTATTTAATAAAGCAAGATTAAAAAGAAAAAAAAATCAAACAAGTAGGTATAGTTCCACCAGACTATAATCTCCATGAAGACAGATGATTTGGTTTATTGATGTATTCCCAGCAACTAGGACAGAATCCGGCATATGTTATTAAAACACTGCATCATCAAGTATTTGTTGAATAATGTATAAATATATTTTTCCAACGTATCACTCACGAAATTTCAACTAGGGCTAATTACCATTTAATCTCTATATACCCATGACTCTCAACCAGGCTTGGGTGGGATGGTTATGTCACTTCATCATGAATACCTGTGTCTAGACAAGAGCCTTTTTAAGATAAATACTGCTAGAACTGGGGCACATTGGCACAAAAACAGAAAAAAAAAATTTGGTCTTTCGCTTCTTACAGATTGCTGCTTCCTAGAGAAAGAGCACTCACTGCCTGCTTACAGCCAGCCAGTTGGAGGAAAGGCCCTAATTATCCTCCCAAGTTCTGGCACTCAGACTCTATTTCCTCTTTTGGCTTAAGATCAAACAAAATGTGAAAGTGAAAAGAAAAAAAAATCAACAGGGCAATAATGCTCTTCTGTGCAGAGTACAATCAGAAAATTATTTCTTTTTCTACCAAATACTGATACAAACTCTTCCATTTTATCAGAAGTTTGAAATTTCATGTAATGCTTAGATTTACAAATAAAACCCTATAGGCATATCATGTTTCCTTATTACAGCAAAAAGTCTTCCAAAGGGAACATGCTATCTTCAGGTGCAAAATGATGTCTATTGCTAAAGTTTAATTTCCAATGTATTTAAATAGATATAAAGTATTTACTCTATATTTCTTCATGTTCCTATCAGGGGCACTTTTCTGCTTTAAAATGAAAAATTTTTTGTCTTTTTTCTCTTCTTAGCCTGCCTTGTTTCTTCCTCCACTATTCCCGTGTCTCCCCAACACACACAATTCCTTGACCTTTTCTTGCCCTCTCTTTACCTTTTTCTGCCCCTCTATATGTTAATGTACACAAGTTCCCACCTCCCTCCCCAAACAGACCTCACCATCTTATACCACTCACCATTTCCTTTTTGAAGAATAGAGAAGTTGCACAGGATGAAATGAACCTTCTAGTTTTCCTTGTCTCCTGAGCAGTAGCTTCACTAAAGTTACCTCTATCAGTAGGATAGATCTATGCTGTTAGAAAAGAATTATGTAAATTTTACATATTTAAATTTCTAGAAAACTACAAATATTTCTATCTTCTCTATTGAACTCAACACAAAAAGTACCACTAATCCAAAGTTCATAGCTAAGAGCATAGTTTTCTTAAACTTTTTTATATTTAATGAAAATCATTACCAGTTAGCAGGTAGAGAGGTATGTAACTTGTGTATTGAGTCCATTCAAATATCTTAGAGTAAGAGGTCATGTAAAACTTACACACCTAGCACTAAGCTTATGACATGGAGGATTTCCAGTAAATGTCTGGTAAATAAATGAATCAGTGAACTTAAATTAGGGAACCATTGACTGAAACTGCCTGCCTTGGCCAGGCACAATGATAACTGCTTGCCTGAGTTGTCTCGCAACAGGAGGTCCTGATAAAGAATAGGGTGCTGCTGCCAAAAACTAACAGGGAGAATTCGGGAGGGGCCCAACGAAGAGGGAGGAGACGATATGTCCTGCCAACCTCCCATAAACCCTCACACTGGAATCCACCTCCACTGAGAGACGTGCGTGCCACCAGGAAGGACCCTGAGTCAGATGATATGGCCAGAGACAACCAGAAATTAACCCCATCACCATAAAACCTGAGACTGTGAGCCATGTGGCAGAGCAGTCCTCCTGGGTTCCCTTATCCGGCTTCTCTCTGCCCTGGCACCCCTTTCCAATAAAGTCTCTTGCTTTGTTGTCTCCTCAGACAATTCATTTCTGAGTATTAAGCAAGAGCCCAGTCTCAGGCCCTGGAAGAGGTTCCCCTTCCTGCAACAAGATGAGAATGTGGTGTATCATTCTGGCTGAAGTGTGGAAGATGAATTGGAGACTGGCCATGCTGGAACTAGTGTAACCAGGTAGGAGATTTTTAGTGATATTAAGGGAGTAAATGATGAAGATCTAAAAATGTAGCAGAAATGGAGAGCAGGGGTCAGATATATTTTAAAGATAGAGAGGAGGTAAAATCTCTAGGATTTGTTGCTTAAGAGGATAACAAAGACAGGCAATCCTGGGTACCAGTTGGTATTTACCTAAAACTCTGAAAAAGTCCATGAATATCATCAGGGTAAGCATGGACATTTATGAGTTTACCAGACTTAGAGGGACAAGTACTGAATTTACTAAATCAACTGCCCCCCCAAGTGTCCTTCACATGGTGACAGGGATAAATTTGTATGCTTTTTTACTTCTTGATCTTGTTAAATTAATTAAACAGGTAGGCCATTAGGTGTAAGCAAACCAAAACCTAAGTCTGTAATGCCTCAAGTTTAAGAAATGGAACCCTAAGGAGGGCCAATCACAAACAGCCAACCAGGTTTTCCCAAATAAAGCAACGGCTTCAGCTATCATCAGTCAAATAATTCTGTTTTTCTTTTTCCTCTTCTCTATAAGTCTTTCCCTTATGTCTACTGAAAATAAATAAATGCACCACTTGCGAGTTAAGTTTTATTTGGGGCAAAATGAGGACTATAGCCGAGGAGACAACATTTCAGATAGCTCTGAGAAACTGCTCCAAAGAGGCAGGGGGGAAGGTCAGTGTTATGAATGATTTTAGTGAAGGTGGTGCATGCAGTCAAGCACACATTTTGGCAGAGGCTTTCCGCTAGTCACCAGTAGCAGATGATGTTGAAAATTCCGCCTCAGAGTTTTGGGTGAAGTAGAAGACAATAGTTTTTGTTTGTTTGTTTTGTTTGTTGTTTGTTTGTTTGTTTTTTGCAGTACACAGGCCTCTCACTGTTGTGGCCTCTCTTATTGCAGAGCACAGGCTCTGGACTTGCAGGCTCAGTGGCCATGGCTCACGGGCCTAGCTGCTCCGCGGCATGTGGGATCTTCCTGGACCAGGGCACGAACCCACGTCCCCTACATCAGCAGACAGACTCTCAACCACTGCGCCACCAGGGAAGCCCGAAGACAATAGTTTTATTGCTTTGCCAGGTAAAAGGGGACACAGCGGGCTCATGCCCTCAAAACTGTGTGTCCCAACCCAGGGGGACTTGGTGAGGAGTTTTATAGCAGTGGCTCAAGGGCAAGGTTGCTGATAAGGATCAGGGTATGTACAGGGCCTGCATTCCTTTAACCTGGTCTCAGGTGGTCTTCTGATGAGCTTCTGTGGTTTTCAAGGTTATGAAACTGTGACCTTCTCTCTGAAATGAAGAATCCTTCATCAAGTAGTTTACATCTTCCATTTGTTGGGGGTTTTGGTTCCGCAGAAGAGCTCAAAGATAGTTATATGTATCCCTTGAGGTGGAACCAGGACCCTGCCCCAAGGCTGCACTACTGTTTCCTGACTGCTCCTCCCTTGTCTCTGCATCCCCTCCCTTCCCTGATTAGCAACTCTTTGAATTTGCCCTTTAGAACTCAGAGAATGTCATGGAGGTTGAAGCCTACTCCCTACAAACAAAAAATAGGGGACACAGAAAGTTTTCCATGCCCAGGAGTCCCAGAGGGTCCTGCTCAGTTTCACAGATGTCACCACTAATGATTTTAGTGCTTTTCTAGGTATGAGGAGGTGCAAGAATTGGGCTCATAAAATCTTCTCCTGAGAGTACCTAACTATCTGAAGACCTGTTCTTCTAGTTTTTCCCAAAGCACAGAGTACCTCATCCTGATCTCCACCCTGAACTCCCTTCAGGATGTGTTGAAGGTCAGCAGCTGTGGTGGCTCATGATTTAACTCTTGCAGAGGTAGATGGCAAGTGCCAATTTTTAGTTGGCACCTAGCTCCTGCAGTGGTGCCCCCCTAAACAACTCTGGTTTGGTGCTGCACGATTTAATTTTTGCTCAAATGTACAATTAAAATTTTTAATATGCCTCAATTAAACACTCCCATTTGATCTGCTGTACTTTACAGTAGAGATTTCTTTTGTTCGTTGAATTCAAAGTACTCTTCATTTAGTTCTTATAACATTATTGACTCCTACTGATCTCGGGCAGCCTTGGCCTGCAGCGGCTTGAAGCAGGGTTTCAGTTCCCAGCCAGAGATTGAAGTCAGGCCACGGCAGTGAGAGTGCTAAATCCTAGCCACTAGACCACCAGGGACCAGTGGCCAGTAACAAGGCCCTGGCCTGTCAGCTGTGTAGAAATGAATTTCCACATAGAGACAGAAAGTAGTGAAGCAAGTAAAGTGTTTATTAGGAGGAAAAAGAGTATGGTACGTGTGGATAGACACACAGGTAGGCTCAGAGAGAGAGTTTCACCCTCGTGGTAGTTTGAATCACTTTTATGGGGCATTTCTTCTGGGTTTCCTATGACCAATCATCCTGCTTTGCCTGTTGCTGAGTCCGTATTTGGTATATCTCAGGGTCCTCCCTGATCTGCGTGCGCATCTCTCAGGCAAGATGGATTCTAGCGAAGAGGCCTATCAGTAGCGGACATCACTTACTATGAGGTAGCGTCCCCTCCCTTTTTGACCTCCAGGGAGCCTTTCTGCGCATGTGTTGTTGGGAGGTCTGCTTGACTTCAAGAATGAGGAATATGTGGTCATTTATCTCTTACCTGGGCAGGGCCCAGCCTCCTCCACCATCTTGCTTTTATGGAGTTTCTGCTATTATGGAGTTTCTGTCCACAGGAGCGAAACTGTTCTGCCTGGGACCCATCTATCTCCTGCCTCTCTACTTTGATCATTTCTTCCTAGCAGTTTCCCAGTATTTTCACTGTCATGTTATCTTTCTATCACAGCCCTCCTTTTCCTCCTCCAGTGACTGACAGGACATACACCAGCATAAGAATGTAATAGGTCAAGAGACTATTTCTAATTCACTTGTATGGGTTTTCATGGAATCCATTTATTCTCAGGAATACTCCATTAAAAAAATACTATTTCCAAGCTTGCTTTCTTTTTTCTTTTTCTTCCTCCTTCACTATCACTGACCTAGATTCCCCACACCAGATGTGTTCACCTGGATCTCAGATTAAAAGGAGGAATGTTCACTCCCTGCTCCTTTTGTGCCTCAGGTCACAATCTGGAGGATTCCTCTACAGAGAGAAAAGTTGGAAAACAAATTTCTAATTCTTAGGAGGAGGTAATTAAATAATTTCCTTTTATGATACTGTCTTTGTTCTCTTCTTGAAAGGAAGGAGCATCCCCTCTATCACTTTAAACAGGGCAAACTAGTATTTCTAACCCTCCTCCCAAAGTTAATTAACATGTAAATACTTGTCAGTAAAAGGTAACACTTCACCAATTAGCATATAAATGGGCCAGGGACAATATTCTGCCATAAAGAGACAGCTTGGAAGATTTTGCCAAATGTATTTGGAAAGAAAAAAATAAAATAAAATAAAATAAAATAAAGCCTTCATCATTTCCATGCAAACAGTTATGAAATAGAATGTCATCCGGAGCCTGGGGTAAAGGGAGAATTATCCTGCCTGGATAGAATGAAGTGAAGTTTGCATACTCAGCTTGGTTTTATGTACATGTTTACTCAAAAAGCAAAGATGGAAAGTGACTAACTGCTTATGTCCAGAAAACACATCATGTTTTCTTTTATTTTAATGGATACCATCAGTGAAGGAAACAGAAAGCCATGAGTGGGAAAAGGATTTAAGGGCTAATTTTTCCATATTGGGTGTAATGATGAGTACACTCAGGAAACTCTACATGCAGGGGCTGTTTCCACTCAGCCCTGAATTTGTGTTTCAAATGAGGTAATTGTGCACCTAATGATGCATTTGCACAAGCAATTACCTGATTGGCATATGCCAGGTGAGCTTTTGAGAAATAATAGGGCAAATGCACTTTTGGTTGGCACCCATGGAACATTGTCTGTAAAAATAAAATAATAATTATAATCATATCATATTTGTGACATTCTTATTAGAATCATGTGTGAATGGGATGTTCATGCTAATAAAAGATAAGTCATTAGCCTAAGAGGAAAATCCACTCTCTGGCCACACTGTCAAAGATACTAGTTATTCTATATTTATTACTAAAGCTACAACATATTCTAGTTCATGGAGGAAAGCCCAGGATTTGTCATCAGAAAACCTGATTGAAATCCCATGTAGCTGTGTCAATTCCAGATATCCAAATTTCAGCAAGTCACTTAAATACACAGAATCAAAGTTCTTCAAAATGGAGACAATAGTTTTGTTCATGTGGAAACTGAATCTGATTATTATTATTTATTGCATCTTGTATTACTAGTGCTGGTATTAAGTACATTGTACTGATGCCTGTTCCAGGTCAAGGTGAACCCTAGCAGGATTATTTCATCTGTTAGTGTTGGTCGGATTGTGCTTCCCTCCTGCACTTGTGGGGGCTGACCACCAGGGCCCCACCTATCTCACTACCAGGTAACAGGTGACCCAACTCAACTGAAGTCATACTGGACAGAGCCACCCTTGAAGCAAGTTTCCCTGACTTTCTCCAGATCTAACAAGGATAGAATGAGATGAAATCTGCATACTCAACTTGGTTTTATGTACATGTTTACTCAAAAAGCAAAGATGGAAAGTGACTAATTGTTTATGTCCAGAAAACACATCATGTTTGTTTGTCACATCATGTTTGTACCTTGGAGCTCAGCCTAGTCCAAGGTCCAAAGTTTGGGTCAAAACCAGATTTGTCTTCTAAAATTGAAGAGTGAGTATACTTTCATGGCACTTAAGCCTAGGAAATATGATTCCCAGAGGAGAGTGGAAAGGATCTGCACATTAGCTTCAATCCACCCAGAAGTTGACCTTTTCCTCCCTGCACCCTAGAAAGTCAAGCATTCAAGGAGAACTTTCTGTATTTACAGAAATGCCCCATAATCTTCACTGTCCAATATAGTAGCCACTAGCCCCATGTAACAGTTGAACACTTAAAGTGTAGCTAGTGGGAACTTAGGAACAAATTTTTTTTTAATTAAAAAAAAGTAATTTAAAAGAAAGAGTCACATGAGCCTAATGGCTACCATATTAGACAGTGCGGCAAGGTAAAAACGAAACTTTTTATTAAGTGATAATTCAACACTATGGACTGTGAATATCATTTACTGCCCACTATTTTTTACTCCTCCCTTTTAAAATATTCAGTGCCAATCCTCCCTTTTCATGGCAATCTTTGACACTTGTTAAGCCATTCTTCTTAACATCAATAAGTTAAAAAAAGCACAGAGATCTAAAGACTATAGTTAATTTACTTTTATTAGAATTCAACCTAAAACAAAATGAAACAAGACAAAATAAATAAGTAACAAGGAAATAGAAAGGTAGAACTTTTCTGAAGCTTTCAATATCTGCAGTCTGATTATTGAAGTGTATTAGGTATGAGAATATCATCTAATTGACATGAACTATTAAGGAATCAGAGTCTGTGCCCTAACCAAGTACCTAAAATACTATAACGAAGAAATTATTCCTAACTTGACTGGGCTTTGAAAACATAGATAAAATGATAACAGTAATAATAATATAGTAACAGCAAGAGTTAATCATGTATTATGTCTTAGGCACTCATTTAAGAACTTTGTACACTTTATGTAATTTATTCCTCATGTACCCTTATGTGATGGTTGTTATTATTTTCCCCATCTTACTGATTAAAGAAATGAGACTTAGAAAGGCTGCATAACTTGTCCAAGATTATAGCAAGAACACATGGCAGAGCTGAAATTCAAAGCCAGATCGGCCAGACTCCAGAACCTACTACCCTAACCATTGTGTGATGTGGTTTTGTACTACTTCAAGGTAAGAATGTTCTAGAAAAGTGATGGGCTTTCTTAGGCTCCATAGAAGAACAGAAGTTTCCATGCTAGACAACCACTCCACCAATGGATTAATATCAGTGAGTGTGCAACTCGGAAAATTGCTTCCTGGGTAATTTAAGGGAATATTGGGTCAAAGGAGTCTCCGTCCCAATATTTCTCTAAGGCAGTCAAACAATGATCTCACTCCTTCCTAAAGGGCTGGAATGGAATGAACCACTTGAGTCTTGTTTATTGGGAAGGCTAATTCCCCGGAATGAACAGCCCAGGATAGACAGGAGCATGTGATGTGGTCAGTGTAGGCTGTGGACCCACTTCCCACCATGCTTCCTGACAGCTCCCTGACTCTTTTCCTTTTATGAGGCTCTCTGTGCTGCCTATATCAGGCTGGGCTTTTGTGAATTATTTATAGTACCGTTTGAGATTGCAATTCTTACTGAAGTGTAAATAAAGTGGTGAGGTTATTTTAGGATTGAAAAATGGTGATCTGGTCCAAAATAAAAATATTCATATTTCTGGTTTCCAGAAACTAGGAATGGGAAATAGTGGGCACGGGTGGGAGGTGGGGGAGCAGGAGGTGGCACTTTCTTTTGATGACACAAATAACTTCAGCGTGTGTGTGTGTGTGTGTGTCTGCGGTGTGTGTGTACCCATGCATGTGTGCACGTACATACACAGGCATGCACCTACATTTCAGGCCCATCAGTGTTCACTATGCTACCCTCTACCTCACTCTCTGCCTATAAATCTTGTGAGCAAGTGATCTTTGAATATATTCTCCCCAGAATCTAGTCATACTGTAGTTATTAAAAATATTAAGAGCTATTTTTTTTTTTTTTTTTTTGCGGTACGCGGGCCTCTCACTGTTGTGGCCTCTCCCGTTGCGGAGCACAGGCTCAGGACGAGCGCTCAGCGGTCATGGCTCACGGGCCCAGCTGCTCCGCGGCATGTGGGATCTTCCTGGACTGGGGCACGAACCTGCGTCCCCTGCATCGGCAGGCGGACTCCTAACCACTGTGTCACCAGGGAAGCCCTAGAGCTATTTTTTTTTAAATGTTAATGAAACCTTCCATAGATTTGGAAAAATAATTAAATGTAAAATATAACAGAAATAGGGATATTGATGACAACTGAAAATACTAACTTTCCTGGATGATAATTCTATATACCAGGACATGATCATATCCAATTAAGTTGAGCTCTCTTCAGTAATCACTGTGTAATGGGATAGACTCACAGAGTAATAGGATTTATTTAAGGCAAGGATAGAGGGGCTTAACCCACATTAGATATCTTGAATGCATTAAGAGTAAGAAAAACTGATTGATGCAAAATCATTTGGAGGAAACAGAGAAAATGAAAATATTCTTAAGGGTTAGATGTATGGTCTCTCTGAAGAGTCTTAATGGACATTTATAAATTTTGTTGCCCAGTAATTTTCATCACCAACTTACCTGAAAATGGAATTAAAAAGAGAAAGCTCTCAATATGAAGACTCTCACCCTTAAACTCTTTTTGTAAGATCACTGACCACTGCTGATCAAGGTTTGGTCTGGAAAAGCCAGGACAAGATCTGAGAAGGTCACGATGGCCCTGAACACATTGTTTGGCTTCTCAGAGAACTTTCAAAAGGAACTGTGAATGCTTTGTCACGCTTGAACTAGATATTAGTTGGCTAAGCTGAGAATCAAATATGGGAAATTAGTTGCCATTAAAAGATTGCTTCAGGCAGTTCATTTCTCATCAGCCAAGCTGTGCAGGCCTCCTGCTGTGGACAGTGAACATTAGCTTACTAAATACTTCAGCTCATCAGACACTGCATTACTCATGGATGGGCCTGAATTTTGGTGATGGGGGTGGGGGAAGAGGAAACAACAGTTAAACAGCATAACTATTGGCATCTATATGGGTAGAGATTCATGCTCTATGCTATTAGAAAAAAACAATAAAAATTAGTGTTCATTGACACGTACAGATATTCACAATTTATTTTTAAGAGGGAAATAAATTGGTTACAAAGCCATTTTTACATGATTTTATTTTTGGTTAAAAAGTGTGTGTGTGTGCCCGTGCGTGTGTGTGCATGGTTATATGTGATTTTAACCAGAAAAAATAAACGGCAAAATCTTTACAAGTGTGATTTGGGGGTGTCATATTAAGGATGGCTCTTTATAATTTGTTTTGTCCAACTGTATTTTCAATAATTTTGTAATTCAATTATTATGATTTTATAATAAACACCTATGACATAATGACATAAAAAATAATAGACATTAAACAAAAGATCATGTCTTTTTCTCCTTCTTTTCAAATTTTTTTTTTCCTGTTGAGGAACATTCATTCAGGGAGCCTTTCAAATACATGAAAGAGAAAATTCCAGAGTAAGTATAAATGAATCGTGAATAGAAAATGCCATATATCTTGGGGCTTCTCTTGTTCTAGCAGCTCTAGAATTATACTGCATAGGACAGCCCTAAGACTGGGCATCGAGAGTCACCTGAAGTTCTCACTGGCCTTTCTCCATCCCTAAAGTTTGCACAGACTCCCCTTTGTTCTCTCATGTGAAAAAATTGGCATATTCCAAAATAGTGCCATCCGCATACCCGGAAGTTTGGAGCCAGAAGCTGTTGATCTGAATCATGGCTCCACTGGATAACAGCTGTGGAACATTGAACAAGTCACTTAATAATCTCTGAGTTTCAGATCCTTTATCTGTAAAGTGAAATGGTAAAGCCTACCTCACACAATAACCTTCAGGATTAAATTAGATAATGTATGTAAAGCCCCAAAGGGAGGTAATCTCTGAGTTTTGGTTATTCTTACTTTCCCACTTGTCAGGCAGTGAAGCTGCAATGAAAACTATAGATAGGAAAAGGGGTGATGATGGTAGAGTTTAACACAGGGTATAGAAAATGTATACAACCCCCAGACTTAGCAAAGTAGAGGTGTGGGTAAGAGTCACTAGAAGTGCAGGTTTTGACTGGTGGATTGCCCACGAATTACAGAATCCATTACTGCAAGATGCTTAAACCCTACACACTGAGAAGGAGGCTTCCTAGAAATACAAAGCTCCTGAACACTTGCCATATGATCTTGATAAATGTTCCCAGGATTCCGAGTCCATCCTCTCCTCTCTAAAATGGGGATGTCATCTTCTTTGTTTTAATGAGTTGTTGTGAGACTCAGAAACTCTTTATAAGGTGAAAAATACAACCTAATTATTTTTCAGTAGGACTCTGGTTTACAAGTAAGTGACAGAAACCCTAATCAGAAAAATGTAAACCAAAAGAAGAAACTCTCATAGAATCAAGTGCAAGAACAAAGTTGGGTTCCAGGAATTCCTAGTAAAGCGGCCAACTCATCCCAGCTTGCCTGGAACTTTCCTGGGTTTAACACTGAAAGTCCACTGGACTGGGAAACCGCTCAGTGAAGGCTGGTCACCATCCCTCATGGCTGTGTCCCTCTGAGTGTCTGCTTCATTTTCTCCCTCTGCTGACCAGCTTTCTCCATTTCTCTGTCCACATGGTTAGAACCACAGTCAGAAGCATGTTCCAGCCTCTACTTTTGTTATAGCATGGGCAATTTCATTTCTTATTGCCCATGATGTACTATACTTTACAATAACCCCATTTTTAAAAGTCTCATACTTTGCTCTCAGGAAATAATCAAAATGATATGCTCAACATCTGTATTTTTATAAGGAAAACCTGCTTAAGGAGGCACTATACTGGATGAGTTCAGTGCACTCCTGAGATTACATATTTTCAGATGAAACCATTTAAACACACTCTTTGAGAAATCATGGAATCCAGGAAGGGTCCTTGTTTTTAAGGAACTTTCATTAAAATCTGCTCCCCTGCCTGAGAGTAAGTTCTATGAAAACAGCAACCTGGCTATTTTGCTAGCCATATTAATGCTAGTGGTAAGACCCAGTTGGTCAAGAGGATGAACATGTGAGGTAGATGAAAATGAAAACATGAAATTTAAGGGTTCAGATGTGTGTTACATAGTCTATAGGATAGAAACTCAGAGAATCAATGGAAGCTTTTGTAGAGTACTTGACTTGGTAAAGACTTGGAATGGTTGAGAATAGATATACAATGAGAAGGGAAAGCCAGCTTCTTTATTGTCTTCCTCATTTGGTTCCTGACTCACAGTAGTAAACAACAAGCATAGTCCATGTACCAGAAGACTAAACTCAAAACCCAGCTTCTGTGGATCAGGGGAATGGCTTTGCATGTTGTGTCACATAGCATTTCCCCTCTTTGAAACTTACACTCTCCAAAGATGTAGATGCAGAATAATGTCAGATGTTGGAGCTACTGACAGTTCTCTTCTTGATCAACCCCAAGTTCCTTGTATTTGAATGGATTCTTTTTAAAAGCATGCAGGTTTTATGAATGTTTTCTCTGAAATTTGATTAAACATAATGGAAAAAATAGCTGGTCTGAACCTCATTTTCACTCTCTTTTTAACCTTTCTTCCCATTTCCTCACAGCCTCTTCTTTTCTAACTGCCCAGCTCTACCTCATTCTTTCTTTTTTAGTTGAAGTATAGCTGGTTTACAATGTTGTGTCAATTTCTGCTGTACAGTGAAGTGATCCAGTTACACATATATAATTCTTTTTTATATTCTTTTCCATTATGGTTTATCATAGGATACTGAATACAGTTCTCCGTGCTATACAGTAAGACCTTGTTGTTTATCCTACCTTCTTCTTGCTCATAGATTTCTATTGGACACTTCTACTCTGGCAGTCAGCTATGGGCCTTAATTGACATGTCATTAAAATGTACTCAGGCACCATTTGAATTGGAACAAGAATAAATTCCAAGCAAAGGGCTCAAGTCAGCCTTGCAGATTTCTGTGTCAGAGTGCCCCCTCAGAGGAGCGAAGTCATTTTTTCCCATTGTCTTTCTCCAGCATTGCAGGGATTCTAAATAAGCCAAATTGGAATAAAATTTCCATGATGCTACTTCACCACTTGCATTTCAGAGTGGTGACTGCCTAACAGTTTACACTGAACCATGTAGCACTTGCGCATTTGGTCTGACAGCTCTTTTATTATAGATGAGCACCCCAGGTCTTGAGAGGTCCACTTGGTCCAATATTGGTTTCATTTGGACATTATCATTTTGATCAGCATTGTTTACTAAGCAAGCTCTGCTAAACCTCCCCCTGCACTGATTGCCTGTGGGGAGAAGTGGGCCAGCTCAGTTTCCTGGTTCCAAGAAAGAGAATTCAGCAAGCTGAGGGGCAAATTACCCCAAACTCCAGATCACTTATATAAACAGTTGTCATATGTGCCCAGGAAAGAGAAGCGCTATTGTTTGTCTTGCTCAGTTTTTCTGGAGCCAAGAAGACAATTGCTTCCATGCAAACATGGATAGATTAAATACACTACATTCTGTCCTTTTGCCATCTGCTTCTTGCTTATTTTATTTTAAGCTGCATGACTAAACTTTATTATCCGACGGTGAAGGTGGGCTCTGTCGTTGCTGTGCTCAACTCCTGGAGGCTTGGAATGACTGTGAAGTTGCAGGGCTGATCTGCAAAGACTGAGTCAGAAATCAATTGGCCACTGTGCAATGATCACTGGCTGTGTCAAATACTGAGACATTAGCATTCTAAGATTCCTCCTGGCAAGATTCACAGCAGGAGGGAGGGAGTGATGAAAGGGGAACAACAACAAAAACCTAGTTTTGTTTTATTCCTCTAAATATCTGGATTTGCATAATATCCCCCCTCTTTGTGCCTGCCTCCAAGTGCTGAGAGGAAGATTCTGTTCTCAAGCTCTACATCTCTAAACTTTTCCAGAAGCTTTTGTGGTTTCTAGTCTATCTTTCTTGTCTCCTTGCCCCAAATATCTTAAAGTCTTCCATCACTGTAAGCTAGCAGAGCACTCCTTAGGAACCTCTAACTCTTCCTTTCTACTCCCATTCATTCTAGTTTCTCCCTCTTTTAATCTGACTTCTAGAGCTGAGATTACAGTGAGGTAAGAAAGGTACTCTTCTCAGGTAGAAAATTTAAGGGGACACCAACAAACTCAGTAACCAATATAAATAATGTTTCAGTATAATATATTTTTAAAGTATGTTTCTAATTAAACTATTTTTTAAAATTTTTGAGATAATTGTAGTTTCACATGCAGCTGTAAGAAAAAATATAAAGAGAATTTCCTACCACTTCCCTTTACACAGCTTCCCCCTGATGGTAACATCTTGCACAACTATAGTAATAATCACAACCAGGAATATTGACAGTGATACAGTCAAGATATAGAGCATTTCCATCACAACAAGGGTTCCTCATGTGCCCTTTTATAGTCATACCCACTCCTGTCCAACACCTACCTCCCTCTCGGCAATCACAAGTGCCTTCTCCGTTTTAATAATTTTGTCATTTAGAGAATGGTCTATCAACTGAGTCATACGGTATATAACCCTTGGAGATTTATTTTTTTCCACTGAGCATAATTCTTTGGAGATTTATCCAGGTTGTTGTATGCATTGATAGTTTGTTCCTTTTTATTGCTGAGTAGTATTCTGTAGTGTGGATGAGCCACAGTGTGTTTATCCATTCACTCATTGAGGGGGAACTGGCTTGTTTCCACTTTGGGGCTATTTCCAATCAAGCTCCTATAAAACATCATGTATAGATTTTTGTGTGAACATAGTTTTCATTTTAGGAGGATAAATGACCAAAGCTACAATGGCTGGGTCATATGGCAGTTGCATGTTTAGGTCTTTAAGAAACTACCAAACTGTTTTCCAGAATGGCTGTACCATTTTACATTCCCACCAGCAATGTATGAGTGATCCATTTTCTCCCTCTTTACCAGCATTTTTCTTAGTCACTATTTTTCATTTTAGGCATTCTGACAGGTGAAGTGGTTTTAGTTTGCATTTCTCTAACACCAATGATATTTAACATCTTTTCATTGCTTACTTGCCATCTGTATATCCTCTTCAGAAAAACTTTTCTTCATGTCCTTTGTCTATTTCCTAATTGGATTTTTTTGGGTTTTTTTTACTGTTGAATTTCAGAGGTCTTTATATATTCTAGATGCTTGTCCTTTGTTGGATATGTGTTTTGCAAATATTCGCACCCCCCCCCCTTTCTGTAGCTTGTCTTTTTATCCTCTTCATGGAGGCTTAAAAGAGTAAAAGTTATAGATTATGATGAAGTCCAATTTATTAATAATTTTCAGTTTTGGATTGTGCTTTTAGTGTCAAGTATAAGAACTCTTTGTCTAGCCTCAGATTCCAAAGATTTCTCCTATGTTTCCTTCTAAAAGTTTTATAGTTTTATTTTTTTGTATTTAATTCCATTTTGAGTTATTTTGTTGCATAAGATATAAAACTTAGGTTGAGGTTCATTTTTGCCTATGATGTTTAATTGCTCTAGCACTATTTATTGAAAAGGCAACCTTTCCTCCCTTGAACTGTTATTGCATCCTTGTCAAAAATCAGTTGAGCATATTTGGTTTGTTTATTTCTGAGTTCTTGATTCTGTTCAATTGATCTATATGTCTACCCCTCCATCAAAGTAAATACAAAAAAAATCCATGACAAACAAAATATCAAAATTGTAAATGACACAGAATCAGGAACAGTGCTGTGTTGTGCCATATCAGAGCCTGAGGCAAAAAAAAAAAAAAAAAAAAATCAGTAATAGTGATCCTACTGGTGATTTCCAGTCATCAATATGAACAACTAATCATCTGAATGTTTTCTAACAAATCAACACACCACATACCTGTATGTAGGCTGGAAAATAATTCATTTCTTATCCAAGACATTCCCAAAACACATAACAAAGAAGGATACCAATAAAGGTAAATATAAAATGTATTTCTAAATATCTGAATAATTTTTAATTTAATATCTTTCAAAGTTTTTATCTAGATGGTTAGCACTGTGTAGATGTAGCCAATAAGAACTATAAAATACAAAAAGTTTCATGGATGGGAATATTTATCGCTACTATAGCCATTCTGTGTAATTTATTTTGTGTATTACTTAAGAAAGGGGACAAAGCAGTTGCACAGATCTTGTCCATGAAGTAATTAAATAACAAATAATAGTCACTCTCTTTAGTGATATAATATGGTGAGAATGAATTGGATCTCAACCAATTATTTTTTGCAATTTTGAAAATGTCTTTATAAGCGGGGTGAAATGAAAACTACTTAATAACTATGTCGTGGACGTCAGCAAATCTTAAAGCATACTGGCCATAAATGACAGGTAGGCCTATTCTGGGGTGTATCAGCACAAAATCTGCCCTACCACAAAGGGTGTGTAATTCAAATATAATGGTAAGAAGGACCTTTTTCTTTTATATTATGCATGTAAAATCTTCAGAATTTTTTAAATTTTGATATTCATCAGTGTCTTCTTAAATCTGTTAGCAAATATTTGTTGATAACCTTGTTCAAGATGCTCATGTACATGTATGTAATTAATTGATAAACTAAATTATTTATATACTTTGACAGGCATTTCTGAATGACAAACATAAGAAAACCTTTTTTTGTTTGTTTTTTGCTTCAAAATTAGTATACTTTATTGTAATAACAATTATTTTTATACAATTTGGATAATTGAGGTGTTAATTCTTTGCAACTATATGGATCCCAAGGGACAAAGGTATTAGGCATCTCAGTGAATTCTCTTAACAATCCTGAAAAGTATTAGCATTCCCTTTTAACAGATGGAAAAACTGATGACCTTGAAAGCAGTAGAGTTGAACCAAAACCCATGTTCTCTGACTGCTGATCCTGTTTCCTTCATCATGTATGTAAATAAACTCTCTGCAGATGACAAAGTTTTGTATGAATTATAGACATTTTTGTTCCTATTAAAAAAGAGTATTCTTCTATATGAAAATGAATGTGGAAAATGGCTTATAAACTATGACTTTGAGTAGACCCTAAATGCCAAAAGACAAGTAATCAATTTCTTGATAGTTGGTTTTGCTTTATTGTTCATTAATATCCAAATCATCTTTTGTCCCCAGGCAGAAACACGTATTTCACTTTTCTCACGTTGAGTTTTAAAATTGTTTTTTTCTGAAGAGTTACCTAAACCAACCAGTTCTGTTGATGCATTAGTTTTGTAAAAGAACAAATGTTTTGCTCAAGTAGGCCAATTTGTTAGTCTAATATCATTCAGATCCTTTCAGGCTGCATGTGAGACCTTGAATGCAGGGCTTGCATTTTAGTTATTTTTGAACATGAGAACCAGGCACATAATTGGTGTTCTGGAAAGGTTCTTGCCTCCACTTGCTGAACATCTTACTTTCCATAAAATCCTTAAGGCTGTATAACTTGTTATATTAAAACAAATTGCAGGACTCCTATGTTGATAAATTAGAAAACTCCCCACGATTTTCCTTCTCTGGCTCCCCACCACCTTTGACCTTCCACCTTCTTCTATTGTCCTATTTGTTATGGTCCCTGGCACATGCCTGTTTCACAAAGTGTCAGAAATAGATTAATGGGTGTCACTGTAAAAAAGAAGAAAACATAAAGCTTACCATTTCTCAATGTTTACTGAAGTGACAACCTAATAATATTTTGGGTGGTGGGGCAGAGGGGAGAACCACATGACTCAGCCCAGGAAACTTGCAAAATGATTCAATTAAATTGGAAATATTAATTTATTTGAGTGAACATCTGTCAGCCTTCCTCTGTTCAGTCCAATGTTAATTTTATATTGACTCCAATTTCATGAATTCATTGCTGGTATAAGATTACATGCTCACCAATATTTTCACAAATGTGCCACATTACCCAGATATACCTCTTTCAACAGCATGTAATTATGATGAGTATAGATAACAGAGACTGAACTGTTTTAGTGATTTATTGGAAGGGATTGTTTTAGAAGGGACAAAATGTTCCTATAGAATGAGCAACAGTAACCATTTGCATGAAGGAGCTCAAAAGTAAAAAATGTAGAAAAGAGTAAAAAGGAAAAGGCACAGAACTGACAACCAAAGCAATAGGTAGAAAGAAGAGAGTAGAGCAGGTACACACATATTGTATATTTTTTAAAAAAAGAATGTTAAGAATGATGCATGACCTACAGATGGTCACAAAATTTTTTGGAAGGATATGGAAGAAATAATAGCCTTTGAATTTAACCTGGAGAAAATTATTGGTGATTCTAGAGAGAGTGCTTCTGTTTGTTATAGTGAAAACACCTAAGGCAGCTGGTAGAACCATAACAAGTAATCAGTTATCTGCATTTGGAGGTGTACATTAAGAGGAAAGTTCCCAGTAGAAAATGGTTGGACATAAACTATTCTATCCCCATATGCTTCCAGGGATGTGGTCAACATCCCTTCCTCCCCTGAGTGCCTGTAGTCTATCCATCTGTGACCCTCATTTGACACTTAGAACCTGCTGGCTTGTATTGTTCTTTATTTCTTAAAGAGTTAGGCTACTTCCAAAACAGGCTGCAAGCCCTTTAACATCTGCTTTGAATTATCTGCCACAATGCCTTGTACATAACTGTAGTGACAGCAATAGTTGTCGAGGTAGTAATGATAAAAGTAGTACTAGAAATAGCTGTTACTACGACTGTGCTAAGTATTTTATATGTTTTATCTCATTTAATCTTTCTCCCAGGGTAGCTATCATTATTATCTACCATCATCCTCAAATTGAAAGTAAGGATGCTGAGACGCAGATTTCAAATAGCTTGCTTCTGCTCATATAGCTTGTAGGTGGCAGAGTTGGGATTCAAATTCAAGAGTTTCAGTGGCCCAGCTTTAGTGGGGAGGATTTGGTACATTCTTTTTCTTTCACTGACATCTAAATTTCTAAACAATGAGAATTTTATCAAGATATCAGGGCAATGAGTTGTTTTATGCTTATCACTGGAATCCTAAATTCTTTTGGCTTTTATGATTTTTAACCAACAGCAAAATGGTTTACATCTGAGAGCAGCTTGAGGTCATGGTGGCTCTGGTGAAGGTGGGGGATCTGAAAAAAAGCACTAGATCTCTGACCAGAAAGGTAGATAAGCAGTATAGAGCACATTGTCTGTCAAATCAACCACTCATGGAAACAGAGCACAGGAAGGTCAGACAGGCGTTGACAGATAAAACATAGAACACCCATTTAAATTTGAATTTCAGATAAACAACAAAAAAATGGTAGTATAAATCTATTCCCAATATTACACGGGACATGCTTATACTAAAAAAAATCATCTTAAAATATAAAATCTAAATTTACCTGGATATTCTATGTTTTTATTTGCTAAATCTGACAACCTTAACGCTGGTGCATATTTCCTGCATCATTTGAGATGCTGAGGAAGTAGAGCTGAAGCCTAAGCCAGGAACAGAGGAAGAAAAGGAACATTTCTGTCATTCTTTTGAAAACCAGAACTGCTGTCAAGTAAATTTGACCAGCTTAAAAGAAATAGTGCTTTTGTTTTGTTTTCAGTCTGAATCATATTCATTCAAAATACAGAAAATTATTTAACTAAAAAATATTCTTCAGTTATTTGTATTTTTCTATCTCACATACAAAAAAGAACTTGTAGACCTTAATGCCGCTTCTACATGCAATAATTGATTTTATTAGTTTTATGGGTTCTGCAAGGGAAACACAAGAAATTGGGTTCTAGTTATGATGTGTGAAATGTGTCCACTCAGAATCCGGGGAACCATTTATTTTCTCCCAGCAGTCCCATCTGTCTAGTCTTCAGCAGGAAACCACAGGGCCTTTGAATTGTAAAAGGACTTCAGAGGCATGGACAGATTTGTCTGCGGATTTGTGGTTCAATTGAAACTCTCCCTGTGATAACTCAGATGATCATATTTCTGAAGTTCCATCAGACCAAATTTGCTCTAAACATGACACTTAGGAAATAGGAGCTAGTCCCTGACCCAGTCTAGCGGATTGCAGTCAGCACCCAGGAACCCTAGTAGGATTTGGGGAGCTTGGACACATCTCACAAATGGTCTCCAGGGGATGCAGTTCCCACAGGTCAAGAACTTGAACTGACTTTCCTTTCTCCCCTCTCATTGCCCTCACCTCCTATTCTTCCCAACACCGCTCCTTTACTCTCAGAGTTCGATTTGTTGTGTGGGACATTGTAACCCCCTTCTGGGAGACACAGTGCCAAGTTCCTCTTGGAATGAGAGAGAGATTCTGGTTAGCCTAAATGTTCATATTATAGAAACATTTCAGAGGGACAAAGAAGCAGATCCGGCAATCCATATTTCTTTAATTCATCAGAAAGTGTCTTTCGATTTTTTTAAAGTTTAAGAATAAACTACTTACTTAATTCCTAACGGTGACCAATCACTTTGTGCTAGCATTACAAAGAGTATGATTTCATCCCAAAGTTCTCCATTTTGTCAATCTAAATAGCTTGTGATAAGATATTTTCCCAATCAAAATGTCAATTCTCTGAACTTCTTTCTATGTTATCCTTCTAAGTTAATCCCATTGAAAAATGAAGTAATTTTCATCTCATGAAACTAGGTTCTAGAAGGAACACATTAAGACATGAGGCAAATCTCTTTAAGATTTCATGATTTAACTATATCTGTGGTATCACAGGGAAATGTTAAATCACTATCGTTCCTGTTGGTTATTTATTTTAGAAGAAAAATGTAAGAAGCCACTGACCTTATCAAATTGGAAAAAAAAAAAAGAAATCTTAAAACTCAGAATATAAATACCCACTTAATTAGAAAAATAACGTTCCATTGAATTTCAGAAAAAGAATTCAATTGTTTATGATGAATGACAATGCTTCTAAAAATACATGTATGTGAATATAAACATTTGCATCTAAGATTTGTTTTGTCCTCATACAATTTTACTGTTATAAAATGAAATTCTGCTGCTGTCTAGATTATAAGGTTGATGAAATGATATATTTTGAAACAATCCAAGTTTTTACTTTGGAAAAATAGTAGTGTTGCAGGGATAACTGTTACTAACTGAAATACTGTCAGTATTTCAATTTTCTAATTGCCAACAATTTATTTAAATGTTTTCTTGGAATACTTTGCAGCCCTGAAAATTTAAAGACCAATCAAAGAGGTGGAGTAGTTAGTTCCAAGGCCCATGTGTCTGACAGTAGCTTCTGCCCTACAGTGGTTAAAATATTCAAGATTCCAGGAATTTCACAAGAATATCTTAGGAAAATACCAGGAATGTCATGTATTTTGAGCATGAAATTTGTCTTTGACATACATGTGTTTTTTATCATAAACTGAATAAATTTGGTGTTATTTTCTCCTACAAATTGGCTGTAGCTTACATTTCCCTTTGCATTTCTTTTAGAGGGAAAAAAACAGCATAGGACATTGCAGGACTCTTGACCATTGAATCAGGAGAGGACTTATTCTCCAATGTCCAGCAGCTGATGACTCAGCTTGTGGATGACTTTGGACTCTTGCTTTTCTGTGCCAGCACCTGCTTTGAGGTTATAAATTTCTCATTAATATCTCCACCGGACAGAATAAGGAAAAGTGTCAAAACAAAATAAAATAATTATTTTTTTTCTGTTTCTTTCAAAACACAGATATTAAGCACAGTAGAAACTACTATAAATGGCATTAATAAACTGTGTGGATTTTTTCATTGACACTTTTATTTTAAAAAAAAACTGAACAACTACTATGAATAGGTGCAATGAAGAATACCATGGTGAAATAAGTACACAGACAAAACTCAAACAGAAAACTACTTTATAGTCTGAATTTTACCAGCTTAGATTTACAGATAATCAGGAGTGGACTCCTCTGGCCTCTTTGTGTGTCATGAATGTGTGTATGTCATGCATTTGAGTGTGTGTCTGTATGTCATGTCTGTGTTCCAGCCAGACAAATCGATTGCTCTGGTTTTTTGCCTCCAGATTAGACAGATTAGATTACATGAAGGGATAAACCCATAGCAGGGGCTACCACCCAACCTAGCTACTCTTTTCATGACGTAGGTAGAAAGTGATGAGTTGTAGCATTCTCCATATCCCCATATCCAATATTTATATCTAGTACTATCACAGAAATTATATGTATAAAAATGCAGGTTGCTGAATTATTAACATTATTTCTATTAATTTAATGAGATATATTTGTAAATTACAAATAGTTTCCAAAAGGCCAAAATCATTTAAACTAATTGATACATTATACAACCTAACTGTGTAATTGATTTTTTTAAATGAACTGGTCTTTGAGTGTTCAGTATCCTATAATAATTGGTTTCTAATAAATGGTATAAATAAATGAGTGATTAATGTACTTATATAGAAAGCAGTTGGTATTTCTTTAGTTTGCCTGAAAGACCCAGTATACTGATGCAGAAAGTCCATTAGAATACTCAGCATTATTTAAGTCAGAATGTCATTGTTGCAAACTGAAAATTTTAGACTGCAATGAAAAATGCCCATCACTCATTCTTTGACTCTGAATGCAAATGATCACTTAGTTTAATAAATAAAATATATCATTTACTTTAGATGTAAGGTTAACTGAATTATGCATTGTGAGGACTGAGAGGTTCCAAATACTTAGGTTCCTAGGGTTGATCTCAGCGATGAATGAAGAGGTAGCAGTTTCCTTTACAACAGAAAAAGCTTCTGTCAGCAGAAGATATTTACAAAAGCACATTAAATAATGAGTGTGTTGGGGCTGTTTTTCACGTTGATTGGGAAGGACATTCTCTTTTAAGAAGAGATATATGACTGCATATAGGAGACCTCCTGGTCACTGGCCAACTGTTAATGTTCAGCACTTAGTATCTCTGGCTCAGAGCCAGTCTTAGCATCTCAGGATCTGTTAAGTTGTTCCTTCTCCTAAAAGGCAATTGGCACTTGAGAGCAATTCTGACATCCAAATGGAAACTGTAAGCCAGAAAACACAGAAGGAAATAAGTGGAACTATTGCATAGATATTAGAGGTACCTCTGCTGTTTATTCACAAGTGTCAGAATGGCATACAACAGGCAAGGAACCTGTGTTACTGGTTGGCTCTGTAAAACCAATTCTTCCTTCTGTGTGTACCAGGACTATTTCCTGTTGAGGGCTTTCCCTCTGTATCATTGAGTACAGCTTGGTGGTACTATCAGTCAAGGAACCCCATCCTTCTTCTATCCAGGTGGCAAGCATGTGACCTAAGTTCCTTCCCTAAAATATAAATCATGGCAGGGAATTAATATGTTTGGATGTGACTCATTCCAGGCATAGTGCCTGGAGAAGACTGTCATGATTCCTATAGAGATGATCCTGAGTCCCTGGAAGCTGCCTGGCTCCTGTCCTTTCTCTGCCTGGTTTTCAGCCTCTTCTTGATCCTGAAACTTTCTCATAATCTTGCAATATATTGTTTTTTCTTCTTAAGTTAGCCAAATTCTGCCTCCTGCTGCTGACACCCACAAACTCCAACTGACAAAAGTTTCTTATTTTTTGGTTAGTTTGAGGTTGAAGAATAAATAGGAAAAAAAAAACCCTAATGTTTAGTAGCTAGTTTGTGGTAGCATAATTAATCACTGGTCCAGGAAGTATAAGAGAGTCATATCAAGTTAATACAATTAAAAGCATCATCATTCTTTTCAAATACTGCATCTTTCATCCTAATCTAATCTACTAAGCATTGGTCCAGTTAGTCAACTCAACAAATTCCAGGGCTATTTTCAACCAACAGTTGTTTATTTTTGTTGTATCAGTTGAGATATATATATATATTTGTTGTTGTTGTTGTTGTTGTTATATTAGATTATAGATTTCTCAAGGATTGCTGTGCTTTATAAAAGTAAGTTTTCAGTTTCACTCACCACTCAATCTTCCCTCTTGCAGCTGCAATATCTAGTCTTCCTAAATGCTGCTTTCAAAAGGTGGAAGAACAAGAGTGAGAGATCTTCTTTCTCAGGGATGCACATTATCTCCTTACTTTTTACTTTACCTTTATGTTCTCCTCCTTCCACAATCTGGGATAATTGGTTTCAAGTCTTGGAAGTTGGGAGGAAGGTGTGTGGTAAGCCTTGCTTTTCCCCATCACTTATTCACCCCCAATTATGTTTTAATATACAAATCCTTCCTCTTTGTTTAGACTTAAGATTTTGAACCTCAGAAGCCAAGGTGTCCTGGTGAACAATTAAAGTATACACTAGTTAAAATTTCAAAATATTACCCTGCCATACTATAATGATTCTTCATTGTTTAACAGGTCAAAATTCATCATATGGAAATTCCTACTTTGGTTCAATTTGATTAATCTTATTTCTAATAAAATACTTACAGGAAACAACAGATTTATTGGGTTGTGTTGGTGGGAAGTAAGTGTGTCCCTACCAGGCTTTGTTAGTCTGCACCTGTGTGCCCAGTGACCAGAAAGACTCCATCATGGAAGCTGGGCAGAACTTTATGGAGGTGGTCCTCTTAGCCAGCTTCCTCCTGAAAAATACTTTATTAACTTATGCCTGAATTATTGTGAATGGGGAAAACTAATGTCCCATGAGATATATTTCATAGGCTTTTCAGGGGAGCAGAAACCAATAAAAGTATGATCGACTCTGTCAATATAAGCCAAACCTTTGGGCAAGGACTCCAGTGGCACAAGGTTTTTACATTTCTTCACAGAAAATTTCATTTCCTAACTATATTTGGCTTATTCTTATTACTTGGTGTTTGAACACTAACCATTTGGGAGCAAAGAGAGATGAGCCAGAGTGTCCAGGGGAAATCACGCTGGAATTACAACTTTGACCAAAAATGTTGAGTTTGCACACATGTAATGGGAACACAAGCTGTTATTCCCTTGATAACTCCTCAGAAAGTCTGATATATATAACTTCCCTCATATATTGGATTCTTGGCTGAGATTGAGCCAAGAACTGTTAAGATACTCCCTGCCACTGAGATGCTATTTTTCAATAATATTGACTTTTAAAAAAGAAGAGGATTAAACTAAGAATGGAGACCTGAACTTTCATCTTAGCTTCAACACTCACTTTCCAAAGAATTTAAACTCAGAAACGCTCATCCTAATTCTTTCAAATGACAGTTTCATATAAATGCAATCAAAATGATGGTATTGACCAGTAATATTCAGTAAAATTTATTTAGAAACCATGCTTATAAAATTCTTCAGTGGTCAAAAGGAATACATTTAAAGTAGAATTTTTATAAATGCAATGTTTAGGGATGGAGATGTTACATTAACAAATCTGTGAATACAGGAAATTATCATTGGCTAATAGTTAAGAGGAAAATCTTGTTTCCAAGGAAAGCAGACTATTTTTATTCCCTGCTTATTTTGACTTTCATTCTACCTTTCAGAGTTTAGAAGATCAAATAATTCAAATGAAATGTTTTTCACAGATTTGTAACACCCCATAATGTCATAAAATTCTTATAAAATAAATCTAAGTAACATTAATATCAACCCAATAAAGTATTATAAAATAAATTAGTACAATTAGCCCTGTTTGGGGCAAAAGGTTCTGGGAGATAGAATGGGACTTGAGAT
Source organism: Hyperoodon ampullatus (assembly GCF_949752795.1). Taxonomy (NCBI): domain Eukaryota; kingdom Metazoa; phylum Chordata; class Mammalia; order Artiodactyla; family Ziphiidae; genus Hyperoodon; species Hyperoodon ampullatus. Next base: position 36,623,212 of record NC_136930.1, read on the forward strand.
CAACCTATTCCAAAAACAAAACAAAACAAAGAAAACACATGAAAAAAGCATGTGGGTTAACTAGTTTTTTAGTAAGATACTAAGCATAAACTTTGGGAGAATCTCACATTATGATTGATTATAACTAGAAAAGAAGACAAGGAAGACTGACTTTTATGCTGAGAGTTTGGGGAAAACATGTCTGAGACATGCCCTTCACATATAGGACAGTGTCTTCTAGGTGAGAAAAAATATTTTATTTCTTTTATTTCTTTATGATTATTAGTCCACTGGTTATGTAGACATGTGAAGAAAGCACTCAGTCCTTTCCAACATTCTCCCAGACAGAGGCACCCTGATCAGCACAAAACGAAGGAGAAAAGGCAAGCAAATTGCACCTTCCCCCTGTGGACGAAGATAGTCCTAAGACAGATCAACCAACAACACGAACAGAATAGCTCTAAATTCTTAGTGAGCTATTTACTTGGTAAAGAAGAAACCCAGGTCATCACATCCACCATGAGCAAGGGACTCTCAAACAGAACAGGACCAAGATGAGTCCAGCTGCCATGGTGTGAAGAGCAACCACCAGACTTCAGGGCTCAGAGATGTTGGGGGTCAGAAGTTCCTGCTGGCACTTGCATTGTGAGACTCATCTGAGGATACAGACAAGGTGTTCATGCTGCTGAGGGTTCATATCAATTGTTTGTAGGGTTTTTTTATTTTACATTTTTTTAATATTAAGAAGTTTTAAAAATTTTTTTACAAGTTGCCTAAATCTAAATACCAGTTCTTTGAACTACTTCAGAAAAACTGATTTTAGCTTTCACTTTTGAAATTAAGAGGAAAAACAACTAAAAAGTCATTTTAGTGTGGGGTTTGAATCACTTTACCATTAGAAATTGTCTCATTAGCTAAGTTAATAAGGAGTGGCATTAGAATTTTGCTCTTATTCAGATCACGTAAAAACCATCAATGATCATTGTTAAATGAAGTGATTCTTAAACAAATAAGCATGTGACTCTAAGTCCTTTGAGCTTTGTGGAGTCAGAAGCAATGCAGCTTAGATGGAAGCCATACCAGAGCTGAGGACACCTGAGTCAGAGGCTCTAGCTCATCTACAGCTGTTCCAAGAAAGTGAATGCATAAACTATGTCTAGTAAGTAAATTGTAAACAAATGATCTGTGCATTCTATACTGAAGATTTAGGCTCCATATGCTTATAAAGTGAAAAGTGTATATACACACACACATATAGTAATAATTCACATTATTATAAAAAACATTTCTGACACATACATTCTCAGGAGAAGTAACTGCATTCTTTTTTTTTTTTTTTTTTTTTTTTTTTTTTTTTTTTTTTTTGCGGTACGCGGGCCTCTCACCGTTGTGGCCTCTCCCTTTACGGAGCACAGGCTCCGGATGCGCAGGCCCAGCGGCCATGGCTCACGGGCCCAGCTCCGCGGCACATGGGATCCTCCCGGACCGGGGCACGAACCCGTATCCCCTGCATCGGCAGGCGGACTCTCAACCACTGCGCCACCAGGGAGGCCCGTAACTGCATTCTTTTCTGATAGTTACCTTTATTTTTCCAATCATATTTAAATTCCTAGATGGAGAAAACCAGCCATATCCATCTTTGGAAGGCAGTCTGATAGAGAGCATGGACTTTGGAGCCACAGAAACATGGGTTCAAGTCCAGAAGTCTCAGATTTTCTGACCCTCAGGCTTTTCATTTGTAGATGAACAAATAATTCCTTGAACTACTAGGTACTCCACTCATGCTGACCTTCTCCTTTCTTAGTAGTCAGGACCCATATGTTTTGCACAAGTAAGACCTCAGTTCACATTTATTGAATTAATTCATAACTAGCTGCCACAAATTCAAATCAAAATCCTTTCCTATATATCAGCCTTTGTTTGTTTACTTGTCTGATGCAAGAACATGAATCATTCCTCTTTCGTTTGACTTCTACACTGAGCTGATTAATACACTTCTCACCTTGTTCAACTTCCCTTTCTCTAAAGAACAGTTTTCTTTCCAAACTCGCAGAGGTAGTACTCGCCCAGCCTTTGTGCAGAAATGTCCAATGAATGTACAGGATGAAAAGTGGTGCAAGAATCATTCACATTTTGGCAAGTAATCTGCAATGTAACCTGGAGCGAAGCGCTCTACTCCATAGGGGTGATGGTTTCCACATGGCCAATCATACAGGCTCTCTCCTACTCGATCCTGGAAGATGGAGAAACTGGCCAATCTGCAATGGGTGGAGATTGGGCAGGGCATGCAGAGACACTGATGAGACTGGCTGCCAATAACAGGTCCTTATTGTTTTTCTGGATGGTCTTTCACTTCTAATTCTTAATCACACTTATCCTTAAAATAAGTCTCCTTTTCCTTAGAGTGACTTATGTGAGTCTCAGATCCAGGCAACCAAAAGAATAAAAGAAATTAAGCTTTTTGCCACAACTTTCATCCGAAGTACATTCCAGTCCTTGGCTACATTGCTGAGGCTACACTAGGAAGACACCTGTAAGGAATGTACTGCAAACGTGGCATTTCTTTGACTCAGGCACCCCTGCCCTTGTCCAATTACACTATTCTATTTGCATGTGTTCCCCTTGGGATACTCTCTGTGCCACATCCCAGCTCCACAGCATGGGCAATCTTAGGTAAGTAAAAGCAGAACCCTGCCCTTATGCAATTTAAAAAACCATGCTGTCTCAGAGAAGAAACAAATACAAGTGGGCAGAGCCTGTTCATAGCACACACCCTGTGCAGAAGGAGTTATTCGTACATAATGTTCTTATCTCCCTTTGAGAAGTTGTGTACGCTCCATGAAACTTCTGAATGCTGCAGAAGTTTGGGCAGCTCACTCTGAGGGGTTTATACCACTTTCGGCTCCCAGGATGTCCTGTTTCACTTGGCAAATTCTTTGAGCTCCACTGAATCCCCCTGTGAGGCAGAGAGCAGAATCTTGTGTCTAGCAAAGAAGGAAGAATACACACACACACACACACACACACTCCGAGTCCTTATTGACTATACACTACTTGGACTATTAAAGGAGGAAGGTGAGAGTTGAAATGCATTACTTGCATTCCAGGCAGCAATCAACTACATTTTGTTTTATAGCACTGATCAGAGTTTTACTAGGCTACACTTAGAGAAGTCATCATTTGTTTTTAATTTTCAGAGAGTGCAGGTGGGATGAAGTGTGGTTATCAGCACTCCAAGCCAAAGGCTGGGAGTAGAAAGCACAGAGGTGTCCATGTATCCAAAAATAATCCCTAGCACAAAAACAGGCAGCGGCCTTATTCACCACCAGTAGTAAATGGTTGAGAGAAGTGGGAAACGTGGAGCCCCAGACACTTTATCTCCTGGGGCATGTTTATGTGATTGAAAGGGAAAAGCCCACTCAACCAGCATCACATAAAAGGAGCTTCTGTGTTGGCAAAGTGCTCCTGCAGTTCACTCACCCTCTTCTCCTGGAATAGCACTTGACCAAAGCAGGCAAGATGCACCAGCTCCTACGTCACTTCCACACCCCGATTTCAGACATCAGGGTGCTGCCTCTGGTCTGGGCGCTTACGGCAGTGTGCCAAAATATTATCTGTCTCTGTGACCTGCTAATTGAGGCAACCAAACAGCAATGTTGTTTAACCAAGTCTGATTGATTGTTCTCTTTTCCCTTTGGGAATTCGACGGAGGTGAGTTATCGTTCAGGGAAAGTGAGCAGCATGACTGTGGCTGGGGTCACATGGGTGGAAATGGTGGAAATGCAAGCAGACCCAGTATCTCCCAATCCTACCAGGGTACAAATTACTAACAGCTCTCGTCCTGGGATTCAGTATCATTTTGCAAATGGAGAGAGATCATTTTAAAAGTTCAGGTTGAACCAATTTACCATATGACTCAACAACTCCACTACTAGTAATCCACCCAAGAGAAATGAAAATATTTCCAAAGGTTCATCAGTTGGTGAACAGATAAACATAATGTGGTGTGTCTATTTGATGGAATACTATTCAGCCATAAAGAGGTATGAAAATACTGACATATGCTACAACATGGGTAAACATCAAAAATATTGTGCTAAGTTAAAGAAGCCAGACATAAAAGACTGCATATTGTATGATTTTATTTATATGAAAGTTCCAGAAAAGGCAAATCTATAAAGACCTAAAACAGGTTAGTGGTTGCCTAAATCTTGGGGCGGGCACAGGGCTGACTGCAAATCGGCACATGGAATCTTTTGAAAGTGATAGAAATGTTCTAAAATTGAACTGTGGTGATAGCTGCACAACTCTGTAAGTTTATTAAAGATCACTGAATTGTGCAGTCAAATGGGTGAATTTTACAGTACGTAAATTATACCTCAATAAAGCTATTTAAGTAAAAATATCCCAGGTTGATCATTCAGCTTATATAAGATAAGGGAAAGGAAAAATGACATTGTGCTGAAAGTTTCTCATGTTCATGGAAATCACCTGAGCCCTTTCCATCTGTGCATTTTTACCTCAGTCATCCCAGGTGAGTGGCCAGCATGCATTCGGTCTAAATTACCTTCTTTTGGGTCTCTTTCTTTGCCTACCAAATGTTAGAGAATTTCAGGTAGAAAGAATTGGGGAAGGGAAATGATTACCTTTACATTCCATTTTTTTTACTTGTCACAGTGAAAAAGTAGGCAAAACATGAATATTGGCATCAGAAAATTGCTCTTTATAATTTTATACTTCCTCTATAAAAAGTATTTGGGCAGCCATTTCCATAACCTAGGCTGGAATCCTACAAAAGCATAACACATGTAGAGTAGACCACTGCATGTATGACTGTTACGAGGATGGGGAAGATTATAATTCAGTAGACACTAGAAAGTCCACTGGGGAGAAACTTCTTCCTCTTGCCTCCAGAGGCATCTGACCCACAGTAGCCATGGTGTGTAGCTTCAGTAGCACATGCTTACAGATTAGTGAACATCAGAAACATTTGTTTTATTAAGTAGTTGCATAATAGCCTTTTATTTTTGATTATTTATGCATTAGCAGCAAGCAATGGAGATGTGCTATGTAGGAAAGTTATTATTTGCTAATTTGATGCTTTTAAAATACACGGCACACTATTATGTATCATGCATTACAATTACAACAACAGTTTAATTAATCACCAGCACCCTGTTTTGTACCAATCTACAGCAGAATTCTGGGTAATGGTGTTGTTTACCATTTAGCAAGTAGCTACATTTCACTCTGTTTCACTACATTAAACTGCTCAAATAAAGCAAACGGATATTGAAAAGAGTTGGCCATCTGCCTTTATTTTCTTTTACTTTTGTTTAAAAAAAAAAAAAACAACTCTCAAAAGAGAAAGAACACAGCCATGAAACTGATAGTGACAAAAAGCACTCTTTTTTTTTTTTTTTTTTTAATCAGGTCAGAATCTCATCTCAATGCAGTTCTGATGAATAGTTTAAAAAATAAAAAAGAAGTCCTCTTTGTGGATTTGGAGTGGGTCTCAAGACCAGCCGTGAAGCCTAATGATTATTTAACGGTGCCTCACTTGAGGCTGGCTTCTGAGAGCCTCCTCCCCCCCTTAAGAGTTTGATGAATAGGTCTTGTGACAGCCATTTAGGAATAAACAAGAATTCATCAGTCTGCATAAGAAGAAGCCAGTTTATAGATTAAATTTCCTGAGGTAATTCATGAGGTCAGTCCCATTTAGATGGAGACTGTTAGGGCCTGGCTCTCGAGAGTGGCCATACAGGGGAGTCACTCCAATGGACCCCGCTCACACAAAGCCCCCTTTCAGGGAGAAGCCTGCCATTTTTATGACCCTGCTGCTAGGATGCACATCAACTTGTCACTGTGCAGATCTGCTAGGGCAAGACCTCATCACTCTATTAAAGAGCTCTGTGACCCTATTGATTTGAAGTATTTAAAGCAGGGGTGAGGTTCAAAGCAATTTCTTTTCTATACTATTACTCAGTCTCTCTGTGTCTTGGCTCTAAAACATCTGCTGTCAGTTCCTTTCTGTCGTCTGATTCTGGAATCTGTCACTGGAGAACAGAGTAGTTTTATTTAAAATAAATTGGATTCCTTTTCAGTTTTCAGCATCTTACATTGTGATCAATGGTTTATGCTCCTTCATCTGCCAGGAGACTTAACTGCAAGTGTATCCTTTTATGTCTCTTTAGGGCAAGACTGAAGCAGCATTAGCCTCTGAGGCTTTACAATAGAATCAAGCCTTAGAAGTAGGTAGCAGCCACCAGCTCCTGTAATTGGCCAATCAACAAAAATAACAACCTTTCATTAAAAAATATACAACAAGAAGGAAAGAGGGGGAAAAAAATTCATCTCCAACTGTGGCTCCAGGACCCAAATGCTAATAGTATCTTTTTTACTTTTATTTGCTCCAAGAAATGAAAACAGAGTACACAACTCAGTTATTTTTAAATGTCCACAGGTAAGACAAAACTGAGAGTCAGTTTTGAAAGGTGTTTTAGAAAACAATGCAGGCTGCCATACTTGTTCTGTGAAACAGCAGAAACCAGAGTACCTTCTGGATAGTTAATAATACATTAGGCACTGTGCATGCATTCCTGAAGTCATAGTGGGAAACTGGTAGCCTTTAACTGGTCTTGTTGGGAGACTGTCCTCAGCCAGTGTTATCAGGAAATTTGAACAGCCAAACCTGAGTTACAACATTATATTTTCAAAAACTAGAAAATACTGTTTTCAATAATTATTTTAAGCTCATGAGCAAAGGAGAGAATACAAAAGTTCAGGATTGGTGTTCGATTTAACATTGTTACCAATAAGTCCAAAAAAGTTGCTTAGCCTCCTGGTACTTCATGTATAGACCAGGGGTATCCAATGACAATAGAAACACAAAGCACTTCATTTCTAGGAGTCTCTTTTAAGTGTATCTTATATTATTCCCTGGTCTCTGTGTGGACAGCATTTCTCTAAGAGGAAATATTCTCACGGAATCAGCTATCACCTCACTTCATATGACTCCCAATTCTTCATGTCCATCCTTGACAGCCTCTTTGGCTCTGGTCAGAGCTAGGGTCAGGTGTCCAAGCCTGTGGGCTATCTCCCCTCCCCTCCAATGCAACCTGTTTAAACTTGAAACCTTACTTGACATCCATCCTACAGTCATCTTTTCAAATTCAGCATTCTGTCATCTAAATGGTGCTTAATGTCTTCTTGGTCACATAAGCCTTTCCCCCATACCCTATCAGGTGCTCAGTCTTATAGAATCTGCCACTGGAATGTCTCTGACCCCACAGCTTCTCCAGAGCCTTAAGATCTGGGTCATCTCCACTCGGATCTTTGGTACATTTCACCAACTGTTGTTTCCAAATTGGTTCATCTGGCTTTTGCCTATCTTTCACCCCAAAGGAATCCTCAGAAACCAAGTTTTGACAAAGACACTGGACTATTGTTCCATACGACCCAGGAAACAAAACCCAATTTCCTCAGCCTGGCATTCAGAGGCCTTGCGATTCCAATCCCTGCTCTCTTCCGCCCATACTATGCTTCAGTCTAACAAAGCCATTGGCCATTCCAGTCTTCACGTCTTCTCTCTCCACACACTCTCCCTATGGGAGCTCATCCACTAGAAGGCTTCAGAAAGCATCCCTATGCTAAAGACTTCTAGCTCCAGTACCATCTTTCTATGAGCTCCAGACCTGTGGATCCAACTGCTAGTGGAATCTCCTCTCAGACGTGTCCCAGGCAATTAGAACTCAACAAAGCTCAAAGTTATCTCATCATCTACTCTCTCAGATTGTTGCCTTTCAGTAAATAGTGACACTATTCACCAAGTTACTCATACCAGGAGTCTTCCTCCCCATCACCCCTAACAGCAAGTCAATTATTGACTCTTATTTCTTCTGCTGTCTTCACACCTCTCATCTCCTCATCTCCACTGCCTCCACTCTGGTTTGGCATCCTCTCCAGTTCAACTTTGAAACATCCTGTCCCAGGATTCAGTTGAAGAGTTATTGTCTTGCTTCTTCAGGGAGAACTGAGACCCCATTATACATTGCACATACCGATATTATTTCACATGTCAAGGTTTTGCATTTATTTGTAGGAACCACTTCATATAGAGCCCATAAAAATATTTATTGAATGAGTAAATGAACAAATAAACAGTCAGTCCTAACAGGAGGAAACAGAACTAAGTTTTCCTTTTTCTAGCTTAGGCTAATGTAGAATTAATGCCCAGTTAACTAATGTAAGCATACAAATGAATATTGATAATGTTCACCACAAGATCTAACCCATTTTTAGTTTTAATACAATTTACTATGACTGCTAATATGTTTAAGTATACAGAAAAATAGCTCATTTTTACTATAGCCTTTCTTCTTTGTGAACATTCTAATGTCATGTCTATAGGTTATAATGACATAAATATGAAAATTGCATCATTTATTCTATGCTTTTTTTTTTAAGGTAGTTGTGCCTCAGATGATGCAATATGTTGAATTCTTGTTGATCAGAACATATTGCAAACCTTTTTTTTTATTTTGTAACTCTAAATGTCTATCCTTTCTAGCTCTTTTATTTGTTTTGTTTGGTTTGATTTGGTTTCCAGCACAAAAATTGTGGTGCCGTAGCTTTGAGGTCAACAGTAAGTACACTGGTTCAGGTCTCCCTGAAATTTTTCAATAAAGATAGCACAAAAGATTTGAAGGAGATAATAGTTTCTGTTCAGATCCTCTGAGGAAGTAATAAATCATATTCGACAGTATTTTTTATACCTTTAATTTGGAAGAGGAAAGAGTGAGAAAAACTTGTGGATGTCAATACAAGCAGAACACCATTACAAGCAGATATCATCTTGAGTGTGCAGTGCTGAATATGTTGGAATTTATGGCACGTGTTCATAGAGTGTATTTCAGAAAGAAACTAAAATTAATGAACCAACTGTGCTCCATTCAAAGAAAAGTAAGATAAAAAAAATTCCTATCTACAAAGAACTGATGATTTCATATTTGAGTACCACTGTTAAAAAAAATCTAAATGTTAAGTCTGCCCAACTTCAAACCCACTCTCTTTGCTAATCTAATAGCTTCTACTTTCCAGACTAGGGAGAAATGATCTTGTTTATTTTTTTCAAACAATTATTTGGATCTTAGAGTAGACACAGAGGAAACTTCAACTAAAACTATAAATATGTCTTTTTATTTTCTGCATAGGTGCATGTACCGAGACATTGATGTGAAATCAAAGAATAGAGGCTTTCTCTTCTCAAAAGATAAGGACACAATAAATTAGGTGGAAGAAAGGTATATTTCCTGATAAATCTCCCATATATCAGTTTGAAAATTCTGCCATTTGTGTATGCTGATCTTTCACCAAAGTTCTATATATTTTTCTGTAGAAAGTGTATTCAGGATGCTCATTTTATGCAAATGCATCAGGTTTATAATTCTAAATATTGAGTTCCTCTGTTACCACCAAAAATATAGTAGTTGAGATATTTAACAAAATCATAAATAAAAATAGTTTTTTTTCCATTTCTAGGAATAAATGATTAAGATATTTATAAACTGAGCCTAAAGTTTTTCTTTGAAATTGTTAGTGAATCACCAAGGAAGAAAAATATTCATCCATTGTCTTTTTACTAGTACAATTCAAATTTCTCAGATTAGATCTTAGGTCTGTTTCTTTCTTTTTTTTTTTTTTTTCTTTTTGGAAAAGAATATTGGAGAACCAATATGAACAAACAATTCAGAAATTAAAACCATCCTCCCATTTACATTTTATTTCAAGACGGTGTCGCTTTACTATCTACCTTGATTATAAACCATTATGGCACAGTATAAATGTGAAGGAGCTCAGTATATAGAAGCTAATTTTTTTAATCCAAGCTTTTAACACATCTCTATCTTTGTGCTATTAATGTGACTATGTTTCAGATTATGTGGAAAGCACTGGGGAAAATGATAAATAAAACTCAGTCCCTATATTCAAGGAGCCTAGTGGACAGACAAAAAGATAATTCATAAATTTAATACATAAATGTGGTCAGTTCCCCTATTATTGGTACACGTTAACAAGCAACATACAAACATGCATGTTTTTTGAAGAATAAGGATTATGTAAATCAACTGATTGCATTTATTAGGAGTTACTTTTGGATGCATGCCTATAATGGCTTAGTCAAATAGGGGTTTATTTCAACATAAGAAGGCTGGTGATGTAATTCTTTAATATCACCAATGTGCCAGGATTCTTTTATGTTTCTTCTATGTCATCTTTACCATGTGATTTTCATCTGTGAGTCCATCTCACAGTTAAAGATGTCATTCCACCTTCAGGTTCACACATGTGTTCCAGATAAGTAGAAGAAAACACCAAGAAGAGAAGGGAGAGACTTTATCAAGAAAACAAAGGTCTCACAGAAATCCCCAGAAAAATGTTGCTTCTGTTTCATTGGTTAGAACCATATTGCGTGGTCACCCCTGATTGCAAGTATATCTTGGAGATATAGCTTCTAAGCTAGAAATACTGCTGCCCTAAACAAAATCAGGGTTCTATTCCTAAGAAAGAAGGGAATGTGGATATTGGTCAGAGAGCCAGAGTGTCTGCCATTAAAATCCACTATATGAGTAGCTTAACTTCTTAACTTTTATATTCCCATATATTTATAATCCCAATATATTAGGTCCAGTTAAGAGGGACCCTGCTCTGGGTCTGTTAATTTAAAGAACATTCTCTGACCCCCAGTGCCATGCCTCTGTTTATGGGAAGGGAGTTTACTGGACCCAGGGGAGGTGTCTCGTGGAAGCTGTATTCCCATCCCTGTCAGATCATGCCTTGACACTCAGGCCAAGGAATCACCTGCCCAAATGACTGAGGAGCCTCTTCAATGGCCTGGGTGGGAGTTGTCCTTGGGTCAGTGCTTCTGAAGTCTAAATTCACCACTGGGTGTAAATGCCCCTACACTTAAGGGGCGGCCAAAGGACAGCAAAGGATGTGGACAAAGTTTGGATATGTAGGCTGGGTGTTTACAAGTACGTACACAAAAATCCTCCTGAGGCAGGAGAAGCAAGGGTGGAAAAAAGGAGTGGGGGTCAGGCTAAACTGACAAACTACTTTGGAACATGAACATTGAGGAGTTCAAGAATTCTAAATTCAGGGGTTTCCTGGTGGCGCAGTGGTTGGGAGTCCACCTGCCGATGCAGGAGACACGGGTTCGTGCCCCGGTCCGTGAAGATCCCACATGCCGCAATGGGAGAGGCCACGACAGTGAGAGGCCCGCATACCGTAAAAAAAAAAAAAAAAAAAAAAAAAGAATTCTAAATTCAAGCATGGTTTTCCAGGCATTATGAAAATATATTTATCAAGTTTTCAGGATAGGACATATTTTATTAAAATGTTGAGTAACTCATTTGAAACTTACATTTAGACCTATGGTGTGTGGGTCTCCATTTGTACTCTTACCTTCACCCACACAAATGTTGGGGGTGAGACAGGTCCAGAGTTCATGGATTCTGAGAGAATGAGTTCTTATCCCTAAACCGGCATTAGTTTAATGTCCTTCCATACTTTGAGAAGGTAGATGTTGATATAGCTGACTATAGTTCAAATGTTTAGTCACATAATAAAACCAATAGCCCCACCTAACCTGACTGATACTTTGTTAAATCTTGCTAAATGTGCATATTGACTGTATATTATCCATTCTCAGTTCCTAATATTTCATGGAGAAGGAGCATGGCTCCTTTAAGTTAGTTAGTTCAGCCTAGCACACAGAATGGTTCAGTGTGATTCATTTAATTAAAACAGCAACTAATAATCCAAGAGATAATGATTATACTTATATATAACAAGTATATTATAATATTTATAATAGTAATTATTATTATCATCATCATAGAGAGTTCCATCTTGAACACTTATAGATCATTTACTCAGCAAATATTTCATAGTCCTCCTCTATATGCCAGGAAGTATTCTAGGTCCTTAGGATATAGTTGTGAAAAAGACAGACAAGGTGTGTGCAAGAACAGTTGGTGCCTTATACACATAAAGGCATCCTCCAGTTAATATTAGTAATTCAGAAATTTCTGAAATTTAGACCTTGTCCATGATACAGTTAAGCAGGGACCTATTTCCCATTATTTTAAATAGGAAAAATTACAATGCATTTTATTGTGGCCTAAATCCCCAAACCAGCTTCCCATATTCACTAAAAAACAGTAAAGTACTTACAAAGAAGTAAAAACTACCAGATTAGAGTGCAAAATACTGAAAATATCACTTCATTATTAAGCAGTTAATGTGGTTGCTAATAAACAATTCCTTTACAAGCAATAACATTGCCCTTCTTAGAAGCACCAAGAACTTGGGAAACACACAACATACATCCTGTTGGCTGACACGATGTACACTGGGAAAGTCAACAAAGTGATTCTGCTTCCAGCTAGAACCAAACCAGTTTTCTCACCACAAGCAGGACAGGGCTGAATAAAATACATGAAACAACAGTTTTCAGACATTAGATAATAAGGCAATGCAGGACTGTGATTCCTGAGAGAAAGGAAGCAAGTAAGGTGAGACTACAGTGACCACAGTCCCCAGTGTGGAGGCACTTTCAGAGCCGTAGTGCGGAAAGGAGAGGCCCAAATATCTCAGTGAGGGCAGAAGTCTCACTGAGACGAGGGAGCAGACATCTAAGTCTCGGAAGGACAAGATACCTAAAACTTATAGAACAGATAAGCGAAGAGGCATGAACTTCACAAAGAAAGAGTTCCAGAGATCTGCCTAAGGGTCCCTTTGAATATTTGGCTAAATATCCATCTGCACAAATATATGGTGAGACTCCAGTAGGCCAGGAGGTAAACAACTATTGGGGAAATAGCAACCAATTGGAAACTGTAAGCTGAGTAATTCCCAGATATCACACAAGAATGAAAGATATTCATGTTCTGGACAGTCAGAGTGGAATGATCACTTTGGATACCTAGGGCATTCGTTACTATTTCTATGTACTGTCAATGAGCAATTTAAAGTAATTACTATAGTTTATATTAAGTATTGACATCAGGCCCATCTCTTCCATCAGGTATTAAAATTCTTCTGGAAATGTACCAGGTTTCTCTTAGCATTTCATAACTAGGTCACATGTACATTCTTAGTTCAGGAGCTAGCTGCACTTTCCTTGAGATCAAAGGATCTTTTTCAAATAAACAATTTAATTTTTCTTACATATGTAATATAGTCACATTACAAACAATTTGTAAAATAGAGAAAAAAAGTCCCAAATAATAATAAAACTTGGGTCGTGTTTGCAAGAAAAAAAAAGGGAAGGGGGAGGATTTTTATCAGATGAGGAACAACTTCTGCCAGAATGTCATTGTTTTTGGATATCCATGTTACACATACCAAAACCTACAAGATGTGCTGTGATATAGAAATATGTTTCACTTTGTTTAATCAATGTTTCCAAAATCTTTTAACACACAAAAAATTTTTTTTCACACAACAGTTATGCTCTGACCAGTGTCTTCCAACCGAACTTTTTGTGATATTGGAAATGTTTCCTGTATCTTTACTGTCCAATATGGTAGCCAGTGACCACAAGGTGAGTCCTTGAAATGTGGCTAGTGCAACTGAGAGAAAAAAATTTTATTGTATTTAATTTTTTTAATTTAAATTTAAATAGTCACATGGGGCTAGTATCTTCCATATTGAACAGCACAACTCTAAACAATGTCTATTGCAAAGAATATACATTTGAGGAAACCACTATGTAACAATAATATTGTTACATGGAAATCAAGCTCAAAGTGGTAAAGCACCTATTCTAAATAACCACCAAGTGAGAACAGAACAAGGATTCAAGCCCAAATAAACCCAAATAACTGATTCCAAACTCCATGTTCACAGTTCTACTCTGCCTCCAAGATGTTACAGAGATGAGTATTTGATGATAATCTCAGTATTTTTTTAATTTTATATTTTAATTTAATCCCAGTATTGTATGTTTGCTAATTTCTATGCATAAATTTGATTTTTTTCCATTTATTTTTCTTAAGGAAATCTTATAGTTCCAAATGCTTTATAGATAATTCTTTTCAAATAAAATAGTTATATAAGTTTTAATTAGATATCACCATTTTATTGTTGGAGAAACTGAAACATAAAGAAGAAAACCTAGGCAGTAAATTCCATATCTGCTTTATATTGAAGACATTTTAAAGCTATATAAGCAAGATTAGAAGTGGAAATAATTTTGATCTCTTTTTTTTTTTTTTTTTTTTTTTTGCGGTACGCGGGCCTCTCCCTGTTGTGGTCTCTCCCATTGCGGAGCACAGGCTCTGGAGGCGCAGGCTCAGCGG